>NC_089809.1:14643602-15293852 GCF_029633855.1 Hoplias malabaricus | reverse complement strand
TGATTGGCTGTTGTAGTTAAAGGGGTTGGTTGTTTGAGGATTCACTGAGTACACTGATGGACTGGTGTACTGTAATTTTTGACTAAAATTATTTCTAGGGACACTGGATATTGGTAGGGATATTTCTATTGCACCTACCCAGTTCAACACACTTGGTTTAATATATGGAGATTATAAACACAGTGTGTGACTCTCTGTGCTCCTGAAAACTAGTAGTAGAAATGTAGTGGGAAATGTAGGAAATTGGGGTGATGTGGCTCCTGTTTTTTTATGCCAGCATAAAACTCTGATTGATGACAATGCTAAAATAGTGGGTAATGTGACTGAAAACTAGTAAGAAATGAATGACAAACGATATAGGATATCTCTCATTAATCTATGCCAGAAACATCATTCTATGCCTCAGTTCAAAGTATTATTTTGGCCTTGTTTTTGTCCAAATATTCTTCACTGACCAAAAATCTGCCCGCCCTAATCTGAGTGGATTTAACTGATCAATCATTTAAAAGCAGCTGCTCTGAATTCAGAGACAGAGCTTGAGCCAGAGGTAAATTCAAGCAGCTTTAGCCTGTTAGCACACAGCAGCTGCTCGTGTGGGCGCTCAGATAGGAGTCCCAGAGTCCCTGGTGAGAGAGCCGCAGGGACATATTGATTTAAGGTTTATCTTTATTAGAGGATTACCTTTTATGAAGGCACGTTAGCTCTGTTTAAACAGGGCACTTTTCCCAGCACATTTTTAATGACAGAGGAAAAGGTTGGCCTGATATTTGCTGTTAAGGACATCACGTATTCAGCCACAAGGCCCAGCCTCTCTGTCTGGACACCTGCAGTTTGGTACTGCTGTTGTCTAATGACTGCTGTTGTTCTAATATGCAGCTTTAATAATCCCTCAGTAATTAGTTCCTATAGCGAATATGTCATAGCATTAATCCTTGTCCTCCTAGGTCTCCTTTGCTATATGGTGATCACTTAAAGGGACCATACCATGAAGAATTAATTTTTTTTATTTCTTATTTTTTTGGATAAGAAAAGTTTAATGACTTTAGCACCATCTGAAACAATCATATTTGTGATGTCTCATCCGTTCATTTCTTTTACTGCAAAAAGCCTATGACTATATTTATTCTCTATGTATAAATAGTTATTCAGTTAGAGGGTGAAATTAATAAACATTAGCTTGTTGACTGTCTTGTCTACTCTTCTAGGAAGGCTATATGCTAAGTGTTGGAACATTTCTATGAGGATTTGATGGTATTTTACCATGAGAACATTAGACGGATGATTAGTTCAGGATCACAAAAGCTGCTTCAAATTATCCAAATTACATAATAGAAAATAGGAGGTAGTCTCACTGCTCAGTAACCCAATGTTTGGGGGTATTCCCCTCTAGCCCATGCTTGTTATAATGCTTGATGTGTTTAAACTCATTTGAACTTGCCCCACAGTGACTTGTTTCATTCACCTTGCTGTTTATGGAGACTATAAAAAATTATTTGTGCACAACTGTGCCTTTGTGTCCATAATAAGTGAATCTTAAGTAACTCAATTCATTGGTTGTAAGGGGTGTATAAACATATATAAGTCTAAAATAGAAAGAAAAAATAAACAAATATGTGCATTTTTAGGGGCAGGTTCCAGCACCTGTTGGCACTCGAAGTGGCAGCAACTGGGCTCTAAATTATTCAAGTACTTGACACATAGGATCTAATATTGGTGCTTTTCCATTGCATGGTACTTGCACTACTCTACTTGACTCTACAATATGCATTTTTAATTATTTTTTTAATTATTTAACATTTTCATTCTTATTTTGTTTCTGGTATGGAACCACTTACTTGTACCAGCTCACTGAGAAAGACTAAACTGTGATGTGTAAATGTTTCAGAGCACTGGTTGGCAGACTTGTCAATTACAACAAAATGCAGACATGCAGCACAAACTAGCCTTTTGTAAAATCTCCAAGCTTACCTTACATTAATTTTGATGTCACAAACACTTCTTTGATTGGTGGCTGACAAAATAATTCAACGAGAGCTGGACAGTGCAACAAGGAACAATAAAAACGGCACTAATCTCTGTTAAGCCATGTTCATTCCCCCCCAAAAAAAACAAAAAAAACACAAGAATACACAATGAGTACAAAATTTAGCATATCTAAAAATGTGTGTGGAGGTTTCCAAAGCACATGGCCCTTTTTTTTCTGACATTACTGGCTATATATCATTGGGGAGCCAGATTACTGGAAAAAAACAGGTATCAGGGACCAAGAAGTGAGTAGAGCTGAGTAAATTTGAGTATTGCAGGGACCCTGCAGTGGGAAAGTGCCCATATGAGGGCAAGATAACTCATAATCCATGCATATTTTATCTAGCAAAATCCAGATAGAAAAAGCAGGGTAGAGAGAAGAAGAGAGCTCCATTATGAGGGGTATTGAAGAACCAGCGCATAGTTTAAATACAGCTTAGCCTTGAGTGAACACCGCATATAGGAACCTTTTGATGATGATGATGACATGGTGCTAACAGTGTGTGAATGGGTCTCTTTCTCTCTCTCTCTCTCTTTCCCACTTCCTAAGTAGCCTTCTCATTTCTCTCTAATGTTTGCACACAGTCTGCAGGCTCAGCAAATGTGAGAACTTCACACACAAACACACAGACACAAACACACATATGCCTGCATACACACACACACACACACACACACAAACAGCTGTGTTTGCATTTATTAGCATATGCTTGATTTAATTATGACCATCAGCTTTCCTCCATTTGTCTTTGCTGATGTTAGGCTGCTTAAATGTTTATGCCCCAAGAAATACTATAAACATAGATTCATTTCCTTCACAGTGGTCACTGTCCTACAATGTTTAAAGGAGTATCTGAAGACACTGAATTGTGAGGCATGATAAAACTGTGAATACTGTCAAAATCTACCATTTCTCTATATAGGCAGCATTTTACGTCATAAGTATGTTTTCATCAACTTATTCATTCATTTTCTGCAAACGCCTCATCCCGTTCAGGGTCACAGTGGGTTCGGACTCAGCCTAGAGTCGTTGGACACAAGGCAGGAACACATTTAGGAGGGGCACAAGTCTCACATTACCACTAGACTCGCATTACCAGACTCTCTACAGAGTGGCCAAGAGCCACCTACTGCTACAGGAAAAAAAATCTGACAGACATGCAAAAGGACCATTCACGAGTCTGCGACTTTTGCATGACATGTGGAGGCAGCCTTTCAAGTCAGACCAATACCAAACCCAGTACAAAATGACACACATAAGTGCATATACACTGAGGTACAGAGAGCCAATCAGAATTTCAATTGGCAGAATCCTGACATTTTGGCCAGAAGGTATCACACTTTCTGTTAACTTGTGGGCAGAGCATCTGTGACTGAGACTACTCAGACCTAAGGACAATTTTGAATAGCCAATATATCTACCAGCATGTGCTTTTGGACTGTGAGAGGAAACTGGAGCACCTGGAGGAAACCAACACAGACACAGAGAGAACACACCAAATTTTTCACAGGCAGTGACCCAAGATGGGGTTTGAACCCCCAACCCCAGGACACGGGAGCTGCTTATCAGTAACATTACTCATACTCATAAGAAGGTTTTCACAATTCTTAAATATCTTAAACATGATTTTATACTGAGAAGCTAGCTATGGCAATGTATTAACAACAGTGTATGTTTTCAGCCAATGAAGCAGCAAAGCACGACTTGTTCTGAAAATATCTAAAAGCATTCTCGGTTGTTTTCAACCACAGAGAGAGAGGTTAGTATGGAAGCCCTGAATTTCAAGGTGAATAAAAAAGTTTAGTGTATGTTCCACATTATTTTTTTTTCTGCCTGTTATACATACCAAATATGGTTAAAAAATACAGCATAATATATTTTTTCTTTCTCATTAGTATGGAAACAAATCCGTCTCATCAGACTTAAATATTACTACCTTTGGATTTGTAGCACTGAATTTTTTGCACTGAACTTATGCATCTGAATTTTGTTGCTTTTGAATTTAAGTCTTCAGATTTCCACCTCTGAATATTTTGCTTTGCAATTATGCATCTGAATATAATTGCTCTTGAATTGAACTCATGAATTTTCAAGAACACATTTTCATTGTTATTATTCAAGGTTAATAAATCCATCCATCCATCCATCCATTATCCACCGCTTATCCGGGTCCGGGTCGCGGGGGAAGCAGTCGGAGCAAAGAAACCCAGACCACCGCCTCCAGCTCCTCCGGGGGAATACCGAGGCATTCCCAGGCCAGTCGAGACATATAGTCTCTCCAGCGTGTTCTTGGTCTGCCCCGGGGCCTCCTCCCCGTTGGACATGCCCAGAACACCTCTCCAGGAAGGCGTCCAGGAGGCATCCGAACCAGATGCCCGAACCACCTCAACTGGCTCCTCTCGACGTGGTCTCTCCCGGATGTCCGAGCTCCTAACCCTGTCTCTAAGGGAGAGTCCAGACATCCTGCGGAGAAAACTCATTTCAGCCGCTTGTGACCATAGGTGAGGGTTGGGACGTAGATTGAACGGTAAATCGAGAGCTTTGCTTTTCTGCTCAGCTCTCTCTTCACCACAACGGACCGGTACAGAGCCCGCATTAGTGCTGACACTGCACCGATCCGCCTGTCAATCTCCCGCACCATCTTTCCCTCACTCGTGAACAAGACCCCGATGTATTTAAACTCCTCCACTAATAAATAAATAAATTAATTAATTAATAAATTCAGATAAAAATAAATTCAAGCTTAAAAAAATTCTAACAATATACTTCGAAGTTGTTCAAATTGGATAGACCAAATTCAGATGCCAAAATATGAGTGAAAAAATTCAGAGTACACATCCTAGATACAAAGGATAAGCAATCGATTCATTTCGATTTTCTGTTTCACCTTAAATGCTGCACCAGTTGCATTCTGTCACCGCTAGATGGCAAAATATGAACACAACTTCCATACTGTGGAAAAACTACACATTTATTATCTCTTTATTTTCAAAGTGTCTCAGAAATCTGAAAGGCGCACTGAAGACACAATATAACAGATTATTGATATCCTGAAGATGAAGAAATTTAACTGTGGAATTTTTATATAATTGCCCTATAAACATAGCATAGTTAAAAAAAGGTTAGCATTTATGGAGTTTTTTTGTGACAGTATTATGTAATTAAAGGAATAAAGAAATAATTAATTGAAAGGAGATTTAGTTCATTTAATTATTACGTTTTGAAATAAAAGCTTAAATAATAAGTCTTAAAAAAAAGTTTAAATAAATAGTCATTCATTCATTCATTCATTCATTATCTTTAACCAATTATCCAGTTCAGGGTTGTGGTGGGTCCAGAGCCTACCTGGAATCATTGAGCGCAAGGCGGGAATACACCCTGGAGGGGGCGCCAGTCCTTCACAGGGCAACTCAGACACACATACTTTCACTCACACCTGACACGGGGAGAACACACCAAACTCCTCACAGTCACCTGGAGTGGGGATCGAATCCACAACCTTCAGGCCCCTGGAGCTATGTGACTGCGACACTACCTGCTGCTTTGTTATCTTCCACTCTATGAGGTTCCACCCCAGTACCCAATAGACAGCCCTGTACAAGTTAAGTTAGTTAGTGCAGGCAAGGTAGAAAAAATATCCTAGCGTTAATCAACAGCAGCTAACTCTACAGTCTTTTTCTACCTAGTTAGCACTAATTAACTTATCTTGTGCAGGATATAGTCAGTCGCAGGGGTGGAACCTGATCTGTCTTGCGTAATCAATCTGACTGAATCGGAGGTAGGCCCACCCACTGATCATGATGGACTGAATTATTTCATTTGGATTGAATTATATGATTTCATGCAAGGTGCATATATATATATATATATATATATATATATATCATCCATCCATCCATTATCCACCGCTTATCTGGGTCCGGGTCGCGGGGGAAGCAGTCGGAGCAAAGAAACCCAGACCTCCCTCTCCAGCTCCTCCAGGGGTATACCGAGGTGTTCCCAGGCCAGTCGAGACATGTAGTCTCTCCAGCGTGCTCTTGGTCTGCCCCGGGGCCTCCTCCCCGTTGGACATGCCCGGAATACCTCACCAGGAAGGCGTCCAGGAGGCATCCGAACCAGATGCCCGAATCACCTCAACTGGCTCCTCTCGACGTGGAGGAGCAGCGGCTCCACTCCGAGTCTCTCCCGGATGTCAGAGCTCCTAACCCTGTCTCTAAGGGAGAGTCCAGACACCCTGCGGAGAAAACTCATTTCAGCCGCTTGTACCCGCGAACTCGTTCTTTCGGTCACTACCCAAAGCTCGTGACCATATGTGAGGGTTGGGATGTAGACTGAATGGTAAATCAGCTTTGCTTTTCTGCTCAGCTCTCTCTTCACCACAACGGATTGGTACAGAGCCCGCAGTACTGCTGACGCTGGCCCGATCCGCCTGTCAATCTCCCGCTCCATCTTTCCCTCACTCGTGAACAAGACCCCGAGGTATTTAAACTCCTTCACTTGAGGCAGGATCTCACTTCCAACCTGGAGCGAGCACTCCACCCTTTTCCGACTGAGTACCATTGACTCGGACTTGGAGGTGCTGATCCTCAACCCTACCGCTTCACAGTCGCCTGCAAACTGGCCCAGCAAGAGCTGGAGGTCCCGGCTCGATGAAGCCAACAAGACCACATCATCCGCAAAAAGCAGACATGGAATCCTGAGACCACCAAAACAGACACCTTCCGCCACTTGGCTACGCCGAGAAATTCTGTCCATAAAAGTTATGAACAGAACCGGTGACAACGGGCAGCCCTGACGGCGCCCAACTTACTGCCAGCCATACGAACCAGACTCCTGCTCTGTTTATACAGGGACTGGATGGCTCGTAGCAAAGAGCCCAGTACCCCATACTCCCCGAGCACACCCCACAGATTACCCAGAGGGACACAGTCGAATGCCTTCTCCAGATCCACAAAACACATGTAGACTGGTTGAGCAAACTCCCATGCACCCTCCAGGATCCTAGAAAGGGTAAAGAGCTGGTCCTGTGTTCCACGAACGGGGCGGAATCCTCATTGTTCCTCCTGGATCCGAGGTTCAACTATCAGTCGGACTCTCTTCTCCAGTACCCCCGCATAGACCTTACCAGGGAGGCTGAGGAGTGTGATCCCCCTATAGTTGGAACACACCCTCCAATCCCCCTTTTTAAAAAGGGGAACCACCACCCCAGTCTGCCAGTCCAGAGGCACTGCCCCCGATGTCCACGCAATGTTGCAATGACGTGTCAGCCAGGACAGCCCCACAACATCCAGAGCCTTGAGGAACCCAGGGCTAACTTCATCCAACCCCGTGGCCCTACCGCCAAGGAGTTTCCCTACCTCCTCGGCCACCTCAGTCCCAGTGATAGACGAGCCCCCCCTCGGGGTCCCCAAACTCTGCTTCCTCTGCGGAAGACGTGCTGGTGGGATTGAGAAGATCCTCAAAGTATTCCTTCCACCACCTAATGATGTCCCCAGTCGAGGTCAACAGTTCCCCAAGCCCACCATATACAGTGTTGGTGGAAAACTGCTTTCCCCTCCTGAGTCACCTGATGGTTTGCCAGAAGTTCTCGGAGCCGACCGAAAGTCATTTTCCATGTTCTCACTGAACTCCTCCCACACCCGAGTTTTTGCCTCAGCGACAGACGAAGCCGCGAGCCGCTTGGCTCCTCAGTACCTGTCGGCTGCCTCCGGAGTCCCCAGAGCCAACCAGGCTCGATGGAACTCTTTCTTCAGCTTGACAGCCCCCCTCAGCCGGGGTGTCCACCACCGAGTGCGGGGATTGCCACCCCGACAGGCACTGACAACCTTGCAGCCACAGCTCCGTTCAGCCACCTCAACATGGCCCACTCAGACTCAAAGTCACCAGCCTCCCCCGGGATGCAGTCAAAGCTCTGCCAGATGTGGGAGTTGAAGATCTTTCTGACAGGTTTCTCTGCCAAACATTCCCAGCAAACCCTCAGCAGACGTTTGGACCTGCCAGGTCTGTCCGGCATCCTCCACCCTTATGCTCGAACATGGTGTTCGTAATGGATAAACTGTGATGGGCACAGAAATCCAATAACTGAACACCACTCGGGTTCAGATCAGCGGGGCCGTTCCTTCCAATCACGTGAGCGTTGAAGTCCCCCAGCAGAACAATGGATTCCCCAGAATGAGTGTTCTCCAGCACCCCCTCTAGGGTCCCCAAGAAGGCATGGTACTCTGAACTGCTGTTCGGTGCATAAGCACAAACAACAGTCAGAGCCCTTTCCCCAACCCGAAGGCACAGGAAAATTACCCTCTCATCCACTGGGGTAAACCCCAATGTACAGGCGCTAAGCCAGGGGGCTATGAGTAAGCCCACTCCTGCCTTATGCCTCTCACCCTGGGCAACTCCAGAGTGAAAGAGCATCAAGCCCTTCTCAAGAAGATTGGTTCCAGAGCCCATACTGTGTGTCGAGGTGAGCCCAACTATATCTAGCCGGTACCTCTCAACCTCGCGCACCAGCTCAGGCTCTTTTCCCACCATAGACATTACGTTCCATGTTCCAAAAGCCAGTTTCAGTAACCGAGAATCAGAACGCCAGGGTACCGACCTCGGCTGCCACCCGATCCACAATACACCAGACCCGGATGTTACGTTTCGGTCTAGGAGATGGGTATTGGTGAATGAAGAAAAAAAAAAAGAAACTCACACAGTTTAGAATAAATGAAAAATTTATTTACAATGTACTTATTTACAAAGAAAATATGGATATTAAACAAAATCAAACAAACAAATCTTATAACAACACACAAAACTTAAAGCCATATCTCCAGGGGTAAGCCACGGCCAAAATAACAAACATAACCCAACACTAACTCCAACCCCAACACTAACTTTGCTATTCAAACCAAATAAACAAATAAATGACAATAAAATAACCCTGACTCCCTATCTAACAATAAACCAGGAGAAAATAGATAAACACAAAAAGGCGCTTACCCCCTTCCGGCACAGGTGACCACAAAAATAATAAACAGAACACAATTAACCCACACAAGGAAACACACAGTTTCCAGATATACACTGTTCCCTCAAAGAGACAGAGCAATCACCAAGTTAACACACACAAGGAAACACACAGTCTCCAGAAATACACTGTTCCCACACAGAGACAGAGCAATCACCAAATTAACACACACAAGGAAACACACAGTCTCCAGAAATACACTGTCCTCACACAGAGACAAAGCAATCACCAAGTTCACAACACATGGCAATACACAATTGGAAAAAGGGGCGTGTCGATCTTCAGCTTCCTGCTTCTTTTATAGGCAGACACAGGAAGCACCTCAATAGCCAGCAATACCGGATATCTCCACAGCTCCACCTAAAGACAGGGAGGGATAGCAAGACAACAAGAAAAGGAAAAGAAGAAACACAGGCATACAACCCGTAACACGGATTACTACCTCTCCCACAGGTGGTGGGCCCATGGGAGAGTGGACCCATGTTACTCCTTCGGGCTGCCCGGCCAGACCCCATGTATATATATATATATACACATTTAGCATGTCCTTCCAGCTTTGACCAGCAGGGGTTTTAGCAGTGGTTTTTTAAAAAATAAATTCCACATACCCAGATAAAAAAAGAGGTGTTCAAAGGGCCCATTGTTCATAACAGATTTATGGTAGTCCAATACATTACTCGCTTAAATGGGCGAGTAAATACTTTGATATCTTTATAAATATGTGTAATAATTGATTATTTCTCATTGGTTGAAGTCACATGACTCGTGTGAATTTCCCAGAAAGGTATCTCTGCATGCCCGAGGCACCTCCAAGTGGGAGGTACAGCTCCAAGTTGGAGGGACAACCAAGAGCCATATATATATAGAGAGAGAGAGAGTGGCGTTAACTTGATTTGACACCAATGGACCAGTATTTTTACAGCAATGGCAGACCATGGAGCCTATAAATAGTTCCCAGGAGTTAGCGGCAGACACCAGCAGCGCCGTAGAGTTACAGCAGGACAGACGCGAGTGTGATGTGCATTTAAGTTTAAAAAATGATATTTTATAATATCAGCACTTCTATATCCAATGAACAAGTGTGTTAAGTGTGTATTTTTAAAATGTAACTGGGCTAGTGATTGTAGAGTTGTGAGTGGAGAAGATGAATTGAATGAATGAATTTCAGCGTGATCTCGAGGAATAGAATCTAAGCTAAAATTACACAACAGTAAGGAACAGAAATGTTTTGTGATTATGTATAGTATGATGTAATGTGTATCTGAGACTTTTAAAAATTAAAGAAAAACACCTTCATTTATCAATTGTGGTAGTAAATGCATGGAAACATTTCCATGTGTTCAAACAAATGTGATTTAATGTCCTGGCTGGATGTGATATTTTAATGTACCATTTTATGTACCATTTTTAGATTTCTATATGAAGGCTCCACCTTCTGTTCAATCTAATATCACATTTTTTTATTAGTCTTTAAGATTAGGTTCATATAAGATTAGTGAAACCACCATGATTTGTTAGAAAACAAATCTTAACAGATTTATGAACATCTCTTTATCTTCCTCTAACTTATCAGAAACTAGGGTATATTTCATACTGACTATAGTACAAGCTTTAAAAAACACTAATTATAATTATCATTTTTTAATGCAATCAACAAAATGAATATGCCTGTAACTGAGATAACATAGTTTAAAACATACCTACTTCTTGTGGTATATGCTGCTCTCACACCTGTATGCCCCACCCACTTGCTGGTCTCCGGCCTGCCAAGATGTGTAGTTGGGGGAATTTTCCAGCATCATCAACATGAGGAGAAGTTGTTAGGTGCAGCCACCATAGTTCCTTCTCAGCCTGTTTTGTGTGTCTCAAAACTAGCCACTGTCCATCATTGATGGAATGTGAGTTAAGTTTGTTCATTCATATTAATATGTTGATGCAAACGAAACTCCAAGATTCCTTACGATCCTCTAGAAAGGTTGAATAAGACTTCAGCACCCTATAAACCTTACGGTGGCCCGCCCAACAGCCATCCTCAGATTGGCCAACCAGTAGTTGCATCACAGTGACTATTAGGCATGCCCTAATCACAGTAACCTCACCCAGGGCAGCTCCTTCATAGTAACTTCAACCCTATGGAGACCACCTACAGAGGACCTTAACCAACAATACCCAACTTGACTAGTCATGATCCAAGTGAGTTTGCGCAATTGAATCTAGCACTTAGGAACCTTTTACCAGTTGATAGGACTGAGTTATTTAAATACCAGGTCTTTGTGGACCATTTACAGTTAAATGAAGCAAGACATGTTGCAGATGCTTGTCTGCATTCCCTGACAGCGTATACAGACACCTTGGACGCAGTGAATGATAAGTTTGGTCAGCCAAACCAGTTAGAATTGATACGGATTGCATGGAGATTTTGCTGCTTCTTGTTGACCTTGCAGACTGGATTAAGTATGAGGCCTGGTGTCAAGACATTGATGCCCAACTGTCTACTAAAGGGGCAAAGGCGGGTCTGGCAGCCAGGTTCACTAGCCATCAAGGTAAACAGTCTGTGACAGTTCCACATAGTTCCAAAGATGAGATAAGGAAAGAAGCGATACCAAATACATATGGATACCAAATAAACGGCAAGGGAAAGCCATACTGACCATTTTGTCATAATTGTAATCATTACCTCAGTAAGTGTACTGCCATTTCCCAGCTCTCCTCAGAACAAATAGCAGACTGGATAAAAGCAAACAACAGATGCTGGTGATGTGCACAATCACATCTGGCCATACAGTGTAATCTTAAGGAACCATGTAATGTATGCCAGAGGAGACATTTATGGATCAGTGAAAAGCCACTGGGGGTTAGTTACATCTACAGCAAAAGAGAAAAGTTAGAGCCCAACAATGGCATGCTCAATTTGGATCGACCATCTGAAGGCCACAGGGTCTTATTGAAAGTTATGTGTGCTCTTACCCGTCATGGTGATAAGACTATTGATACCTCTGCAGTATTGGATGATGGGTCAGAGAAGTTGATGTTATTACCCTCTGCTGCCCTTAGCTTGGGACTACAAGGTACTAAAGAGCACTTACCCGTACATGCCATTATACAGGATGTACAGACCCTGCATGGTGCTTCAGCCTCATTCTCTGTCTCATCACCTGCCAGACCAAAGACCAAATAGCAGATCTCTGATACCGTCACTGCAATCACATTTTAACAATGAAGCACCTTAAGAACAGATATAAGCACCTGGTTAATTGGTTGACAGGATTGTGCTGCGATTGCTCTGCTTGAGGCCAAGACCACTCGTGGTAGTGAACGGTATATTCCACTATACCACTCCACTGCTTCGTCAAAAGTGTATGCCCCATCTCCAAGCATCAAACGAAGCAGTCATACCAAGCTTGCAAGGTGTGGAGCATAGGCTCTCTATTAATCCAGAATGTGCTAAAGCCTATAAAGTTGAGATGGATAAGCCGAATCATGCGGAGTCCAGGAAAAGACATGGTATGTTACCCATTATATGGTTAGCCACAATGGCAAGAATTGTATGGTCTTCAATTGTTCTTACCATTATCGAGAACAAAACCTGAATGAATACCTGCTACCTGGGCCAACTCTGGGGCCATTACTGATAGGTGTCCTTTTACGGTTACAGGAATATGCTGGGGCCATTTCAGGAAACATTAAAGGCATGCTCCTCCAGGGCCATATTTTACTCAAAGACTGTTCTTTTTTACGCTTCATATGGCGTGATTTTCATCAAAGCGAGCCTGTAGCAGTTCATGAGTGGTGCATACTCCCCTTTGGCACAAGTTGTAGCCCATGCTGTGCTACTTTTGCTTTGCAAAGGCATGTCACTGAAAACAACTCAGCGGATGTTGAGGTGAGATTCTCAGGGGAGAGATGTTTTTATGTCGACAATTTTCTGCGAAGCATACCCACGGTTGCAAAGGCAAAACATTTGGGGGCTAAATTAAGATCACTTCTGTCATCAGCTGGATTTGAATCGTGTCAGTGGGCTACCAATGAACCAAGTGTCATCTCTCATTCGCCTGGGGATTTAAGATCAAACAATGCAGAACACTGGTTTGCTCATGATAAGACAGACTCACTAGAGTCAACCTTGGGGCTTAGCTGGCACTTCCAAATTGACACACTGAGTTACAAATATCACCCAGATTATGGGGTCCCCACAATGTAGAATATCTACAGGATCTTAGCAAGCCAATACAATCCTTTGGTGTTTATTCTTCCCTACAACACTAGAGCTGAGATACTGGTAAGATGTCTGTAGGATAAAAACAGAGGCTGGGATGACTCCCTTCTACACCCAGACCTCTTACAAAGGTGGTAGGACTGGGAGGAAGAGCTCAAATCCCTACCCCAAACTGTACTTCCCAGACTATATGTAACCTATGACGTTAAACAGTCTGATGTCCATAGAGAGATGGATGTGTTCTGTAATGCATCTGAGCAAGCCTATGGCTCAGTGGCTTACTTGCGAACAGTAGATCATCAAGGCAGAGCTCACATGTCATTTTCTGAAGGCTCGTTTTATGGTCATTCTCAAGCGCCTCCTTTCTGTGTCCAGGTTAGAGCTCTGTGCTGCACTTACTGGAACTCAACTCTCTTGACTTGTAAAGATGGAGCTCACTATGAGGATCGATGAATTAGGACCGTGGACTGGCTCCACAGCAGTGCTGAAGTCTGAGTCTTGCCATTTGAAGGTTTTTGTCAGGACTAGGGTTACAGAAATTCAAGACCTTACAGATCTGTGTGACTGGAGGTAGGTTGATTCTGCCACGGGTGAAGTCGTTAGCTGTGGCAAGACATTGCAAGAACCAAACAGGTGGATCCCTTTCTCTTGCTGACCCCAGACTTGTGGCCCAAGAATCCAGCAACCTGTCTAAAGGATGACTCCTCTGAGCTTCACAAGCCCGTCTCTGAATTCTCACTTCTACTGTGACACACTATCCTGGAATAGATGTGAGTCAGTGCAAGACTTAGAAAGAGTTACTAGAGATTACCACACAGAAGTTGCACAGGGCAGCAGATGAGAAGACCAAACTTGTTGCCAATGACTACTGCAAGGCAGAGACATTCCTCTTTAGTATGGCCCAGTTAGAGAGTCCTCAAGGGTAGTTGACTTGTGACTTTATCCCCAGAGCTTGATTACACTGGTTAAATTATTTGCATGGTTGGCAGACTTTATAGAGCAGAACATTTGGATCAGAATACCTTACACCTCGTAGTCCTAGATCCGTTGCACCCAGTAATGAGGTTCCTAATACAAGACTTCCATGATTGACTGCGACACCCCGGTCCAGAGCGAGTGTTTGTCGAAAGTCTGTGCACATTTTGGGTCCTGCGAGGGCGCAAACTGTCCAAAGCTAACCTGCTCTGATTGCCGCAGATGGAAGGGGAAACCCACCACACATAAGATGGCAGACTTTTCCACTGCCAGACTTAGACTGTTCAAATACACTTTCTGTTCAGGTGTGGACAGCCAGAGTGGTACATTTGTATGTCCATACCTCAAGTGATGCTGATTCATACTTCAATCAGTGATGCTGATTCATACATTCATCACATGCAGGGAAACTCTGGCAGAGCTGTTCTCTAACCAGGGAACCAATTTCCGAGGCAGCAAAAAAGAGTTGAAGGAAGCATTTAAGATAGTGGCCAAGCAGAAGATCCAGTTCTATTTCAACCCCCCAGCTGCTTCTCACTTTGGGGGTATATGGGAGCCGGAGATTTGCTCAGTGAACACCACACTTTACACCACCGTCAGTGCACAAATTGTCACTGAAGGGAACTCCATGAGTTAACGTTTATGAGCATTACTGCCTCATTGTGCGAGTGTTCAGTCCTTGCGCTCTTTTTGTATGTTTTGTTTCACTTTCCCTCAGTTATGCACTGTAAATTCATCTCCTGTTGATAGTGTTGTATTTTAAGTGTAGATTTATTTATTTATGTTATATGTTCATATATGTGTAATATTCTTACTTTATGCCATGGACCACTAGGTGGTTTCTCATTACTATTTATAATAATAACTAACTATAATTAATGCTCTGATGTTGCTGTACTGAATCCTGAGCTTAGAAACACAACCATTTTTTTTATTTCAGTCTGACTTATGTTGTATATTTCTTTATTATTATTCATATTGCCATTTTTAATATTTACAATCTTCTCTGTATTTGTTTTCCACAGACCACACACACAAATACACTCATACCAACACAGCTGTCACTCCTTATGTCCATGGCATCAAGTGGTGTTCTGGCCGACACACTAGACTGAACACAGAACTACTTACCTGTGCTAATCCTTGTCATTTATACAATGGTCTCCACTACAGGAGGAAAATGTTTTTTGAGTATCTAGGTGCTATGAATTAGCATGCTGTACCAGCTTTGAGCAGTCCAACTCAATACAGTGGCCAAAACCAAAATACGAGCAAAAACTGGCCATCATACAGCCAAAGGAGGGACAGGTCGTCAACAGTTCAGCTGTTCCTAATTATAAATATATATTTTATGAAATATTAAGAACATCTGAACTATTTGTCTTTCCTGTGGCTGTATGACTAAAATAATAAAAAATAATAATGTGGAACTTAGTCTCAGGAACATTCATCAAACTTTTTTTCAACTTGACCTTCAAGGCTTCTGCAATTTAGAGTACATTTTGAAGGTTTTTATTTTTATTTATTTATTTATTTATTTATTTAAACTGTTTGAAATTCTCACCAATTTTTCCTATAAAGGTACTATTTTGGAGATACATGTTTTTTCTTTGGACAGCACTGAGACAACTATGAAGCCAACTACCCATTCTCTTCTGCTGCTAGCAGAACACTTAACTGTCCATATCTGCTATACCAACTAACAGATACAGACCATGCTGGCTAGCATTGTGCTTGCAATGAAGGAAAGCAAAGCAGAGAGTGAGGCTGTGTTCTCTTGAACTGAGGCATCTTGGATGCATGAGGCTTCGCTGGGGATTGGACTGGTAACAACCCCATGATAGAAACAACATTTAGATCGGTGCACCACTCAGGAACACATTTTTTTAATTGACAGCCAGTGGGGCTCTACATAGAAAAGGTGTTGAGGAGGTGGGGAAATTATGATTCAAGAACTGTGCCATTACATTTCACAATATGTTGGCACCACTGTACTTTTGTATTTTATAGGCAATAATATATCTCTGCAACAGACACAGTGAATAGATGAAAGTCTTTAACATCATGCCCAATGTCAAACAAGGGTTAGAGAAGAATAAATGACCCCAACATTCTGCAATGGAGCAGGGGACTGTGATCATCTGGAGGGATATATCTTATAAAAATGGGTATTAACATGTTTGGTTATATTTAACATTTTATATATTAATATATGTAGCATTTTCATATTTAAGCTTCTCTTTTTTTAAGTGGGGACCTTTTGTTTTGCTATCACTGTTTTTTTCACCGTTGACTTCCTCTGATTCTTCTTCTCAATGTGAGGCAGGTCATGAGCACTTGGGTGAACCCTTTCCTCCTCAAAGCTCTGTTAATTTGATGGATTTGATTCAGTCAATCAGAGCTGGGAAGAGTTCGATTAAATCTGGCCAGGTCATGGTCTGGGGTGAAAGCAATTACTTTACAAAAAAATAGAATAATACGGAACTGGCATCTGACTTTCTTCCATGGCAAGCTCTCAGCCAATCTTTGTCCCTTTTATACCTCTGTAAATGATCTCCTCCTCTGCTGGACAGACTGGACCTGTGAGAGAGAGCTGATCAAGGTCATCATCAAGAGCAGGGCCAAGAATCAGGCTTAAGCTAACTGACCATGTTTCACTGCTGCTGTACACTTCTAAAATGCCTGGAGTGGACTGTTCCTTTTTTATCTTCCATCAGCAGATTTCTGGGTCTTGTCATCACATTTTAAGGAACACTATGTAGTATTTCCACCTTAAAATGACAGTTTCTAAATTATTGTGACGTTCCACTGAGCTGTAATAGGAAGAATAGAGCTTCTTTGGCTGCTATGCTGGGCCCTCTGCTGGTTTACTGCACTAAGCAAATTCTGAATCACGGGGTGGAGGACTCTCGCGAGAAATGGGTAATGCTTAACGGCACATAGCTCAGAGATGGATGGCTGCCTAGCTACAAGTAGAATCCAACTCAGTATGGATATTATATAGCAGAGAGACCAAGGAGAAGAACAACAGAGAGAAAGAGAATGAGCAGCCACAGAAGAGTTAATACTGGGCTGAATAGAGTGAGCTGAAACAGACACAAGTTGGAGCAGTAAGCATTTGTTGTCCTTTTTTCATGTGTTAAGGTGTTAGTGAAAAGTTTTGTTGATAAATGTGAGTCACTGGGTAGTGAGCCAGGGTTTGTAGGCTGCTAATTTTAGCTCACTTTTCGCGTTATAAATTGATTTTGGTAATAAGTCATTTTTGCCAGTTGCTATGTGGATTAAATGACTAAAGTTACACTTTTGTGTTGGTGGAACCCCAGCTTTGTTGAGAACAGTGTTATAATCTAGGTTTGAGAGTTACTGATGAATGAGGGCGAGTGGTAACGCTTGGTCACTTTAGATGGATTAGCTCAGTTATGCTAGCATTGGACATTGATTCTGGTAATAAGGGTAATTTCTGGTAATTTACTGTTGTTTGCTGTGGTTATAAAGGCTAGTGTACCACCAAATTTATACTTTATGGTTGTAATAACATGGTCCAGTGTGTATGTGTGTATGTGTTTGTCTGTGAGAGACAGGTAGAGTGTGTGTTAATAGAAGCCCAGAGAGCCTGTCGTGTTTAATTGAGTGAAGGAGCGAGGGAAAGAGACGTGTGTTAGACTTGATTTTATGACAGAAAGGTAAATGTGAATTACACTCAGCAGCAGGGGGTGCTCAGGAGAAAAAAGACCATTCTTACATTGTATTCCTTTAAAGGGCCCTTATAGTACATTTTTCTGGCATTATTCAATGGAGTTTTAAACAAATCCTAGGTAGTACTTTAACTTTAAATTTTGTGATGTTTACAAAAGTAGTGAATGGCTCTCGGAGCTTCAGCTGATGTTCAAGTCCCGCTCTGGCTGACTGTCTGTGAGGAGTTTGGTGTGTTCTCCCCATATCCGCACGGGTTTCCTCCGGATGCTCCGGTTTCCTACCACGGTCCAAAAACACACATTGGTAGGTGGAATGGCTTCTCAAACGTGTCCATATGTGTGAGTATGTGTTGCCCTGTGAAGGACTGGTGCCCGCTTCAGGGTGTGTTCCCACCTTGCGCCCAGTGATTCCAGGTAGGCTCCGGACCCACTGTGACCCTGAACTGGATAAGCGGTTAAAGACAATGAAAAAATATAACTTTACTTTTACTTAAATACATTTTGCTTGAAGTATTGTGCTTCGCTATAGTAAAAATATGTAAATGTAAAATTGTAAAAATGTAAAAATGTAAATAAAAAAAATAAAAGGGTAAAAATGTAAATAAAAATGCAAGAAAAAAAGGACACCAGCAATCTACCGCTAAAATCACAAGAAATATGGAGAGGGATATGTCCAGTACCGGTGCAGACCCAGCTGAATATGAAACCCTGTGAAATCCAGAGTTGCTCTAGAAGGAGATGAACCACTGGCCATAATTAAGGGACCACTTCAGCTTCAAGTGTAAGAAAAGCCACATCTTTATAATGCAGTGTAAGCTGTATTTGCAGAGAGAGAAATAACAGCTTATAAAAATCCCACATCTGCACATGTAGAGCATGTACAAGTAGGCTAAATACTTGTTCCACTGAATTGGTAGTCAAAAATACAAACCGGATTCCAAAACAGTTGGGACACTAAACAAATTGTGAATAAAAACAATGCAATGATGTGGAGGTGCCAACATCTGATATTTTATTCACAATAGAAAACAAATCACAGATCAAAAGTTTAAACTGAGGGAAAAATATGTTGTTTCAAAATTTCATGGCATCAACAAATCCCAAAAAAGGTGGGACAAGGCCATTTTTTACCACTGTGTGGCATCCCCACCTTCTTCTTACAACACTCAACAGACATCTGGGGACAGAGGAGACTAGTTTCTCAAGTTTAGAAATAGGAATGCTCTCCCATTCATGTCTAATACAGGCCTATAATTGTTCATTCGTCTTGGGCCTTCTTTGTCGCACCTTCCCCTTTATGATGCGCCAAATGTTCTCTATAGGTGAAAGATCTGGACTGCAGGCCGGCCATTTCAGTACCTGGATCCTTCTCCTACGTAGCCATGATATTGTGATTGCTGCAGAATGTGGTCTGGCATTATCTTGTTGAAGAATGCAGGGTCTTCCCTGAAAGAGATGACGTCTAGATGGGAGCATATGTTGTTCTAGAACGTGAACATAGTTCTCTGCATTAATGATGCCTTTCCAGACATGCAAGCTGCCCATGCCACAAGCACTCATGCAACCCCTTGCTTAGAAATGGCTTCCTCTTTGCACTGTAGAGTTTCAGCTGGCAACAGCGGATGGCACGGTGGATTGTGTTCACTGACAATGCTTTCTGGAAGTATTCCTGAGCCCATTCTGTTATTTCCTTGACAGTTGCATTCCTGTTTGAGGTGCAGTGATGTTTAAAGGCCCAGAGATCACGAGCATCCAGTAGAGTTTTACGGCCTTGACCCTTACACACAGCAATTGTTCCGGAATTATACACTCTGAGAAGTACTTTTTATACCCAATCATGTTGTCAATTGACCTAATTTAGTGTTAATTGGTCTTCTAGCTGTTTGTTATATGCTCAATTTCCTTTTTCCAGCCATTTAATGCTACTTGTCCCAACTTTTTTGGGATTTGTTGACACTGAAATTTTGAATCAAAATATTTTTCCTTTAAAATGTTACATTTACTCAGATTAAACTTTTGATCTGTCATCTATGTTCTATTACGAATAAAATATTGACATTTGCCATCTCCACATCATTGCATTCAGTTTTTATTCACAATTTGTTTAGTGTCCCAACTTTTTTGGAATCTGGTTTTTAAGATTTCCTATTTTAATAAGAGGCTCAAATTAGCCAAAATACATCAGTGTGTGTTAGTTGGTAATATCGAACTGTCACCTCTATTGGCCTTTTTGTTATGACTTGATCTGCAGCAATTTATTTTGTTTGTCTCCCATACTTTCATATTCTAAATGTGTATTAACATATTTCACTGAAGATTATGCACATTTCTCTATTTGAAATATTATAGCTCTGTATTTAAAATCACGTTGTTGCTATTTCCATCAAGGGATATATATATATATATATATATATATATATATATCCCTTGATGGAAATAGCAACAACGTGATATATATATATATATATATATATATATATATATATACGGGTGTATTATTCATCGTGGACAGCGCTCAGTGGTTTTCCAGTAGCCACCTGAACTGGATATAAGTGGTGACAGACAATGTGAATGAATTTTGAATATAGCATAGACATAACTGCAGCTATTTTAATAGTCATGTTCATATCTTCAGGCCTTACCATGAGCAATTTATTTGATTTGTAAAATTATTCCATTAATTATTTAATGGGAAAATTGATTTTCCATTGTCCTTTTTGTGCTACACAGGAGAGCCCCCCCCCCACACACACACATTGTTAAAAACAAAAATAAAAAAAATAATAAAGTGTGTTTCTCCCCGTGTCCGCGTGGGTTTCCTCCGGGTGCTCCGGTTTCCTCCCACAGTCCAAAAACACACGTTGCAGGTGGATTGGCGACTCGAAAGTGTCCGTAGGTGTGAATGTGTGTCTGTGTTGCCCTGTGAAGGACTGGCGTCCCCTCCAGGGTGTATTCCCGCCTTGCGCCCGATGATTCCAGGTAGGCTCTGGACCCCCCGCGACCCTAAATTGGATAAGCGGTTACAGATAATGGATGGATGGATGGATAAAATGTGTTGGTAACTAAGTAACTTTTACTTTGAGTAAATTTCAAATGCACTACTTTTTACTTTAGTTGAATACATTTATATGCTGGTAATATTACTTGTACTTAAGTAAAATTTCATCAAAGTAACAGTAGTTTTCTTGAGTAGAATATTTTTGTAATTTTTAGACCTCTGCAAATGTATGAAGTACAAACCCAAATTCAAAAAAAAATTGTAAAGCTGTGAAAAATAATCTCAAAAAAGTTAGGACAGAGGCCAAAAAAGGTGGAAAAACAAGTGATACTATTAAATAAAAAATAGCTAGAGGAGCAATTTACAAATAACATGATTTTAATTTTAGAAAGGCAGTCTCCCAGCTTCCTAAAATTTCTGGCAATGGGGTTATAGTTTAAGCTGTTAGTAGTTATTGTCAAGAGTAGCAACATTCACAGTAGCAAACTACTACTTTTTACCAGTAGTTGGGCGTGTTAAAACATCAAAACTTTCACGGGGACCTAAAACGTATGAATACTTACTAAATGGTCATTTACAAATCTCTTTTTACTAATTAGAATATAAAGGCTGTTTTTCTCTCTACGTCCTTAAGATTGACATATGTAAGATGCCTCCATTCTGACTGTAAGTATTCATTCATTCATTCATTATCTGTAACCACTTATCCAGTTCAGGGTGCCAATCTGTAAGACTGTAAGTTTTAATACTTAATTGGTAAAACGTGGCTGAGTGCGGCTAAACTGGGTAAGTGTATTCCAGAGGTTTTTTTAGCTCCACCAAGTACTGTTGGAATCCAAAACTAATCATCAAACATCAAACTTCACTGTTCTTGTGGCTAAATGCAATCAAATACTCACAGCAATGTTTTCTGACACTACTGAATACAGTAGAACGCATTGTTTTTAGAGAAAGAATAAGAAGAAATTAAATAAGTGGAAGCATAGGCACAGTATAAAAATGGAAGCCGAGTTATGATAAAGAAAAGTGATATTGTTTTTATTTTCCTTCAGTTACAGTGGTGATAATTATAATTATTTTGTGGAAGTACAAAGGTATGTGGTGCTGATTGAGCAAAGTGGATGTTTAATTAAGTCAATGATTGCTTTAATTGAAGGCCTAAATGCTTTTGGCTGTGAATATGATCCTTTATATTTCACTTGCGTTTTATGTAGATGAACACATTACTTTAATGACTCCAGGCTTTATGCAGGTGGATGGAGAGGCCGCTGTAGTGAAATGTCAGAGTAGGAACTGGGGAAAAAAACACATTTAAGTTTGTACAGCTTCTTTTAGTTTGCACATGCCAGATGGCTGTCTTTTCTTGCATGAGATTAAAAGATGTTTTTAATTCACAGTGTTGCATCATGGGCAAATGGGTGAGAGAGAGTTAGAAATATGAATGTTGGTGAGAGAGAGAGAGAGAGAGAGAGAGAGAGAGAGAGAGAGAGAGATGAGCTACAAGGAAAAGAAGAAGCAGAGAAAAAGAAAAAGAAGAGAATAAGGGTGGGTGGTTTAATGGGGTTGAGGGGAAGCTTAGGAGTGTGTAGGAGAGAAAGAAAGAGTGTGAGAGAGAGGGAGATAAAGGGAGAGTGAAGAAGGAGAAAGAAAAAGTATAGTGAGAAATACATTACATGGCTTATTCATTTAGAGTCACAGCATTGAAAGAGTCAGTGAGAAATAGAGAGAGAAAAAGTGAGATTAAGAGAGAAGCCAGAGAAGGAGGCAGAATGTCTAGGTGAGAGAGATTTTCTAGATTTGCTTGTGAGGTGTGCAAGGCTCTGCTGGAGATGTTCCTGGAAAGCGGTCGATGTTAATTGACTGCTTGGGGAGGCAGAAACTATAATGGCTCATTATTAGGCATGAACAGAGATGCGAGTGAGAGAGGTAACTGCAATAATTATAGACATGATAAAAAGACATTAATTAACCAAAAGAACAATGATGGAAAAATTAGCAGCATAATGTTTTTCAGTGATTGTCTTTTCATAAGTTCATTAGCTTACACAGATGAGAACACCAGCGAATGAGCAAAACTGTTTTATCCAGTGAGAAAAATTCTAAATTAATAATTCAGGCTGTCACAAAATATTTTTTCGTTTAATCACGAGTTTGTAGTTAATACCATATTGTGACGTTTATCACTCTGCATGCTTTTTGGATCTGATGGCATTTTGTACTTTCCTGTATTTTAATTTTGAAACATAGGCCGTTTCCCAACTGGAGGAAAAGCATATGCAAATAGTATTATACTTTGTGCAGTTTATGCTAATGTAGGCTTCACAGTGACTCCTGGATGATGGCTGCACTAATGTGTTTTTGTGCTACATTAACATATATTAGGTCCATGCTCACTAAACACCTGTGATACTATTGTTCATATTGTAGATTTTTAAATTTTTTTTTTATTATTATTCATGTAAAACACATCTCATTAGCTTTCACTACATTACTGGCCAGACGTGCTATTCTTCTTAAAGGGAATGCCAATGAATCTGGGGAACTGCATCTCTCACTCATCTAGAAGCTATGTTTAAGGAACAAACAGCTATTGTTGTATGTGACTGGAGTTGAACATATCTGTAATTTTTATTCACTGTTTGAATTACCATGGACACTCTTTTGTAGCACATTCGGTCTGTGTTTACATTCATTTTGTTTAACAATCAGTTCAGTAATCTAAAACAGTCAAAAATAAATCAATATTACCCACATATGGAGCAGGAATAGAGCCTCATTTTGTTTTTATCACAATTTTCAATATTTGGAGGTCTCTTTCAGCTGTTTCTCTGTCAACAGCGTGAGAGAGCCAAGAAACCCGTTTACTGACACTTGGGCTTCATACACACAAAACATCCTCTGCATTTTATATTTATTTATTTATTTTTGTTTTGTTTTTTTGTGAACATTACCATTAAATGGAATCATGCTTCCCCTCCAGCACATAATAGATGGATTCAAGAAGTTCTACTATGTATTAAACTTCTCTCTGGAATCTCTGGGGTCCTATTTTACCATTCATTCATTCATTCATTATTCACCTAACCACCCACCCACTGAAAATTTCAGTTTATTACTGGGTATATTTTCTGGTTGGGTTCTGACATTAGGGACCATCTGGGTGGAAGGCAGGGCTCCACGTACAATGAGAGGGTTAGATATGGTTAAAAATAGGATACATTGTAGTACTTTTATTTTTCAATCGTCTGTAAACAGAACGATATAATCCATATGCAATTTCATTAAAAAGATTGAAAGTAAAAACCAAGCCAGTTATTTAATTTAGTCAGTCATTCACTCTCATTTCACTTGCAATTTTTAAGAACTGAACATAACCCTACTTATCTTAAACCTAGATCGCAGTGTTGGAATTTAACACTAACCCAAGATTGCAGATGTGTGTGTGTATATATATATAGGTTATTTTTTAACCTAACTCTAAATTGCAAATTTTTTTGTAGCTCTAGTGAGTAAACCCAGTGCCCTCCACATGACTGAACAGGTTACAAGAGCCAGATGCCATAATTGTAAATATGTAGGAAAACTAGAGCTGTCAGAACATATTTTTAGAAAAACTATTCATGATTAATTATACTAGCCTTTACTAAATTATGACTAATTATATTTCCTTGGCTTTTAACGTTGTGACCTTAGACTCCTTTTGGGGGCTGCTTCTGAAAGTCCTGTTCTATTGTTCAGTTCTTTACTATGCAGAATTATACAGATGGAACATTTATAATGGATCAAATATATCTATTTGTATAAAATATATATTTTCCATTCAGGTTATTAATTTTTGGTGTGTATATATACTATTTATTAGTATTTATTTACTAGTTTATATATTACTAAATAGGAAATTTTGTATTTCATATTTCTCCTTATTTAGTGAAGTTTTTTTTCTCTGTGCGCAGGTGGAATGTGCTTGGTCTGCAGGGGGCACTCCTCAGTCACTTTGTGGAACCTGTTTATCTGACCAGTCTGACCGTTGGCAGTTTGAGACATACTGGTCATCTCTCCAGAGCACTCAACCAGAGACTCGAGCATCTCAGTTCTCTTCCATCCTGTTACCGCCGCAACCAGCCTCTCCTCAGCAGTATGAGCCACTACTCACTCTCTCACAGATTTACAGATTTAAAAGGCTCATATCATGTAAAATAAAATGTTCCTCCCTTTGATTTACATATCAAACTGTGGTACACTTTACCAGTGTTAAATCAATTATTTTGAGTGTCAACTTTTAACATATTTTATACCTTTCATTGCTAATTTATGACTAATAATGTTGATTTATTCCATTCAAAGTTAAATTAATAAGCCCGTTTTAATTTAATACTTGTAATGTCACTAAATGTACTGTTTTTAGTTAGGTACACAGGCACATAGTTTTAAAAGGGAAAAGCAAACAAACAGGCAAACAAAAAAGTGCAATTTATAGACAATAAGAAACAAACTATAATAAGTAGGCTTGCAAAAAATGTAGGCTCTTTAATTGAGCCTGAAAATGGTCAAAATGGCTCATTACCAAAAGTGGCAAATAAACCACTTTGGTAATTTTATAAATCCCTTGTTTTTAAAGAAGTGGCAACAATAACAGAAATCATTAGATAATTAACTGGCTTAAATGGTCATTAAATTCTGCTTTATGCAAATCAAACATTCAAGAATGCTTTTGAACATTACAAACTGATGTTTGTATTCTGTATAACATTATATCACAGATATCCTAAAACTCATAGAACATATTAGATATAAGATAAAAATATATTTTTGTCAAGAAAATTCAATAGAAATACACAATTGTGTCTGTTACTATTTTATTTACCTCACCTCCATATACTCATGAAAGTATGGATGATGAAAATAACTAGACAAATCAGTGTAAAAAGCTATAAAAGTGAGGCAGGCTCTGAGAATATTTCAAATCTCAACCAAGCACTTACATGTATTTGGAAAATAGTAAATAAACCCACAACCCACAACACAGTATTTTAAGCTCTAGTTACACCCTTCTACCTCTCACACTGCAACAGTCCTTGCTTCCCCTTAGACTTGATGTGCTCTAAATTGACAAAAACTGCTTGTTTACTTGCGTGCATAATCACTTACACCTAGAAAGCAAATCTAAATCAATGTTACCCAACCATAGAGCATAAATATAGCGCAATATCCCCATTTTTTTTCATGCTTTTCAACATTCTGAGCCCCCTCCACCATCCAGACAGCTCCAGAATCCATTGTTCGATGGTGGCTCAGCTGTCAATTCACAGAGAAAACACCTGAGCCATTTCAGACAGAACCCTTAGTTTTTCCCCATTTATTGACCTAGGGCTGTGTATAAACAACAGAGCTTCTTCCAGACCACAGCTTGACTTAACAGAGCTAACAGATGGCGAAGAAACATCCTCTGAAGTTTAAAAAGTGATCTTTAATCAAAATCATGAACATCGTCTTTAAATGATGTTGTTTATTAAAAATTAAAAATTAGGTAATTTCTGTAAATCAGCTTTATTGTACATTTTATTTGGTACGATACTGTGAGTTTCTGCTCAGAGCTGAGAAACTGGCTCTTACAACTTTTTTTCTGAATGAGTCTGTATTCAGTGAGAATGTCTTTACACACCAGAACCCCCGCTATGACCTTTACACAGCCAACAAACAACGAGCCAAGCACACACATGTACACCCAAACACCCAGTGACCCACTCCACCTCAACTCTCACTGCCCCCTGCCCCACTGCCTACTGCTTGTAGATACAGCTTTTTAAAAAAACAGAAAAATGGTCTCTTTTCAGTCTTGTTCTCTGTGGCCTCCCACTATTGGGCCTGTCCTTCTCTCTCGTAATCAATGTAATCACAATCCTTATCAGCGCCATTGTGGAGAGGAGTTTTCCCCCGCTGGACTGGTGGTCTGCACACCTCCGCTTAAGCCCTTTCATGGCTTTTGATGAGCTCATACTCCATTGTGTAGGCTTTGTTGTTGGGGAAAATGTCCTGGTTATTTTAAGCCCCACCATCATAAAGAACAGAGGTCCCCAGGAGCGGAATGTGCCATTATCACTAAGCAGCAAAGCACTCTTCCCCTCAATCAATGAGACTGTCCTTCAAACATGGGTCACACATCACTACAGAGTTCACTTTCAACATTTACAAGACTGATCCCTTTATAGAAAAATTGCACACAGGAGAAGAGCCAAGGCTGAAATGATGTCATTGAGAGCTAAGACCATTTGGCCTTTAAACCTTTAGATGTTGAGAGTTGTTACTGCAGTTTTGAACTATGCTTAATTACATTGTTTGTTACATAATGAATTAATTATAAATTATTTATAATTATATATATATAAGTCCCCCTTATAAAACTAATTATTACTAAAAAATCAGTACCTCCTTAGAGTTCAGAATTAGAAATTTAAATCCTCTTACAATAATGGCATAATCTATTAACAGAGACTGTTTTCTTTTTATTTTTAAAATTTTATTATTTCCCCAAAAGGCCAGGAATTAAAGCCATTAATTCATGCAGACCCAGTCCTGGAGACCCTGAACTAAGAATGCTTTTGTGCTACCTGTAGAGTAGCATAAGGGCCCACAGCATTTCTAACGCAAGGCATATCTGTGTTCTGACAGAAAACACAAAGGCTTACAGAAAACAAAATCAACTTGATTTTGATATGTTCGATATAAAGAGGCAATGTGCAACATGAATCACTAAACATAAAATATCATCAGATTACAATGACGCTAGCTTGTTTTATACAAGGATCAGGCAGAGTGTTTTATTGTTCACAGTTGTAAGAGAGTTAAATATGTTTCTAAAGGAAGCTGTTGCAGTGCTTATATTAGTATGAGTTACACTTTGAAAAATATCATCCTTCTTATTAGGACCGCCTCCACGTGTATCTGGATATTCATATAAACTGAAGTTTTTGTCTGGTGTTGGCCTCCAATTCACATGAAAACAATTTTTTAGGTCATCTCCTCAATTTCAGTGGTGTCATGTTCATAGTAAAACAGAGATTTTGAAATCACTGACATAACACAACAACGTGTTATCCAAAATGTGGATAGCACTACATTTCAGATTCCCACATACAAACCGGATTACAAAAAAGTTGGGACACTAAACAAATTGTGAATAAAAACTGAATGCAATGATGTGGAGATGGCAAATGTCAATATTTTATTCGTAATAGAACATAGATGACAGATCAAAAGTTTAATCTGAGTAAATTTTAAAGGAAAAATATTTTGATTCAAAATTTCAGTGTCAACAAATCCCAAAAAAGTTGGGACAAGTAGCAATAAGTGGCTGGAAAAGGAAATTGAGCATATAAAGAACAGCTGGAAGACCAATTAACACTAATTAGGTCAATTGACAACATGATTGGGTATAAAAAGAACTTCTCAGAGTGTCAGTGTCTCTCTGAAGCCAAGATGGTAAGAGGATCACCAATTCTACCATTGTTGTGCATGCAGAAAGATAGTGCAGCAATACCAGAATAGTGTTACCCAGCGTAAAATAGCAAAGACTTTTAAGTTATCATCATCAACCGTGCATAACATCATCAAAAGATTCAGAGAATCTGGAACAATTGCTGTGCGTAAGTTTAAACTGAGAGAATGTATCATTTTAAGGGGAAAAATATTGTTTCAAAATTTCATGGCGTCAACAAATCCCAAAAAAGTTGGGACAAGGCCATTTTTTACCACTCTGTGGCATCCCCCCTTCTTCTTACAACACTCAACAGCCGTCTGGGGACAGAGGAGACCAGTTTCTCAAGTTTAGAAATAGGAATGCTCTCCCATACATGTCTAATACAGGCCTCTAACTGTTAAATCGTCTTGGGCCTTCTTTGTCGCACCTTCCTCTTTATGATGTGCCAAATGTTCTCTATAGGTGAAAAATCTGGACTGCAGGCTGGCCATTTCAGTATCCGGGTCCTTCTCCTACGTAGCCATGATGTTGTGATTGCTGCAGAATGTGGTCTGGCATTATCTTGTTGAAGAATGCAGGGTCTTCCCTGAAAGAGATGACGTCTAGATGGGAGCATATGTTGTTCTAGAACCTGAACATAGTTCTCTGCATTAATGGTGCCTTTCCAGACATGAAAGCTGCCCATGCCACAAGCACTCATGCAACCCCATACCATCAGTGATGCAGGCTTCTGAATGGAGCGTTGATAACAACTTGGGTTATCCTTGTCCTCTCTGGTCCGAATGACATGGCGTCCCAGTGTTCCATAAAGAACTTCAAATCGTGACTCATCTGATCACAGAACAGTCTTCCATTTTGCCACACTCCATTTTAAAAGACCCCTGGCCAAGGGGAAAAGTCTGAGTTTGTGGAGCTTGCTTAGAAATGGCTTCCTCTTTGCACTGTAGAGATTCAGCTGGCAACGGCGGATGGCACGGTGGATTGTGTTCACTGACAATGCTTTCTGGAAGTATTCCTGAGCCCATTCTGTTATTTCCTTGACAGTGGCATTCCTGTTTGAGGTGCAGTGATGTTTAAGGGCCCGGAGATCACGAGCATCCAGTAGAGTTTTATGGCCTTGACCCTTACGCACAGCAATTGTTCCAGATTCTCTGAATCTTTTGATGATGTTATGCATGGTTGATGATGATAACTTAAAAGTATTTGCTATTTTACGCTGGGTAACACCATTCTGGTATTGATGCACTATCTTTCTGCGCAACAATGGTGGAATTGGTGATCCTCTAACCATCTTGGCTTCAGAGAGACACTGACACTCTGAGAAGTACTTTTTATACCCAATCATGTTGTCAATTGACCTAATTAGTGTTAATTGGTCTTCCAGCTGTTTGTTATATGCTCAGTTTCCTTTTTCCAGCCACTTATTGCTACTTGTCCCAACTTTTTTGGGATTTGTTGTAACCTTTGATCTGTCACCTATGTTCTATTACAAATAAAATATTGACATTTGCCATCTCCACATCATTGCATTCAGTTTTTATTCACAATTTGCTTAGTGTCCCAACTTTTTTGGAATTCGGTTTGTATTAGAAATATATAATTTACAATTAAGGTCTAGATTCAGTAAATGTTTGACTTGCGTAGTGCACTATGCAGGTAGTATGAAGTGATTTGAGATTAAACCTCTGTTTCTCTCTGCTTTTTGATGCTTTGATGTCATGGTATAAGAGGTCATATGGCCCCCTACTGGACTGGCATAATAATGCAATAATATTCATATTTTTCTGGACTGGGATATTTTAAAAATGGAGGAAGGGAACTGTCCGTTTTTAAATATATGCGGATGCATGTGGAGGGGACTAAGTAAATTATTTTCTCACTGACTTTTAATGACAAATAGACTTCATTGACCCACTAGTGCTCAGCTGCCCATTTTATATTTGAACACATTTTATTCAGCGACGATGGGACAATACAAAATTTGTTTCAGACAGAAGCACTTAGTGTGGTTTAGGGTGGTTCAGGTTCAGATTCAGAAGTCCTTATGCAAAGATTTGGCTTAAATTAGTCCAGTAAATTAGTCCTGACAGATATTACATTGGCATTGTTTGTTTTTTTGACAAACAGGGCCAAAGTAAGAGAGCGGCATGGTGAGACAATAATACTGAATTTAAATGTACCCAAATGTAATAACCCAGATGTAACAAATGTAATTAAATGTATTAGCAAAAATGGTTCTTTATGGAACCAGAAGTGGTTCTTCTATGGCAGTGGTTCTCAAACTGTGGTACGTGAAGCAGCAATAGGTGGTACGGCAAGTTTACAACGCAATTAGGAATTTATTAAAAACTTTATTGAAAACCGTATGTAATAGTAAAGTATTCATGTGTAAATTACATAATGTTTCAAAATTTTCATAATTATGCTTTAATGAAATTTGTATGTGTTCCCTTGCTGTTTTTCCAAGAAGGGTATGCGATCCCCCCAATATTTTGCAGTATCCATGTAAAGAAACCCTAGTTTCAGCTGATGGACGTAAGCAAAAGCTAGAGACAAATGCGAGAAATTAGACTTTATTACAAAAAGGGCAAAGTGGATAGAAGAACAAGCAGAGACCAAGCCCGAGAACTACTCTGGAGCCCAGAAGGATTAAATCTAGAGGCAAAAATAGAGAGAAACAAAGTGAGAATTCTGTACATGTAAAAACAAAATAGAAGAAAACGTTCAGATAAAGGAAAACAACTGTGCCATTCTTCACATCAACAGAGTGAACACTACAAGTACTCTGTTGCCTCTCTGATACAAGTGCCGAGAGCTAGCGTTAGCACCTACTCCAAGCACCTATATTCACCTATAGCCTATAAAAAGGATAACTAATGTTACATTTTCTTCTCTTATCATTGTTATTTCTTTTAAAAAAGCTGTACATGTTGTGTGGGCCAGACAAGGGCCAAATGTCAATTTGACCCAGATTTGGTCCACATCTCACTTGACATCTGACTCTGAATGTAATTAAAATAGTGTTATTGCACTAAACTGAGGTGATTGTTGGCTGAAGGATGTAAATGCCCATCATGTCCAGTGAGGGGAGGAGTGGTGACAGTGACATTGAAACTGTCTAACAAGTTGTCTCAGTTATCATGTCTCGGTTATCTCTCCTGAGAGAGAGAGAGAGAGAGAGAGAGAGAGAGAGAGAGAGAGAGAGAGAGAGAGGAATAGTACATCACTAATACAGCTCCTTATGAACTGTTGAAATAATTGATAGTGGACACACTTGTCATAAAGGGAAAATCACAGAACATTGTCTGGTGCAGGAATTGATCAAGATGTTCATGAAAGAAAAGGGAAAAAAATAAATGGTCTGTTAGAGAAATGTAGCAGTGGAGTCAATGAGGGATGTAAAATTAGGTGTGAATGAAGAGAATGAAAGAAGTAGAGGCAGAGAGACAAGCTCACTCACCGAGAGAGAGAGAGAGAGAGAGAGAGAGAATAACAGGCTATTACTGCATAGAAAAGCAGGAAGAGACAGAATCATTGTCATGGTGTCATTCCACCTGTTCAAGAAGGCATAGAAAAAGAATGAAGGAAAGAAAGGAAGAATTGTGAGTGGCGCGTGCAAGACGAGGGCTGGGTAGAGGATTATTCCACAGCTTGCTCTGTTTGTTGACATTCAGAGCTGGTTTCATCATGTGTTCCTTTTTCCCCATCTGTTTACTTTGTCATTGAAATGCATGCATGAAAAGATGCTCAGGGTTAAGAGAGTCAAATATTGGTTGAAAAGCTTAAGCTCTGTTATACCCCACATTTATGTACAAGTATCCTGCTGCTTTCGAGAAGCCACATGATAAATCTATTCTGTGGTTCGTGTCACTTTCCAGAAGTGTGTAGACACCTTTTCTGATAAATTCAAGTGATTTCTGCCATTTTAAGTTTCACTCATTTGTCATACGGATCTTCAACTGTGCACACAGATAGAAAAGTACTGCTTATTGGATTGGATTATCTGGAGCAGTTGTACATCACCCTAAAGTCACCATGCTCAGTGACAAAAACCTACCAAAGCCTCCTAGGTAGAGGTCTTGCTCAGTGGAGTGATAGAGCTCCATACAATACCAAAAATTACTGACCTTCAGAAGTTTACTTCGCTGAATTCAAACACAGCATTGTTTTAATGTCTAGTGCAGAAGTCTGCAAATCTTGGTCCAGGTTCCAGACTTGGAAATGGCCAGCTGGCATGATACTGTAGCCGTAACTGCCCAAGTATAGTATTAATATTAGCTGGCCATTTCAAAATCTTGGCCTGGTACCAAGGTCTGGATTTGAAGGGCACGTCTATGATTATGTGGAAACGCTGTTCTCTCTGCTTTGTATATGTTTAGAAGCACAGTGTCTTTAAAGGTGGAGTGGTATCTTTGAGGGGAAAAAAGCGACTTGTTTGTATGTAGCTGAAATTGAACTTGTCTGTAAGTTTTTAATTCACTGTCCGAACTACCACAGAAACCCATTTGCAACTAAAGTTGTTTAGTTTTGTAACACTTTTGGTCTGTTTACTTTAAAGCAGTTAACCATCTGCTGAATTTGAGCCGAGACTCATGATTGTAATCTTTTTATAAGATTCAGAAAATGTTTCCTCACCATTTGCTAACTCCAGTCTGGAGTCAAAACCAGTCTAATGTGTTAAAGAAGCCTCAGTGTCTGTAAATGGGTGAAAAAACAAACTGTCTCAGTCCCGTATGCTAAACTCTCTCTCTCTCTCTCTCTCTCTCTCTCTCTCTGCTGGGCAGAGGCATCTGGAGTTTTATTTAGACATCGGAGAGAACTCCAAACATTGAAGAGCACAAACCAAAATGAGGATATTGCTCTATTCCTGCTCCATAGGTGGGTAATATTGACTTATTCTTGCTGTTTCGGATCACTTAAGGTGGAAATGTCAAAAAATTCTGGAGCCGACTAACTGTATTACAGAAAGTGTTACCAAACTAAACAACTCGAGTTACAAATGAGTTTCTGTGGTAATTCATACAATGAATATATGTAGCAAATGTAAATGTTCCAAAAGTAATCCAAAACAGCAAAAATATGTCAATATTACCCATGTCTGGAGCAGGAATATCCTCATCTCAGTTTGTGCTTTACAACGATTGGAGCTCTCTCTGTTGTTTGGTTTTTCTGACACTGGGGCTTCATAAACACATTAGACTGGTTTCAAGCACACAAACACACTGAGAGCTACCAAATGGTGAGGAAACCTCTTCTGAATTTTATAAAAAAGTGTTTTTTGATTACAATCATGAATGTCCCGTTCAAAGACTGCTGATCAAGTGCAAAATCTTCCATTAAGAGACAAAGCTGTTATTGCAGCACTAGGGGGACAAGCTCCTTGTTAATACTCTTGATTTCATATGAACTGAAATTAAGTTTCCTCAGAAACTGTTAATAAAAAATGCTGCACAAAACATCTCCAGACTGTGAAGTATATAAATGGGCCTTTGGGTGAATGTAACATTTTCATTCCTGGGTTCTGAGCATCAGTGTTTGAGCAGAACCCATGGCACAGCATGTGGCAGTGCAGTGTTAGTGAGAACACGCTTGTGCTAACGTGTTGTCAACCTGTGCAGTGTCCTCAGCTCTAAGTGCTCAGAGCAAGTGCTGTGCTAATTGGCAGAGCAAAGAGGTGCTGATTGAGAAGTCGTGGAGAGCTTTTGTGTCTGTGGCTGGTGTTTACCACAAAGACAGAGCAGACATGCACTAATGAAGCGCTCAAGCACTCGCATGTAATTAAGGAGACAGGAGTTACCAGCCTCTCACTGCTATATCACTCTAATGGTCTTAAAGTGAACTCTTTCACTCTCTCAATTTTTCCTTCATTTTTGTAAACATTCACTCTAATTTTATCATTTGTAGTCCTCCAGAACAATTATCCCTCACTGTAAAAGTGAGACAAAATATGTTTGACAAAAGTATGATCCATCGCAGGTTCATTTTCAGTGGTTATGAATCACTGGCCTCACTTTTCAGAAGGGGTCACATCTCTCTCGCTCTCTCTCTCTCTCTCTATCTTTCGCTCTCTCTTTTTTAAAAAATAATAATTACTTTCTATACTGACTTTTCTTGCATTTTTATTGTTTCTATTAGCATAACTACTACTAATACTACTTTACATTTTTCAATATTTTATAGTTTATTCTCCTGTTATTTATTACTATGGTTTTTGTTTTGTATTTTACCAACTTCCTACTATTATTATCATCACATTTACTATGATTACTGTAAAGCACTTTTAATTAGTGAAGTGCTTGACAAAGGGTGTAATATATTAGAACAGCGAATAGTTGCTTGGTGTCACAGAGGGTACACAACCTTGTCTTCAGCAGAAGGGCTATCTACTAAGGGCTATGAATGTTTTATATATTATAAATGAGAAGAGGAGGGAGTTGAAGATAGTGGGCTAGAAATTGTTGTCACAGAATACAGAAGTTAGAAATCTATAAAAATTGTCTTCCTCTTCCACTTATAAGTTTAATTTTTAATCTGAAAGTCCTGTCTTCATTCACACAGACTGACTGTATGATTTATGTGCTGCAGGTCTGAGCAGCAGTCAGTGGTGGCAACAGGCAAAGGCTTCATGTTTGAGTGTGAACTGGACGGCAGGAGATGACCAGCTGGAGGTGATCAACGCTTCCTCTGGGAAACGAAAAGACTGTGGAGCTCCATCTCGAATCTGTAAACATGCACTGTTCACAAGATGGAGCAGGCTATACCACAAGGTGAGAACTGCTCCACCTCCAGGAACACACAACCTGGACATGTGCACAATAACGGCCAACTCAAATTAAAGTGTTGAAAAGGTTTCCTTGCTTTCCATTTTGTCTCTAAAAATTATATATATAGACAGTACATAAATGTGAATCTTCAGTTAGTGGAACATTTACATTGCAATGTTTTAAATTCATGTTAGGAAGACTGTATTACAATATAAATAGCTTAGGTATATAATTTATTGCATCACCAAATAAACTTATGTATCCCAACCACAATCAAGATGATTATTTTTTTTTTTTTTTTATTTAATGTTTTTAACATCATTTTTTTGCTAAAACATTATTAATTTTAGCACAAATAGGATAATAAAAAGTGATAGATTCATAAAAAAATTAAGAGGCCCCCAGTTGAAGAATCACCCATTACTGTGAGGTTTGAACTACAAATGGATCACAGTGGTAAAACTCCTGTAAATACATTCACTAAGTTCAGTCTTTGCTTTTGTAATTACACAAATGCAATTGTAGCAACAGCTTACATTTTTTAATTTTGTAAAACACATGTTATGTAATCCCATGTGTCCCAAGGATACTGTGAGAGCAGCTCCTTTTCCAATAAGACTGTTCTGATTGTCAGAGTAGCTGTGCAATTACCACCATACTAAGAATACATACATTAAGATAGCTATAATGACAGAGAAACACATCCAAAGTTCTGGATACTATACTACACTGTATTTATACAAACGTCCTTTTACATTTAGAAATGTTTTTTTAACCCAACTGTAAGAAATCCCAGTGTAATAATCTAAGAGAAAATACGCTGTTACAAATATCCATACACATAAATGTATTTAATTAATGGTGTAATGGTGCATAAATGCATCATAAATGTAGTTCTATTGTTGCTACATGTGTAACCTCAATATTATTATAAATACATTACAAATTGCAAATGGAGTTATCTTTATGTAAGTACCCACAATATGATCAGGTACTTGTGAAATATAAGAAGTAGATCTTCAAAGGCTTAAGAGGGCTTCAGTGTTGTCAATGAGAGTTCTAGCGAGTGGTCCTAATTAACAGAGAAAGACAAAACACACTGCTGAACACTGGCTGTTCTTAGACATCATTAGGAAGACTCCTAAAGAAAGTGTCTGTAAAAGTTAGTGAAAGGAACGTAGGAGACACTCTCACTATAATAATTCCATATAGACGTGGATATAGAATAACAGTCACACACTCTTTAGAGCATCACCCATAGTATAACATGCTTTCATCTGTTGACAGAAAAGAAGAGATTAGCTGGAAAGAACATCACTTAAAATTGTAATTCAATAATACATTTAAAATACAGTGTTGATTATCTAATAAAACCAGGCAAATGTATGCGCAAATTTTAGTAGCATCATTTGAACCCTAGAAAGAACATTACTGACATTAGTAGCAGCCATTATGTAGCCTTAAGGCTCATGACTTGAGGCTCCAGTACAAAACTAAACTACTAAACATTACTAATACAAGACACTGCACTTTAATATGAATTCACAGTTAGTGTTGGGACCATTGATCGTATATATGTGATAGATACACACAATACACATAGAGGAGGTATGATTTGGGCACTGCAGTGATACTGACATTGTGGTGGTGTGTTAGTGTGTTTTATTGTGTGTTCCATTGATATTTGTGGATCAGACACAGCAGCACTTCTCAAGTTTTTTTAACACTGTGTCCACTCACTGTCCATTCTCTTAGACACACTTACAACGTTAGTCCCCCGTCTGTTACTGCACATTTTATGTTGGTCATCCTCTAGTCTGTGAACACAGGACGCTGTTGGCTGTATATTTTTAGTTGGTGGACTATTCTCCATCCAGCAGTGACACTGAGGGGTTTAAAAATTCTAGCAGTATTGCTGTGTCTAATCCACTCCTATCGGTGCAACACACACTAACAACACACCACCACGTCAGTCACTGTAGCACTGAGAATGATCCACTACATGCTCTGTGGTCCTGTGTGGGACCTGACCATTGAAAGGTAGTAAAAAAGTATGCAGAGCAAGAGATAGATTATAGAGTGTTGATCTGTGTATAAATATACACTCTTGGACAATTATGCAACAATAATCTTGGACTCTTCACATAACCTTCAGCTATAATCTGTCAGCAAAGTATGCCTGTCAAATGCCATTAATAAATGTAAGTTAATAAGTTTATTTTGTCCACTTATATTGGTACAAAGCCCTGTTTTAATTGGAGGAAAAATATACCTTTCTATCTATACTCAAATACTATTAATAATCTAAATATAATAATGTTCGTAACAATTACTTTGTAATAATTAGAACCTTTAGAAAAGCATATTTTAACGTTCTCATATATAAAACAGAAAGACCTAGCAAGATCTTAAGAGCTGAAAAACAGTAGTGTCAAGTTCCCATGCTGTAATGAATTTTACTTTCCGAAAAAAGAAAACAAGTAAAGCACAATCATGGAAATGTATGAAGGAGCTCCGGCTGCTCTACCAAATGGTGGCAGTTAAAGTCTAATGACAGTAGTACTGGTAATCATCCCGAAAAGCACTTGAGCAGCCTCCCATGGCAAATGCTCCGTGAGCACAGTCAGAGACGCAAGAGCAGACAAACTAATCTCCCAACGAAACTTTACTTTTCTTTGCGCCTCTTTGCCTGCTGCAGCCCTTCTATCTCACTTGCTTTGTGTGTGTGTGTGTGTGTGTGCTTCTTTGTATGAGCTCTCAACAAAAGAAATGCACAAAAGCTCAGAGAATGTTCAATTGCTTGTGAAATTTAAATGGGGAGATTACACAGCTGTTGAAGTTCCCTGTTTGTGCCGGCTCATTCGTTTTGTTTTGCTCTCTCACCCCTCTTCCTCCTCTCTCTATCTCTGTATACCTCCATCTTCTCTCTTTCTCCCTGTTTCTTTCTTTGTAGCTGGTAGCATGTGCTCCGGGTTCGACAAACATGACGTTGATGTACTGTGAGGCGAAGCAGGCAGCCGGTACCTATCAAACAACAAAGGAGCAGTGGTTGCGGGCACTGCAGGAGAACGGCTTGGGGACCTGGGTCAGGAAACCTCCAGAACAAGAGCAGTTTCTTCTGGCAGCATGAGATCATGGGAGACTGTATGAGACCACTCGAGACTCTTGGAAATCTCCTGAATTTGTGTATGACCAAGCAAGACTGCGTAAGAAGATGTGAGAGTGTGCGCCACACAAAATTTCATGAGGTTCTGTGACACTGCTGATCTCTAAAGACACATACGTCATTCAGCAGTTGCCATGGTACTCTACCATCTCCCTTTGTGACACCAGTATGACCCTGTTACTGAAAAGCTTACATAAGGAAATGGACAGTCTTTCACCCACCAGAGGAAAAAAGGGTTCTCCTCAAATGAGAAGGGCTCTTGAATCCACCTCACTCCTGGAGATCTAACATACTGTAGGAGTTAGCTTCAGTTGTTTTTAGATTCAATTTATAAGCATTTTTCTTGTAGTGTCCATTCAGTGAACCTATTGCCCCCCTAATTTCAACTGAAAATACAGGGTGTTTCACTCCCTGTCTGCCACAATTTTTTTCTTGTAACTTTCAAATGAATAAACATAATTCAATTCATACCTTGGTTTGTGAGAAACAAGAGGAAATCATAGAAAGTGTCCATCATTAACATCCAGAAAAGCTTGCTCCATTATGGAAAGCTTTAACCAACATATCCATGGTTTCTGACCTCCACACTGCTCAATAAATTGTTTTGGCACACCTGTATTGGCTTCTTTTTCCAGTACAGTACTGTGCAAAATCTTGGGCACCTAAGGTTATTGTTATTATTTTAAATCATTTATCCTCCCAGTAAGTGTGGTGCTTGTATAAAATGATATATAATTGCAAATAAATTATAAAAACATAAATAGAATAAATACAAGTTTTTTTCCATGTGTTAGTAAATGTGTTGAGAGGTAGCATGAAAAATAAAGTTTGTTTCCATATATTCTCTTCGAGTATGGATTTGTTAAATCAACAGCATATGTGATTTAACAAAATAAGTATTTTTTTAATCTAGCTTAAACTAGGTATGCTAATAACTTCAAATAATACTGGACTGCCATGAGGACAGATTTGTAAAAAGTTAAACTGACACATTCACTTCCAGAATATCACTACTTATTTTAATGTTATTATACTGGGTTTTATTCGAATATTAGTGTTTTATTAGACCAAATAAAGGGAATATTAGACCAAATAAAGTTTAATGCTCAGATAACTAGCTTTTTAAATCTCATTTTCTCAGGTGTCTAAAATTTTGCACAGTAAACTTTTAGAAAAAAATGTATAGTAGAGGTACATTATTGGTCACTAAAAATAAACAGTGTAAATATACCTTTAAAGGTACCACATTGGGATTAATGTCCAGCTGTGTTCTTTAAAGTTACATTACGTTCTCTTCTCCAGAAGGATAGGTGGATATTTGATTTCATTATAAAACTCTGTAAAATAAAAGAACACAACATAAGTCCTGGAGATGAAATTAGGTGTATGAAACACAATTTTTAAATCTACAATTATAATACAAGATATGGACCCTTGAGGGTACCACCACAGTGACAGCTTTTCTGCCTGTGTATGTTACCTCTAGACAATGAATATGCATTGTTCAACAGTGTGCCAATTCAAATCAGCATGTAACACACAGACCTGAATGTGGACTCAACAGTGTATTTACATTACATTTATATTTACATTACACATTTCATTATAGATTACATTATAGTACGCAACATCACTGTCAGAACCAGGTGCACCTTCTGACTGCAACTGGCTTTCACTTCCACAAATGCCTGGATGCTAGTGGCAGCCTTTTTTAACACTTGATATGATTTCCTAGACCTAGGTATATCTGTGTCAAATTTCATTAAATTATGTCAATTACTTCGACTGTTATAAGATTGTTATGGGGCAAATAGAAGTTAAAGCACCCTCTATAATGAATACAAAGGTCATGAAAGTGGATATTTATATACTGAATTACACAGCAGTGAAGCAAACACTCTCAGAAAGATAAAAGGTACTGTACAAATAATGCAGTTGCACCTTTAGTAGTAGTCCATTTAGATTATGAAAGGAACACTAGGTTAAGCTTTTTTTTTACACTTCTTTTTACACTTCCCCTAGTGTAATTCATATTTACAGTAGTGTACTGAGATCAATGGTGAGGTAGAGGGAGGACATGTGTTTTCCTACCCTAAACCAAAGGTTATATAGTACAGTTTTCTGCAGGGCTGAGACTGGAGTAGCAATGACTCAAGAGGCTCTGTTCTACTAATTACAGGTCAATAGAGCATCACAATTTGTTTAAGCTATCATTTTGAGGTATAAATATTACATAGTGTTAAATTAGTTTTAGAATTTGTCACTCAGAACTATTCAAATCACTATTCTTGGACCTGAATAGAATCAAAGCCTTGTAAAGCCTAATCTAAAGTCAAGTTTTCTTCCAGAGTGTTTATGCTTCATTGCTGTGTAATTACTGGGGTAAATAGTTGTTCCAGTCACATTTGTATCCAGTTTAATACCAAAATATCATACCAAATTTATTCAGTTAAATTGTTGTGCAATCTGAGGCACGTTTCTTGTTTCATTATTTTGTGTCTTATAACACTTACCACTGCATGTTTTATGTTTATACATTAGATCGTGCAGATACAGTTGGCATGTTAAGGTCTTTGACTCCAAAACGTGTTACATCAGTAAAGGCTGCCTAACAACCTATTGATACATTTACTTTCAGAAGAAATGTTGAATGAGCTGGTTTCTACAGTTTGTAGTGTGTATTTATATACTACTAGTCTTCAATTGGCTTGGAGCAGGTGTGTGAGGTTTGGGCAGGGGTGAAATGTGCAAATAGGTTGATCTCCAGGTTTGTATGGGTGACCACAGCCTTCCACAGTCACTTTTATTTTTATTTTTATTTTTTTTGCTCATCTGCAGCTGTCACAGCAGAATAGATGTGTGTGTGTGTGTGTGTGTGTGAACCTTCACCAAAATGAAAGGCAGCAGCCATCTCATCATCACTGGCCCGTTTCCGGATGCTTGGCCCCTGTAGAATTCTTGCATACTGTCCAATTAAAGGCCCTGTCAGAATGATGTGCCCCCCTCCTTCGTTTCCCCCCACCAAAAGCTTTCTCTTTCTCCCCCTTCCTCATTCTCATATAGGCTTTCCTATTTTTCTGCCTCACACAACATCTCTTACTTTCTCTTTCTCCCTTTCCCTCACCCATCCTTTCTGTCTATTTCTCTCTATCTTGCTTTCTTTTTTGGCTTGCACAACCTCTCTTATTCCGTCTTTCCCACATTCTCATTCTTATGTTTCCTTCACACGTCTCTTTCTTGCTCTTGCTCTTACCGTCTTTCACTCACTCTCTCTCTCCCTGTCTTTTCCACACACAACCTCTCTCTTGCTCTTGCTCTGTAATGACTCAAAGAAAAAAGCAGGAAGGGGGCTTTGACATTGCAAAGACAGGTTAATTCAAGCCCTTCTTTGTGTGCCTCACAGGGAATATAAAGAGTGGAGTGGAGGTAATAGTGACAAGGTAACATAAATGGTGCCATTAACGCACCCCAGGTCTCAGCAGCAGAGCTCTCTCTCTCTCTCTCTCTCTTTTCTTCATGGGTAAATTTTTTTCTTTCCTGTTGCTTTCTTTTGTGTTTCTCTACTGTATATTTACAAAGGGCACGCGACAGGAGCACTGACCCATGTTAAGAAAGAGAAGCAGGAGAAAAATAATAATAATAAAAAAGTGTCTCGAGAAGAAAAAAGGTAAAAGGTGTACTGATGAGAAAATGGCGGTCTTTGCGCTGCAGCGGTGCTGAGACATTAAATAAGGCTGTGATTAGCTAGTTCATGCTTTAATTCGCAGTCTCCCAATAGTGTTCCATAATGGCCCTCTTTAACCTGATAAAATATACAAAGTCAGCATGATAATTCACTTTTTTATGTTCCTCATTAGCAGCTACAGACCTCTGTGTACACCTTCACCTGATGCCCAAAGGATGAACTCCATCACTTTTTTGAATTTCCTTGATTAATCAGTGGGTGAAAGGTAGACAGTGAGATTACTTAGTGTTGGTGACAGGAACCAGACATTTAGAAACTCCTTCACAAAAAGTAGTTACAGGAAATGGTTACAAATACATGGCTGATTCCTTTTTGCAAATATTTATGAGACATACATTTATAATGAGTGAATTCAGCGACTTTAAAGTTCAGTCAGGACATAACTCCTAAAATGGTTCTATATAGAACCCTGAACATTTGAAGGACCCTTTGCATGATTAAAGGGTTCTTTGCATCATGAAGGTGTTCTTTAGATTGAAGGAGATGGTTTTAGATGACATCAAAATCAGTTCCTCTATTGTTACATTGTCAAGCTTTTCACAACTGAAGAACCATATTATATATCCCTCTTTTCTAAAAGTTGCTATATAGAACCACTTATAGCACAATTAGAGAACCCTTTAATCATGCAATATTTTATTCATGTTTTCAGGGTTCTATATAGAATCATTTCCTTTAATAAAGAACCCTTGTAGAGCCATCATTTTTAAGAGTGGTTAGAGAAGGAATTGGAATTGTGTTCTCTGGAGTGACAGATCTGTATCTAACACTTGTAGGAGATTGTGATCTCTAGCAATTAGTACATATACAACAAAAATGATCACTTCCTACATCCAAAATTCCCATATTCCAAGATAGGAACTTTACAGAAGAATAAAGGGGAATAAATCTTAAAATTCACTGGAAGTCAATGTCAATATATTTTATTCCAAGTAAATATGGAGCATGTCTATTGGTCCATTTATCATAAAACTTTCATTCAATGTAAAGGACAGCTGCTGTGTTTAAATGATGCAGTAAACTAAAAATCCACAAACATTGAGATATTGTTGTTTCTTTGGAGAGCGATGATATTTATAACATTCCTGTATAATGACTGATATGCTATTTTATCATTACTAAGCAAGGTCCTGTTTCAAGAAATCCACAGAGTTACAGAAAGAGTGCTGTAAACACTTGTGGAAGAAATTCACCCAGGAGGATTACTAAAGACAATCTTGCTACTTCTAATCTTTTGGAGCTTAACACTATGCTTAGGGTTCATTTTAGGGTTAAGGTTTAGGTACCAACTCACTTCTAATATTCTTGATTTCTTATGAAAATTTGGATGTTTGCAGTTAGCTAGACAAAGCCTGTCAAATAGGAAAAGTGCAAAGTGACAAACTAAGAAATCTGGTTCTGAGACATCTTCCAGGCATCCACAAGCTATGATTATTAGTATAAACATAGTGAAGTATGGTTTTTATCACCACCATTCTGAGAATCTGATTTATTAGGTTCCTATATAACCATTTCACATGCTTCGTTGACATATTATATTTCTGTATTAATATTATTATTATTATTATTATTTTTAGTCTCAACTTATAGCATTGTTACAGCACTAAACATAAATGGTAGATGTAGCAATTAGCAACATGGGTTTTCACATATTCATTTTCCTTTTGAACTTGTTATTTCTTTTAAAATTGTGGTTGTTATTTCATATTTAAGTGTTTTCTTATGTTATGCTATTTATGGCTCAGTAGTTATTCTCTGTATTGTTCATTCAGCAATATTGGCTTGATTGCCCATAGCTGAATTTTGTAAATCATTGTTCTTTAGATTATCTTTGTGTTTGGTCTATCTGCATTGTGAAACCTCCTTTATTATTATGCTACAAAGAAAACAGTGTAACAAAACAGTGGTTTGTAATAGACACCTAATGTAGGCCTTTAAACCCTAAACCTAAAGATGGTGATTACTTTCAACTTTTCCTAGTTTAGATAAAGAGCACCCTTTAAAGCCTTTCCAAGCTCTAACAGCGACACCTAGTGGTGTCACCGTGTCATTTTCACCCGTGTACCCCTCTTGGTGTGCATATGCTTCTCACCACATTTTGAAGAAATGTATCTAAATGCATGAATCTTTCTATATATTTAAAAAAAAAAAAAAAAAAAAACACGCGGTGTTTCCTGAATTTATAGTAAACACTTCATTTAAGTTTCATAGCACTGGCACTGGGCCATGCTGTAGTTAAGGATTCACAGTCTTCCCCGTCTCAAATATCTAGTCGCTGTCCAATTAAAATATTTATCTCCCAAAATAGTAACATTACAGAAGAAGAAAAAAAAAACTCCTTGACTTTCAATGGAAGTGAATATAAAAATATTTTATTAATGTTCGATTTTGGAGTATTTCTATTGGTCATATCATCATTCAATTTTCACACGATGTGAAGAACAGCTGCTGTGATCAAATTAATCCACAAAAGTGGAGATACGTTTTTAATTGGACAGCAGCACGTTACAACAAGAAATTAGCTAATTGTAATTTAGCATGATTGAAGAAAATGTAAAATTCATGGTAAATAACTGAGGTGGGTAGTAACAAATCACATTCACTCAAGTTCATACTTAATCCTTGTGTTGTTCAGTCCTGTGGGATACATTCAGTATTTACTAAAACATCAATAGTGATGAAATGTAATTTATATTTGTACAAGATATAAAAAGATTATGCTTATTTCTTGATATTTAAAAAAACATTAAACAAAGTTATCAACATTATTGATGTTTTCGTTAATGTTATTAATAAACCACACAAGGGTTAAGTAAAAAACTACTGGTACTTCTGCTCTAATTTTGTTATTCTAATATGCCAATATACAGATACCGGGGCTTTTTTAAACACATGAAATCGGTTTTGAATACAGACTGGAGAGCTAGAAAATGGCGAGGAAACGTCCTCATAATTTTGAGAGTTGTTTTTTATTTTTTTTTTACTATTATTATTAGAATGATCAACGTTTTGTTTAACCTGATAAAATATATAAAGTCATTATAGTTAACTTGTTTTTCCATTCCTCATTAGCAGCTACAGACCTCAGTGTGCACTGCAATGTGAGGCTAGTTCAAAAGATTAATGTAATTCCAGGCAGTGTGTACAAATATACGGCTAAATGCTTTAGATTTAAGATTTTACGTGTATTTATTAAATCAATTCATGGACGTTTGCAGACACGCCTTCTAGAAAAATGAGCTACTTCATTTTGAGATGTGGAACTTATGCAACTTTGCATTTAAATAACCTCATTCTGTAGGAAATATCACATTTCTGAACAGGATAATGTGGTTACTGAAAATTGTTTTTAGGCAGGCATTTTGGTGCATTCTTTATATTAGCAAAGTAGCAACGCCACTTTTACTTGAGAATAGATTAAACATGCTCTACCCACCTCAGGTCATGCAGATTTTTACACCGGAGACCCAACTACTTAGTCATTTAATTTTCACGCCCATTCTGAAAACAGGTTCAGTTGGTTCTACAGCACGTTAGCATTCACAATTTTCAGCATAAACTCATGATACTCAAGCCAGACTTGGATTAAACTTACTCAAACTTAAACTCTCAAAACCAACTGCAGTAACAACTGAAACACTACTGAACATCCTTTTTAGTCTAGGAATAGGGTTTACCTGTGTCTAGGAACCTGGCCCAAATATGTCTGTATCTGTAATGGAAATCTCTTTATACCCATTTAGTTTATATTGATTAGATTTATAAAATGAACAAAATGAAATTTTTGAGAAAGTTAGTAGTTGGCATGACTGAATGGCAATATTGTAATATTGACTGTACATTCTGTAAACTTTGTACAGATAAAATGAAAAGAAATAATTACCAGATGTCTAAAGAAGATGTAAATTTAAACCTGCAATTATATGCTGCTAAGGTCTGTAAATTGCACTTCGGCTGTACCTTAAAAGTGAATGTTTATGTGAATAAAAATGATAAAAACAATCCTAGTGTTGTTTTTTTTAACACTACATTTTTATGCACTAGTCCCAATAATGTTCACTAAATCATGGTCAAATTGTTTAGAATTAGGTGTAGAAGCAAAGTAGTAGGGGTTAAATCTAGAAACGTGGATGAAAATGCAGAGCAACTGCAGAGTACAAAACAATTGGCAAGTGCTGGCTAGGGTTTGTTAGTGCTAGTGTTTGCTAAATGGTTGTTACAGTATTCCATGTAGTTTGTGTATCACTAACTAGTTACTATGGTACTTTTGGTGGTTACAAGGGTGTTAACTTTATAGTGGCTATACACTGAACAATCACTGCATTAGGAACACCTACTTTGTATCTTCATTCACTGTACATTTTTTTCAGCTCCACTGACCATACAGAGGCATTTTGTAGTCCTACAATGACAGGCTGTAGTCCATCTGTTTCTCTGCACACTTTATTGCCATTTCACCCTGCTGTTCAATGGTCAGGACCCACGCAGAACATTTGGGTGGTGGATCATTTTCAGCACTGCTGAATACTGATGTGGTGGTGATGTGTCAATGTGTGTTGTGCTGGTATGAGTGAATCGCAGAGCAGAGCTGCTGGAGTTTTTAAAGCCCTCTGTTTCATTGATGGACTGAGAATAGTCCACTAACCAAAAATATCCAGCCAATAGTGTCCTGTGTCCACTGGTGAAAGACTAGAGGATGACCAACACAAACTGGGCAGCAACAGATGAGCTATTGTGTCTGACTTTACTTGCACAAGGTTGACCATTGAAAGTGGACAGTGAGTGTAAGTGGGCAGTGCTGAGAATGATCCACCACCCAAATCATACCTGCTCTGTAGTGGTCCTGGTCATTAAAGTGCAGGTTGAAATGGGGATATGAAAGTATGGCTTCTCTGTTGTCAGTGGAGCTGATAAAATGGAGAATGGGTGTAGATGTATGTATGTGTTCCTAATCTAGCAATACTTTTATGAAGATTCCCTGGGTTATTTCTAAGGTATTTATACTGGCTGCTAGGTTGCTACAGTGTTGTAGATTATCAGGGCATGAAGGTGGTTGCTGGGTTGGTACTAGGTAGTTGCTATGGTATCTCAGTGGGTTTCTATGGTATCCCAGGTGGTTGCTATAGAGCAGCTAACCAGTTGTTAGGAATCACTTGGTAATCTCTAGGCGGTTATTAGGGTGTGTTCTATGTTTAAATCGAGGCATCTATTTAAATCCTATCAGTCTAAATTGAACAGAGAGGAGATGGGGCTTACGTTTTGGACAAACACTTTTTTCTAAAGAGCTTATACATTGTTTATTTATTATATTATATTTTTCTTAAGAAGAAGAATAAAAAACTAAACCCAACTGAATTCTTGAGGAATAAAACAAATGACAATTACAAAAAAGATGATGTTCTGACAAAGACATTTATTTACATTGTCTAGTTGTAGTTGTGTACAGGCCTCATCCATTGTACACTAGATTTATTAGATTTTAATTAAGAATACACAACAGTCAACTATACATTATTCCACCATTACCACAGTGGTTTTAATACATATTACAGCAACTACCCACTGACTCTTCGCATATATGGCATCTTTTTATGTTTTGCTTATGAATCTGACAGTGAATGTTGTAGAATGTTGGCAAAAGAACTTAGGCTCACAAGAGCACCTGTTTATTTAACAGGGTGAACTTTTGAGAAGCTTAACAAGTAGTCTGCTCCAATTATTCATATTTAATAATGAAATGATTCACCTATTCACTGCTAAAATGTCTTTTCCTAAAGATAAGTTACATAAGAAACTGCAAGAGTGATAAGATATATCTGATTTTATTTATTCTGACCATCAGCAGATTCAAAATGCCTGCTCTACAAGACATTATAAAAGCCCTTGAATAATGAAAGGAAGCATCACAAGATACACCATTTCGAATTCTTGGGCTATAAACATGGTTGAATCTATTCACAAACTCCATCAACACATTCACATTATATTTTTCACTGAGGAAAAAAAAATTACACAGCGATTACAACACATTTTTCTTAACTGTTTTTCATGCAGATGGATTGAAGCAACACGGTCCTTCAGCAGGAAGAGCGCATCTCACAGCCGACCATAGTCTGTCCTTTTAACAAAGACTGCTCAGAGTTGTGTGTTAATTATAATAAGACACTATAAAGCAAAATAGATCTCTATACAAACTCCAAAAAACATCTAAAATCTGATTTGCTATATTCATAAAAAAAACTAAATGTATTTGTACATAAAACACACTGAAAATTGCACAAAATTAAACTATGAACTGAACGCAACAGAAGTCAGCTTTGGATAAACATTTCTAACCTCAGCACAGCATTCACTAACTATTATTAAATGGCAACTCCATTGAACTTTCAAATTTTCATTTACTATTCAATGTTTGAGACAAAACGTCATTAAGGTTTGATTTAAAATGATGTAAAGAAACAAAGATAGAAATTTATTTACTTCTCAAAATGAAAAGAGAACCTGCATGTGTCTGAGCTTTTAAATGTAATGTTGAAAATAGTAAAATTTAAATCTGATAGGGACCTTGAGGTACCTTTTATATGGGGAGAAAGAAAGAAAGATAGAAAGAAAGAAAGAAAAAGAGGAGGGGAGAAAAAAAAATAAATCCCGCCCCCCAAAAAAATCATCAGAAATGTGGTTCCTATCGCCATATATATAAAATTGTAAATCATAAATTAGTTTATAACAGACCATTCTATATCACACCACACATGATGATCATTGAATAATGCAAAAAACTTTGAAATACCTGTGGAATTTCCCTTTAAACCAAGAAAAGGCATGAAGAAATTATAAACATCCAAGAACCAGAGATGTTTGTATAAATTTACAATGAAACTCTGGATGAAAAGACAGTATAGCGCCAGATATGTGTAATATCACAGAAAGATACTAAACTGAAACTCCACCATTAAATAATCCTCATTCTGATACTGTGGGCTCCAGCAGCACTTTTTAACTCAAATATGACACACTCTGGTTCCATCAAATAGCTGTGGAAAAACAATTCTCTAGCAAAGAAGCTCAAGCTTCAATCGCATGCGAGAAAATGGCTGTTTCTGAGCAGTCAGACACATATCACAAGTGCTTCACTGAAGAAAAATATTGACTGAGGATCCAGTTGCATGTGTGTGTGTGTGTGTGTGTGTTTGTGTGCTTACATGTGCCGCCTTAGCTCTGTGCAAGTGTGTACTTGTATATGAGGGTAACGACAAATGGGTGAATTTGTGTGAGTTTGTTTACTTCTCCTGCAGCAAGGCAGGGATGTTTATGTTCCAGCCGATGGCTTGGCGATCGAAACCACAGGTGAACAGGTTACATGCCTGATTCTCTTCGTTCCAGGCAGAGCAGCAGACCATGCGCCGATGCCCCTGGAAACAGAACACACACGGTTAAAACTCACATATCTGTACTCACACAGGCCTCCTAACATTTCATCAAAATGGGCTCCTGAGTGTTGCAGTGTTGTTCCTATCATGGGAAGATGTCTGGTTTGATTCCTGGTCATGCCTCAGCTCCGAAGCAGGGAGTTGAAAGAAGCAATATTAATCAGTCTGCTTCACATGTCATGGAGGAAGCATGTGCCCCTCACCTCACACATACTGGAAATACTACACATTCAATTCTCAATCAAAAATGAACAAAGTTTGTGTTAATCCTTTGTAGTAAGTAAAAGAATATCAGGCTGTTAAAAAAAGTGCCAGCATTTTTCTTTAAAAACATTTAATGTATGTACTCTTTGAGATTTCACTTTGCTTTGAATTACTAAACTAACATATAGAGGCATAACCATCGTTTCTGAGCTTCACATTTGTGTTGCATGGACTCAACCAACTTCTGGCACCATGTTTTACTGTCTTCATAGTGTATTTTGGTTTGAATTCAATGCTCGGGGGTCATCTGACATACTGTCTGTGGCCATTAGACCCAATAAGAACATTATATATATGATCTGTGCATTTTCTTTTATTAAATAGCTAAGATTGAGAAAATGGACTGAATTAAATACTACACCAACCTTTATAGCAGGATCCAAAATAAGCTTTTATTTGAAGCTTTTCATTTTATACTTATGGTAGTTTGTTTCTTATACCATGGCATTTTCCTAAAAATTGCAATATTTCCCCTTGATTACAATATTGCAATATGTAACAATATATTGAATCGTAACCCCTGTATCATGATATGTATCATATCGCCCGGTTCTTTCCAATGCCCAGCCATACTTTTGTCCCCCTACACCATATGTACATCCTTACTTCAATGTAAAATTTAGCAAATAAATGGGGGGAAAATGTTTAGTTTTCTACATTTAAATCTTCTCATAGCATTCATGTATTAAAATGAAACCTCACCAACTAGCAATGTTGTAACTGCATAATTGATCCCTAATTGATCACTCTCCTGGCTTAAACTGCCTAAACCTTTTCTCACAGTATACGACACTGTTTACACCATTTCTTGTCATGGCTCAGGTACATGATCAAATGAAAATCTTACAAATGCACAAAGCCAATGAGGAGGGGATAAATCATATTTTGATTTATTCTCAACAAACCATTAAGCCGGATAAATACAGTTTCTCCATATACCTTAACTTGAGTTTAAACTCTAAAGACCAAACATGCATCTGAAAATGCAATCAACTGCATCTGAAAATGAAAACCTGTGTAAATCAGATTTTTCACTAAAAGATCTCTTCAATGCTACAAAAGCATTATAACACTACAAAGTGATACTTTAACACTGTTACAATGGATAAACAGCTTTGAGAAAATAATGTGTGCTGAGAGGTGCACACCTGTCTGTTGCTGCGTGGGAGACGGGCCAGACGAACTCCATTCATATCAAACAGCCGCACCTGCCTGTTGTCATGTGGCAGAGCAATAATCCTTTGATTTGCTGAAACACTTATCCTACACATCAGAGAGAAATGTATGTTAAAACATATTCAAAATAACCAAGAAGTCAGAAATCAAACTTAGTACCTTATCACAAAGAATCTGATCGATGGATATAAGCTTCTGCTAAATGATTTCTAGCAAATATATATATATATATATATATATATAAACTAATTATTTTAGAATAACAGTTTCAGCTGCTTTAATAAGTAATTTCTGAAATATTATAAAACTACTGCATAATGCATTGTTGATAAAATCATTCAGAGTGGATCAATATGAAACACACACAACTGTTCTTTAAAACTGCTGTAAAAGTAACCTGAAAGAGCACTACTCTACTCTATAAAAACATGACCCCAAGACGACTGTCAAATAAAATTAAATAGAAATATTATAAAAACCCTTCAAGGAGTAAATTCAACAGGCTTTACTGTTTCCATAAAGCAATCTGAACTGCCATTGTATTTGAAAAGAGCTGTAAATATAAACTTGCCTTGCCTAGAAATAAAATACGAAGGTAATTAAAGAATGACATGAGGGTAAACTAATAAATGTCGAAACATCAATATAGAAAATTCAAAGCAATTTAATATCTTGAAAAAATGCACAGCAAAACTAGTGAAAAAATTGTGAAAAATCAAAACCAGAAAAACCAGATTCAATATTTGTGACAGAAATTGGCTGAAAAATATGGGATAACATAAAAAAAGCCAAACAAAAACTAGCACTAACACCTAAACAGAAGGAAACACAGTTCTTTTGCCTGCTAAAAAGATGCAATAATGGATTATTGGATGAAAGTAATATTCAGTGATGAATCACAAATCTGTGTTAGCCAAGGGGATGATGCTGGATATTTGCCTGGTTCCATTTTATTGAATCCTACACAGTGTGGACAAAATATTGAGACAACTCTACATTACACATATATGAGGTTTTATGGCATCCTTTTTCTAAATCCATAGACATTAATATGAATTTTTCCCACTCTTGCAGCTTTAACAGCTCCCTCTCCTGAGAAAGTTTTCTACAAGATTTTGGAGTGTGTCCGTGGGAAATTCATCCAGAAGAACATTTGTGAATTTGGATGAGAGGGTCTTGCCCAACAGAGAGTCAAAAAATTGCTATAAGAAAAAAAAATCATTAGTGAAGTCTATTCCGCAAAGAATCCAGGCCCTTATATAAGCCAGTGATGGAGCAACAAATTACTCGAAGTAACAATTTTTTTTTTTGATGATTACAAAATATTTTCCTCTGCCCAAATGTGCTATTAATTCAAATTGTTTGATTAGTTTGAAAGAAGTTTCTCAAAACCAGAATTTTTAGCTAATAAACAAAACAGCCACTAAATGTGGTGATTCTACAATGAGTTAGGGGTTGTAATCATTAGGTGTTATATGTCTTATGTTATATATATGTTATATATATGTCTTGTAAAAATGGAAGCTTTTAAAGGCATCAAACTATACATGTGTATCTTTCCTAAGATCACTGCTGTGTACGTTCAAACTACTTTGCATTACTTTGCGTAAGCATTAGTTATGGGGAAGAAAATGTTAAAAAAATAAATAAATAAAAAAAAATAAAAAAATAAACTGTAGAACTCCCTTCTAACTCTGCTATTCCCAGCATGTAATTTTACTCCCTACAGGAAATGTGAAGGTGCATGTGATCCTCTGAGACGTATACAGCCTGCAGCACTGTTACGGTGCACTGCTTGTTATGGGGAAATGCAGACACCCTGCTGTCCATCCCACCCAATGTGAGAGAAGCTTATTTCTATCTTGGGGACACCCAGACACAGGCAGCGTATGGCCCTGCTGGGACTAGATCTAGCCTCACAGCAGTGGAGCAAAACACACTGCAGAAGCACTTGGGGGACTCCATTCAACAATTAAACCACAGCAGAAGATTTATTACCGGTACACTGATGTGTGTTTTTGAGTAAAGTTTTCGTCTGGTACTTAACAAGCACCATTTTTAACAATGAAAAACAGTTAAAGGCCACTGATTTTTTTAACCTATTTTCCCCCCCAACATCTTCCACTGCTGACTGCTATCAGACTGTCTGCAGTAAACTTTTTTGTCATTTCAACAAAGTACTGAAATCTAACGTGTACATTGGCAAATTTGTTCATGTTTTTGTGATGTCACCATGATTACTAATTCATAAAGCAAAATGCATTGCAGAAACACTTGGGGGATTCCAACAATTCAAATACAGTCCTAAAATGTAACGGCCCAGCCACACAACAGAGCATCTATAAACATATTTGCCTTTTGGTGCTGTTTGAATGCGGAACTAAAAGTACCACATTAAATAACAAAATTAATGATTAAGTACCAAATTAAAAAACCTTCAACTGCTCCTTTCTGATATGTATTTGGAAGGCTGCAATGATCCATTTGCTTCCTGACAGACAGGGACAGCTTACCTATTTGCCTATCATCTTCCACTGAACGGCAGACTGTTATCAGACTGTCTGCAATACACCTTTTAAACAGGCAACACTAAACTATTGATGCCTGATGTACAAATAGGCAATTTTATTCATGTTTGTGTGAAAACGACTAATTCATAACTGGCCGTTTCAGCAGAATAGCTTTATTTAGCTTAATTTAAGGATTGTATTGCACATGGAAAAAAACATTAAAGTGCTGTAACCATTCTTACAACAGTTAAAGAGGAGGAAGATTTAAGAGTACTGAGCAGGCTCATTCTAACACTTCATTGATCAGTGCCTCTTACCTATTAACAGCTGAGTCGGTGCGGATGGTGGCTATCGGCGACCTCATGTTCTTGAGGTCCCACACCTTGACGGTGCGATCGTCACTTCCCGAGACCACGTTATCTCCTACCGTGAAGACAGCTGACGTCACCGTGCTGCAACAAAACAGAAGCTTTATCAGGGTGACCTGTACATTCTCTGATCTTTTATAAATCGTCTGAGGCAAAAGTTGGGTGCTGAAATCAAAAAACAATGACCCTGAGCCCAGTTATCTGTGTGAGAGCATATGATACATAATTGTGGAACTTCTCTGCTTCCACTAGAGAAGGGTCACATTTACAGACTGATTTAAATTATAAAATAGGGCTTGTATTAATTTGAGCCTTGATGTGGGGGGGGGGTAGACGTTTTTTGCACAAAATCACTCACATAAATAGTTATCACCATCTCTATTCTTGTCACTTTCAGTCCCTTTCAGAATGAGCCGCTTAAGGGCTCTGTCACTTTTATGCAAATAAGCTGTTGCTGGCCACACCCCACCCATCCCAAATAAATAAACAGTTAACATAATTAACTTCGTGATCATCCCTCCAGCATCCATGTCAGCATTTGTCTGATTCTCTAACCGCTGCAGTCTTTAAGGTGGAATAGATGAAAAGAAGCAAATGTAGCTGTTTATTCCCCAGCTTGCAACTTTCACCTTAAATCATGCAGTAGTTTTGTCCATGCGCCTGAAACTGCTTCACTGTTTGAGGTGTTTAACGAAAACGTTAAAATATGCCGGTGTTAGTGTGATTGTGTGAATATAGCGGCAGCATTTACGGTGGAACTAAAACTTGGAAGAACACAACTTAGCATTTGGAAATAACTGAGACATTTTTTTAAAGATGGAATGAAACAGTAAGCAACTTTTAGACTGCACTGGTGTATTTGGAGAAGTTCAAACGAGTACTAAACAGTATAACAACATCAGTATATGTTCACATTTCACTTTTCTGCTTCAAAGGTCATGGTCGTGGAGAGCAGCTTCGCAGTACACATCACCTCTAAATATATTCCCGCGGCTGTGTATGTAGACTATTATTTATTAACATCCAACCTCTTGAAGAACCGCAGTAAAGTTGGCTCAGCGTTCGATATTCGCCAGACATTCACCCACGAATATCCTGGTTATTAAAAAAACAAAATGTACACGCCAAATGACTATTTCAGTGCAATTACTGCATATTGTGAACTTATTCACACACACTGGCGTTCAATGTTTTTACTGCTGTAAGATGTGAAAATATCATTATGTGATTTACAGATGAGTTCTTTCTGGCGGAGAAGCGCTTTAGCGACGCAACTTCTTTTCAAAATAAAAGTCTTGGGTATCAGCGTACTTGGGTACATGTGTTGTATGTAAACCTTGTAACAAAGTTTGTGAAAACAGATTCTATGTCAGATTTTCTATATTTTCTGTTTCTGAACTAGGAAAAATGGGTTTCACAATTAAACGACATGACCCACGGACCCAATTTCAGTCCTATGGTGTAGTACACCCAAGGACCAATACATTTCATGCTCATTTGGACATGTGATCCTTGTAACAAATTTGTGAAATCAAATTCTATGTCAGATTTCCTATATTTTCTATGGGTTGATGGGTGTCACAATTCAATGACATGACCCACAGACCCAATTTCAGTCCTGTGATGAAGTACACCCAAGGACCAATAAATTTCATACTCATTTGGACTTGTGAACCTTGTAACAAATTTGTGAAAACACATTCTATCCGAGATTTCCTATATTTTCTGTTTCTGGACTAGGACAGATGGGTTTCACAATTAAATGATATGACTCACAGCCCAAATTTCGGGCCTATGATGAAGTACACCCAAGGACCAATACATTTCATACTCATTTGGACATGTGAACCTTGTAACAAATTTGTGAAATCAGATTTTATATGAGATTTTCTATATTTTCTGTTTTCAGACTAGGAAAGATGGGTTTCACAATTAAATGACATGACCCACAGACCCAATTTCGGGCCTATGATGTAGTACACCCAAGGACTAAGACAATTCATGCTCATTTGGACTTGTGAACCTTTTAACAAATTTGTGAAAACACATTCTATCCGAGATTTCCTATATTTTCTGTTTCTGGACTAGGAAAGTTGGGTTTCACAATTAAATGACATGACCCACAGACCCAATTTCAGTCCTGTGATGAAGTACACCCAAGGACTAATACATTTCTTGCTCATTTGGACATGTGAACCTTTTAACAAATTTGTGAAAACAGATACAATATGAGATTTCCTATATTTTCTGTTTTTGGACTAGGAAAGATAGGTTTCACAATTAAATGACATGACTCACAGCCCAAATTTCGGGCCTATGATGTAGTACACCCAAGGACTAATACATTTCATGCTCATTTGGACATGTGAACCTTTTAACAAATTTGTGAAAACAGATACAATATGAGATTTCCTATATTTTCTGTTTCTGGACTAGGAAAGTTGGGTTTCACAATTGAATGACATGAACCACAGACCCAATTTCAGGCCTATGATGTAGTACACCCAAGGACTAATACATTTCATACTCATTTGGACATGTGAACCTTGTAACAAATTTGTGAAAACAGATTTTATATGAGATTTTCTATATTTTCTGTTTTCGGACTAGGAAAGATAGGTTTCACAATTAAATGACATGACCCACGGACCCAATTTCAGGCCTATGATGTAGTACACCCAAGGACTAATATATTTCATGCTCATTTGGACATGGGAACCTTTTAACAAATTTGTGAAAACAAATTCTATGTCAGATTTCCTATATTTTCTATGGGTTGATGGGTATCACATTTCAATGACATGACCCACAGACCCAATTTCGGGCCTATGATGAAGTACACCCAAGGACCAATACCCTTCATGCTCATTTGGACATGTGAACCTTGTAACAAATTTGTGAAAACAGATTTTATATGAGATTTTTTATATTTTCTGTTTCTGGACTAGGAAAGATGGGGATCACAACTAAGTCTTCGAACTGCACATTTTATTTAGGTTGGTTGTAGATGCTCTAAAATATATATTTTTGAACATAAAATTATGCACTATCCTGCTGAACTACAGGAACTATTACTATTATTTACTATTATTACTATTATTATATACTAGTTATTTAACTATTTACATCAACACACACAGGGACATATTACACATCAGTGCAGTGTGGACAGTGCAGGTCCTGTCCAGTTTGAGAGAATGTCTCCCATTCTTCTGGTGTCATTGCCAGACATTTGTGGTGGAACCAGAAATTGCACACATTACACTGTATCAGCAGAGTAAATATATAAAAAAAAAAAGAGAGAGAAAAAGAAACATGTAATTGAATGTTATATTTCAAATAACATTTTTCTCTTGATGAATACTTTCCATAAATTCCCAACTCTAATGATCCTGTTGTAATACAGCTGCTTCAGTTTGTGATGAACTTTGCAAGTAGAGGTTCCAATAACTTACATTCATTGCTGCACAATGTGTTACATTAGGAATAGGAGGAAAGGTACTTACTTGCAAAGTTCTTCATGTTATAAAAAATGTTATTTGAAATATTTGATTTAAAAATAAATATACAGTTTGGGAAACCCAAGGTTAGAGTGATGTATGAAAATGTACAAAATAATTTGCTTGAATCCTACAAATAATCAAAAACACTGGGAGTGAACAGCAATTTATAATATATATTAAAATAAAAACTCAGGATAAAGATATAGAAATCAGTTAAAATGTCATATTAATTGATTTCTCTCCGAAATTACCTATTTCAGATAATCTGGATGAATTATGCCACATGTGCGCACGGTGGTATTATCCCTGTTATACACAGTGTGTCAGTATTCTGGTTTGTTGTAATAGATCAACGTTTGTCAGTCTCTAAATAACAGCAATTTCTGGTTCCACCACAAATGTCTGGCAATGACACCAGAAGAATGGGAGACATTCTCTCAAACTGGACAGGACCTGCACTGTCCACACTGCACTGATGTGTAATATGTCCCTGTGTGTGTTGATTTAAATAGTTAAATAACAGTTCCTGTAGTTCAGCAGGATAGTGCATAATTTTATGTTCAAAAATATATATTTTAGAGCATCTACAACCAACCTAAATAAAATGTGCAGTTCGAAGACTTAGTTGTGATCCCCATCTTTCCTAGTCCAGAAACAGAAAATATAAAAAATCTCATATAAAATCTGTTTTCACAAATTTGTTACAAGGTTCACATGTCCAAATGAGTATGAAATGTATTACTCCTTGGGTGTACTACATCATAGGCCCAAAATTGTGGCTGTGGGTCATGTCATTGAATTGTGATACCCATCAACCCATAGAAAATATAGGGAATCTGAGAATTTGTTTTCACAAATTTGTTAAAAGGTTCACATGTCCAAATGAGCATGAAATGTATTAGTCCTTGGGTGTACTACATCATAGGCCTGAAATTGGGTCTGTGGGTCATGTCATTTAATTGTGAAACCTATCTTTCCTAGTCCGAAAACAGAAAATATAGAAAATCTCATATTGTATCTGTTTTCACAAATTTGTTAAAAGGTTCATATGTCCAAATGAGCATGAAATGTATTAGTCCTTGGGTGTACTACATCATAGGCCCAAAATTTGGGCTGTGAGTCATGTCATTCAATTGTGAAACCCATCTTTTCAAGTCCAGAAACAGAAAATATAGAAAATCTCATAAAATCTGATTTCACAAATTTGTTAAAAGGTTCACATGTCCATATGAGCATGAAATGTATTAGTCCTTGGGTGTACTTCATCACAGGACTGAAATTGGGTCTATGGGTCATGTCATTTAATTGTGAAACCCAACTTTCCTAGTCCAGAAACAGAAAATATAGGAAATCTCGGATAGAATGTGTTTTCACAAATTTGTTACAAGGTTCACAAGTCCAAATGAGTATGAAATTTATTGGTCCTTGGGTGTACTTCATCATAGGCCTGAAATTTGGGCTGTGAGTCGTGTCATTTAATTGTGAAACCCATCTTTCCTAGTCCGAAAACAGAAAATATAGAAAATCTCATATAAAATCTGATTTCACAAATTTGTTACAAGGTTCACGTGTTCAAATGAGTATGAAATTTATTCGTCCTTGGGTGTACTTCATCATAGGCCTGAATTTGGGCTGTGAGTCATATCATTTAATTGTGAAACCCATCTTTCCTAGTCCAGAAACAGAAAATATAGGAAATCTCGGATAGAATGTGTTTTCACAAATTTGTTACAAGGTTCACATGTCCAAATGAGTATGAAATTTATTGGTCCTTGGGTGTACTTCATCATAGGCCTGAAATTTGGGCTGTGAGTCGTGTCATTTAATTGTGAAACCCATCTTTCCTAGTCCAGAAACAGAAAATATAGGAAATCTCGGATAGAATGTGTTTTCACAAATTTGTTACAAGGTTCACAAGTCCAAATGAGTATGAAATTTATTGGTCCTTGGGTGTACTTCATCACAGGACTGAAATTGGGTCCGTGGGTCATGTCATTGAATTGTCACACCCATCAACCCATAGGAAATATAGGAAATCTGACATAGACTTTGATTTCACAAATTTTTTAAAACGTTCACATGTCCAAATGAGCATGAAATGTATTAGTCCTTGGGTGTACTACATCATAGGACTGAAATTGGGTCCGTGGGTCATGTCGTTTAATTGTGAAACCCATTTTTCCTAGTTCAGAAACAAAATATAGAAAATCTGACATAGAATCTGTTTTCACAAATTTGTTACAAGGTTTACATACAACACATAGGGAAGCTGATGTTCAATCAGCTTTCAAAAGTGTGTTACAGAGTTTACGTATTTAAATGCTGATATTTAAATGGCTGATACCCAAGGCTTTTATTTTGAAAAGAAGTTGCGTCGCTAAAGCGCTTCTCCGCCAGAAAGAACTCATCTGTAAATCACATAATGATATTTTCACATCTTACAGCAGTAAAAACATTGAACGTCAGTGTGTGTGAATAAGTTCACAATATGTAGTAATTGCACTGAAATAGTCATTTGGCGTGTACATTTTGTTTTTTTTAATAACCGTGGGTGAATGTCTGGCGAATATCGAACGCTGAGCCAACTTTACCGCGGTTCACAGGTTTACCTCACTGCTGTTGCCGCAGCTCAGTCTCATGGTGTCTTTTATTTTCCTAAACTCTCCCTAACTTGAGACAAGTGGGCCTTCATTAACTTGCACGGCCCTACGAAGCGCGCGTCGTGAGTGTATAGGACGTTTCGGCTATGCCTGCACAAACACCTTCATGCCAGGGTGGTCTATGCAAATTTCCCTAGTGTGACATCACAGTAAGGGAGCCTTCCAAACGGCTCGTAGAAGCATATGACTCCTGTCACAAAAAAAAAAAATCTTTCAACTGACTCACAGAAAATGAATATTTTTTTGCACTTGGAGTGTTCATAGGAGCAGTAGAGACCCAAGTGGAAATACAAAAGCACACAAAAAGTGAATTTTGCATAATATGTCCCCTTTAATACTACTACTTCTTTTATTACAATCCATCAATCATCAATCCAGTATATTTACACTGATTTAATCAATATTATTTAGAATATTATTTTATTTTACCTAGTCATTTAATTAAATCTTACAAATATTCACCTCTCCTTCTGGAAAAGAGAACACAACTGGAATTTAACACCACTGTTTGTGTAATTTAAAAGTACTTTTACACTGTTTGTACCCTAGGGACAATACCTTAACAGTATTTTTTTATTATTATTAATCTTAGCACATACAATAATCATGGTTGGTGTAGAGTAGTGGGCAATTCCACTGATCTCCACACAGTAGGCTATGGCTGTTTTCCAGCTCAGGCAGATACACTATACAAATATATCCTTTGGAAAGACTTCTATTTCTGCTCTATTCTACCTTTGTAACATGAGTTGCCCTTGGTAAGACAAATATAAAAATCTAAATATTACTCTGTTGATCACATTGTTTTTTTCAGTCTAGCAAATCTGCAAAAGTCTTACGGCATTTATATCATCTTGAATAAGATATTACCATGCTGGATCATTCAAATCATCATTGTCCAGCATTAATGATGCATTCAAATATGTGCAAATCCCCTTTGCAGCCCCATAATATTATGGATGTGCAGTTTAAAAGCCAGCATTGTTGGATGGTCCTTTTCCTTTCCCTCATAAAAACCAAAAAGAATCAAACATTTTGAATTTTCAGACCACTACATATTTCTTATTTACTTCACCTCCATTAACATTAAACTCAGGCCCAGAAAAGGCAGCAAAACTTCTTGTTTACTTACAGTTTCTTTGTTGCAGGGTACTGCTTTAAGTTGCATTTGTGTATGCAACAATCAATTATTTTCAGAGCCTATGGTTTTCGGAAGTATCACTGAGCTGTCTGGGCCCCTGTAGCTCATGGCCATCCAATATTGTTTTTGGAATTTTCACTTGCACAGACATTTCGCTAGATTCTAGATTCCTTTAATGATATTATATACTGTAGCTGGTACAGATTTACAGAAATATTCTGCAAGTAAAATCGTGAGTTTGAGTGAGAGACCTAACCACATTGTGCTAGATACTGGCCCTTCATGACAAAAGCTGAATGCTAGTGTTATGCATAAAGAAAGGGTGCTGAATGAGTCAAGTACGCTAATTTAATGGACCACATATTTCTCGTCACATCTATTCAGCATCCTCTCATATCCCACTGTTTATAATAAAATAAAGCAATAAGCCACAAGAGGCAATACGTTACTACGATTTTATCATGGGTAATATTGGTTTTGGCATGATGCGAATTGGAGGCAGTCAACATAAAATACAAATGTTCAATTCATAAGCATATTAATTTATAAAAAAAAACATTTACAATAAAGTATTCTTCCGCCACACGGTGTAGTCCATTAACAGCGAGCACTGTTGCTAAGCAACATGAGGGCGATACATAGCCACTCCATTGTTCACGTATATTCAGGATTTTTTAGTTGAGTAGAAGCACTTACATTTCTGTCCTCTTTCTGAAGGGACACTTAAGCCCAGTTTATACTTCTGCATCTACCATATGCCTTAGGCAATGCGCAGACCCTACACCATAGCCTTAACGAGCACCTCTCCTGTAAGGAGAAGCTGCAGTAGCTGGCAGCTGCCTTTAGCTCAAGAAACTGGCTAAGTAGCATTAGTTTAACCGAGCATTGCATTGTCTCCTGATTTCATGTATTTGTTTCATAATTGAATAAACAGTGAACTTCTGGGTTCAATTCATAAATCACAAATGTAAATAGTATTTGTAATAACCATTCTTTCACCAATGAAAACTCTAGTAGCTAAGTAGTCTAACATGAAACAAAACACCCATTTAAAGCAAGGGTATGTGATTTTATAGAAACCAGTCAGTGTGGGTGGGGTTGGAAAGAAAACCTATTAAAATGTCCCACTCCATTCTTTCAGCCCTCTCTCCAAAGCCGATCCCCCAATTTACACATGAATGTATACAAAGAGATTAGTAAATGCAAAGAGAATAATCTTTGTCATGTCAAATCTATGAACATGTATGTCATTAGACATGTTTTAGAGGGCTGTAGCCTCCCTAAATGTTCTTTAGCCCCCCCAATTCTTTCATTTTCAACAAAGGTCCTCGGTCTGTATTGTTTTCCTGATAGAATATGCACATGTAGTGTTGTAAACAGTCCAGTAAAATACAGAATTGTGTCACATTTGGACACTAAAAGATGCGTTCCGTTTTTAACCAATATGGAATGCGTTTTATTACATATTTTTGAGGACCGAGGGCCAGATTCTCCATGGCTCCTAAATAGCAAATATAGCAAATTAGAAGCCAACATTATCTGTCCACCATTCAGCAAGCAGCCAATGGAGACATAGTCCCTCCTACAGCAGGTGGTTTCGTGACAGCACAGAGCAGCAGGTCAGAGGTGAAACACTGTGAACTACATCTCTGCTTTAGATAGAACTAATGTAATCTTAGGTCCTTGTGGCTTTGCCTAATCTGTACCTTGTTTAAAAAATTGCCCTAGCCTCCACTGGTTATATCTTAGACCCCCTTAATCATTAATCTCTAGTGATGGCCTTGCCTATAAACAAACACAAATAAGCCAGCAAACTACACAACCTCAACTCATAACCTGTTTAAAGCTGATACGTAATGTATAGGATATAACATAAGATGAATACCACCAACCAACACTCCTTCAAACTACATTGCAGATTAACAATGAGATAAGCACAGCCAAATAATTAGCTGATGGCATTACAAAGAAGCTGCTATTACGGCTACATAAATATGACCATTAACCTTTACACAAACACACACAAATCCCACATCAACAAAATGATAAGTTGATGATAAATTATATTATTACCTGTCTATTAGAAAACAAGCAACAGTGCATCACTTGCCATGCCATTCTGTGCTCTTAGAGTCCTCCACTGTTTAAAAGCTCCATCAATATGTACTCTGGTTTGTCCTCTGGCTTAATCCAACTTATTTTTATTGAATACCATTTCTGCCACAGACTTTCATTTCTTTAGTTTTTTTTTAGTACATGATGTTGTCTGTTCCTCTGCTATTCTCCAGTGCTCAGTGATGGTAGTATGTATGTATGTATGTATGTATGTTTGTAGCCACGCATGCGCAAACGAATGCACATTGAAGTCCAGTGTGAGGGTGTGGATTTAGGGCAGGTAAGTAGATTGATTGGATTAAATATTTTTTTTGCCTTATATGCAAAATAAATACCTTTCTTTACGCCAAGGTTTAAAACATTGGCACATTAATATGGAATTCAGATGTTGTGATGCGGTCATAGGTGTGCGTATATTGTGTATTTTTCAATGGCTTCAAACGCGACTCAGCCAATCAGATTTTAGGACTGAAACTATACGTTTTATAATACAAATTACAATACACCAGTTTGTGTGCTGTTTTTGTTGTGTGGTGTGTAGTGTGTGGATAGTTTCTAAGGGGTTGCTTAAGTATACAATGTGTTCAAAAAAAGGTCCTGCTAGGCAGTTCCCCTTCTAGAGGAGCTGGTGGAATTAGACAAGCTGGGGGCCGGAGGGGGAGGGGAAAAAAAAAAAAAAAAAAAAAGGAAGTGGGGGGATTTGGTCCTCCGTTCTGCCTGCTGATTAAGATTACCACAGTCCATGCTGGCTGCTCTACTATCCGCTAGCCCCACTAATTTGAATTGACATGATATTAAGGTTTAATTAGTGCTAAATTCTGCAGCGTTAAGGGATCTAGGCTGGGCTCGGCTGGTGCTAATGGTGCTGCCCAGCTCACTGTAGCATGCTTCACATCGAAAAGGAAGCGTGGAAACACTTTCTGACATCGAGGCTTGCCCTGAGAAAGCAAGGGCAGAAGGGCTGGGCAGGAGGAGGGGTAATAGATTAAAAGCTTGATTAAAAGCCTATTAGATCTCAGACTATATTTTGGAAATGTGCCCCTGAGGACATTGACAAGTAAGGTCAAGACTCATTAAACATTTCATTGTGTGACGGTGGAGCGGAGGGTGAGGGGGTCACAGAAGTAATGAATAGACACAGTACACATTGAGCAATGGCATGAGCTGGGTCTTCACTACTCAAGCTTCAGTTCACATACAGAGTGTGTCTAAAAACATTATAGGTTCTCTACATATAACAGCATTTTACTGTGATACTGTGTGTGTTCTTAGCTCATAGAACTCCCAATTCTAATCTCAGTTCATCTTAAAACATGCTCCTGCTGCCATTATATTCTGACAAAGTTATTAAAATACATCAGATACTCCCTTATTTAAAAAAAATGGCTGAAAATGTTTTCCCTTTCAAGTGTTTAGAGGCAATTTTACCCCAGAGAAGCTGTGTTTATGAGCAGTAAATAGTGCACATATTTGTATAAATTGAAGTATTTGCCCTCAGCATGTCCAAACTCCAGTTAATTTCTCTGTTCTACCTGAATTCATGGCACTGAGCTTTGAAGTGATTCAAGTAAATGTCTGTTTTATTAACAGCAACTGGTAAAGACTGCTAATACTACATTTGTTTCTGCATGTGGCTTTACTAGTTTATTTAAATTTAACTTTGACTTGCATTTATATTTTATATTTATTTTATTTCTATAAGTGTTTTTACTTATTTGTGTATCTGTGTCTGTAGCGCATGTGTCACTTATTTCCATTTAAAAATGTTAACATATCATTTGACCATGAGCACATATTATTCTCTCTCTCCCTCTGCAGCTGCCACATCTCATTTGCAGTGGGCCACTTGTTAACAATTTTATTGCACCATATTCACCAGGCTCAGTGTCTCTGCTGTCCTTTTGAGTGCCACCAGATACTGTCAAAGTTCATTACCCATAATTATCGCAGAGTACATCATAGTGACTGACACACATACCCAATCCCCCAGCATGCTCCTCTATGTGAAAATTCTGCCTACTCAGAGTGTGCATGGTCATACACATGGATAGACAAACACACATAGAGTCCCCCAGCACCCCCCAACATGTTCTTCTGTAACATGCATGGTCACACAGTCAGCCAGCTCTGTCTCTACAATCTCAAACAAAAAAAGTATGGCAGAGATACGTCATTGTTACTAAAGGTACAAACAGTGTAAATTTACAATTGAAGGTACAACAGTGGTGATAAAGTCCAGTTGTGTTCCCTAAAGGTGCATTACACTTTCTTCTCCAGAAGGAGAGATGAATATTTTAAAATTTTCATTATAGAAATGTGTAAAATAAATGAACATAATATATAAGTTTTGGAGATGAAATGCAACATATAAAAACAAAAAATCTATAATTAAAAGAGAATAATGTATAATATGTACCACCACAGTGATAGTTTTTCTAAAAATGTACAGCTCATGTTTCTCCATGTAAACTTTTTGACCCCTCTGGATGTATATGGTCACACATAAACCCACACCTACACAAACGTCCCACAGAAGGCTCATATAGCCACAATGCTGATCTCATCAAGCTTCTAGAGGCAGAAAGCTAATCAACTGAGGCGAGCCGATATCAGCTGAGGCTTAAAAGGGAAAAAAGTAACAATAACAATTACAATAAAATTATAATGGAACACGTTTAATCCAAACAAAGAGATGAGAGGTGAGAAAAGGACAATAAATGGTAAAAAGAAGACCAGAAGAGAAAAAAAGAGAAGGCTAAAACAAACCAAAAGAAATGTAAACTGTAATTAACTGACAAAAGATGACACAAGAGAAAAAGAGAAATGAGACATCATACGACAAAGATATGACAAAACATAGAAAATTATCAGACACGAACATATAGAACATGAGAAAAAGAGATGTGTTTTACTATTAGTCTTATAATATTCATTAACGGTGCTCACATACATCAGTTAGTGTGACCTATACAGATATATGTGTGTGTAAATCCTCAGTGGAGAATTCTGAGGAAGTGTGTGTGGTTGTAGGGCAGGGCTCATTCATCTTGTGGTCCCAGAACAGTTGAGCAAGAACTTATGCTGACAGAGCTTCCCTCCCTCTCTTGCTTTGTTTTTTCTGCCACTTGCTCTCTGAAGTTCAATGGAGCTTTATTGGAATGAATGTAACAGGATAAACTATTTCCAAACCTATTACCAGTTATCCATAAAATGTAAATGTAAAGCATTAAATACATTAATTAAACTACAATTATATAGTTTATTATAAAACACTTTTTTTATCTATGTCTCTCCCTTGCTCCTCCTCTCTTTCGCACACTATCATTCCCTGTCAGTGGAAAGCATTGTACAAACAACATTAACTACATAAAGTTGCTCGTTTTCAGTGCATGCTACTATTGTTAATAATGTAGTTCCATTTTAAATACAGAAAACTTTCCACATTGCCCATGTTGTTCTCAATGAGAAACACATTTTACCTCATGTTTTAAAGAATGTTTGTAATGACTTTTAAATAAACTTTTACACTCCAGCCTTTATTCCTTTTTATTAAATGCTACAAAAGATTTAAATTCAAGTGCCAAATAATAAAATTAACTTAAAAATGTTATAGTTTGGACAGATAAAAATTTTTTTTTAGATTTTGGTTCTGTACATTACCACAATGAACTTTGAACAAAACAATTCAGATGCAGTTGAAGTTCAGATTTTCAGCTTTAATTCAGTGGGTTGAACAAAACGATTGCATAGAAATGTGATGAACTAAAGCATTTTTTAAACACAATCCCTTCATTTCAGGGGCTCAAAAGTAATTGGACAAATTAAATAATTGTAAATATGTTCATTTCTAATACTTGGTTGAAAACCCTTTGTTGGCAATGACTGCCTGAAGTCTTGAACTCATGGACATCACCAGATGCTGTGCGTCCTCCTTTTTAAAGCTCTGCCAGGCCTTAACTGCAGCGGCTTTCACGTGCTGTTTGTTTGTGGTCCTTTCTGTCTGAAGTTTAATCTATAACAAGTGAAATGCATGCTCAATTGGGTTGAGATCAGGTGATTGACATGGCCATGCAAGAATATTTCACTTCTTTGTTTTAATAAACTCCTGGGTTGCATTGACCGACCAATCAGTTTAGTTGCATTTAAGCACAGTATGTCTCTGAATACCTCAGAATTTATCCGGCTGCTTCTGTCCTGTGTCACATTATCAATAATCACTAGTGACCCAGTGCCACTTGCAGCCATGCATGCCCAAGCCATCACACTTCCTCAGCTGTGTTTTACAGATGATGTGGTATGCTTTGGATCATGAGCTGTGCCATGACTTCACCATACTTTTTCTCTTTCCATCATTCTGGTAGAGGTTGATCTTGCTTTCATCCAGTTCTTCCAGAATTGTTCTGGCTTTTTTAGATGCATTTTCTGCGATCATCCACCACTGTTGTCTTTGATGGTTGTCCAGGTCTTTTTGCACTGATGAGTTCACTGGTGCTTTCTTTCTTTCTTTCTCAGGATGTACCAAACTGTAGATTTTGCCACTCCTAATAACATAGCAATTTCTCAGATGGGTTTTTCTGTTTTCAAAGCTTAAGGATGGCTTGTTTCACCTGCATGGAGAGCTCCTTCGACCGCATGTTTTCTTCACAGCAATATCTTCCAAATGCAAGCGCCACACCTCAAATCAACTCCAGGCCTTTTATCTGCTTAATTGAGATTGACATAACGAAGGAATTGCCCACACCTGCCCATTAAATAGCCTTTGAGTGATATGTCCAATTACATTTGGTCCTTTTAAAAACAGGGTGGCACAAGTTACGGAGTTTAAACTCCTAAGCCCTTAATCCAATTTTAATGTGGATACCCTCAAATGAAAGCTGAAAATCATTTTATAACTATAACTCTATATAAATAAATAAAACTGGCTGGGGGGGGGGGGGGTGTTCTACATAAAAGGGTATTGGATTAATATATTTTATTATTTACGAATAGGCAAAAATACACAGACAATGTATCAGTTTTCTGCCATCGAATTGAGCGCAGCTTCTAAATTATACGTAGCAACAAATGGCAGATATAAAGCTGGGAATTTAAAGAAGGGAATGCACTGGGAAAGCTGGAGCATATTTAGAACCTGTTTTGATGATTGTCAGTGCTATACTGCCATCTGGTGTTGAGAAATGACACAGCAGAGAATAATGGAATTGTTGCCGAGAGTTACAAAAGGTGCAATGTGTACATTTCAATTTTAAAAACATAGAAAGATATATTATAGCTTTCATAGTTACATACACATCTCTCTCCACCACTCAAATGTGCATTCATTTATCTTTATAGCTATTTTATCCTGATCTGTGTTGTGCTTTGTATGGACAACTTTGCACAACGTGTTTGTGGACTATGGGAAAAACCTAGAGCACATAAAGGAAGCCCACACAGATACAGGGCTGAGATTGAAAGCACAACCCCAGGAATCGAGACGTTTTGCAGCAGCACCACCTGTTGCTCTACTAGGCTGCCCTCCACCAAAAATAGTACACAACAAGAAAAAACATTTCTTCTTATTTTTACCTAGAAATTTCAAATCACCCAACCATTGCATAGGACTGTATGATTAGATCACACACGTCTTAAAAACTTGTGAACGTGTTCTTTCAAATATAATTCACTTGGCCCTCCATAAAACTGGGAGAACTTCCACATCTATGAATTCAACTAACCAGTGTTGGAACAAGGTAAAATGAAAAGAGAAATGAAAACAGCTTCACTATGAGGAGCTAGAACAAAATGCTTCATAAATTAATAAATACCACTACACCACTCCATTGTGTACTACAAAGGGTTTGAGGAATATATTTGTAATTCAGTAGGAATGTATGTATATATATATATATATATATATATTATAAAATATAGGAATGTATTATGTATGTATGTAATAACGTATGTAATTCATGAGGAATATATTTGTTTTGGCAGTGTAATTATAGAGCAATGTAGACACAGTCACACGTGTAAACACAGGTATATAAAGATGATGTAAAGTGTAAAGGTCATATATAAACTATTATATAAGGTCATATATAACTATTATTTTGCTTTTAATAAACAATATGTCTGTAGAATTGGGATTTGGGGTACTCACTCAGTGTGGCCCTGGAAGACATTAACAGAGTGAATGGAAGGGTCTCTAAAGTCCCAGAGGCGGAAGGTGGTGTCCCGTGATGAAGTGACCACCAGCCGCTGGGTGGGATGAGTACAACAATGGGTCAGTTCCTGATCATGACCTGAACACACACACACACAAACAACACATAGTTACAAACAAGTCAATCCATTTAAAACATTCTCCTTACACAAAACTATTTTTGAAGCCATCTCTCAATTCTGGCCATCTCAAACCCTAAAAAAATTAAAGGCAACCTTTGGGCACCCCAACATAAACATATGTATGCCGATCAACTATAACATTATGACCATCTCCTTGTTTCTAAATTTACTATTCTCTCAGCTCCACTGATCATACAGGAGCACTTTGTAGTTCTAAAGGTACAGACTGCGGTCCACTTATGGTGCTTTTCCACCGCATGGGTCCGGCGTGAGCCTTAGTGTGTGCTGTTCTGGTACAAGTGGATCAGTCATAGCAGTGCTGCTGGAGTTTTAAAACACTGTATCCCCATACCGTCCACTCAGTTAGACAAAGCTATCTCGTTGGTCCACCTTGCAGATGTAAAGTCAGATCTGTTGCTAGCCCGCTAATCTTTCATCAGTAGTCAATAGACGCTGCCTACAGGATGCTGTTGGCTGGATATTTTTGGATGGTGGACTATTCTTAGTCCAGTAGTGACACTGAGGGGTTCACCAACCTCAGCAGCACTGCTCTGTCTGATCCACTCATACCATCACAACACACAATAACATAACACCACCATGTAAGTGTCACTGCAGCTCTAAGAATGATCCATTACCCAAATCATACATGCTTTGTGGTGATCATGTTGGGGTCATGACCACTGAAGGACAGGCTGAAAGGAGGAAAACAAAGTGAGCAACAAATGGACCACAGTCTGTAATTGTAAAACTGCAAAGTGCTCTTATATGGAGCTGAGAGAATAGACAGCGCGTGTAGAAACAAGGAGGTGGTACATAGTTTAGCTTTACACAACTTTAAAGAATATTTAAATGATATGTGAATGTGTGCGTGTGTGTTTGGAAAACTGCAGGTAATTTTGAAAAAAAAAATTTTTAACCTGTGAGTGTGTGTACAAGTTCGGAAGTCTCCACATCGTACAGGTTTGCAGCTCTGTCCCATGATGCAGTGACCACCTGCTTTCCACCAACCAGCCAATCTGCAGCAATGACTACCCCTTGGTGACTCTTCAGAGTAGTACTAGCCACTCGGACAGTTGGGCATTCATTTGGCCCATCAGCTTCTCCGTCTGCCTCATCTTTATCAGAGAAATCCACATCATCGTCCAGTGAGGCCTGGTGGAGAGAAGCTGGTGAACAAATGACAAACTCTCTCTCTCCCTTATATATATATATATATATATATATATATATATATATATATATATATATATATATATATATATATATATATATATATTCCTATAGAGAGTAGGAAGTAGAAAGGAGAGTAAGAAAGACAACGCGAGAAGGAGTAAAATAGTGAGAAAATTGGAAACCTTAGAGGAAGAGAAAGAGGGGGAGAAAAGTGTGACACCTATTCAAAAATATTAGATTAGGAGTTTTTTAGTCCTAAAAAGTTGTGGCTTATTTTGGCAATTTTTGTATACTTCTGGTTTTGACTTTATATACCACATTAAAGAGTGTTTATCTTGTCCTCCCCAAGGCAGTCGGTGTCTTCTTTGTGCTCATTTTTCCAGCAAGTTCCCCCCTCCTCCATCTCTTTATTCTATTCAGTTCGGTCAGTACATTCCATCTTTTTAATTATTATTTTATAAGACAGAAGATATTAAAAATAAATATAGTGCCTGTCCCATCCCATTTTGGGTTCCTTTAATCATGTGAGCATTATTTTTTAATAACGTTTAAATGATGATATCTCCATTTTTACTGTCCATCCACATAAAACAAATGAAGATGTACCACAAAGCATGTACCTTCAAAACAGAAGTTGACGGCAAGGCCCAGTGTTACTTTGCTTGCAAGCTTCTTGTCTTAAACCAGTCATCAGCAACTTAAGGGTTAAATACATAAATTCACATCTATAACTTAGGTTAATTATAACTGATTACTCTGATATAACTGATTAAACTGATTGTAAATACTTTCCATCCTGAGGACAGTTTTTGCATAGCCAATCGCATCCCTAGCATTAGCATTAATGTTTGAATCAGACCAACCCTTGCTGCTGGAGTGAATAATGTCACTGATGGACAGAGGATAGACAACATGAATGAAGGATACTTTTTGCTTCTTTTACAAATTATCATGTTTCACATTGCCCCAAGGGTTTCCAGTGGTACAGGTCCATTCAGTCTGTATCCGTAAACCATCAGAGAATGTAATATGACCCTCCAAAAAATTTCTGCTGACAACTGAAGAACATGGGTGAAAGTGACATACATGCTCAAACCTGAATGACAAATTGTTTATTATATTATATAAAAATCTGATTTCCTTATGGGAAAATGTAGAAAAGAGGAGGCAAAGAGAAAAAGAACAGGCAAAACAAGGGGGAAGAGTGAGAGAAAGTGTGAGTGAGAGAGACAGGAAAAAAAATATGGTTAAACTCACACTAATATCAGCTGGCGGCTGAGGCAGAGGCAGCTGCACCATGTAGCGCCAGATGTGAGCTGTCTGGTCGCCAGACGCTATATGGACACAAACGCATACACACAGATGATGGGAGTCTAAATCTCATTCAAAAACTACGGAAATAGGTAAACAAGTGCTGTCATCTGTTAAAAAAGGTAAACAAGCGCTGTAATTTATTACACTGTCACACAAACTGAGACAGACATACAAACACACACACATGCATATAGACTGCTCTGTTGTAACAAAATACGTTCTGTATTGTCGAGTTTGTACTCTTTTTAATAATAATAATTTTAATAGAATAAACTTATTATAAAATAAACAATAATATGTATTATTAGATATGTCAAACTAACTTTTTTCTGAAAGTTCATTGTCTTATTTAACTGTTGATGTAATAACAATAAATATTATGATTCTACTTTGATGCTTTTCTGTGATTTTTTGGCAATTAATAATGGCAATTTATAATTTAAATATGTCAATAAAACATACTGAATTTACAATTATTCATATTGAGAAAAAGAGACAAACCTGTGAGGGCCATCTGCTCTGTGGGATGAAACTTAATTGAGTTGACTGCAAAAAAAAAGACAATAAACAAACATGTTAGTCAAATGTGAAATTATAAATATCATTGTTTCTTTAAATTAATTCAAATATGCATGTAAATCAAATCACCTTAATTTAGAGAAGAGTGTACCAAGTATCACTGCAGTGAGAACAAAAATTTCTATTTGCATTTTTCTACACTACTTGAAAATGCCAGCTGCCGTTTACATGGTGTTTCACATGCTTCCACTGTCTTTCGAGGCATCTGAAATGAGCTTGGGCCTAGAGACCTCTTATATTCTTTTTTCCAAAGTACCCCATATTGGTATATTTATTACAATATTTCCCATGAAATGCTGACTGAGGATTTGTAGGTCAGATACATTTGATGCCAATCATATTTGATGCTAGCAACTTGTAATTATGAGGCGCACGTGCTTACTCAGAAACAGGTGAAGCTCCACTTCTTTTCAGACGGCTGCTAACACAATCCAGAGGAGCTCAGCATGCAACAGTAAATGCCCAGATCTGCTATACTATCTACTATTTGACGTCTGTGCTAGCTATCACTGTGCTTGTGATGTGGTGAAAAGAATGACAATCCTAACCACCCAGTGGAATGTTTTGTTCTCGAGCCAATTTCACATATGAACTCTAGAACATCTCCAGATCTGATTGTGCAGAGTTTCTCCAGAGTTGTCCTTTCACACATGTAGCAAATAGTAGAAGACTTTTTTGGGTCAGACATGTTCTCGACAGCTGAGAATATTCCATGTGCTTTAGGAATGGGGCAGCTCCCATGCAGCGCATGCAGTACATATAGCATGATTCTCTGGGATGTAAAAACTCAGATGGCACACAGGGTCTAGCAGGCGCTAGCAGGTACAAGGGCGCTAGCAGAATAGTCCAGGACAAATATTATGTATGTTTACTTTCAAGAATATAGATCCTCCAGGCAAAATCTAAAAATAATTCTGTGTTACTGTGCAGGTGTGAAAGTGGGCTTTGGATTCCTGGCCTGAGGTAAAAGCAAACTTTTAAGGGACTCCAGGCCAGGATCCCTGCCTCTATCAAATCAAACTCTCAAAGCTCACCTGATCCAGCATGACCAGCGTACTTTAGTAGACACTTGCCCGTCTCAATGCTCCACAGCATGGCACAGTGATCTGCAAAAAGTAACACATGCAGAGCAAACTGACTATATACTTTTAATGACTACTATTATGTACCATAATAAATCAACATAATTTTCACATTCAACAGGTCAGGGGTATGTAAGATGTGGTCTATAGTCTTTGACCCAGCAGTTGGTACATGTCTAGTCAATATGGGCAAATGTACAAGCAATAAATAAAAATTGTGTTGCCAAGGAGTTGCATAAGCAGCCATTTGACCTTACAAATTATTTGGATTATATTATGAGCAGCTGAGTGTCATTGACAGATATAACAGAGAACCCTGATATGGTCAAAGTGATAGTTTTGTAATATTATATATACAAAGCCATGTGTTGTAATTTCTTTAGCTATGATGCCTGCTGAAAATTATACACCACACACAGTATGGCCTGCCTGTCTAAATGAGTTGTTCCAGCAAGAGACTGACCTAAAATACATTTTAACAGTTGATGTGTTATGTTGTAATGTATACAGACACTGAGCTGTGCAGTTATTACACAAATGACATAATTAATAGTAAACCCTTTGGTGTGAATCAATACTGACCACTGAACCATCTACTGATTTATAGACTTATAAATGCATCCAAGCTAACATTAAATTCTTAAATTTGGTTATCATATTATTGTTACCTTTTCTGCCTTATCAAAGATACATTTCCTTTTTTTTCCTAGTTTTCTTTCTTTAGATTTTTCTCTACAAAGTCATTTGGGTCATTTACATAAGCCATTCTTAATGGAGAATTTTGATTTTTCACTGTTCCTTTAAGTACATGTTTCAGTGGGTAACTGTGGGAGTACCTGCTGAGGCTGTGCCCAGTACCAACGGCTGTGTCCTGGTCACACTCAGGTCCCAGATTCCATCCCTGTGGCCCACATACTCCTTCACCAGCTGGCAAACTGCTCGTGATGTGGTTGCTTTGAAACTGGACACGATCTGAGATATTTACAAGAACGGTTAGGACCCACAAACAAAACAGACTCAGCTGAGGAGCTAAATGAAGCAGTGCAGAAGCAAGGACTTGCCTCAGCAAACACTACAGACATTTATACACTTCAAACAAGCACTACATGGGGATGCACTAAGGCAGCAGGATCATACACTTTTGGTGGTTGCTTTGAGTTTATGAACAGTCACAGTAACTCTCACACAGAATTAAGATCTACAGAGATAAGTGTGGTCTCCAATTATCAATACTTCAACAATAAGTACTTAAATAAATCCAAGAACACAGACATGAGGCAAAATAAATATGAATTAACAGGACTGAAAACACTGACTCAAAATTCTCAAATGAAAGTGTAATTCAATAATATCAATGGAATTACATGATATATTATATGATATTCTTGAATTATATATATGATAATTGAATGTTTCAGTTTTTCAGAATATAATCCTTGGTGATAACATTATTTGAATGTAGAGTAACTGCACCAATGATAATTTAGTAAGTTTATTATTTTTAAATTCAACCTTTTATTTTTAAAACACTACTCAGTAAAATACTTCAATAAAACATGGTCACTCAAAACACGCAGCATGGAGCACAGCATGGAAAAATTGTTTAGTAAAACATGAACCTTGAATAAAAAAAAGTTTCAGATTCTATTTAAAATAAAACTGGGTGATATCTATATATTTATTATGATTTATTAATTGAGCATTTGACTAATTTAATTAAGCAATTACTTTATAAATTCAGCTTATACACCTTCCATTTTGAAACTTGTAAACATGCGCTCAACTCCCTCAGTGTGGGTTTCATCTTTAAATGAAGGACAAGAAACATTGATATATGAAAAAAAAGATATTTTCAATGTTTAAGTAGATATGCTCTGAAGGTCAGCTATATTTAAGCTGTTGCTAAGAAAGTTTTGCTAAGTTTTGTTGCATTTTGGAAAGCCCCAGCTGAGATGATGGAAATACTATCTAGCACTGTCGTCTACCAGACAAAAATGATACGCTAGTCCATTTTTAACAGAAGTGAAAACATTTACAAATTTTTACAAAAAAAAGTTTACTGTTATTTAGCAAGCTGTATAATATTATATCAACTTCGCTAGATCTTCTTTGAAGCATCATCAAAATATATATCAAATATTGCTGATATACATATGCATCACCCAAGCTTCATAAAAAAAGAGCAAAACAAATATTGTTAATGAAGTTAAGAGAGAGTTGGGGTCATTTTTATCCCAATAAATGTTTTAACTTTTTTCTGAGCATACAAAGTTCTACAAACCATTTGTCTGTGTTTGTTATGCAATCCCAACCTTGTTCATAAGCGCTCCTGGAACCAACAGCAAACATTGGAAAAATGTTTGGCAAATGCAGGAAAAGGGGGATTGATAAAGAACTTTGTAACAATCCAAGGTGTGTGTGTGTGTGTGTGTGTATATATATATATATATATATATAATAAAAAAAAAACACTTTACTGCGGAAAGAATAACAAAAGCAAGACAAACAAAGAAGTATTGAAGATGTGGTCAGACAGAGAACGCATTTGAACTATAATCCGAAAGACTACAAAGCAATCATGGGTCTGCAAGAGGAAAGCAAGCACGCTGATACACAGCCCAACTACACTAGGACAGCACTGATACACTCGCTTCATACAGCGGTCAATAAGGAAATGCACACATTAAACCTCAGAGTTGCTGATAGTGTCCTTTACCTGTTAGTTATTTCCTTTTGTATTAACTGGTTTTATTTTTTTTTTATAGTACGACAATAGAAATTATACTTCTAATTTATTTTTATGTACACTTGAAATATTTTACATTTAATCAAGCTAATGTAGCATTATGAGTTTTACTCAGTGATGCCTACTGGCATAATGGGGTTGCCAAAGTGGAGAACAAGTCCACTTGTGTAATATGCAGGTTTTAATATGCAGAATTACTACTGCAAAATTATTTTTATATGATTTTTTGGCATGCACCATTATGTGCAAGGCTTCATAATTTAAGAATGATTACTGTTCAAAAACGTCAAAATTTCACTTCTAAATTGAATTAAAATTACTACTTTGACTATGAGTCTATTTCAGACTTCAGAAACTATATTATCAATACAACATGTCCAAAACCCCCAGCTTAGAACTGCATATATTTAAATAATTCATACTTCACTTTAGGTCAAAATTCATGAAGCTACATGACACATAAAAAGCACCCGTTTTTACATGCTCCAAGTTAAACTGCCTGGTTTAAGATGAATTACGGAAAATCATCTGCATTACCCTAACTGAAATATGTAGTTGGACAAGAAATGGACCACATTGAACTATGTAAAATCATTAAAACAGCAAACAAATGAATTAAGTAATATTTAAAATTTTCTGAAGGTGCATCAAAGACGTCAAATAAATTTGTCTTTCTGCACCCAAATTGTGGTCCATGTGAATACCGTTACTTAGCTGCGGTAATGGTGAGACTAAGAATGACATTAACCTAATGTCTATGTCAGAAATTCTAGGCCTTTTTTCAGGTTTTGTGTCATAGAATGATGTTCCAATGTGGAAGATCATTCGTATACCACCAGAAAATTCAGCCTTGCCTCTGACAGATTCAGAGGATGCACCCAATGTGTCCTTCACATTATTTGGTTATACACATTTCACTGCACACATATGCAAAGTTTCAAAAGACATAATTTAATTGGTTGTAAAATGTAAATGTAATTGGTTGGAAAAATGTAAATTGTTTATGCACTGTAATTAGTCATTTTAATGCTACTGTGAAACACACAGTCTATTAAAATTGCCTTATTTAATTTTTTTTTTTTTTTTTAAGTCTCCCAATCCTAGTCTTTGCCACAGCATCATTATTTGTATTATGAGAAATTTAATAATATAACATCAACAACAATTTAGCTAAGTTTTTTGTTTTAAGTACATTAAACAAAAAGATTTTGTGATACAAGACTCTCAGTATTGTGTAAAAGAGCAGCCTTTTTTCACAATTTTCTTCCCAGTATAGAAACCCTGTTTGTGAAATTCAATAAAAACAAGAATCAGTGATTTGTTAATCCACTTAAATATTAAGTCTGCCACTGCATACACTTTCATGCAAGGAGAAAGCCATACACCAACTTCAAAGAGTTCTCAGGGCCAGAGATCATTTTTATTTTACAAAAGCCAGTGAAAAAAGAAAAGTCTGCTGTGGTCAGATAAGTCCATGTTTTAGGGGAAAAAAGTGGATGTAGACCTCAGCTGATTACAAAGTTCAATTAAATGTTTGTTTTTTTTTGCCAATAGTTTAACACAGTAGTAAAAGTGCAATTTAAAAAAACTTTCTTCCAATGTAATTTACAAATAACATTTTTTATTTTCACTGAATTTTTTTTACAATGTCTCCACTTTTCCAGAAATGGGATTTTCTTGTCAAGTTGAACACATACAAAAAATAAATTACAATATTTATATACAAAAGGACCAAACCTACACCTGTTTCTTTCTCAGATCTTTCTGTAATTACCATGAGCATTTTTATAAAGGTTATGCCATACAAGTCCACTTTGGGATTCACAAAAGTTATATTTATAAATTCTGCTATATCTGAAACAGTATATATTAATTTTTGAGATCTTTTTAACATATTTTACAAAATGCTACTAGTATTCGTTTCTTTCTTGACAGTAAATCTGGCATAAATACTGTGTTGTAATTCCTTCAGAATATTTTTTTTAACAGGTATACTGCATGATGAGTGAAAAGGAACATGAAATCTTTATATATAATACCTATATAATGAGCCTAGCCCTAATAAATTGTAATGTTGGTGAAAATAATTACGAGGGCCCAATTATGGATTATTATGGATGGACCCCACCCTCCCCCCAACGCTGTAAGATAGCTCATGTATTCTGGCACAAATAGGAGGAGGAGGAGCAGGAGAAGCAGAAGGAAGAGGAGGAGTAAAGCAAGTTACCCATGAATCTCCACCCCACAACTCCCAGTTCCCCACAGTGAAGTTGCGAGGTCCACCTACTTTGCCGCTGAAAGAATTTGAACGCTAAAATCGGTAAGAGCGAGAGAAAAGAGTTTCAATCCACTGGAACCACAAATCAGAGTTTCTACACTCTCAGAAAACACTGTCACTGTGTTACTGTCAAGGGTACATCTTTGGTACCTTTAGATAGGTAACATAATTATCCCATAATCTGTATTAATTTCAGATTTTAAATTTATGTTTATTTCTTATGCCCCATTTGATCTCCCAGATCTATAAAGAATACTTCCAAATATTCACCCCTCCATCTGAAGGAGAGAATGTAATGTACCTTTAAGGAACACAGCTGGACTCTAAAACCAATGTTATATGATTTAAGGTACATCTGCACTATTTATATCTTCAGAGACAATAATTTCCCTGCACCGTCTCTTTCTGAAAATGTTTTTTTTCCCACTCATTACCTTGAAGCCAAATCTTTAGACTAAGCTTACCAAATACAATTATGCTAGATGTCCAATCCCAAAATATAACTTTTAACCGTGTGCAAGAAACCAGTCCTAATTGTTAAAAGAGCCTTTTTCAACATAATGTACTCATTTTTATCTATTGTACATATATGGTTTATGCTTATGCTAACTATACCTTCTATGTATAATACACCATTCAGCCAAAAACTTAAAATTATCTCCTTTTTCTACACTCACGTTGCATTCAATCAGCTCTACTTACCAGTAGGTGTATTTTTTAAAATTGCAGAGTGTAGTCTTATCTGTTGTTCGGCACAATATTTTAGCCCCCTTTCTACCTGTTTTTCAATGGTCAGAACGCCCAGAAGACCACCAAAGGGCCTCATTCTCAGAACTGAGGTGATACTGACACGATAATGATAAGTTATTGCTTGTTGAAATGATACAATAGATGAGACAGAGCAATTGGTGCTGCTGTCCAACTTGTATATTGCCTTGCTTTAAAACAACATTAAATTAACAAATAAATGAATAAAATTAAGATTTGACATATGGATTTAAATAAGCAAATTAATAAATTGTGATTGGATAAATGGCGCAGTGACTTATGTTTCTGATGGCTATAATTCTTAACCTTAAAGAATTTACATACTATGAAAAAGACAATGTATTCTACAGAAATTACTCTGCTTCAGATTATTAGCCTGCACAATGCAAAGAAAATAATTAGAAGACTGCTGAAATTACTGGAACTGTGTTTAGAACTTGCCAGTGCAATACTAAAAGGTGGAAAGAAAAGCTAACATTATCAGAGGAAATGTGTTCAGAAAAAAGTCTTGAATTCCCAAGATCTGTGTTTACTTAAATGCTTGCTGTAGTCAAGAAGGGATGCATATGAAGCAATGCACCTATCAGCCAATTTCCATTGTACAAGCTTATGGAGTACTATGATTTGGAGTCGGTTCAAATAGTAAGGTCTAGGTTATTGTAATAAAGTTGTGGTAATAAAACAAAGTCAGTGAAACCCTTAAATGTAATGGTTGACATTACAAATTAATTAAATTTGCATGCAACTGATGGCAGGGGTATTTTCCGGTATGTCAATGCGAACATTAATCAGGCTACAATTGTAAACAATTGTTTTTGGAGCTTATGGAATGGTTGGGCCTCATTCAATGAAATGTGAGTAGAACCTATTTGCATATAAACCTTTTGTAAATCACTTTTTTCATAAATATCCAGATTCATCAATATGTTTGTAGTCTCAAAATATTTGTAGATATGAACGGAATTTATATCTGCTTCTGAAAACAAGTAAAGTTTGTGTAATGTTTGAAAGACGCTGGCTAATTTTTAAATAAAAGTGAATAAAATGCACAAATTAAATAAATGAACAATAAATTAATGAATAGTCAAACAAAATTTCACAAAACAGTCCTCTTCCTAATACAGCCTCTTATTCAGAACAACTTCCAGTAGCTAAAGGGCAATTGCTTGCTAAATTATTTTGTTACTCGTGTAATCAGACTTAATCAGTTACTTAATATCAAATATTGCAATATAGAAATTGCGTTACTGCTGAATTAACCAACATCTCTGCACAGGGACCTTTAATGTATTTGAAAGATTTATGGTTTATTAGCTGAGTGATATCTCCTCTCTGGTCAGTTCATTATCGAGAACCAACACTGCAGCATTTTAGAACCCCGTACCGTCCCCGAACCGGTGCAGGAGCTGTCAGTGTTTGGCTCCTTGGAAACTGCAACGTTTAAAACATGAATTTTTAAGCCCTTAATTATCCAAGCATCATCCCAGAAATTCTAAGCTTGGTTTTACTTGACACACTGTAACATCTCAGGTGCCTAAAAATATTTGCATATGTAACTCAGCTTAATCCATCAACATAATCCGTCTAATGCCTTGCTATACTTTCCCATGAGTGAGCAAAAATGTACATAGAACGTAGAACATAGAACTAAAAAGTACAGATTTTAAAGTAAATAAAATTAATTTCCGCTCAGAACATTTGTTTCTTTCTGCTGAGATTAAGGCTTTTTGCTGCGGCTTCTTAGCCCGAGCTCTTCTTTATAAGGCAGTCATCTGAAATTCATGGGCGGAGATTAGGGTAATGGTAGGTTAATTGCAAAGTACGGTGCACGTTCTCCCAGTCTGCGAACATTTGTTATTCACTAACATACACACGTTTCTTACCAAATTATCTGGTGCTTACGCGTTCATTAATCTGGCGGAAAGTTTTCAGGAATGTTCATTTCTTCATACATTACACGCTGTTTACTCTTGTTTTTTTGTGAATGTTTCATGATAAGACCCCCATGAATTGGCCATATCACAGAGTATTGACCTTAACCTCACTGACAGCCTTCAGGTGTATAAGCTCCAGTAATACATGTGACTGATCCACTCATACCTGTGCAACATACACTACCACTATGTCTGTGTCCCTGTTGTCCTGAGATGATCCAACACCCAAATAATACCAAATCTTTGGAAAACAAGGCAAATAGGGGCTAACAAAATGCAGAGCAACAGGCAGGCTACAATCTGCAAATAAAGAACTACAAATTGCACCTATATAGTAAATGGTGCTGATTAAATGAGTGTAGAAGCAAGGCAATTCTAAGGCTTTGACAAACCGTGTTCACAGACAATTGTTTTCCAAAGTGTATCTGAGGCCATGCAGTGTTTAACACTGCAGAACTTTGACCGATTTTAATGCAGCACGAAATGACATTACAGCAAAATGCTGTAGATTACGGCTAGCCAATAATGGTTTTGAGCCTTGTCCATTGTATATATTGATTTCCCTAGATTCTCTGAACATTTTAATGATATCATGTACTATAGAAGATTAATTGTGGTTGAATTGTTGCACACTTTAGACATAATTTGGGGTAAAAAACAAAACAAAAACAAAATACAACATTTTTAATTATTTGCTTTGCATTATTTTCAATGAAATATAGGGATGAAATGATTTGCACCAAATTGCATTTTGTTTTTATTCATATCTTGCACAGCGTCCCAACTTTTCTGAAGACTGGGTCTGTATGTATGCATGAATGGATATCATCATCATCTTTTCTGCTTAAAGGAACACTAGGTACTATTTTCACCTTAAAATTACAGATTCAAATTTGCTGTTATTCTCCACAGATCTATTACTCCAGTGGTAATAGAGACTGTATCATTACTACTCTGAGCTCAGAAGTGCAGAAACAGCACTACGTAAATTTTGGAGGGGGGTAGTAAACCACTATCTCACTCCACCTTGATTCCAGGACAGCGTTGTAAAAGCGAATTATACTCTCCAACTGCAGGGGTAGCCCAGGAGCAAAAACATCAAATCTTACCTAGTGTTCCTTTTATCCATTTAATGGTCACAGTGGCAACAGGACAAATAAAAAAGCCCTGGCACCTCCATCCCCAGCAGCTTTACCAGGAAATCCCCAGGCATTCCCAGGTGATATTATGCCTCCTTCTAGCAGGAGGTGCTGAGGGGACATCCATGCCCCCAAACCACCTCAAATGCCCAAATCACCTTAAATGGCTCCTCTCAACACAAAGTAGCAGTGGTCCTACTCCTCCTGAATCACTGGACTCCTCATTTAATCATGGATCATATGCCCAGAAACCCACAAGAGATCATTTGAGCAGCTTGTATTCACAAACTGGATCTTCTGGTCTTTACCGAAGACTCATGACCATAGGTGAACGTGGGGACAAATATTAACTGGTAAACTGAAAACTTTGCTTTATTGCTCAACTCCCTCTTCACCACAGTACTGTGACCCTATTACTGCAGTTGCTGCACCAAACCTACGTTCCATCTCACAATTCTTCCTATCACTCATTAACAAGACACTGAGATACTTGAACTCCTTCAGTTGGGGTAGGTTCTCACAGTGTAGCGGAAAGGAGCATGCCATTTGTTTCCAGGAGATAACCAAGGCTTCAGACTTGGAGGCATTGATTTGCATAATGACCACTTCTCACTCGACTGCAAAGCGCCCTCTTGTCCCAGACTAGGCTTGTCTATGCTGTCAATGAATATCAGGAACAGGAGAGGAGACCCACTGAACAAGCTTGACTTGCTGCAGCTAATGCAAACACAACTCACACTCAGAGCACAAGGACTGAACAGCTCGCCTCAGGAACTCCTGGAACACCTCCAACAGAGTATCTTGGGAAGCAGTCATATGCCTTCTGCAGATGCACAAAATACATGTAGAGTTGCAAATTCTCATGCCCCCTGAATTCTCTGTGAGAGAGTGGAGTTGATCCCCAGGTCCACGGTCAAGGCAAAATCTACATCTACATCCTCTTGAATCTCAGATTCAACTATCACATGGATTCTTGGCATCAGAAACTTGGAATAGACTTTCCCAGGGAGGCTAAGTATGAAGCCAAAGTAACTGGGACACACCATCTAATCCCAGATTTTAAAAATGTAAACCACTACCCTAGTTTGCCAATCCAAAGGCAATGTTCCAAATGTCCATGAAATATTGTTGAAGTTTGTCAGCCAACACACCCCACCAATATCAAAGGCCTTCAAGCAAATCTGGGTAAATCTCATCCACTCCAGGGACTTCAGCCAATGAAATGGAATCTGACATCAAGACACCTCTGGCACTACTTCCTGCATAGGTGTGCTCTTTCCCGTGCCTAACTATACCTTCGGTCAAATTCAGATCTTTCCTGAGCCCAGCTTGAATAGTGTCCCCACTTTGCTGCCGGAGATGTGATCTGTGATGTTTTCTAGAAGCCCTTTTTAAGCCACCCAGAAGTCATTCTCCATGGCCTCTTTCAAACTCTTCAAGCATTCAGAGTTCCCTGAGCCAACCAAGCTCAGAAAAGCCTCCTTCTTCTGCTCAACTGCTTCCCTGACCACTACTATCCACTACTGGTCCTTGGTTTGTTGCTGTAACGAGCAGCAACAAGCTTTTGATCACAGCAGCTTCCACAATTACTGTCTTGAACAGGGTCCATTCAGAATCTATATCCCCTACCTCCCCCTTAATGTGTGAATAGTTCTCTTGGAGGGGACAGGTGAAATCACTTTGGCCAGAGTCTTCTGCCAGCATCTCCCAACAGATATTGATGATCAATATACATGTAGGCCTATCTGAACTGGCAGACACTTTATCCCAATATCTGACCCACCACACCACCAGATGGTGATCAGTTGACAGCTCAGCCACTCCGTTTACCTGGGTGTGCGAAACATACGGTGTCCGACCAGAAAACATGACTACAAAGTCAATAATTGACCTCTGACACAAGGTGCCCTGGTACCAATTACACTTTTGAGCAACCTTATGTTCGAACATGGTGTTGGTTATGGGCTAAACATGACTGGTACAGAAATCCAACAGGCAGGTTGTTTTTCCCAATTGCTCCTCTCTAGGGTTCTCAAGTCATTGCCAACATGATCACTAAATTTTCCAGCAAAACAACAGTAAATGGAATCCTTTTCAGAATTCTGCTCACGATCTCCATGAAAGCTCAACACTCTGAACTGCTGCTAGGCACAGTCAAAAATTTTCCTGTCTGCAAGCTGAAGACGCATTGAGAGAACCCACACGTTTACTGGGACAACCTCTAACTACATGGCTGCCAGCCAGGAACTTGTATCCCCACATTTTCCTGGTCCCTCTAACCCTGTGCAACTCCTGAGTAGGAGGAGAAAGACCATCTTCTTTTAAGGTGTCTGGTTCCAGAGCAAACACTGTGATTCTAGAGGTGAGTCTAACTATATCTAGCTAATAACTTTCAACCTCTTGCACCAGCTCCAGCTTCTTCCCTACTGTTCTTTTTTTTCTTTTTTTTTTTTTTGGGTACATAAAACCACACCAATGTAACAGGGAAATGCAATAAACTACAAGAATTGGGCTTTTTTTATGTATTCTCCTACAATTAAGAGTAAGGCTATTTGCATAAAATGAATGTACTATAAACTATAAAACTGCAAAATCTTAGTTAATAGCAGCTTTTAAACAAACATTATGAAAGATGTTTTAATATGATGTGAATGAGATTAGCTTACTTTTGTGGTTAACCCATAAATCAGACAGCAGTTTAATATAATTATGATACAAAAACATTTGAGCAGAAATGGCAAAGAAATTGGCATAGTAACAATCTGTCTCATGATCTCTGATTAATCCAACTGGAAACAAGTATGATTAGTTTTGGGGCTGAGGGCTTAACTGATTGATTTTAGATTAACTGGCTGCATTAAAGCCAACACTAGAAGATCAGATGTGTAAACCCAGTTTAACATTAATAACCCCACAAATGGTTTCATACCTTGCTGGTGGAAGCTTTGTATGTGGTCTTCAGTTTTTGGGACAGCTGACTTGTACTGTGACTTGCTGCAAAAGGAGAACTAACTATTAGAGAGACATAAAGAAATTAGAAAGTTTAGGTTCTAATCTCTAATACATTATTATAGCTTTCATAGAGATGGCTTGGTCCTCTGCTTTTTGAAACAGATGGCATTCAAGATATTCATTTTATGAATTACAGTCATTGTTTTAAATCTTTATTTAAAAAAAAAGAAGTTTTAAATGAGGAGCTGGGGTAATGTAATTTTTCCAAAATATGTCAGTAATGTTCACGTCACACTGTTATTAGTTTTTAGACTGTCACAACTGTTGTGAGATCAGCCCTCCCACCAAAAACATACAACTTTATCTTCTAGTCTTTCATAACAGATAACGGACGAGGTGTTGACAAAAAAACTTTACCAATACTTCAGTTATTATAACCAATATTATAAATCGTTTAATGATAACAATACACATTCATAACACTTATGAAATCTACTAGTGTGAACAAAACATACCTACAGGTTGTTCAGCCGCAGAACTTTTACTTAAACCATTTGTTTCATCACTTAATGCCTCCTTCAGCTCCTCCGTTCTCGAGAAAAACCCACGAAAAACCCCTTTTCTCCGGGATATGATGCAATATTACCCCACATTTCAATTCGGACAGAATTAATATAACCAGGGGGCATTTTTACTGTTCGTTTTACAGTAGGTAATAGGCTTACCCCCACATAGACAGGTAAAACTAATCCCGTCCACCTACAGCTTAAGTCATTCTAAAATTAAAAAAAATTAATTACATTTTGCAGCCATTTTATAGTTTATCTATTTCACTAAAAAAAAAACCTGTGGAATGATCCAAACTGGATCATTTTATACATGGGCCTGACAGGAAGTTATTAAATACTGAACAGTTATCCCAAGCTTTTAACAGTACACGATTTTACTAAGAATCATACACAAAAGGCACAAATGATAAAAACTCCTATTCTGTGATCTGATGTGTTTCTCTTACCTTTCGTTTTCAGGGCTCCTTTACTCAGATCTCCTCCATCAACAGTCTGGCCCTCTCCAGCCAGGCGGTCATTCAGGGACTCAATCTCTCTCCTCACTGCAAAACAAATGTCAGCAGTTAACATCAGTGACATTAAAGAAGAATTCAGACTTCTGCAAAATATGGAAAAAGTATTTTGTAATTATTAATATTGACGCAATTTTAACATTCTGCCACAAAAAAAGAAGTTATGCCTAAAAGCTGATGTAAATTGATGAGCCTCATTTTCATTTGTCTTGCTTTGCAGGCAGCCAGCTCTAAAGTTAAAGTGTGTAAAAAACAACTCTATCTTGCAGAAACTGGTTTGTGTAGGCAGTGTTTTTTTTCTCCTGTTTGGGAACGTCATGTCAGTTGCAGAACTACACTGTAATGGAAGAGGTGATGACAAACTCTATAATAGTACTGTAGAACTAGACAGAGGAATTCTCTGCTAGGATTTTTTGTGATGGTATTAATGTTGCAATTCCACTTTAAAGTTCCTTGTAATTGTCGTTCCCACAAATCTAAAGCTCTCCACAGCCATCACAGTCTGGACAAAGCTCTTCTCCACGTTTATGAGCATATTCAATCAATGTTGTTGTAACTGCTATTTAAAAAAAAAAAAAAAAAAAAAAAAAAAAAAAAAAAAGCAGAATCATCACTGTCTCACATGAGACAGTGCCGTCATCTGAAATTTTCAGGATTTCGAAAAAGAGAGATCCATTAAGGACCGATCTGTTGTGTCCCATGAGTAGAGCAGTAGGGAGAGCACACATGCTTGGGTGAGAATCAGTGCTGATTGTTAAAATATTCCCAGGCTCACCTGCTGCTGTTTGCCTGTGAAGAAATTGGTGACCCACAGACAGGTGCAGGCAACTTGCTTAGGTGGGAGTGTTTTTATTTTGGACTAATTTGAGAATGATTGTGTTAAATGCTGAGCTAAACTCCAATAATTTAAAAAAAAATCCTATATTTAAAAGAACATAAAAGCCTCTTGCTGCAATAGACAGGTGCTTGCATTGGCCTTCCATTAGACCCAAAAGCAGTGTGCCATTGTTTTTTTATGTCCTCATCTTTGTTATGTTGAGCAAAATTAGAATGAATATAACGTGTTCGCATAAGCAGCAGCTTATCCTAGACAAAAAAAAGGGATATTTTTTGTATGAATCACTGGCTAGTCAACTTAGCGCGCTCTGTTTGCTACACCCAGCAAGCATGTGCATAGTGCAATTGCATTAAAAAATATTTAGAAACAATGCATGATTCATGACTGCATTGTCCAAGATGCACAGTCATATTTTTGCATTGCTAACAACCCGATAATTGACATCACATTCAACATGAGTCCAATCATAGAATGCTGAACCTCAGATATTACATTAAGGACCATCATATCACTAATAGAGAACCACTGCTAAGAACAGTTGAAAGATATTTTTAGTTTGTATTTTAGACACAAGTACATCAAAATGTGATGTTTTTAGGGTAACAAAACAAAATAGGGTAACAAAACAAAAATCTTTCAACAGAATTCGGCTTTTACTCACATTCCAGATTTTCAAGGTATAGATTCTCAAACTCGCGTTCAATCTGTCCAAACAAATCCAGCAAGTTGCTCCTGAGAGCCATGGGCAGCTTGGAATCCTGAAACAAGAAATCACATCACAGCATCAGCTCACAAACATCCAGACTCCTCATAACAGATTCACAGACCTTCAACATGCCAGAGGATTTCAAAATCAACGTGAATCGCACACTTCCTGTAGATATCATATTTCAGAGGTAATTGATTATCAAGAAGGAAATGAAACTAACAGAATAACAAGCTGTCAAACATTTAAACATTGCACAATATGCATTTATAGAGCTGCTAACATGTTTAAAATGATTCTTGCTACCTATATACAATACTACATGCTTCCCAGTGAGGCCACCGTTGCAGTTTTGCAAGATGAAATTTTTGTCCATTCTTGTGCACCACTAGATATCAACTGATCAACCGTTAAGATTAATCATAGTCTGACTCCTTATAATACACCACAGACTGTGATTTCTCCAGATTTCCTAAATATATTCAAAGTACTATGTATAAAATATGGCTACACACAAATTCTTTGCGAAGCTTTAGTTAATAACGTTTCTTTTTCAACTGGATTAAAATAATTTGGCACAAATTGGTCAGTCATGACCCATCTTTGCTTGCAAAAATTGGATACTCCTTTAACACTAGAACTACCAAACCGCTGCCCTTTGGCAATTATACCTTTAAATCCCAAAAAACTGCCATTTGGCAGGTGTGAACAGCTCTTCTCACCTCCAGTGTTATGTAAATGAGGCCTTTACATTTGAAAGGAGACACTCTACTGCACTCCACACTCTTCTCTGCAGCAAGTTGGTGAACCCCCACCCACCAAAAAAGTCAACATTACCAGACATTTAGATTCAAGGTAGTTTTATTGGTATATGAACAGGAAAGAAACGTTTTGCTTGGTTTCACTGTACAATGAAATAGTAATAAAGGAAGTAATAAAAGATAAAATAAGCATGCAACAATATGATAACAAAAGTATTCATAAATAGAAATGTAAACTATACAGAAATATAAACTATGTTCTTCGTGCCACACTGTGCCATCTTTTGCCATCTCTGTCAGCCACTCGTGTGTCTCCATGCGACCTCTCTTTCCTGGAGGTGGTGAAGTCTCCTCATCTACAGGACCATATGTTTGAGAATTGATTAGTAAAAGGTTAAAATGATGTGAAATTGACATAAACATGGTATTTGAATTATAATTCCAAAACATCTCAAGTATGCCTCCTTTGTGCTAATGTAGGATTGTTTTCACAGTGCAAAAAGTGGCATATTGATTAGTCAAAATAGCTCTGATATTTTGTAACCTTATTTTAAGTAGTTTTTGTCTTTTTTTATATTTTTAAATAAATTTATACAAAAAAAACAACCCTCAGCTAGTTGTAAAAAAAAGACATTTTTACTTAAACTTTTTAAAACCCAAAGTAAAAGAATCGTATCAGGACATTTTGTCTTGTTTTAAGTCAGAATACAAGTCAAAATTACTCAAATTAAAATAGAATAATATTCTTGAGCAATTCTAACTTCAAAATTGTACTTTTTGCAGTGTGTCTCTTCCAAAATCACAACAGCTATAACCAGCAAACAAAAATAGAAAATTTAGGAAATCTTACCAGAAGAGATTTCAGAGTCACCGCTCTGATCAATAGTAATTTCTTCTCCATCTGAGTCACAGGGGTTGACATGGTTGAGGGTCATGTCCAAAGCCTGCTCTGTACTGTAAACCTTTGCCATCTTTGCTTCTTGGTCAACAGAGTAAGTGAAATATGTGGTGACGTGGCTTTTTATCCACATGGAGGTGGATACATACATAATCGTTATCATCATCGTTCACGCTATCACCCATCACACCCATCCCTGTTCACTGTTACCTGGTACTGGCATATTTCATAGACATATACACTACTAAAACTTACAGATGGCAAAAGGAATGTGTGTAATAGGAGCAAATTAAACACATACAATATTGTATTTATGTCACATGAACTAGGACACAACTGAGCACAACTATTAATCTAACTAATAAATCTAGCAAGTTTTGCAAGAGATGAACAAAATGAGGAGTATTTGTATGAAAAACACCACCATACAATGCAGTCAAAGATTATCTCCTAATTCAATGCATGCCCAGCATCATCTCTGGCAACAGATGCATCCCTGACCCACAACCCGGCCCATCACAGCCTGACATATTACATTTCCTGGAGAAGGATATATCTGATCCAGATTGTTCTCTACCTTTTTCACTATAATCTGCCAACCACCCCCTTTTCTATCCATCCCATCAGCCATCAGCTATCATCTTTTGTTTCCCTCTTAAGACCAGTCAATACTTATTATTTTATTTTATATAATATTTTTTTTTACAGTTTGCTATTTTGTATGCTTGTTTACTATTTTACATGTTTTACCATAAAAAATAAAGTGACTAACACATATGTTATACAAGAATTCATCTAACATTGTGTTTTATGGGAAAATTTGATTTATATACACTACTAAAAACAAGTGTTGTATAGAACATGGAAAAAACAAGACACATGCATATACACCCATGCATATATTTGGCTGATTTCTTCTCTTTTTCATGCCATGATATGCCAAGAAAATTTGATTGTCGAATTAGTGTTATGCATCCATCCCTAGTTAATATGAAAGCAAGAGAAAGAGAGAGAAAATGAGAAAAACAGAAGAAGATAGACTGTGTGCTGACCTGTCCCTCCAGCATGTCTCTGTGGATGGGGGGCCGCTCTTGCTCTGTGCTGTTGGTCCTCCGAATAGAGAGACTGTGGGATTTGCGCTTCTGTTTGGCTTGACGGGCAGTTGCACTGTTTCCACTCTCAACAGGCATCACTCCTCAGAGACAGCCCACTGCAACCTGCCTACCTGCAACTTAACTTGCACAAACAGCCCACAATCACACACCAGAGGCCTGTCTACCTCTGCAGAAATAAAATAACACCACTATTGTTCACTTTAAAAGAGGATAATGGAGTTATTAAATGTTCCACTGCACTTCGCAACTAAAGGAATGTCTTAATACAGCCTAACATGCTCTCCATTTACTAATGGCTGCTGATTGCTTCACTAAAACCTCACTAGCCAGAAAATTAAGTCACTTTTGTACAAACCCCTTCTCCAAAAAAGTTGGAATAATTTTGTTAAATGCATTAAAACAGAAATGTGATTTATTTACTGGCTTCACTCTTAATTTAACTGACAAATATACAAAGAAAATATTTCAATATTTTTCACTGACCAATTTGAATATTTTGAATTTGTATTTGAAAACCTTGAATTGATCCATGTAAAAAAAAAGTATCAACAAAAGTAGTAGTAGTAATAATAAAAATAATGGCATTTGATGATTCTAATAAAAATCCTCATTAATCATTGTAACAAAAGGCATTAAATGTCCCAAGCATTCAAAATGGTATAAAAAAACAATTACACAAAAAACATGACAGTGAATGAGAAGCATGCAAAAGAAAAAGAAAAAAAATACCAGGATAGTGAAGCGCAGTGAATGATAAACAAAGAAGACACATCCTCGGGACAACCGTTTAAAGGTGTGCAAGGGTCTCAGCACGACACACACGGTTCACTCTCCGACACTGAACAGAAAGCAAAATGTTCTATGCATCTGAAGAGATGGAAAAATTGAGAAAAGTAAATGTGGCCAAGTCAAGCTGGTTAGGCAGCATTCACATACATTCAAGCACAAAAAACTGATTAAAGAGACATTAAATGGATGAAAGAATGCAAAATAACTAACAGGCATTGTTATTTAATTAGTAATGTTAAAGCATGTTAGATAAGCCAACAGCTACTGCTGATCTTGTTACATGAAAAAAAGCATACATACAAAAAAAGATAAAAATATCTAGAGTAAAACCAACTATTAGTCCATAATTTTACTATATAGTCTCTATCTTTTTTTTAATTTTTCATTTTCACATCATGTGACAGAATATTTTTAAATTATGAAATACTTTGTATATAGTAGGCCACAAAATAGGATTTTCCTACATTTGAAAGTTGCAATTCAAAGTTACCCTAGCATGAAAATAAGGGTGAAGCATTTTTCATATTTTAAAAAATACTCTAAACAAGAATATCCATTCATTCATCTTTAATCCCTTCCTCATGATCTGGCTTGTGTTGTGTCAAAGGCCTACAGGACAGGAATAAACTTTTGACAGAGTGCCAGTCCATTGCAGTGCTCTCAAACACTTATGTAGACCTGGGTGAAAAAACAATAGCAGTATTTATCATGATATACACAGCACCAAGAATTAAAACCAAACTCCAGGAAAGCACTAATGTAATAATACTAATACTCAACTTTTGGCTTTATAAACAAACCTCAAAAACATGCTTCTGCCCTGAATAATCCCATAATATGCCTTGATAATTTCTGTGTAAACTGTGCAGTACAAACTGCAATTTGTTTGTTTTTTAATAATCTTTGACATTTCCACACTTTAGAGTAAGCAACACATACACAAATTAAGTCTGCTATATCATCTCAAGAAACAACCCACAGGCATTCCTTTAAGAAGATACTCAGTCCAAAAGTAGACAGAACACACAGACGACTGCTAAAAATTCTGGATTCTGAAGGGCTTCTCAGAATGGTTGTCCCCCCACTATGTAATTTTGGTCAACAAGCACTTTTCTAAGACACATTTTCCTCAAACTTATTTGAAGTGCTGGGAATGCATAGGAAAAGATCTGTTATGCATTTCCTACTTTGCCCCTACCTTCGACATATAGTTGAGTCAAATATCTGAGCCATATATTAGCTAGATTGTTCATTTCATAGACATTCATTGCATAGGATTTAAAGAAAAAGTGCTTGGACCTTATATAGACATTTCAGCTATATTATGTTTTTTCTTTATATGACACAGTTCTATAATGAAAAATTACAAACATTTATCTCTCCTTCCAGAGAAGAGAATGCAATGTACATTTAAGGAACAAAACTGGACTTTTAAACAAATGTACTTTTAAAGATACATTTACACAGTTTGTACCTTTACTGACCAATAGTGTACATCTACCATAACTTTTTTTCTGAGAGTGTACTGTTGCATCAACGTGCACTAAATTAAATTTAAATGAAAATTAGAGTGTGTAGAATTTATATATATATATTCCCATAAAGAATGTGATTACTACTTATAATATAAATATATATAATCAAAAACACAACAAAATAACTTAGAATACAGTTTGCCACGACTGTGGAACGCTGTTGCTGATGCTTAAAAACGTACAAACAAAATTACTAATAAAATTATTTTATGCAAATAACTTAATTTCATCTTATTATGTTTGCTATTATCATTAGATTTATATTTTTAGTTAATTAGTTTATTACTATTATTTTTTTTATTATTAAAACAGTCATGTTTACTGTGTACTATAACTTATAAAACATTCTGTTAATGAATGCATATGCAAATAATGCAAAGTATCATCACATTTTTGTAGGACACTTTGGTCATTTAATCCATGCATTGACAATAAAGCATTGTGCTCCAATCCCTTAATTATGCAGAACTGGTGAAAATATATGGATATCCCATTTAAGTCTGCATAACTGCGTAAATCTAAGTAGTCAGTACTCACATTTGCAGGAAAAAAAAAACATTTTCAGACAGAAATGTTATAACCTTGGGTTATAAAGCCTATGTTCTGATCTTTATAAGTTGTGCATAAGTGTAAAAATGTAAAAACAAAATAATAATTCATATAAAATCACTCAGTTCTACTTGTAAAACCCAAAAGAAAACCCGAAGCTCTCTTGTTAAAAATGGGTGGAATTTCGCATTAAGTACATGTAACTCAGGAAAATAGAAGACGTATCCTCTTCCGTAATACAAATTCTAGCTAAACTATTGCATAGCTATTGAATTGTATACAAATATGTGGTAGAAGATAGATGGACATGCGCTTTAAGTACGTGTATCTGAGTAAATATAAGTAGCCAGTACTTCATTTAGCAATTAAAATCCTTAAAATACAGCATATTAAAACAAATACCCATCTATTTAGATTTAACGTAACAGCTGGTCTAGGCCAGCGTTGGGCCAGGTAACGTCAGTGGTACTCGGCTGTAAATAAATTACTTCTTTTTCTATACAGAACAACTCAGCCTAAACGAGTAAACATGAGAAAAATCCGTGTTTTCTATGGGTGTCGATGACGTTAGGAGGCCATGAAACGTATTTATGAAGCCTCTGTTTCACAATCTAACCTTAGCTCACTATAAAAAACATTACAAACGAATATGTATTAATATACTCACATTTGTAAATACTAAATCAGAAAAACCTGCTGTGGGTCATTCGCTTGACCTGTGAACACTTCTCTCTGGAATACAAAACATCATAGAACAGAAGACATTGTAAAAATTCTGAAATATAAATATATATATCTTTTTTCCGAGAAAGACGGCAACAGTGAGAGTGACTAGCAGCACGGATACGAACGTCACAATAAAAGTCACCCCTTATCCGTTTTGTTTTCTTTCGTTTATTAATTATGCAAGATAATAATAATAATTAACCGTATTATTTTTTGAAACAAGAATATTAATTATTAGTTTATTATCATAAGTAATAAATTCAATTGCAACATTTTAAAGCATGTTTTACAGCAGTAATAATTCAGCACTAACAATAAAATAGTGTTTGTTGTGCAGTGTAATATGGCCCTTCTATGTAAATTATTGTAATTAATATTGTGGATACTTGCCAATATGAAAATGTAAAAGTAAGATCCTAATTTTAAAATGGAGGGATTAGATTTAACACCCAGCCAGTGGATATTTTCATCCATATTTTTTAATACATAATTATAAATAAATAGCTGCAATCAATTAAGAATTTGAGTTTGACTAGAACTCAAAGTGAGAGCTCCCCTGGTTTACTGCTTATGGGGTTGATGATATTGTTTTATGTCATGAGTGTTTGGAGTCATGGAGCCTGTGTTGTAATCACTTGCATTGCTCTTCACCAAGCCCCTTTTTCCTGCTTTGTGGAATACACCCTGGAGGGCCACTATCCAGCAAGGTATGGTGATTTTTCTGCTCACACACTAATTTATCTTATGTAATAATTAGCAGGTTTAGTGGGTGCATATTAGCAGGGGAATCACCAAACATTTCTGGACATTGGGCCTTCAGAACTGGAGTTGTGCACTATGGGGCAATGCTGTTTTAATCTATGCAGAACATGGACTTGCATTGTCTTGAAAATATAAGGAAGGCCTTCCCTTCGCACTACAGAATGCAGAAGGTATTGCTGGGATAAGTTTTTCCGCATTAGGCCTCAGAAAAAAATAAGCCTGGTTCCTTGCAAAGAGCAATTTCCAAACAACTAAATATACCACAAGTAACTGAAAGAATACAAATACTACATTGTGCAGGAAGGAGGTTCCAAATTGGTCCCAGCACTGAATTTGGGTCTAAAAGATTAAAATGAAACCCAAAACAACAGCGAATGAAATGCTGAAAAAAAAACAGAAGGGATCAGGTCACTACACCTGAAAAGCTGCCCCTCAAACAAACCTACAGTCCAAGACTAGCATAAAAAGCATCACCTGGACAAATACCTTGATATTTGGAAGTGTGTTGGTTTGTTAAATGAAACAAAAATATAATTTTTTGAATATAAAAAATGGATTAAGATTCTAAAACAAAGAACACCATACCAGGTTTGAAAGTATGTTGTGAGACTGTTTTTCTGGGAAAATGACTGGTGTACTTCTGGAAGTATATGGCATCATGAAGGAGGATTATTTATGACTACCAAAGCAACATCTCAAGGCAACAGCTGGAATGATAAAATTTGAGCACTAATATGTCTTCCAGCATGAAAATTATCCCGAGCTTTCAGCAAAATTTGTGACAAAATGGCTTATGGGCAACACGCTGCAGATACAAAGTCCTCACTTGAATCCCAAGGGACATTTCTGAGCTGAACTGAAAACCTTTATGAGCAAAGTGACAGGGCTAACAAACCTTCCTGAATTCTATTTATAATCTTGTGCAAGGCTACCCTAAACGTTTGAATTAACTGAAGTCACGTTAAAGTTTGGCATGAGAGCTAAGAAAATATGGTTCACCGCTACCCTCCATTTACTTACATCCAAAGAGAACTTACTCGCGCGTTTGAGCATTTTGTAATCAACTGCTCTCTTTTCCCCATTTTATTTTTACATATGACCAGTCATACGGTCCTGAATTCCACCAATCCGGTTAGAATGCATGCGTGATGTCAGGGGCGGGCGTGGTCTCGCCAGTCTCCATAACTATGTGATTGTGTAGTGGGTTTGTTCTGGTTTATTTGAAAATTTAAGAGTTTTAAAGGTGGGTTTGAACTAGTATTAAGTTTATCTGTATGTGTAAATGTCTCGGTATAAGTGTGACGATGTTTAGCGAATTTTTGTGAGTGTCTTGCGAGTGCTTTGCGGGTATTAACGACGCGGTGGTGTGATGGTGTGGTTGGAGGAACCCAAGCTTCGATTGGTCTGATGTTTACGAGGGTGGTGCTCCGTACGGTGGCCTACGAGGGACGTAAGCAATTAAAAGCCATCACTCCCCGTTTAAGGCCGCTTAAACTCAACTCTGCTTCTCTGACTAGATTCAGGTAGGATTACAAGTAATACTAAAATATTACTATTCTTTATAGTATTTATTTGCTTTATAGTTATTACCCTGACTACAATTCTCACTCGGTAATGTCACTAAGTGTGTTAAAACAGAAATGTAAACCTAACGTTAGTTTTGAAATAATAGTTATACACTGTAATACTGTGTACTATATGCGTCTCATATTTGTCCTGATTTATTTAAAGGGTCAGTTATTTTTTTTTAATGATGTGAGAAAAGAAAGCTATTGTCATATCATTATGTCTTGTATTAAAATTATAAAATTATAAAATTGTAAAATTATAAACGTGAGCATCAAAATCATCATAAGGTATTAAATCATTGTTTTGAGACACTAATCTATAGTTATTAGTATATAAGTCATAATTAAGAAATTATTCAGCAATTAAATTGGTTTATTCCCTTTAATTTATGATAATTACACTGAGAGCACAGTGACCCACATACTTAATGTTTGTAAACTAATTCTCTTTGCTCTAATGTGTTTGGTTTCATGATTATCGTCCATACACTGAATAAACCTCACACCTGTCATTTTATTTCAAAACTTTTGTAAAGTTATGCATATGTTTTTTTTTTTGTTTGTTTTTTTTTTTTAGTTTTGTTTCCGACAGATTCTTACCGTTTCATTGATTTGGCAACATATGTTCACAGTACTTTGTTCCTAGTAGTAGATGCTAGATCAAGTGAATCATTTGACTTTATTTATTATCAGGAAATGGATCCCAAACAATTTTTTTTAAACAGCCACATATTTATTCTTGGTTTCGGAGAACAAAGAACCATATTCCCTTCTCAAACACAAAAAGATACACATGCACTATAGCTAAACACTTACTTACATTACATTGTTTACATAGCCTATGAAAACACTGACTGTTGAAGTTGTTGATTACAGTTTTATTTTAAATTAATCATGGAATTAAAAAAGTTTCATTTCATTTATTCCTTTATTATATCTGTCTATATCTGCAGTTTGCCAATATCTTCACTGTGTGTTAGCCATCCTGTGGTCGTTCATAAATGGTCACTTGATGTGAAGTTCTTTTTACAACTTTAAATTTTTACATAATTCCCATAAAGGATGTACATTAGTAACAAAGGTGTGTGTGCTTTCAAACAGGCTTTTGTAAACTTGTTTATTGTTGACTCTGATACCTTTTGCAGAAGCCACAGGATCTCAGTGAACATGCCAGAGGTTAACACAAATGAGCTAGACCAGAAGCAGGTGCAGTTGCTGTCTGAGATGTGTATTCTCATAGACGAGAATGATAAGAAGATTGGAGCTGACACTAAGAAGAACTGTCACCTCAACTCCAACATTGACAAAGGTAGTGGTGCTAAGCCCAGGGCTGTTCAGTTTAAAAGAACAGAATGGAAGGTTTATATTTCTGTTACATATTGTGTTGTGGCTATACTGATACTTATGTTTAACCTATACAATGTAACAAATAAAGGAATACATATTGAGCTTCTACACAAGCTTTAATTCATCTACCTGCTGTTTTATATCATTGTTGGTACATCCATACATTGTGTAATTTGTGTTTATTAACACTTCATTGTATATTGTCTTCCATGACAGGGCTACTGCATCGAGCTTTTAGTGTTTTTCTGTTTAATAGTGAACAAAAGTTGCTATTACAACAGAGATCTGATGCCAAGATTACTTTTCCAGGTTTGTTTCCCCCATAATTCTCACCTTCCTCCATATCATTGAAAAAATCTACTGCCACATTGGTCAGGAATTCACAGAACAGAATTTCAGGATTTGTGCTGAACAGTGTCATTGAACAGAGAGGCACAGGCAGTCATGAATAGCTAAGAACAGAACATGCATTTGTATTTATTTGTTTTACTTTAGGCTTTAAAATATTGTTTTCACTTATGGTGCTGATAATATTTTTGTTGCATTCATTTGATTTTTTTCTGTAATTGCTTATCCAGTTCAGCTTACCCAGAGTCATTACATTTAACCTATAACCAGTAAATTTTGAATAATAGATCTGACAAAACAAATAAGCCAATGTAGCTGAAAACAAATTAGAATCAAAATTAGTCATACAAGTTGATGATCCGTCTATCTGGTAACTTGCATGGCCTCTGTACTCAGTGTCATCATTGTCATAATAAAAAGTCCAAACCAGGGTGCCTCATCTGGTGTGGGGGAGACAGTTTAGCTTATAGTGTTCTTATTAAAGTCAAGTTCAGTAAGTTCATGTGACTACAGATATTGATATAGGGCTAGGAGACATTTTTAGAATGGGTTTCGGTATGAGCTGCTGGAACTGTTACATACAAGAGCTCTGAAATAACTAGGAAACCTCATCTACAAAGTGGGCATAGATTTAAATTCAGTATTTTAAATAGAAAGTAGTTCTTTCTAACGTTTTGAAATTTTTGTAATATTGCATGGTTGTGTAATGTTGTTAGTTCAGTGTGACAATGATAGTCAAGGCTCACCTGCCTCATTTCTGCTTTGTTGTAATTAAAATGTGAGATGGTGAGATGTGTGTGTGTATATATATTTTTTTCTCTTTACACTGCTTAATAGTAATCATTCAAGTTACCTTCCATTTTATGTTATTTGCAATTGTTATGCAGTTTCCTTTGGGATCAATATAGTTGTATTTCATATTGTCCTAGACCTAGCTCTAAACTCACACACTGCTTTTGCTTTTCAGTAAACCCTGCTCTGACTTATTCATTTTTAAATCCTTTGCAGAATGTTTTACCAACACTTGCTGTAGTCACCCCCTGTTCACCCATGATGAACTGGAAGAACAGGATGCTATGGGGGTCAGACGCGCTGCTCAGAGGAGACTGGAGGCTGAACTCGGTATCCCCATGAACCAGGTAGAGAAACCACAACCGAGGAGATGTTTTTATGAAGCCATAAACTGATGTGAAACACATGAAATTAGCTTTATCCAATCTGTGGTTGTATTTTGTATTAAGAGAAGTCTGTTTTCAGCAAAAAGATTTATACATTCTTAGTTCATTCAGGATACATTCAGTATGTGACATTTAACTATAATTGCATTACTTAATATATTTCAGCCCTAAAAACCATTTCAAGAGAAGTTAGACAAATTATATATTGTATATATTCCAGGAGAAACAAGAATCTGATTTGTTAATTTTCTTTAACCTACAAGACAACAGAACTAACAAAGGATTTTTAATGTTTTATTTGACTAAGTTATTGGTTGGGACCAAATGGCATTGTTTCAGAAATATTATATTAGAATTCTGTGATAAATATATCCACATCTCACGTTTTACAAAGTCCCTAGAGTGGGACTTGAACCCACAACCTCCAGGTCCCTGGAGCTGTGTGACTGCGACACTACCTGCTGTGCCACCGTGCTGCACCCCTGTGGGTGCTTTTGAATACGTTCCATTTTACCAGGCTACAGGTTGTGCAGGTTTATTTTAAAGTCTGAGCTGCTTTTGTTTCTAGGTTTAACCCATTACCTGACAGACATAATATAAGCTGAACTGAAACACCAATGTCAGAAGTGATTCAAATAGCAAGGTAGTCATCATAAAACTGTTTTTATTTAAATTATTTAGGGCTGTCCCAAATACAATTTCTAGGGCTTCTGAGCTTCGGCCGGGATATTTGGGGAGTGGGGTGGTGTAGATTTTTGTCATTAACAAAATCCAATCCCTAATATTCCTCTCTCCTCTCTCGCTACCTATGCTCGCTAACCTGCTAACTAAGGGTGCAGAGTATACACAATTTAACCAGATTGAGCGGAGGTACTCTAATTTCACGCACAAAGCTGACAAAATGAACTGTGGCGTCCCCTTGCTTTGTTTTAAGTGTTGTTTTAGGCTTGACATGTGTGGTGATATGTGTATGTTAAGTATTCCTACTACTATAATTCCCAGGATCCTCTAGTGAATGGGGACTGAGGAGTGGGCAAGAGGAAAAAATGAACGGCAGTGTGGAATCAATAACAAGAACTGTCTATGTGGTGTCTGGTTTAGAAAAATAAAAGATAGGTTAACCCTCCAAAAATTGTGTATGGCTGAACTTATGATATGATGTCAGAAGTTCAGTATATCCACTAAAGGATTACTTGCAGTAAGTTAGAGGAGTCATGTCGAAGTTTCATGCCCCTGTGCCTATTTTTAACAAGCCGCTAAATGTCCGCTGGGGATCCAACGCTCCTCGAGATTCCGAGTCGCAAAGAAGTTGAACAAGGAGGAGGGTGAGATTTAAGTTAATTCCTTGCTCTACGCTATGGGGAAAGAAAAGGAGGTTATCTTCAACGTGTTCACATTCACTTCTCCTGATGACGCTAATGACTACGATGCGGTCGTAGGGATATTAAAGTAACACTTTTTTCCTTTTAGAAATGTAATACACAAGCGAGAATGTTTCCACCAGTGTTCGCAGAGGCCAGGAGAGTCGGTTGAAACATTCATGAGGGGACTGTATGAGTTAGCTGAGCACTGTGAGTTTGGAACAATTAAGAAAGAGCAGATTTGAGACCAAGTCGTGATAGGGATTGCGCACTATGATGTTTCTTAGAAACTGCAAATGGTGCGACGGTCAGAGCTGATAAAGACGCAAAACTGATAAACTGACTCTACAATAGCCTCACCTGGCCCTGCTGTGCTACAGAGCCACACCAATTGCTGCTACTGGTGCTAGCCTTGCTAGCATAATTGCAGGCCACCAAATTTGCACCACCCTTCCTGTTCTCAAGAAAAATTTGCAGCTGAGGCTCATCTGCCCACAGCAAGTGGCTGACAAGAATAGTAAAGCTAAAGCAGCCTACAAACCCTTTTATTACAGGAGGCACTCTGTCTATTCCCTCCCTAACATATGACAAAGTACGTCTCAAGTTGGATGGAGAGAAGAGCTGGCAAAGTATCGAGTCCAGCAGAAGAACCATGGTCCTTCCTAGTACAGACACATAATGGCTTAGTCCTGCACTGCAATCTGTGCCACTTACAGTCTTTGCCTTCAACTGAACTGGAACAGGGACTAAATGCACCCACTGCATCAGCAGGAGAACCAGAGCCTACTGGAAAATCCTCCTACACTTTGTGTGCTGAGACTCCCCCATCAACACCCCTTATTTACAGATTCATTGCCTGTATAGATGGCCTTGTTTTTAAGTGTAATTGCCTTAATGTTCTACTAAGAGTAATCAAATCAAATCAAATTTATTTATATAGCGCTTTTCACAACTGATGTTGTCACAAAGCAGCTTCACAGAATTCCAGTAAGACAAAGATTTGACATGAAATGTAAAAACAAATGTAAAATGTAATGTAAAACCCTCAAGTGAGCAAGCCAGGGGCGACAGTGGCAAGGAAAAACTCCCCCAGCTGAGGAAGAAACCTTGGGAGGAACCAAGGCTCACAAGGGGTGACCCATCCTCCTCTGGTCAATCTACTGGTGATGATAGTTAGTAGTCCATGAGAACTTCAGTGTAGGGACAGCTTCAAGGCACTTGGTGGTTGCTGGAGCGTGGGCAGCTGGTCTGAAGCGTGGAGGAGGGTCTCGACAGTCATCCATCAGTGTCCAGACAGACAGGTGGGCAGTTGTTTACTCGGAAAAAATGTAAAGGGATGGAATTAGTTTTGAACTGTTTTGTGTTTGTAAAGTAGAAAATATGAAAATTTCCAGAGTGTGGCTAATGACTCCGGCAAATCTGACTATGACAGCTTTAACTAAAAGGAGAGAACCAGGAGGACACACAGACACGGGAGCATCCTGAAACACTGGCATCCCTCCGCTCCACCGTCAACAAACCTGAGTGATCGCGAGAAGCGGCGGGACGACAGCACCAGCGTCTCAGTTTACTATAATTCCCTGTGTCCATGGACCCCCCGGATCTGCCGCCTTTATCTATGGGGGAGTATTAGCTACCAAAAGATAAACTAAACCAATGTGTTTTTAGCCTAGATTTGAAGATTGCGACTGTGTCTGAGTCCCGAACATTTTCTGGAAGATCATTCCAGAGTCTGGGGGCTTTATAAGAAAAGGCTCTTCCCCCAGCTGAGGCCTTCTGAATTCTGGGAACAATTAAAAATCCAGTTTTCTGTGATCTGAGTGAACGTGGAGGCTCATAATAGGAAATTGTATCTTGAAGATATTCAGGAGCAAGCCCATGTAGAGCTTTATATGTTAATAACAAAATTTTGTAGTCAATGCGGAATTTAACAGGCAGCCAATGAAGTGATGATAAAACTGGGCTGATATGTTCAAATTTTCTAGTTTTAGTGAGGACCCTAGCTGCAGCATTTTGAACTAGTTGAAGTTTTCTTAAATTGCTGCTGGTGCATCCTGACAGTAGTGCGTTACAGTAGTCAAGCCTTGAAGTAATAAAGGCATGTACTAATGTTTCTGCGTCCTGAAGGGATAAGGCATTTCTAATCTTAGCAATATTGCGAAGATGTAAAAAAGCTGTCCTAGTGATACTACTTATGTGTTGATCAAATGATAAATCTGGGTCAATTATGACACCAAGATTTTTTGCTGCTCAACCAGGTTTAATTGGAGAGTCAGCGAGATTTAAAATTAAATCTGATAATTTATTTCTTGCCACTTTTGGACCCAAAAGCAGGACCTCTGTTGCTGTTTAGAAGGAGGAAATTACGCAACATCCAGCCTTTCACGTCTTTTACACAGTCCTCTATTTTCTTTAATCTGTGTTTGTCATCGGGCTTGGCTGAAATATACAATTGTGTGTCGTCTGCGTAACAGTGGAAGTTAATGTCATGGTTTCTTATAACTGTGCCTAGCGGTAACATGTATAATGTAAATAATAATGGTCCTAAAATAGAGCCTTGTGGAATTCCAAATCTTACTTTAGAGTAATTTGAATTTAGATTGTTTACTTTTACGAATTGATAACGTTCCGTTAAGTAAGATTTGAACCATAATAGGGCTGTCCCTGTGATTCCAACCATGTTTTCTAACCTTTCTATGAGAATATTGTGGTCTATTGTATCGAAGGCTGCGCTTAGGTCAAGAAGCACCAACAGGGATACGTGGCCTTGATCAGAGGCAAGAAGAAGATCATTTGTTATCTTGACTAGTGCTGTCTCTGTACTATGATGTTGCCTGAATCCAGATTGGAATTTTTCATATATATGATTCTTATGTAGATATGAACTAAGTTGTTGGGCCACAGCTCTTTCTAAGATCTTGGACAGAAATGGCAAATTAGAAATAGGCCTGTAATTAGACAGTGTACTAGCATCAAGATTTGGTTTATTGATCATAGGTTTAATAACTGCTAGTTTAAAAGCTTTGGGTACATGGCCCAGAATAAGGGATGAGTTTACTATAGTTAAAAGAGGATCATTAATAGCTGGTAGTACTTCTTTGAGCAACTTTGTGGGAATTGCATCAAGTGTGCAAGTTGTACAGTTTGCGGAGGTGATAATCTTCTCTAGTTCTGATTGTGGGAGTGGGTAAAAGGTTTCAAGTCTTTCTTTTACAGTTATATTATGTTTTATATCATTCACATCGGGTGGCAGCCAGGATGGATTTGATCCTGTGGCTTGAGTTTGTTGTCTAATATTCTCAATTTTATTATTAAAAAAGTCCATAAAATCTTTACTGGTGAGAGTTGCTGGAATTAGTTGTTCAGAACCTGCTTGATTTTTTGTAATTCTAGAAAACACACTAAACAGTGCTCTCGGATTATTTTTATTATTGGAGATCAGTGAGGCCAGATATGCTGAGCGAGTTTTAGTGAGGGCATTTCTATACTCTATAAGGCTGTCCTTCCAGGCAGAATGGAACACTTCAAGCTTGGTTGATCGCCATTTTCGTTCTAGTTTTCGTAATGTTTGTTTTAAAGTACGGGTCTTATCATTATACCATGGTGCGAGCTTTTTCTGTCTTATACTTTTATGTTTGAGTGGTGCTACCTTTTCTAAAGTAGATCGACAGGTATTTTCTAGGTAATCAGTTAGTACATCTAGGTCCATTGGGTCTGATGGAGTTGGAACTGGGGTCGATAGTTCTGGTAGGTTTTCTATAAATTGTAGGGAGGTAGATGGTTTTATTATATGCCTTGTAGAATAGCGAGGGTTCCTACATATATTATGGCTAAAACGTAGCTCATATGAAATTAAGTAATGATCGGAGATTGCTGAGGATTGCGGTAAGATATTAATTTTGTCAATGTTAAGACCTAGTGTCAGAACTAAATCTAAAGTGTGGCTGCAGTAGTGTGTAGGCCCTGTTACATTTTGAGTAATACCAATAGAGTCTAAGATTGAGGTAAATGCCTTTTTTAGTGGGTCACTTTCCTTCTCAAAATGGATATTGAAATCTCCTACAATTATAACTTTATGATTGCACACCGCTAGGTTTGTAGCAAAATCGCTGAATTCTTTCAGAAATTCTAAGTAAGGCCCTGGTGGTCTGTAAATGTTGCATAATAAAAATTCTTGGGGCCAATCGTATTGTTCAGAAAATCAGTGCTGAGTGCCCACTTTATAATTAAGTTTGCGTTATGGCTCTGCTCGCTGAGTCGTTCGCTAAAGGCCAATTTATACTTATGCGTCGACCCTACGTTGTAGTCTGACGCGCACCTCTCTAAAAATGTAATTTGCATTGACGCAGACTGCGATTGGTCAGAAGTCGGAGTAGTGTGGCGGTGTAATTGCAGAGAAGACGCAGAAGTATAAACGCTCGCAACGGCGTAGGGTTCTTGCTTAGGTTCTGCGTCGAGTAAATGCAGAACTCATACAAGATGCATACAAGATCCCACTAGAGCTGGGGTTACACTACATGACCTTTAAGCCCTGGAGACACTACACGACTTAAAGTTTTAAAAAAAGTTTTAAGTGGTTACACATCGCTACCTTGAAGACGTGACGACTGGCTGGAGGAGTAACACAGGCACTGGTTGTATGACGGGGGGTGGGTGGAATAACGGAGAGTAGGCGGGTGAATGTGGGGAGACGAAGCGTAGATACGTCTTAACTTAGCACAAATTTCGATGTCTGCTATTTACACTAATGCTAAATTGCTAAAACTACAATTTGCTAATCTTAAAAGCTCACTCAAGTCTGGGTGGGCTGGGAGTCTCGCCTATTAGGGTCAGTGGCCATTTCCAGCCGCCGGTTCGGCGGAGGCTCGGGTTCCTTTCTAGAGTCGTGGTTCGTTGGTGGAGGCAAAAAATATTCAAATGCCCGGTTCATGAAAAATTCAGACATGTTTGATTTGCTGCGAGTGGTCTGAAAAATCAGATTCTGAGCCCCTGGCACACTAAATTACTTTCTCCCCAAGTGACACCTGTGACTGCACCAAAATCTGTAGACTAGAGCCAACTAGCACAGACCCAGCCCTACTGTAAATCGGGCTAAAAGTCGTGTAGTGTAACCTCAGCTTTAGCCACAAAACAGTCGTGTAGTGTGACGTAGTCCGTTTATAATCTGCTCTGACTTTAAAAGTTGTGTTGTGTTGCCAGGGCTTAAGGGCATAGAGTGTATACGAATAAACCAGAGCTTTGTGGAGGTGTTCTAATTTGAGTTGTAAAGCTGACAAAATTAACTGTATCTTTGCCATGCTTCATTGTAAGTAGGTTGCTGTAGCATGTTAGGCTGTTTAAGGCTTCGTTCAGACTTTTGTTGACAAGGCTAAATACATGTGCAGTGGAGCGTTTGCCATATTTCGGTTCGCCTTTATCACCACATTTATCAAAAAAAGAAAGAAAAAAGCATCTCAATCCCGAATCTCAAAATTATAAACTGAATGCCTACCTGACGAACTAATAGACGAATATTGGTTTAGATTCACTGTATGATGTTTACAACAAATGGAGAATGCACATAAAGAAGCTTTGCTCCATGTTTATAAATGCACTGAATCCTTAGAATTTGTCCAAAATGAGAACCCCCACTCTAATGTTTAGAAAAGTACAGTACTTGTGTATTTAGCCTAAAATACCTGCTGCAAAAGTCACATCCTTTAAATGAAAGTGTTATCAGCTTAGAACATCTTACTTGTCATGTGACCATTAATCCCTTCAGAGCCACGCCATGCTGCCTTTCTCCCACTCCCAACACAAATCAAGGATTCTGTTATAAACACACAGCTCTTAACAGACCACTATCAATAGGAACTAATGAGTATGAATTGATTGGGTAAATCACAGATGAGTAAGAATTGATCATTGGTTTTATTTCCCTACTTGGGTAAGCACCACTTAATAAAAGCTCATGGCTAAAATTAGATTCCATGAATGTGTAAAGCACAGATCACTATGAATTGATGAGTAGGATTCAATTGAGACTGTCTGTACATCACACTGCACCTAACCATTTAAAGACTTAAAAGCTCAGAAACAGTAAAAAAAAAATGAATTAATATTTTAGACTAATATATTTTCAGCAAAATTACTGCACTGTTTTGATATAATTAATCTAATATAAAAAAAGTGTTCTGTTATAAACATTATTAATTTTCCCTCCCTGGTGCTCTTTTAGGTGCCTCCGGAGGAGATGACCTATTTGACCCGCATCCATTACAAGGCCCAGTCAGATGGAGTGTGGGGTGAGCATGAGATTGACTACATCCTGTTTCTGCAGAAGGATGTGGATCTGCAGCCAGACCCCAATGAGGTAAAGTCCTACTGCTACGCTTCTAAAGAGGAGCTGGAAGAGCTGCTGGAGAAGGCCAAGAGGAAGGAGGTGCTTATCACACCATGGTTCAGCCTTATTGCAGACACCTTCCTCTTTAAGTGGTGGGACAACCTGCATAACCTCAAACAGTTTATGGATCATGACTGTATTCACCGCATGTGATATTCACATGTGATATTTACTCCAGGCAAAAATTCTTATTTTGGTGTCAGTAGAAGAAAACTCCTGGTAAAATGTACAGCATGTTTATTGACATGTCTAGCTCTCCTTAAAGAACATTAAAGCACAAAGCTAAAGCTGGGATGGGGTCCTGGGTTGACAGACTCTCTGCTCAAACACACTTGATTTATCTCATCAGGGCTGAATTTCCCAAAAACATTTTAGAACATACATGATTCTTTTTTTAGTCAAGTAAGCATCACACTACACACCAGTAAAGTTGTTCTTAGCAAAAAATGCTTTTGGAAAACTGGGCCAAGTTCGTCACATGTTTTGGTTGATGTGGTAAAGCCTCTGAATTCTCTTGCTGTGAGAATTCAGAAATCCAGACCCCAGTTTAGTCCACTTCATTTCTAAAGAAGTGATTAACTTGCCTAATCTCAAAACTGTTATTATTTCAGGTTTTGTAAATGAAAAGTAGTTAGACCCTCACCCGCAGCTAAATGGTCCAGTACCTGCTGTCTGTTTGGGGTACTTTCAAATGCAAGTCATGTTGTATGTGTTGTGGACTCTGTTACAAAACCTATGTTAATTATACATGATTGTAAAATAATTTGTAGATAAATAAACTTATTGAATACTGTTCTGTTTATCTGATCTCATTGCTGTAGCTTTCATGTTGAGAACACTGTCTAACCAACATGTAGTGTATAGAATTAGGCAAGAATTCTAGAAAACTAAGCAAAAAATAAAAACTGATTTTATCTTTATAGTCAACATTTTTGACCTGATTCACAATAGACATTTTTTCATGTTTAATGCCCAACTCCTGATTTAACAGGAAAATCTAGGTATATATTTAATTAATCTCTTAATCTTATGATCTTTACACATACTGTACAGTACATCCAGTATGTATCTGTACTCTTTTTGGTTAGTTTGACTCCAGCCTGTTTTAGCTGTATAAAATAGAATAATTTAATAAATGTATTTTGTTAATTTTTGACTAAATGACAGATTGATCCAAATTTAGGTAGTGAATTACAATGGATAATCCTCCTGTCATAGATATATTTAAAATAAATAAATTCCAAGAAACTATGAAGGGGGGATATATATATATATATATATATATATATATATATATATATATATATATATATATATATTTATTTTTTTTTTATTTTTTTTTTTTATTATAACACAGACATGTTACTAAGGTTAAAACAATAACAACCTTTACTAAAAAACTAATAAAAAATAAATAAAAATGTTCATTTTAATTGGACGGGATCTTTAAATATACTATTCCCTGTATAATGCTTTTTGAATTTGCATGACATGAGCTAATGAAAACTGGTTCCAAATCTGAAACCTGCAATCAATCCACTGTCATAGAAGTCAGATGTTCTAGTCAGGGTGAAATCATTCACGTTGTGAAACCTGAAGTAGTGAACCAGCAGGTGGCAGTATGTATTGTAAAATTGATTTTGTTTGACGCAATCCATGTTGGTTTCTTTCTGTGATTAAACTCAATTATCTATTTATATATTTAATATTTCCACTATATGAAAATGCTTGTAGTGTAACCTGTTATGTTTTAAAGGGGCACTCTGGCCAAAATAAACATTTTAACTATGTCGTAAACATATTTCTATCCTATATCCTTGTGGTGTTTCAGTAGACCTTGTATAACAGTAACAATAAAATGTATTTTTGTATTTATTAAAAATAAACATGTTAAATGTTATAATTACACTGTTTATTGCATAATGTAGTCTGTAAATGTATAGGTACAACTGGCATTTCTTTGGTTCAAAGTGTAAATTAAACCTTGCCTCTAGCAATATTAATAATGCTTAATAGATATTGATTTGCTGTTTTACCCCACTGATGATTTGGTTGGTCAAATGTAGTTGAATCTATAATAGTTATTTATAAACCTGTGGATCAGTTAATCTAAGGTGACACCACAGCATTTTGCAATGCCTATTAACTGGGAAGTTTCAAGGTGAATTTTGTTGTTGTTTGGTTTTGTTTCTGGGGAGTACAGTTTTATTTTATCAGGACAATTAATTCATTTATACTTTTTCTGTAATTGCTTCATCCTGTTCAGGGTCGTGGTGGGTCTGGAACCTTTCCGGGATCGCTGGGCGCAAGCTGGGACACACCCTGCCCAGGGCGCCAGTCCATTGCAAAGAAACACATACACTCTTTTTTGAGTAGCAAATCAACCTATCAACATGTGTTTTTGTTACTGTGGGAGGAAACCCAGAGGAAACTCAAGCAGACCGAGGCAGAACACACCACTCCTCACATACAGTCACCTGAGGCGGGGCTCAAACCCACAACCTTAGGACCCTGGAGCAGTCTCATTCTACAAGTGCATGTGCATGACTGGCTTGCCTGCAGTCCCGATCTATGGTGCTTCATGAAGACAAGAATCAAGCAATGGCCACCATGGAAGACTAAGCACCTGAAGTCTTGTATCAAGAAAGGATTACAAAAAATTCTACATTAAAAAATTTTACTGTTTATATCTTAATTTCTCAATTAATTAACACAGTGGTAAATATATTTCTGACCTAGATTTTTGTGATGCAGGCATTATGTTCTACACTTATATTTAAAAAAAACCTAATCATTTTGGTCTGTGAAAAATTTGCTGATACATTCTTTGTACTTTCATCTAAAAATATTCCAGGAGTTGTTTGTAAATAATCATTATAATAAAAATAATTATAATTTTAACTTAATATTTTATGTGCTGTATGCATCTTTCTGATACTCTTTTTGTTTGTTTTTTTTGTATAGTTTTTGTGTGTATATATCCATCCATCCATTATCTGTAACCGCTTATCCAATTTTAGGGTCGCGGGGGGTCCAGAGCCTACCTAGAATCATCGGGCGCAAGGCGGGAATACACCCTGGAGGGGACGCCAGTCCTTCACAGGGCAACACAGACACACTCACACCTACAGACACTTTCGAGTCACCAATCCACCTGCAACGTGTGTTTTTGGACTGTGGGAGGAAACCGGAGCACCCAGAGGAAACCCACGCGGACACGGGGAGAACACACCAACTCCTGTCACCCGGAGCGGGAATCGAACCCACAACCTCCAGGTCCCTGGAGCTGTGTGACTGCGACACTACCTGCTGCGCCACTGTGCCGCCATATATATATATATAAAACAAAAAATTAAAGGAACACTTAAACAACACAATGTAGATCCAAGTCAGTCACACTTCTGTGAAATCAACCTGTTCAGTTAGGAAGCAACACTGAATCAATTTCACCTGCTGTTGTGCAATGGAACAGACAACTAGTAGACATGAGAGGCAATTAGCAAGACAACCCCTATGAAGGAGTTCTGCAGGCCATGACCACAGATAATTTCTCTGTTCTCATTCTCTCTGGCTGATGTTTTGGTCACTTTTGCATTTTGTCAGTCATCTCACCCCTAGAGGTGGTATGACGCGGTGTCTACAACTCACAGAAGTTGCTCAGGAAGTGCAGCTCATCCAGGATGGCACATCAATGTGAGCTGTGGCAAGAAGGTTTGTTGTGTCTGTCAGCACAGTGTCCAGAGCATGGAAGACATACGGAGGAGGCCGTAGGAGGGCAACAACCCAGCAGCAGGACTGATATCTCTTCCTTTGTGCAAGGTGGAACAGGAGAAGCAGTGCCAGAGCCCGGCAAAATGACCTCCAGCAGGCCATCAATATCCATGTTTCTGCGTAAACTGTCAGAAACAGACTTCAGAGTCTGGAAATGCCATGGAGAACATTGTGCTGCCTGCAACATCCTCCATCATGACTGGTTTGGGAGTGGGTCAGTAATGGTGTGGGGAGGCATTTCTTTGGAGGGCTGCACAGCTTTTCACTGCAATTAGGTACTGGGATGTTATCCTCTGACCAATTATGAGACCATATGCTGGTGTAATGGGCCCTGGGTTCCTTCTAATGCATGGCAATGCTAGGCCTCATGTGGCTGAAGTGTCAGCAGTTCCTGCATGATGAAGCGATGAAAGCTTTGATTCTATGGACTGGCCTGCCCGTTCCGCAGACCTGAATCCAATCGAGCACATTTGGGACATCATGTCTCGTTCCATCCACCTACGCAATATTGCACCACAGACTGTCCAGGAGTTGTCTGATGCTTTAATCCAGGTCTGGGAGGAGATCCCTCAGGAGAACATCTGCCACCTCATCAGGAGCATGCTCAGATGTTGTAGGGAGGTCATACAGTCACGTGGAGGCCACACTCACTATTGAGCCTTATTTTAAGTTGTCTTAAGGAATTTCCACTGAAGTTGGATCAGCCTGTAATTTGATTTTTCCACTTTTATTTTGAGTTTGATTCTAAATCCAGACCTCCATGGGATTATCCTTTTGATTTACATTGATCAATTTTGTTCTCAATGCATTCTACTATGTAATGAATAAAGATTTTCAACTGGAATATTTTATTAATTGAGATCTAGGATGTGTTATTTCAGTGTTCCCTTTATTTTTCTAAGTTCTCTCTCTCTCTCTCTCTCTCTCTCTCTCTCTCTGTGTATGTGTGTGTGTATAATTACACTCTAGCTTTAACTGCAGTATGGATACATTTCAATTAAACTACAAAAGTGGTTTATGCCCACTTTTCCTTTAATGTTTTATTTTGTGCTTGTATTGCAAATTTTTCTTTTTAATATTTTTGCTTGTATTTTAATATTTTACATGTATTTCATTTCCTTGATCACTTGACATTACCATGGCAACAGGCGCATCTCCCGCATGTCTCTCAAAGCCCACAAGAGGTCCCCCACAAAAGCCAGTACAATGGTAAGAGCCATCACCATAGGCTTATCACTCCACAATGTAATTACCAAATATGTCCTTGTCTCCTTATAGAAGTTAATCCACTTAAGTGAACAGATCACACCAGAAAACAGTTACGAAGCAATGTACATGAACCACAGACTGAGCTCTGTAACCATATAATCTGCCATTAGAAACATTATTTGGGCCGTTACCAACTATTATCAAACTTGACCAGTGGAACAGCTTGATTTCCATATGACCACAGACCTCCAAAAGCTTACCCAAGAAGAAATTATGAATCTCCTTTAGAAAATCCCACAGCTGCTGCAGAGGGCCAATCTGCTTCAATTATTCACTTGGATATGCCATGGAACATCTGCATGGGGGATGGGCTGAGCCAAGGGAGTGAGAAGCCAGTAGAGAGCGGAAAAGTTCCTGTAGAGTAACCACCAGGGGGCGCTTGTGGTCAAAGACTGAGTGCAGCAAACATGAATGCAGCACAAGGGAACAAAAGAGGGATTAGGCGGTCCTCTAGCTCTCTGCTTTCCATGTGATGCTACATTACATCGAATGTTGCCTCAGCAGGCTCTATCTTCTCACACAAATCACTGCAGCATTAGAGAGCCATCTGCATTACACTTTTCTCTACAACATTTCTTTAAGACATATACATGCTATATGTCTAGACATCCTTTTAATTTCTAGGGAATTAATATGTTTTTCCCCTTTACTGTAATAACAGCGTTTAATCTAAAAAAAGGCTTTAGATAGGTTATTGGAACATTGCTGTAAGTATTTGATGGCATTAAGCCAGAGATACTCGTGTATAAATTTTAGATCATAAAAGCCCCTCCAACAAATGCCATAGGTATTGGATGGAGCTCCATAACTGCAGAGAATATATTGCTACAACCCTCTAATAGTGCTTTTCCACTGCATGGTACTTACTGGACGAGAAGAGTAAGGACTAAACACGATGTGTAAACTTTAAAGCGCTAATTGGCCAAAGCTATCTCCAAGTTACAGCAGCAAGTTTCCATATTCTCCCCATGTCTGCATGGGTTTCTTTCCGGGCCTCCAGTTTCCTCCCACAGTCACAAAACATGGAGGTTTGGTGAATTGGCTCATCTAAAAATTATCCTGATGTGAGTGAATAAGTGTGTATGTAAATTAATCTCTGTATGTTTATATGCTCAAATATGTATTGGCACTCTATTCTTGGTGAACCCCGTAGTACCCTATGCAGGTGAACTTCAGATATAAGAGTACACTGTGTATATTTGGCTGTTGCTTTTCACCAGTGTTGAATGGAAGAGCGTTCCGTTCAGTGTTGATTGTAAAGACCTTGGGTGTCTAGAAAGGTGCTATATAAGTGTAACAACAAAAACAAAATGCGAGTACACAATGAGAAATCAATGCTTAACCTTACTACTGCTGTTTTTTGGGGTTTTTTTGTTTTGTTTTGTTTTGTTTTGTTTTGTTTTTTTTAATCCTGCAGTTCCCGTTAGAGACAGTGTTTTGTGATGTCAGTGGTTACATTTCATGGGGAGGCTGTGCTAGCGGAAAAGTTACCAGGGGTCATAAACTGAAAAGTGTGTAGAGATGTGCAGAGTAGGTATCCTGCAATGGATAAGTGCCATAAGCCCATGCTTGGTATTGGGCAGTTTGACATTAGAAACATGTACAGCTGCTCTACCATGTCTCATTTCATTTTATGCATTTCAAGCCTGTCATGCTGTCATTTGGCACCATTTCCAATGGTTCACCTATCAATAAAAGTTCTGGCAGTGTACAGAGCAGCTGAAGTCTTGAAATGAAAAATGAAAAGTGAAGATTTCCGGTTTTCTTCTGACAGCAATGAAATATTAAATTAATCAAGATCTCTGGCCCATGTAAATTTGATACTTAGAATCTCTGTAGCAGATAATGGTGTTCTGCATTTGATTCAACAGAACCACTGACATCTAACCAGTCCACAGCTGCCTTCCATCTGAATGAGCCTCAGCTGATAAACTGTGGGAAATGGAGTATACACTACACCAAGGGACTAGGGGAATTCAACAATGAGATGAAGTGATGTGAGGGAAGATAATACAAAATGAGTCAATAATGCCCCTGGCCACATCTTCAGAAACAATTACAAAGAAGCTGCATTATATAGGCGAGTGAGTGTGTGTAGAACAGAGAGGGTGTACTTTTTTGAATGCAGCATTCCTTCTGTCCAATCCTCAGTCCAATGGTATTTTACCCTTAGACTTAATTGTGCTTTATTGATTTTTGTGGAAGATGCTTGTGGCACAAATTAAACTTTAAGGTAGAGTAGGTCCTAAGCACAATTTCTATAATATTTCTTGAAATAATTTTTTCATCCTCATAGCCAAACGATTATCCCATAGTGTCTCTAAAAGGAGTAGTTCTCACGCTAAATGTCAGGCCCAATCTCCAGAGAGATCAGCAGATGGCCCTGTGACTTAGATTTTAGTGACTCAGTTGGCTCAACCCTCCTTTTTAAACTAAAGAAGAGACTTCCAGAGGTTTGTATATCAAAAATCTTCTTTCCCCATTTTAGCATTAAACAAACACCTCAATCAATGGACAGGATCTTATGTGACAATCAGACTGATATGTCACACAATGGTCAAGCAACTTATGTTAAACTAAATCAGACATGTAGAATGGAAACTTGGAGAAAAAAGCATGGACCAAGAATGCTCCCCAGTGGACACTCTGAGGGGTGACACCACCCTACCTCAAAGGACCTTCATATGTTTTTTTCTTTTATATTTAGATACCCCTATATCATTCATATGTCATTCATTCATTGTCTGAAACCATCCATCTATCCATTATCTGTAACTGCTTATCCAATTCAGGGTTGCGGTGGGGCCGGAGCCTACCCGGAATCACTGGGCACAAGGCAGGAACACACCCTGGAGAGGGCGCCAGTCCTTCACAGGGCGACACACATTCACGATTCACTCACATCTAGGGACACTTTTGCCAGCACCGGTCTAACTTCCCAGCCAGAAGTGCGACACAACTTACAACACAAGTAGACTGGATAAATCCTGAGCGCAAATGCAAAATTCAATATCAGTGTAATAGTTAGGTGTTTTCATATGTATGAATGAGACATAACGTAGGTGGACGGTATTTGAAAACAAAAATTTGTGGAATTCTCTCCAAAGTGTGTGACTTATCAAGCAGTGCCTGTTTGTTTGTTTTAAGGAAGTGACTTTAGATTTTTTTTATTTAATTGCTTACACTTGTTTCTACAAAATCACTTACTCTAGCTTTTACCTTTATCAGCAAATTGACTTTTCATTCATCATAGTTTAGCTGTCTATTTTCTTTTATTTTTACATGTTAAGCACTTATTGTAACTCACACACTCATTCACTCACTCACAGACTCTATCACATGTTTAAGGGCACTATTTAGTGCAAGGACTGGCGCCCCCTCCAGGGTGTGTCCCAGTGATTCCGGGTAGGCTCCGGACCCACCAAAACCCTGAACTGGATATGCGGTTACAGACAATGAATAAATGAACTATTTAGTGCTTTGCATTTTAAAAGGTAAGCAGGTATTGAATGTGTGTGTTTAAATATATATATATATATATATATATATATATATATATATATATAGACCTCCACACATGTAGGGTGTATGCATGCATTTTACAGAGCATATCTTTAATACTGTTCTTTCTGGTGCACTGGCACGTAGTGATGCTATATTTCATAACATTATTATATGTATATATATTCTGTTTTTTGTGGTATTATTATTTGTATAGGTATGTATAAGGGTGGCACGGTGGCGCAGCAGGTAGTGTCGCAGTCACACAGCTCCAGGGGCCTGGAGGTTGTGGGTTCGATTCCCGCTCCAGGTGACTGTCTGTGAGGAGTTGGTGTGTTCTCCCCGTGTCCGCGTGGGTTTCCTCCGGGTGCTCCGGTTTCCTCCCACAGTCCAAAAACACACGTTGCAGGTGGATTGGCGACTCGAAAGTGTCCGTAGGTGTGTGTCTGTGTTGCCCTGTGAAGGACTGGCGTCCCCTCCAGGGTGTATTCCCGCCTTGCACCCGATGATTCCAGGTAGGCTCTGGACCCCCCGCGACCCTAAGTTTGATAAGTATGTATATTCTGACTTTTATTTTAGAAACTATAGTATTATTATGTGCCAGTGCTCTAGAAAAAAAACATCATTAAAGGTATTCATACTATGTTCTGGCTTTGACAAAGAAGTCAGGGCAAAAGTCCCTTATTATAAAACATTTGACCTGGGATCAATTACTTTTGTTCAAAAAAATGTTCTGTCTACATCATGATACTGATATGAATCTGATATTACTGCAAATCTCTACAGATCTTCAGGACAATACTATGCTCTATATAACAGAGCAGTAGAAAGAGCGCAATTATACATATCCATACTCTGTCGGGAACATGCACACTCCCTGAATGTATGGAGGATTATTTTTAGAAAACTGCTACTGCATAGCTTCACATGTGAGTTTATTACAGGGGAAAAACCTTTTTTTGGGTGTTCTGATAAGATTCTACTCAGGTCTTGCTCTAATTCCAGGGCTAATTGCTTTTTCTGCCTAGGTGTGGAGATTAAATTAACTTTTTGACCACAGTGGTAAACATCCCGTCCTCCCTTTGGCAAGCCAGTGCCTACCCAAGCCTGCCCCACACTCACCCATTTGTGTTCTTATCTCCAGCCCCATGTTTCTATCCATGCCCACCCTGACTCTTTCAGCCTAGGAGAGGAGGAGGCAAGAAATGTGCGTCAGCTCACCCTGAGGCTCTAGAGAGAGGAGCGAAGCAAACAAACAGACATCCTGCCGAGAGCTAAGCACTGAGTCATCACTGAAGAGTTCCGATCCTGTAACGGTCTGACGTTTGTATGCCATAAGCCTTTTTGTTAAGAGTAATTAACATTGCTGTATATAGCACAAAGAAGTACCTGCCTTAAGGAACAGTTTGGAGGTTAAAAAAAATTGGTAATCAAGACATTATGTCCTGGAGTTACTGTATATTGTCAGAAAAATTATCACTGTGGTGATACCTTTTGCTGTCACTGTGGTGGTACCCTCAAGGGTATATGTTCTATACCTGTAGTTAGGTAGAGTTATTGTACATGATTTTATAATTGTGGATATTAAAATTATTTTGATTTCACACACCCGATTTAATCTCCAGGATACTCACAAATACTCACTTATTCTTCTGGAGAAGGGAACACAACTGGATTCTAAAATTACAGTTGTACCTTTAAATGTACATTTACATAGAAATTTAAGTCAACTTGAGTTTAGAATCTGAATGAAGAGTTTGAATCAAGTCTTAAGTCACTCGAGTGACAAGTCACTGGAGAACAAGTCTTGAGTTATTGTAGTATAAGTCATAATCAAGACTTGTTAGAACCTTTATTTATACTAAAAAAATTTTGTCACTACTTAACAGCAATAAGCAGCTAACTAGCTAACGTAATGTTGTGCTTAACTTGTTGCTATTTAGATGATTTTGTCAGGATCGAAGGATGCAATAGTTAAAGCAGCAGCGCCAGTCACAATAGCAGGAAGGAAGTGCAGTGCAGGTAGCCAGGAGCTAAGGGATGTGATGGGCCAAATGCAATGCGGAAGATTGGGCCTTGGGTCAGGTGATTCATGGAAAGCTTTTAGTAAGGCCACATCAACAGAGAGAAGGCAAATGATGACTAGATTTATTCGCAATCAGGAAAAGGAGGCACGGTGTGCCACAGCAGCATCACAGGCAAGACAGGGCCAGTGGCTTCGCTGGGAGAATTTAGAGAAGTGGAAATTCACTTGGCAAGACTAGTGAGTGATGGAGGCAAGTCACACAGCTCCAGGGACCTGGAGGTTTTGGGTTCGATTCCCGCTCCGGGTGACTGTCTGTGAGGAGTTGGTTTGTTGTCCTAGTGTCCGTGTAGGTTTCCTCCGGGTGCTCCGGTTTCCTCCCACAGTCCAAAAATGTGTGTGTGTGTGTCTGTGTTGCCCTGTGAAGGACTGGCGCCCCCCTCCCTCCTTGCGTCCAATGATTCCAGGTAGGCTCTGGACCCACCATGACCCTGAATTGGATAAGCGGCTACAGATAATGAATGAATGAATGAACTTATGATGTCCTTCCAATTCCACAAAATCTTGGACAGTGGGTAGGTGAATACTCTAGTTCTAGATAACGTATACTTGTTGGCATGCTGAGACATATTCTATCAGTTTGTAAGGTTAGTTTGTCACAGGGGAGGTATACATGGAGGCATAATCAAGTGCTAAGGATTTTAGCATGTTTGTTGGACAGCAAATGCTTAGAGGTAAATTCATTGATGAGTGGTTGTACAAACTGGATTCCAAAAAAGTTGGGACACTAAACAAATTGTGAATAAAAACTGATTGCAATGATGTGGAGATGGCAAATGTCAATATTTTATTCATAAAAAAACATAGATGACAGATCAAAAGTTTAATCTGAGTAAATGTAACATTTTAAAGGAAAAATATGTTGATTCAAAATTTCACAGTGTCAACAAATCCCAAAAAGTTGGAACAAGTAGCAATAAGTGGCTGGAAAAAGGAAATTGAGCATATAAGGAACAGCTGGAAGACCAAATAACATTAATTAGGTCAATTGACAACATGACTGGGTATAAAAAGAGCTTCTCAGAGTGTCAGTGTCTCTCTGAAGCCAAGATGGTAAGAGGATCACCAATTCCACCATTGTTGCGCAGAAAGATACCAGAATGGTGTTACCCAGCGTAAAATAGCAAATACTTTTAAGTTATCATCATCAACCATGCATAACATCATCAAAAGATTCAGAGAATCTGGAACAATTGCTGTGCGTAAGGGTCAAGGCCAGGGGTCTTTTAAAATGGAGTGTGGCAAAATGGAAGACTGTTCTGTGTCAGATGAGTCACGATTTGAAGTTCTTTATGGAACACTGGGACGCCATGTCATCCGTACCAGAGAGGACAAGGATAACCCAAGTTGTTATCATCGCTCCGTTCAGAAGCCTGCATCACTGATGGTATGGGGTTGCATGAGTGCTTGTGGCATGGGCAGCTTGCATGCCTGGAAAGGCACCATTAATGCAGAGAACTATGTTCAGGTTCTAGAACAACATATGCCCCCATCTAGACGTCATCTCTTTCAGGGAGGACCCTGCATTTTTCAACAAGATAATGCCAGACCACATTCTGCAGCAATCACAACATCATGGCTACGTAGGAGAAGGATCCGGGTACTGAAATGGCCAGCCTGCAGTCCAGATCTTTCACCTATAGAGAACATTTAGCACATCATGAAGAGGAAGGTGCAACAAAGTAGGCCCAAAACGATTCTACAGTTAGAGGCCTGTATTAGACATGAATGGGAGAGCATTCCTCTTTCTAAACTTGAGAAACTGGTCTCCTCTGTCCCCAGATGTCTGAGTGTTGTAAGAAGAAGGGGGGATGCCACACAGTGGTAAAAAATGGCCTTGACCCAACTTTTTGGGATTTGTTGACACCATGAAATTTTGAAACAACACATTTTTCCCTTAAAATGATACATTCTCTCAGTTTAAACTTTTGATCTGTGATTTGTGTTCTATTCTGAATAAAATATTAGATGTTGGCACCTCCACACCATTGCATTCAGTTTTTATTCACAATCTGTTTAGTGTCCCAACTTTTTTGGAATCCAGTTTGTAGTAATAAAGTGATTAGGTTTGCGTGTGTGTATGGGAACAGATATGAGGGTGTGCACAAGCTATAAATATTGGTAGATGGGGTGAAGCATGAGATTGGAAATTGCTGGTGGACATAGATAAAAAAACTACAGATCCAAGAGTGCATTGCATTAACTACATTGAGGCCAGATATGGTGCTGTACTCTGAAAGTAAACAGTTTATTTCATAGAGTTAACAGTTCCATTTGAGGATGAAGTAGAATGGAGCATTCAAAAGGAAGAAGCTGAAGTATGTGGACTTGGCGGCTGAGGTGGGGATAGACACAGCCTTAGTCACCAGGAATGGCAGTGTGAATTTACGGTTGTTGATGCTTAAGGGTAAGGTAGGATCTTAAAACTAGCTTGGAAGAGGGTGGTCTGGAATGCCAGGCTCCACTGTTGAGCCTTCCGGAGATGTCATGGCCTTAATTCAGTGAAACACTGACAAGGGGAGGTGCTTACCTGATGATCCCTGTGATGAGCTAGTGAAGCAGTTGGTGGTTTGGATACTCATGTGATGGGCTCAATGAGTAACCATAGATGTTAAGGGTAGCTATTAACTGATCAGATCATAAACAGCCACAGCAAACTTAGGGTGTAGCTGTAGGATTAGAACAATAGAATTTGTGTGGCTGCCGGTAGGAAGAGCATGGGTTGGGCCCTATGTAAAGCTCTAATGGGATCGGCATAGGATATGTTACACATTACCTTGTGTATGATTATAATAAAATATGCATCTAGTGAATGTTGTCTGTTTTTATTGCATCGTGTTGTAAAACATTGAAAAAATGTATTTTTTATTTCAGGTTTTAATATGTTTTAAAAATATATATATTTGATATCTTCCTATACACATGGGTCAGTGAGTAAGAAATCAGAGTCAAGTTGTGGATGTGGGACTTAAATCCCCATCTCTGTCATGTTACCGGTACAATATAATAGAGTGAATTTAAGAACGAAGACACACTGTGTGCAATCCAAGTTGTAGGAAAATGCTATGTATGCTTCACACTCCTGACACTGATTCCCCTATTTGTTTGACCTAATTTACATCTCTAATATTGCACCCACTAATGGTTTACAGAATAATGAGAGGCCAATCATGACAACTGTTTATACTTCCTCAGTTAGTTGAAGTAATACTGCAATTGTCATGCTTTTGCCCTGCCTAGTGTGTTCCTGCTCTTTCTGTCCCTTGTTTCTTGTTTGTCATGTGCTAGAAGCACATTGCTCTTTTATTGTTTTGTTCCTGTCTCCCTCATTGTCTCCGCCTTAGCTCCACCCTCTCATTGTGCCTCCTTTGTGGTCCTGCCCCCTCATTATATGTCCCAGGTGTTCCTTGTCTGTTGTGTGTATTTAAGTTCCCTTGTTTGACTGTTTGGTGGTTGGACGTTTTCCCTTTGTGTGCTTGTTTGGTCTGTCTGCTTCTTTCTCTTCTCTTAAGTCTGTCAGTTCCTGTTTGTACATTTGTTCTACCATTGTATCTGTCTAGTCTGTTTATATCTCTTGCCAGGTAGCTCTATGTTTAGGTTAGCTTTAGCTTACTGTGTTTAGTTTTAGATTTAGCTCTCTGTTTAGTTTTGGATTTAGCTCTCTGTTTAGTTTTGGATTTAGCTCTCTGTGTTTAGATTAGCTTTAGCTCTATGTCTAGGTCTCTCTAAGTATCCATCCCTAGGTCTCTCTAAGTATCTTCTGTCTGAGTGTCTCTGTTTGTTTTTCTTTTGTTAAAATAAAGTCTGCTGTGTTATTGCATTTGCGTCCGCCTGGTCGTGACAGCAATTAATAATGTAAAAATAGATATGTGGTATAAGAATAGTGTGAATCAAAAAACCTAATTAACTGCACTTTCAACCTTGGAAAATTAACTGGGTAATTTTAATTCTGAGACATCCACTTAACTTACACTACATGAAATTGGCTTCTACACATTTTTAAGAACATTTACAGCTGTGGTTGTCAAGCAGTCAATCACAATCCACAGGACGATCTCCAAGACCATACAAGTTGATCACAATAAATTATGGCTGCTTCAATTATGGCGTTTAAGTTACTATAGCTGTGTCATTCTGTATCGGCAGTGGTTCGCAAGCTACCTAAGCAGGGATATATAAAGCCACGGTCACACAGGGTTTGTGTTTGTGAATATTGACACATGGACCATAGCGTACTTTTATGAGTACAGGCACCTAAATAAATGTAGGATATCGGGATAGGCTTAAGCAGCTCTATGTAAGTTTAAAAAGAGCCCCTTGAAGATTTTTTTTTTGACTACTTAGTTAAAACTACTATAAGTTTTATTTGACTATTTTATATTGCTTAAATACATGATTTTTTTTTTAGAAAACAGTAACATCAAATATAGTGACAGTAAACTTATGCATGTTTAATGTTGCTGCTACTGCTATATGTTCCTAAATAAACTATGGAAAGAACGGTTGTCTATCATTTTTGTACTGTCAAGATTTTTCATTTGATTTTATATTTGTTTTAGAATGTAACTTAGAAGTAAAATAATGAGGCCCGAGATTACATTTTCCAGGATGTAATGAGTAGAGTAATCCCATTACAATTTTGGTTAAGTAGTTAAGGATTGCTTTTTTTGAGTTAAAAAAATGTATCTCACTTGAGCTTGCATAGTACAGGCCAAAATCAAATCTTCCTTTTACCACCAAGATTTTAGAAAAGTTTGTGTCACTACCTCAGCACACATCTTCCACACTGGCATTCATGACATTTTTACAGTCTGGATTTAGATTTAATCACAGCACTGAATAACCAACTACTTATTTCTGTCACTTGATTTGGCCTGCATATTTATCCTGGTTCTCCTTGATTTCAGTGTAGCATTAGATGCCTAGACAAAGTCTAAGAAATCGAGAATTTTAAAATTTAAGATGATTATAAACACAAAACACACTCTCACAAAACAAACAGCAACACAAAGGCACAGGGCTTAACAACCTGGTTCAATAGGATGTGCCTGTGAAGTCACATAACTGCCTAACAGCTCACAAATGCAGGATGATACTATGGGAGACAGGCAGGGCAGGGAGATGAAGCACATGAAGACAGAAACAGAAAACCATAAAACAGTGATAGATCCTTAAATTACCCTCTGAAGATAAAAATGTTTCTTTGGACCGTTCTCAAAGTATTTAAAATTTACCAACTCATGAGAAAATAACAAAAAGGTCCAAAGATACACCCTCCCTCTTCGGTGGAGGCGTGTCCGTTACGAGAGAGTCGCAGACACCAGTCGAGTGAAGTTTAAAGCAAATCAAAGTATTTATTTACCAAATACTGGATCCAGGAGAACTTAACTCATTGAGAACTGTGTAATACCCCTTCCAAGTGAAAATTCTGAAGCTCACATGATCTGACTCCAACAGTTATACCCCAGATGACGTATATCCTGGTGGTGAGGCGTTTCTGGCTGATTAGCGTATATTAATATGCATAATTTCACGTGTTAGTACTCAGCTCTTCACGTGCAATATTCAGGTGCCTGTTGTGACCCTGAAGACATTCATTATCTGGCCAGGCTGACAATGGGCCTCTCTTCTCAGCACTCTTTTCCCAAGAGAATAAAATTTAGGGGGTCAGAAATATACACTTCAAGGCCACAAAGAGAAGCTACAGATCAGCGCCTCCGTGACCAACACTATGATGTCAGTGTGTTACGATCCTGGAGTGCACATCTGTTCGAGGTTAGACGTTAAGAATTAAAAATGTGTAAATCTCAAGTTATCATGCCATATAGTGAAGTTAGCTTATAATATGTCTTTAGGAGTAATTATCATATGAGTTAGTAGTGCAGGATCAAGCAAAAATGTTTAACTACATGTGTAAGTAATTCATAATGTAAATGCTGGTTAGTCATTCATATAAATGCATATAGGGTACAGGATTTCACACAATTATAAATGCTTAATTTTAACTAATCATTTAAGGATATTTGTCCACTAATACAAAGTAATAAAAATTTTTTTCACAACACCTCCTGAAAATGATTCCACAGAATGAAAACTCACAAAGGCAGGGGTAATGTCAGGAAAGAGTCAAAACAGCAAGAAGAAAGATAAAAATATTACACAAAACACAGAAAAGCCATAACAGATCTGGGCCTGTCACAATAATTACATTATTGACTTATTATTCAATAATTTTTGTTGACCTTAATTTTACCCCTCTCCCCATGTCCACGTGGGTTTCCTACGGGTGCTCTGGTTTCCTCCCACAGTCCAAAAACACACATTGGTAGGTGGATTAGTGACTCAAAAGTGTCCATAGGTCTAAGTGTGTGAGTGAATGTGTGTGTTGCCCTGTGAAGGACTGGCGCCCCCTCCAGGGTGTATTCCCGCCTTGCGCCCAATGATTCCAGGTAGGCTCTGGACCCACCGCGACCCTGAACTGCATAAGCGGTTACAGATAATGAATGAATGAATGTACGAATTTCACCCCTTGTGTTTACTAGTGTGTTTGTTTACACAATATGTAACCAATGTTTTAACCACACACTTTGTTCTGTTCTCTCTGGTTTTCTCTGTCAGTCAGTCAAACATTCATTCATTCATTCATTATCTGCAACCGCTTATCCAGTTCAGGGTCGCGGGGGTCCAGAGCCTACCTGGAATCATTGGGTGCAAGGCAGGAATATGCCCCGGAGGGGGCGCCAGTCCTTCACAGGGCAACACAGACACACACACATTCACTCACACACACCTACGGACACTTTTTTTGAGTCGCCAATCCACCTACCAACGTGTGTTTTTGGACTGTGTGAGGACTGTGGAGCTGTATGACTGCGACACTACCTGCTGCGCCTCCGTGCCGCCCGTCAATCAATGAATGGATCAAATTTATTTATATAGCGCTTTTTACAACTGACATTGTCACAAAGCAGCTTTACATAATTAGTGTACAGACCATTTGAGCTAAAGCCCAGTGTGAGCAAGCCAAAGGTGACAGTGGCAAGGAAAAACTCCCTCGAGTTTTCAAATTACAAACTACTGAGAATGTTAATTTATCACCAGTTATGATGTCATTATGCTACATAATAATAATAATAATAATAATAATAATAATGATAGTGACATCAATCTGGGGGCATAATAACAGTGCATCAACTCTGGTCTCTGTTCTGTGGTTGGTATGTCCATTTGTTTGAAAAATGTGGTTATACATGTTTCATTAATTTAGGATGTTTTAACATATTTGTTTTGCTAGAACTACAATATCCAAATATTCATAATATGTATATAAGGACATACTACATTCATAAGTATGTCCTTGCTAACAGTTCACTGCTCTTTAAAGGACTATAATTGTATTATTATAATATTAGCATTATATCATTTGCATGAAATGGTCAATGACACTAATATCCTTTATCCCAATTATTTCTGGGACAATACATCAACCACAAAAAATATCTATTGTTACAGGCCTAAACTTAGTATAACTAAAGACAGACATAAAAAGCAAAACACAAAATCCAATAACTGAAGGAAGTCCATTGGTTGTTCTGCATACATTGTTAGCCAACTTTCACCCTGCTGTTCTTTAATGGTCAGAACCACAATATTATTTAGGTGGTGGATAACTCTTAATACAACAATGACACTGATGTGGTGGTAGCGGGTTACTGTGTTTTGAGAGGAATTGGAATGAGTGCATCAAAAACAGCAGTTCTGCTGGATTTAATAAACTCTGGCCCCCTTGTTGATCCTTCCCATATGAAAAAAATCTGAACAGGGTGGGCCATTTATATGGATACACCTTAATAAAATGGGAATGTTTGGTGATATTAGCTTCCTGTTTGTGGCACATTAGTATATGGGAGGGGGGAAACTTTTCAAGATCGGTGGTGACCATTGCGGCCATTTTGAAGTTGGCCATTTTGAATCCAACTTTTGTTTTTTCAGTGGAAAGAGGGTCATGTGACACATCAAACTTACTGGGAATTTCACAAGAAAAACAATGGTGCTTGGTTTTAACGTAACTTTATTCTTTCATGAGTTATTTACAAGTTCCTGACCACTTATAAAATGTGTTCAAAGTGCTGCCCATTGTGTTGGATTGTCAACGCAACCCTCTTCTCCCAGTCTTCACACACCTATAGCAACACCACAGGAGAAATGCTAGCACAGGCTTCCAGTATCCGTAGTAGTAGGTGGTAAAACAGTGGATGCTCATTCACTTTTGGCCTCACCATCTTCTCCCTCTCTTTCTGTGTTTTCACTCAATGCAAAGCAGGGCCATTTACATCTCCAGCCACATTACTGCAGCACTCTGTCAACTTCAACACTTAATGAATTGAAATTGAAATGAAATTTAGAGTGCAGAAGAGGTCTGTTTTTGTAATCTATATCAAGGTGCCACGCCCTCGTCTCGTCTGTTTTCCTGTTCTCAGCACATGGCTTTGTTTTGTTGTTGTTCCTAGCTCCGCCCTGGTTCCACCCTAGCCCCACCTTAGTCCTGCCTCTGTCTCGTTATTGTCTTCAGGTGTTTCTCGTTTGTTATTGTATTTAAATCCCCTTCCCTCACTTCCCGGTGTCGTTGATTGTTCCTTGTTTCGTTAGCGTTGGTCTTCGTATGGTTTGCCATGTTAGTTGTTCTTCGTGATGTTCGCTTTGTTCTTTGTATTCTTCTTCGTGTTGTTTGCCTCGTTTCTCGTGCTCGTTTCATGCCCGCTTCATGCCCCCTAGTCTGTTAATGTTTGTCTCGTTTATCTCTTATAAATAAAGTCTGTGTTATTAGCGTTTGCGTCCGCCCTCCGTCAGTCCGCACCCCACGCCCCTAACACAAGGGGTTCTAACACAGTCAACAGTGATGGCCCCTCCCTTTCTATCATGAAAAATAAGGTGAATAATGTCCATAGAAATACAGTGTAAATAGCAAAGGCTACTCTTGATCAGCTACATATGAGCCATAGTTCACCATGCCCAATATAAAGTGCTGACTGAAAATGTATAAAGCCCAAAAGCACTGGTCTGTTTATCAGTGGAATTAGATGCACTGTTTGAACAGCCACACACACAGCACGAAAGGAGACTACAACACTTAAATAAGACACTAAACCATAGCACATTAGTATAAGGTCACTTTGCTCAGAAGGTAAAAACATAAAAAACAGCATTGTGTGAATGACCAGTGGAAGTGTGTTATTTGAAACAATACACCCCCATCCAATAGTTTTAGGAGTTGGAGTAAAATTGTGATGTCTGTGCATGTTTCTAAAAACATCCCAACCCTGAAAAAAATGCATTATTTACAACTCGCTGTGAAGAAGAGGATGATGTGAAAGTACGTCACGTCTGATGTAGACTGTAGGCACATACTCTTTAAACTGGGTTAGCAGAATAAATTACTGTCTACCACAAAGAACATATCCCAAATTCATTAACCATTGCTCAGAAAGAAAAACGGGGACTTTGCTGTTAATCTGTTCATAAATAAGATGAAAAGAAGGCTGACATCATCCCAGCAGGGACATGTTAGAAGTGGAGAGAGAGAGAGAGAGAGAGAGAGAGAGAGAGATGGGAAAAGAATTGGAAGTCAAATATAGAAAGAGCCCATGCGAGAGAGGGAGGGAAACAGAGTGTAATTGTGAGGTGGCAGATATCTGCAGCTGACAGGGAGGAGAAAGGAAGGGGATTGGTAAAATAAGGATGAGTATAAATGTCTGAATACTGAAAGGTTGAAAATATGTCTCTTGCTTTGAGTCACACTGGAACAGGCAGGAGGCAGACTGATGGAGATACTGAGCGGAGTGTCTGCGTCAGAGGGAGAGAATATTACACCTCACAAACAGAACATTGTAATAAGGCAGTATAAGTAGAACACACTGGATGTCAGGTTTCCTCAAAAACCTTTAACAAATATTCATATATTGCCTCTCTAATCATTATTAATAATTAATTAATAACAATTAATTAATCGTTATTAATAATTAAATAAGGAATATATTCATTTAAAAAAACAAAGTCAGCATATACACAGAAAAACAGTCAACACACAGACACCCAATTTAAATAATCAGTCCTACAAATTAATACATCATTATCTGATCATCTATGTACACTGTATATACACTGTGTGTTTAAAAGTATATTCTGTGTGCTACTGCTGGCTTAGTGTTGTTGGGCTTATTTGCTGTTCCACTTTCCCTCAGACTGTGCTACTCCTGTACATGTCTGCTCACCAGAGCAGCACTCTGTCCCTCCCCCAACACCACTTTCACTTTTCTTGGATCAGGCTGCTCAATGAACTCCGAAATCAATTTGAATATTGGAAAATATTTGTCACATATTTGTTTACATCTCTCACAGTGAATCTCCGTCCACACCTCCATTGCCTTACAGTGGACACACAGCTGTTCTCCTTTGGGCATGACGGCTGCAAAATGTTATAAAAGAATGCTCTGCTGCCTATGAGGAAGCAGAGCATTATTTTATATCATTCTGAAGCATCATCAGAGGTAACAATCATAACTCAAATGTGCAGGAAAGTACGTCTTCTGAATCTGCCTCAGAGGCAGCAGAGCCTTATACTTTTTTTTAATAAAACCCATCATGCCAAATAGAATCAAATGTGTTTTTGAAATCAATGAATCACAAACATTTTCCTTTGTTTTGTTTGATGACATGTTTGTCAACTGAGGTGTGTAGGGTAAAAATGTGATCACTAGTTTAATGTTTTAGAAGAAAGTCAGTTTGACTTCTACTCAAGATACTATTCATGCATTAATTATACTGCACAAAACCTTCCCAAGGTTATTGCTTACACAGATGCCTCTGTAGTGTTAAGGTCCAATTTTTCACCACTCTTATAAATTGGGGTAATCAATCCCATATGCGGCGCAGCAGGTAGTGTTGCAGTCACACAGCTCCAGGGACCTGGAGGTTGTGGGTTCGATTCCCGCTCTGGGTGACTGTCTGTGAGGAGTTGGTGTGTTGTCCGCGTGGGTTTCCTCTGGGTGCTCCGGTTTTCTCCAGAATGAATGAATCCCATATGCAAGAATTCAGAAAAAAGTCCAGGAGACATATTTTTTTAATATATATGTCACAATCTCTATCTCTCTCTCTACACCCCCCACAAAAAACTATTTTCTCTTCTTCCCACACTGATTTTTTCCTCTTTCTTTATCTGCCTCTTTTCCCGTTCTCTTTTGGTTCATTCTCTCCCTTCTCCTTCTCTCTACCCATTTTCCTTTCTTTTTGGCCCTTTCTCACTTTTAGCTGTCTTTCACCTTCCTCATTCCCTCAATTTCTCTCTTTCTTCCTCTATATTTTCTCTGTTATTTTCTTTCCATCCTTATATTCTCCCTCCCTCTCTTAGAAAAACTCAGTCCATTTTAAGTCTCTTTAAATAATGCAAGGTTCCACAGAGGTACATTTAGTTTTTACTGCTACTGCTGCTTGTTTTTTTTTTTATAGTAGATGTTGTTATTTACCAGACTAAAGACATACAGTTCACCCACTGCTTCTTTTTTAAAGCTGCAATCAATATTTTTCCTTTAAATTGAAAGCAGTATTATTCTTGAGTATGGAAGAGGAAACATTATAATAAAATGCTGTGAATGTGCTGGTACAAAACTAAAGAATCAGGTAAGTTCTGGCAGATCTAACTACAACAGCCAAATTAAAAACCAGCAGGTAACAGACTTGAGGGCACCCTGAAACACTGGCACCCCCCACCCAATACACTGTCAACAAACTTAAGTGTTCATGTGTGAGCAGTGGGTCAAAAGCAGCATCAGAGTTTACCATCTTTGCCTATGTCAATCAACCCCTAGATCAGGGGTGGGCAATCTTATCCGCAAAGGGCCGGTGTGGCTGCTGGATTTAAGTCCATTCAGGCTCAAGCACACCTGATTTCACTCCTTTAATTAGTTGGCTTGAGTAAAACAAATGATCATGTGACCTCCTGGTTGGTTGGAACAAAAACCAGCAGTCACACCGGCCCTTTGCGGATAAGATTGCCCACCCCTGCCCTAGATCTACAACCCCCTAAGGCGAAAGGCTAATTCTAAACTAAAGTAAGTTTTCAGCTTAGACTTAAAGACAGAAGCTGTGTACCAAACATTAACAGGAAGATTATTCCAGAGTTGGAGGGCTTTACATGACAAAGCTTTTTCACTCCCTGAAATCTACTGAGGTCATCCCCAAATTGTTCCCACAAAGTTGGGAGCATGAAATTGTCCAAAATCTTAAGAACTCTATTCACTGGAACTAAGGGGAGAATCTTAACTCCTGAAAGAAAACATCACACCATAATCCCCCTCCACCAAACTTTACACTTGGCACAATGCAGCAAAACAAGTACCATGATCCTGGCAATTGCCAAACTCAAACTCGTCCACTGGATTGCCAGACAGAGAAGCGTGATTCATCACTTCAAAGAACATGTCTCCACTGCTCTAGAGTCCAGTGGAGGCATGCTTTACACCACTGCTTTGCCTTGCGCTTGGTGATGTAAGGCTTGATATTATGAACCTTTCTCTCCCCTCCCCTTCTCTCTACCCATTTTCCTCTTTTTGGCCCTTTCTCATTTTTAGCTTTCTTTCACCTTCCCCATTCCATCCATTTCTCTCTTCCTCTATATGTTCTCTGTTATTTTCTCTTCCTCCTTATATTCTCCCTCCCTCTCTTAGAAAAACTCAGTCCATTTTAAGTCTCTTTAAATAATGCAAGGTTCCACAGAGGTACATTTAGTTTTTACTGCTACTGCTGCTTGTTTGTTATTTACCAGACTAAAGACATACATTTCACCCACTGCTTATTTTTTAAAGCTGCAATCAATATTTTTCCTTTAAATCGAATGCAGTAGTATTCTTGAGTATGGAAGAGTCCAGTGGAGGCATGCTTAACACCACTGCTTTGCCTTGCGCTTGATAATGTAAGGCTTGGATGCAACTGCTTGGCCATGGAAACCCATTCCATGAAGCTCTCTATGCGCTGTTCTTGAGGTAATCTAAAGGCCACATGAAGTTTGGAGGTCTGTCGCATTTGACTCTGCAAAAGCTGGCAACCTCTGCATACTATGCACCTCAGAATCTGCTCAACCTACTCTGTCATTTTATGTGGCCTATGGCTTTGTGGCTGAGTTGCTGTTGTTTTCAGTCATTTCCACTTTGTTATAATATCACTGATAGCTCAGTGTGAAATATTTAGCAGTGAGGAAATTACAAAATGGACTGGTGGCATCCTATCATGAAACGACACAGGAATAATTGATAATTGTTTGTAGAAGCAGTCTGCATTCCTAGTTGCTTGTATACATCTGTGGCCTTGGAAGTGATTCGAACAGTTGAATTCAATTATTTGGATGGCTGAGTGAATACTATTGGCAATACAGTGTATATCTGAACCAGGCAAAACTGTTCCTGTGATTCCAACCATGCATTTTAATCTTTCTAAGAGGATAGTGTTGTGTATAGTATCAAAAACTACATTTAGCTCAAGTAGAACAAGCACATACACACAGTCTTTGTGTGAGTCAGAAGCAAAATAAGGCCATTTGTTATTTTACCAAGTGCCGCTGTATGCTATGATATGGCCTGAGTCCAGATATAATATTGTCATATTTGTGATTTTTATGTATACATGAACAGAGCTGTTGGGCTACAGGTTTTTCTAGGATTGTATATAAAAACTTCAGGTTACAAATAGGTCTATAATTTGACAGTTCACTAGGGTTAAGATTTGGTTTATAATTTAAAAGTTCTAGGTAAGTTACCTAGATCAAGAGAAACATTTACTATTGTTAGAAGAGGTTTGAATATACCTGGTAGTATGCTCTTCTATAACCATGTTCTGTGCTATATCAGCGGCATCAAATGATGGGTAGGTCGGAGCATTTTATTCTATTCTGTCAACTAGCTAACAGACTGTGATATGTTGCAAGAAAGCAAAGCAGCACATTGGGGTGCAGTTGATACCTCAGAATGAGCAAAGGCTCTTGCTTCAGAAATTTAAAAGAGATTAAGAGACTTCCAAAGCCAAGTGGTACCACAGTCAGCCATAGATTTCTGATCATACCTGATCAAGTCTGGGCTCTGGGACAGTACTTATGGACCCAAGGTCCTCCAGATCTATCCGTTATATTAGAATTTTGAACCAAAATCTATGCAACCAAGAAGAATAAAACTTTAAAAACATATTAGAAAACCAAGTCTTTTCAATAGTTTAAAGTTTACTAGAGCCTTAGAATGAGCAAAACCTCTTGTTTCAGAAATTTAGAAGATATTAAGAGACATCCAATGCCAGGTAGTGCATTGGAAGTCTGTGTGCACACACGCCAGAAAATTCTGCTTCATAAAACCGTGTAACACACACCTGAATGCTGTTTTCTCTTTATAAATCTCATCCTTCTGCAACACGAGCGCAGGTGAACCAGCCTCATGGCCACCTCTGTAACACCCACATTTACCTATAAATGGTCAATGCAAATAACATTGTGAATATTTAAATATGGGCTTCTCCGTTCATTTTCAAGTGAGATAGTGGAGACAACGGAGGACCGAAAGACAAAAAAGAGATGCTTTGGGGACTGTGCAGTAAAAATGATTGTTTCAGAGGTTGAGGTTTTGTAAAATGTGTTGTTTGGTGACCTCAGTCGTGGCAGTACCAACAAACCCATGTTAGTTGAGAGGCAACATGTGGCTGCAGGTGTAAAGCGTGTTAGATTGGTTCATTAACCAGTCATCATCATTTGCAAAAACATCTTCATGATCTCTGAAAACATGTTGCTGCCTTTTTTGTCAGTTAGCTAGGTTTTAGTAGTGCCAAAAAAGCCATTATGACAGACACAAAATGGTGATGTCTGTGCATCAGCTTCTTGCCAATTTATAGGCCTGTGATTCTGTGCAAGTTACAGTTGTTTAGGCTCGTAATTAACTGCATTTATTACCAGCCCATAACAAATCACTCTCTATTTATTATTGAGTTAAATTCCTTATTATAATAATAATAATAATAATAATAATAAAGAACTTATATGGCACTTTTCAAAACAGAATTTAAAAAGCGCTTTGTAAATACATTTCTTACAGTGAGATAAAAAAAAATTGACTTAAATAATTTTAATGAAAAATCTCAATAAAATACATTGTATTTTAGTGAAATAACATTAAAATTTTTGCACAGAATCACAGGTCTATAAATAGGCAAGAGTCTGATGCACTGTCTGTCTTAATGACTTTTTTGGCACTACTGAAACATGACATGTTTTCAGAAATTTAACAGTGTTTATTGCTGTAGCCACATGTTGCCACTCAACTAATTTGCTTTTGTTGGTAATACCACAACTTAGGCCAACAAATAACACATTTTTCCTTGCCTCGACTCTGAAAAAAATAACTTCTACCGCACAATCCCTAATTTTTCTCTTTTTTTTCTTTCAGTCCTCCATTGGCTCCACTATCTCACGTGAAAATGAATGAAGAAGACCATATTTAAATATTCACAAGGTTATTTGCATTGAACATTCATAGTGGCCGTTACAGATGTGGAACTTCTGGCTGGTTCATCTGCACTTGTTTTGAAGAAGATTTTGATTTATAAAGAGAAAGCAGTGTTCAGTTGTGCGTTCACAGTTTTATAAATCTGACTTTTTGGGTGCACGTACATTTTCACTCCAAAATCCATGCAGTTTTATAAATGAGGCCCCTGGTCAGACAAAATTGCAATCTTCAAATCTAGACTAAAATACTAATTTGTTCAGTTTAGCTTTTGGTAGTTAATGCTCCCCCATAGATAATATCTGGGTCTTTCTGGTTCTCTCCTTTTACTTAAAGCTGTCATAGTCATAGAGTCATTGGCCACACTCTGGAAATGTTCACATTCTCTGCTTTACATACACCCACACAGATTAAATCTAATTCCATCTCTTTACCTTCTTCTGAGTAAACAACTGCCCACCTGTCTGGCAGGACACTGATGGATGACTGTCGAGCTCCTCCTCCTGGCCTGGCTTCAGACCAGCTGCCCACAATCCAGCCACCACCAAGTGCCTTGAAGCTGCTCACTGAAGTTTCCATGGACTCCTAACTATTATTACCAGTAGATTGACTAGAAGAGAGTAGGTCTCCCTTGTGCGCCTTGGTTCTTTCCAAGATTTCTTCCTTAGCTCTGAGGGAGATTTTCCTTGCCGCTATCACTCTTGGCTTGCTCACCAGGGGGATTTTTACATTCGTTACATTTCATTTCAAAACTTTGTCTTTACTGGGATTCTCTGAAAATGCTTTGTGACAACATCAGTGGTAAAAAGCGCTATACAAATAAATTTAGGTTTTGATTTTTGATTTGGTATTTGAAGCTATACAAAGGCTGAGCTTGGTCATCCCTTGGTTTAGGTTTTTCCCATATCCTTCTAATTTGAAAAGCATAACCACAGAAGACTATGAGACAAAGAAGAAGGGAACCTCATACAAAGCCAGACAATACCAATCATTTTCAGTACTACAAGATTTAATCCCCTGAAGTTTGAGGCTTTTCAGCCATGTGAAATGACCTGACTTGATATTTTAACAAATTTCATGTACCTAAAATGTTTGTTCCCCAAAAGCTACATCGGCTAATAATAAATCCAGCAACAATAATGTGAGAGACGTATGTATGTCTCATTTATTTTTTGTTTAAATTAACTGTAAACCTGAACTTCCCAAAGGTGCTGATACATAGTTTTCTTTAGAGTTCTAAACTTTTTAGACATGGGTGTTGGCTATACTCTGGTGTTTACAGTTTCTGATATTTTAAGTTGTTTTTCTTCTATATTGCTATGAATCTGATGTGACACTGTTTTTCTCAATACCTGTGGCTCACACATTGACTATTGTAGCACTCCTATCATCTAACCTGGTGATTTGTTTACTATACAGCAACAATGAAGCGCAGGAAATATAGGATTTTGCCACTCTAAGGACCAGTACGTCTAGGCTCGTTAAGGAGGTTGGGTGTGTGTCAGCATGAACTAGAAACAAGAAGAAGTAAAAGTAAATGAATGGTTTACTTGGGAAAAAAAACACACACACCATTAAACATACAAACACAAGGTATGGGTTCATTTCAAAATTAAATGCCCGATGAATATTCAATAATGGATACAAGTTGTCAAATTCTATTACTATTCTTTATATTCTGTGATCCTTGGTTTAATTAATATTATGTGTACTCTAGTTTTAGTTTGATATGGGTTATGGATTTAATTTTTGGATTTATTCCTTATGTTAAGTAGTTTGGGTCTGCAGGTTAGTTTAGTTTTTTATGGTTTAGGCTTTAGTTTAGAACTATTTGAGTTCACTTTTATTTAATTATTTTAATTATTTTGATTAGTTAGTATTACTTTTATTTATTTAGTTCACTCCTATTATGTTCAACATTATGAAATGTTACTTATTGCTATTTATTGCTTGTTCTAATTTTATACCTTTAGCTCTGTAATTTCTATAAACCCAAAAACCAATATCCAATTAATCAAGAATAAAATAAAATACAAATGAGCGTTAAACCATTAGTTGAAACAAGGAAAAAGAAAAAAATGTCTCAGTCTCTTAATTGTAGCCCTACCAATTAACCAGGTAGTTCAGTATAAACAGATCTGTTAGTTTAGTTCCTTTGGGTGGCTCACCATCAATTTTAAAGAAGAGTTCCAAAATGACACAGGGAAATCCACTCTCCAGGATTTCCGATGCCCTCTAAAAAACCTGACCTGCTTAAGTAAAGCAAGTACAGTAAACAATGTACCTAAATCTCACTGACCATTACTCTTTGTTATATAATTATATCACTCAATAATAACATTAAAATACACAGTTTCTTACTAACTAAACAAATTTTCATTTACAGGTCTTCTGAACCATAACACATAAGGTAAATATGTCACATGTACTTTACCCATATAACAAATTTAACATATTTTCTCTTTTCTTTGCAGGTATAAAACCAGAAAGACACTTCATGCACAATGTATATTAAATTCAATAAAACTTTCAAAATCCAAAATACATTCATTTCCCTAAATGGAATATACCTCTGCAATGAATGTTCAGCTTTTGGTCACTTTTCCTCAATCGTGCTAGAACCAACAGCAGCTATGAGCAAAAAATATTGCTTACTTTACATTTATTAATGGTATTTTGCTCTAAACTGGGTTAAAACCAGCAGATTTACTATATCTTTATTTACACTTATATGTGTTTTTCATTAATTTATCTATTTCATTACTGAATGGAGTATTACATCAGACCATGTGGTCTGGTAGCATAACTAAAGAGAATGCCATTAAACTCACCAAAAACTGTGTTTTAAGGCAAGTTATAAACCACAGAGCGTCTTCTCTTCTACTTTTTTCAAACAGAGTTGTATAGTTGATTTAACTTCAAAATAATTCTATTTTACTAAAACATCTATTTGAGCAAACTGTATCTTAATTAAGTTCTATTCTATTAAGTTCTAGTAAGTTCAAACTCCATAGCTGATAACCCTTCATATAAAATCAGACCTATATCAAATCTTAGGTATACAAAAATAATTGAAAGTTCTAGAGATCACTTACACTATTTGTTACAACCATCATTTCATCATAAGTCATATGTAGCTTTTTAGATAAAAGTACAAAATGCAACTCAGAAGTATAATTTTTTTAATTTTCAGAAGTAAAAAAAAATTGAAGTAACATTAAATAAACCTTTCTTCTCAAAAGATGTAGCAGTCATTATACACACTGCTCCCTATGGTCCTAGACTAAAGAAGAAAAGAATTAAAGATCACATACCAGAGAAAATACTCTGCGACCCTGAACTGGATATGCGCTGACAGATAATGAATGAATGAATGAACGAATATCAGAGAAAATACTAAGGCCATTATTAGTGCTTTTACACTGCATGGTACCTACGCTACTCTACTTGACTCTGCTTGGATTTTTGCTTTCCCATTGGCCAGATTTGGAACCTGGTACAAGGAAGCAGGTACTTTTTTAGTACCTGCTTGCTAGTGGTTAAAAGTGAGGTGGGTAGGAACTAAACATGATGTGTAAACTTTGCAGAGCGCTCATTGGTCAGAAAGAATTCACTCTATGTGACAAAATGCAGACATTCAGCACAAACTGCCAATTTTTTCATTAATTAATGACTAATTAATTAGCTCACTCCGCTACTACATGTATGCTTCTAATGCTACAGTCCACTTAAAAGGCCACTTATGTGTCTAGTCTAAATTCTGAATATAAAGTCCCAAAAGAATTATTTTAAGTACTTTAAATTTAATAGACCAGAATAAGCAAAGGCTACTTCTTCAGAAATTTGAAAGAGAAAAATGATTTTAACAATCCTACCTCTCTAAGAAATCCTGATCTGGTCTGGGCTCTGAAGTTAAACAAGGCTGGGATTGGTCAGCCCTTGGTTTAGAGACTACCTATGGACCATAATTGCTCTAACCTTTTCCCATATATTTCTGTTTTGAAGGAAGAAACCATAGAACACTGGGAAGCAAGGGCATAGAATTAGAAAGGATGGAAGTGAAATGTCCCCGCCAATATACAGCGATTATTGAATTGTCCCCACCAATAATTTGATCCCCTCAAAAAACAAAAAAAAAACTGATCTGTCAATGTCTCATTAACCTAAAGGAAAATGAGAAAGGTTTAAATCACATTCTCTACTCGAGTCCTACCTCCCAGTAACACCAGCCAGTGTGAATGGCTGTGCCTTTCCCCGCTGTCACGTGAGTCTCTGTAGCTACGTTTGGTTGTTAGCAGCACCAAAACTGGAAGGAAAACTTTCCAGTCATATAACAGACTTACTGTGCAACATGGGTGACACATGGGTGTCAAAAGTGAGTGACGAGGGCAGCAAAAAGGAAGGTGGATATAAGGAGCTATTTTTCAAAGAAATGTAAGTCACTTAAAAGTCAATTTCGCTAATGAAATGAGTCCATTACAATGTCAACAATGCTAGGCTTTGGCACTTAACATACAGCAGGCTAGAGGGTACGTTGGAAAGTACTCATTTTGGGGACTCCATTGTTGTGCTGGGTGACTTCAACGCTCACATGGGCAATGACAGTGAGTCCACCCAGTGGTGAATTGGATTGGATGGTGGGGGAGGATGCTGGACAGACCTGGCAGGCCAAAACATGTACTGATGGTTTGCTGGGAACATTTGACAGAGGAACCTGTCAGAAAGATCTTCAACTCCCATATCCAGCAGAGCTTTGATTGCATCTTGGGGGAGGCTGATAACACTGAGTCAGAATGGGCCATGTTCCAGACTTCCATTGTTGAGGCAGCTAACCGGAGCAGTCACTGCAAGGTTGTCGGTGCCTGTCATGGTGGCAATACCTGCACTCCGGAGGCAACTGATATGTACCGAAGGGCCAAGTGGATTGCAGCTTCGGCTGTCACTGAGGCAAAAACACAGGTGTGGGAGGAGTTCAGTGAGGACATGGAAAATGTTTTTCGGTCGGCTCCAAGAAGATTCTGGAAAACCGTCAGGTGACTCAGGAGGGGAAGGCAGTTTTCCACCACCACTGTATATGGTGGGGAGTTGTTGACCTCGACTGGGGACTGTGGGAACACTTTAAGGATCACTTTGAGACCAGAATGTCTTCAACAGAGGTAGCAGAGACTGGGGTCCCCGGGGAGGGCTCGTCTATCACCTGGGCTGAGGTGGCTAAGGCGGTAGGGCCCTGGGGTTGGATGAGGTCCATCCCGAGTTCCTCAAGGCTCTGGATTTTGTGGGGCTGTCCTGGATGACACGTCTTTGCAACATTGTGTGGACACTGGGGGCAGTGCCTCTGGACTGGCAGAAAGGGGTGGTGGTCTGAGCAGAAAAGCAAAGCTTTCGATTTACCGTTTAATCAATGTCCCAACCCTCCCCTATGGTTAAGAGCTTTGGGTAGTGACCAAAAGAATGAGATCATGGGTACAAGCAGCTGAAATGGATTTCCTCCACAGGGTGTCTGGACTCTCCCTGAGAGATTCAGGAGTTCAGTCCCTACTAATGTCAAGAGCAAATCTACACCCTTGCTGTGAAGCATACAAAGACACTATGAAGCATATAAAGATATATAGAACATCACAATAAGCAACGGCACTTTGTTCAGAAATTTTAAAGAGGCTGAGACACTTCCACTGAAAGCATGAGCCACTGTCAACTGTGCCTATCTAAGAAAACCTGATTTGGTCTGGGCTCTAAAAGCTAAGTAGGGCTGCGCTTGGCAATCCCTTGGATGGGAGAATACTTAGGGGCCCTAGGTCCTGTTATCCTTTCCCATACACGTGTTTTTGAAGAAAATAACCATAGAAGTCTATGAAGCAAAGAGGAAGGACACTTCATACACTCTAAAAATAACTGAGATGGTCTTTCCCCAATACTTAAATATGTACTGTTGTAAGATAAAAAATAAAGTTGTAGGATTTTGCCAAATTTTTTATTTGCAGTTGTTATTTTATTAAGTTCCAGTGACACAAAAATGATAGGTGTTGTTTCACCATGCACTTGTGGGATGAGCAGTATAGCTGAGTATGTGGGTTATGCCCATGAAAAATTTGCCAAATCCTCTCTGCCAATGCCAAACAGCTTATTTTGCTGTTGCTACTGACACTTATTTTGAGCTTCTGGTACCCCCAGTTGTAACCAATCAGGTGCCAGATGTTTTTCATGGGCGCAACCCACATACTCAACTCTACTGCTCATTCCACAAATGCATGTTCCTTACAAATGTGGCACCATTTAAAAGGGAAAATTAACAGGTTTTCCAACGTTATAAGATTTATTGCAAAGAAGCATTGTTACAACAAAGAAATAATCTACCAAACACAAATTTCTTTAGTTTTTGTGCCAAGTTTAGTTACAGTACACAGGAGATTACGTGAGGTTGAAGGGTATAAATAGGCCTTGGGGGAGGAGTGTGGGCGTGGCCCAACTTAGTTATAGTATAACTCCAATTATATTGTAAAGATATGTTATTTAGAGTGGATTGATATTTTTTTCCAAATTTATTTATAAAATTATTTTTATGACATTGTTATATAATTTTATGAAATAAAAGAATATTTTGCAAATATTGACATGGGTCATGGGTGGCACGGTGGTGCAGCCAGGGACCTGGAGGATGTGGGTTCGATTCCTGCTCCGGGTGATTGTCTGTGAGGAGTTGGTGTGTTCCTCCGGGTGCTCCGGTTTCCTCCCACAGTCCAAAAACACCCATTGGTAGGTGGATTGGTGACTCAAAAGTGTGAGTGTGTGTGTCTGAGTTGCCCTGTGAAGGACTGGCGCCCCTTCTAGGGTGTATTCCCACCTTGCGCCCAATGATTGCAGGTAGGCTCTGGACCCACTGCGACCCTGAACTGGATAAGCGGTTACAGAAAATGACATGTGTACATATCTTTAACTTCCAAGCTCCACTGTAATTTATTTATACATACATACAACTGCAACTACTTATAAAAAAAAAAAGTAACAGTCATTGTTAAACATATTTGCTCCTAATTGTTGCACAAAAAATACATTCTAAAGAGCTTCCTGACAGAAAAAGCCTAAAACCTGTACATTTGCCCTGCAAAAATGACACATTTAATCCCCTGATCTCTTCAGTGCCTAGTATGGGCTTGCTTTGAGATACACCTTATCAGAGTTTTTTTGTTTTCCCTTTGGAAGTTGTGGCTTGAGAAACTCATCATCTACTGCACATTTAGCTCTCATCATCTTTTGCTAGCAGTGCTCACACGTGCATAGCTCATTTGCCTTGCCGCGCACCCCTGCAATATTGGTTATTTCCCATCAAACCAATCTGAATTACTGAATTAATTAATGAATTCTGAATATATTTTTCTAAATAAATTATCAAAGCTGGAATATAGAGACATTTTTCTAAATCAGTGGAGATACCCTTTAGTGAGAAGCAGTAGTATTTTAATATAACATTTTATATTAAAAGTAGTAGTATTTTAACATAACATAAAACTTATGAATATCAGTTATATAGCTACATGTACAAACGTATGTGTTCTAAAATAACAGATTACCCATTCTGTTTAAGTCAGTGTTTTTCATTCTCCTGAACACCCACTTTAAAACAACACATGGTAGTACCTTGTTTTTACCTTACAATTGCAGCTTCAGAATCATCAATGAGAGAAAGAGAAGCTGTGAAAATATTGTCTCCAGGATTTGGGGCTTTTTAAAAATGTGCTGATATTACGTGATCCCTTATGAAGTTTATATAATGTGTGTGGATGCAGCTATATCCAGGCTAAAGTATTTTCAGAGGAGCCATGCACACAGCTTCCTCCTCCTACACAAATGGTTAAATTACCTGTCATGTCATACACTCACGCACACACACTTGTCTTCTTTCAGACAATCTGTTACAAACTTGACTGGGTGCAGCTAAGCACTTGACTCACTTGCATGCATCTTTTTACATTCTGCTAAAATATTAATTCAAGACTTAGGTATATCTAAATTTGTAGACTAACGTCATGCTGTAGAGTTAATAACATTAGTCATAAAATCTACCTGCGTCTCAAAGGCTGGATATGCACCAATGAAAAAAGAAGAGAACATGGCAGAAATTGAGTTGTCATTACTGCCACAGCACACTTTTATTTATCCTTTTATGTCTTGTTATTATTGATATTTTGAAATCACATGTCATTACCTACTACTATTTCAGAAAATTATATTACATTTAAATTACATTCTGTTGTATGACTATATAGACAGCACTGAAGTTTATTACAATACTTCAGTTTGATATAAGAATATAATTTCTCCTTTCCACTAAAGAAAATGAAAATCTGAATACCTTTAGGCATTTAATAATGTCAGTAATTGAAAAAATACACCATGTCAATTATCATTTGCAATAGTGGTATCCCTGGATATGAATTTCCACATAACACTTTTTTTTGCTGTGTCAGTCTGAAGATAACAATTGAATTGCTGCCAGTTACTCTAAGAAATATCTTTATGCACACTGAGACAATGTTTAATGACTAGGAACATTCTTTAAAAGATGGCATGTCAGCCATCATTGAGCCAAAAGCTATTTGCTGTAAGTGCTGTTCTACTTCTATACTCAGGTTTTGCATACAGTATATGGAGGTTGGGCTAAGCATAGACCAGCACATAGTTGTATGAATATCAAATACACAAATAAACAAAATGTATATTTACATTAAGAACACTCCAGTAATATATAGTTTTCCTTAAACACAAATTGCTCTAAGAGGGAAAACAGGTCACTCCTTATGTCAAGCATTAGTTATTTGCATAGCTTATTAAGGAAAAGGCAGTAACACTTTACTGTAGGGTGCTGTTCTTAATGCTACATGACACCTACATAAATCCTTTATGACATCTCACATAAGCATACATAAACATTTATAAACGCTTATTCCAAAAGGCGGCAATTGTCATAAAAGCTGCTTTTGTCAACTTTGATGTCAAGCTGTCATAACAACTATGTCAAGTGACATTAGGTTGTATCATAACATTGTCTGTGGACAGTGTCTTTTATACAGGTAAAAAGTTCAAACAGTTACAATTAATACAGGTAATTAGTGCAGAATAGGAGGGCTTCATAAAGAAAAACTAACAGGTTTATGAGAGCTAGAATTCTTGCTGGCTGGTAGGTGATCAAACATTTACTTCATGCAATAAAATTCAGATTAATTATTTAAAAGTCATAAAACGATTTTCTGGATTTTTTTTCTTTTTTAGATTCTGTCTCAGTTAAAGTGTATCTATGAAAAAAAAGCACAGACCTCTCCATTCTTTGTAGGTGGGAAGTACTTATTTTCCCCACTGTATATGTAAGGCTAAGGGGAGGAGTTCAGGTGTGGTACACCAGAACAAGATTTTTTTCCAACAAGCAACGCGTAATATAATCAATAGCTATGTTATTATATATATTGTGCCTGTAAGGCAATCGATAATTCAAGAGGGCTGTGGCTGCATCTATGCTCTGGGCTGACAATACTAACACAAAGTAATGAGCATGAACTCTATTAACTTAGCAGCCTCTTATCCTATTAATGGTCCAGAGGTCCCCCTTATGAGGATTCATATTTAGTTATTTTCCAATAATTTTCTGTACTACATTTAAAAAATAGTAACCTTAAGGTGTACACTTATCATTCAGGGATTAATCTGCAGTAAACACTGGGCTCAAGATATTCATTCACTTCCAGACTTTAATTATTTTTATTCCATTTGAGAACCACAAATGCAGATAAACATGATAAAAATTGATTTAAAAGTGCATTTTAGTGCTATCAGTTGTGATGTACATTTTTTGATTCAATAGAGTCAATCAAAATAAAAAAAAATATTAACAGATACAAAATTTTTTTTTGCGGTGGCGCAGCAGGTAGTGTCACAGTCACACATCTCCAGGGACCTGTAGGTTGTGGGTTCGAGTCCCGCTCCGGGTGACTGTCTGTGAGGAGTTTGGTGTGTTCTCCCCATGTCTGCGTGGGTTTCCTCTGGGTGGTCCCGTTTCCTCCCACAGTCCAAAAACACACGTTGGTAGGTGGATTGGTGACTCAAAAGTGTCCGTAAGTGTGTGAGTGACTGTGTGTGTGTTTGTGTTGCCCTCTGAAGGACCGGCGCCCCCTCCAGGGTGTATTCCTGCCTTGTGCCCAATGACTCCAGGTAGGCTCTGGACCCACCATGACCCTGAACTGGAAAAGCGGTTACAAATAATGAATGACTGATTGATTTTTCTATGCAATATGGCCAAACATGTAGACACTTGCTTAATGAAACCAAGCATATCATTAGGATGTTTGTTCCTTCTGCTTCAGTAACACCAAATATTTTTGTAGGAAAGGTACATTAAATACTCACAAACAGCAGCGTTAAAGTAAATTCAGTCCAAAAAACTAAAGATGGATGATAAATTCTGGATCTTTATAACCCACCCCAAAAGGTATTTAATGCAACCTCACTTTAGATAACAGCTCCATTACTCATAACCCAATGTTAGAAGGCTTTATTCATTCATTCATTATCTGTAAGCGCTTATCCAATTCAGGGTCGCGGTGGGTCCAGAGCCTACCTGAAGTCATTGGGCGCAAGGCGGGAATACACCCTGGAGGGGGCGCCAGTCCTTCACAGAGCAACACAGACAGACACACACACACACACACACACACACACACACATTCACACCTACGGACACTTGTGATTCGCCAATCCACCTACCAACGTGTCTTTTTGGACTGTGGGAGGAAACCGAAGCACCTGGTTATCAGCAATGTGGTTTACATAAATATGAACTGTAACTTTATTAACAACACTCAAAATTCAGCACATTTTTAAAACCTGAAAAAGGTGATAAAAGCAATAACTAGGAGAACCCCAAATGCTCTTGTTGCCGTGATTTCTCAGAAGACACACAGGAGAGAAAATCTCACAGTGTTTGTTCTCGAAGCAAACACATAGTAATGGAGAAGCCTTGTCCTATTTTGCAGCACTGGGACAAAGGAACAGAAACATACACCATCTGGTTCTAGCTGTAATTATTTTAAAACCTTTACATTTAGTTACCATAATCTGAGTGGCTGACCACTGTTCAAGGACATTTCTACTTCAAGTCAGGCAAGTCTTGCAAATGGCAATCTGTAGTCTGTGAACTGAGAATAAATACATAAAACAACACATAGAAGGACTTCTATTTAAAAATTTAAAAATTGCAGAAGAGGAAATGCTTGAAATGAAATCTGTTGGGAAAAAAAACCTTCAACAAATGTCCAAAAACACAACAAATCATGGTCATATATGGTCATATATTAATTTTGTAGTTCTCTATTAAAAAATCATATTATACATATATAGGCACTTTACAGTGCATGGTGTATGAGGAATATTTACATTTAATTTTATTTACTAAAACATTTACTAAAAATATTTTTGAATAAATGAACCAAAGACAGCTTGTAGAGGAAACAATTTTACCCAGATGAATAGGTAATGTAAATCAATTTCTCCTACCAAAACATGAGTAAAATATATTTTTAATCAATATATAGGCATGGGGTGAACAATCACACTTTTACTCATGATCTTAGTGCTTAGTGAAATAAGCTGTTATATAAAATATTTTCAGGATTCATATTCAAAATCAGCCATTTCGGAAACAGATGCAGGCATGCCCTCAGCATATCAAACACTACACCTATGCCCCATCCTATTGGTTTCTTGAAAATGCAAAAGAAATTAAATCCTTGACAATTAAGAATTACTTATGTAAAATTAAGCATTGTCTTAGCCACAAAACATGACTTAGCCACAAAATATTTTTCTACGTGGCAGAATTTAAATCCATGTGATCTGAAGCAGTCAAAAGTTAAAAACAATAACAAAACAAAATGCATCTGGAAATGGGAGTCTCAGGGTTTTGTGTGTGGTGTCCTGGTCCTTTAGTCACCTCCCTGCAATGAACAAGAGGCTGGTGAATGGGAGAGACTTATGAAAGCCAGCACAATAAAACATTATTTATGGCAGCATGAGACAGTGGTGGATTCACAGGACAAAAAGGTGGTCCTCATAAACCATAGCAAACATTCAGAAGGCTGTGTGTGATACAATAAAGTCATCACTTAAATCGTGTCACTGTGCATGGGTTTAATAATGGCAGATTGTATATTGTTTATCTCAACCATGTCCCTTTGCACTAATGCCATGGAAATGGAGATGCCATGCTCATTTTCTGCACATGATCTTAGTGCTGCATTCAATACTGTCGATCACAGCATGACACAACTGACTACAGAACTGGGCTGGGCTTTCAGAAACAGTTCTCAGCTGGTTAAGAGCATATCTGGAGGATAGAAATTACTTTAGTGCTATCAGTACCTATACCTGATACCTGACCTCCTTTGTTCCACAAGATCCATTGTTGTGACTTGGGACTCCTTAACCTTTACATGTTACCACTTTGTCAAATCCTTAAAAATAATAAAATAGCCTATTGATGAAACTCAGACCTATTTAGCTCTGTCACCAGGTATAGTTCCATTGACATTATGCCAAGGGTGTCAAACCTAATCCATGGAGGGCCGGTGTGTGTGCAGGTTTTCTTTAGAACCAAGCAGTAGTGACACCTCATTCCACCTGTTTTTAATCATTGGATCTAATCAATATATCTTGACATACAGTAGTGTGGGGCTGCTGCTTGTGTGAAAGGAAATCCTGCACCCACACTGGACCTTTGGGTTTGGTTTGACACACCTGGTCTATCAATTGCCTAGAGTCAGTAAATATTTGGAGGAGGGACAGCTTCCTTCAACTAAACAACGAAAAAAATAGAGGTGATTGTGTTTGGCAGTAAGGAACAAGACTTGAGGTCAGTTAAAGGGAAGAGCTCTAAAGACTAAAGGTCGGGTCAGAAATCTAGGCAAAATTATGGACTCAGACATGAATAAAGGCAATAACAAAATCTTTTCAAATGTTGTGTGTCACAATCAGACTTTGAAAAATGAATTCATGCCTTCTTCTCCAGCAAGCTGGACTACTACAATGGTCTCTTTATTACGGTGGCCGGGAAAGCCCAAATGAACTGCAAATTGAAACAAGCTGCAAAAGCACATAACACATCCATCAAAACAACAACACCTGGGCTTCGTTTAAAAAACTCAATGCAAGTTCAGAAAACAACTGCAAGTTCAGAAACAAAATGCAAGTTCAGAAAACAACTGCAAGTTAATAATTGCTGCAAATCAAGTCACAACAGAAGTTTTCCGCACCCCTAAAGCTATGTCACAGAGAACAACAAAGCAGAGGCTACCTTACCAGTGAAAATTAAGTTATATTCACTTATAACTATGATTATTAGGGATGTCTGCATATAAAGTTTGCTTCCCAGAATGTAGGTGAAAATCCCATTCATAACGAAAACTTCGTAGACCACACTAAATTTTAATTAACAATATTCAGGTTGTTTAAACATAATACACACTTGTGTGAATAGCCATCCTGAACAGGGGGAATTTCCCCTCATGAAGTGCTTTTAGAGGAACAGTTAGACGCAGAAAGTCTACGAACTTTAGTTTTTATTAAATACTGATATTCGCTGTTGCCTACTTCTAACTTAAGTTTTACCCTGTTGTACTTTATAATGTACATCTTAGCAACGGTTGCTAGGAAATAAAGAAAATATTCCTCCAGAACCAAGGTGCTACGTAAACGACTTACAAATGACTAAATAAAGTGCATGAATGCAAAAAAGAGAAAAGTGCAACAAACCCAAGATAAGTACTAAGAGAGACAATGCAGTTTTGACCAGTCACACTTTACAGTTGGACTATGAAATAAAATTCAGTATAGGAGGGAGAAGTTGGGGATGTTCATGTGGGTTGTGTGTGTGTTTGTGTTGTAAAAATAAGTATAAATGTTCCAATATTAGTGTTTCTTTGCAGTGTTCTTTATTGTCCTGTGATATTAATTTTAATGTAATATTAATGTAAACCAACAGGGCATGTTGTATTTCATCTTTTTTTTTTTTTTTGCAACTCCTGTGGATGGGATGTAAGATTTTTAGAAGAGGCTAAACCTTTGCTGCCTGCGTCTACAGGTGAAGGTTGTGGACCATCTCAAAGCACAGGTGAAAATTAAATAATGCGTTATTAACAAATAATTAAATGTGCATTGGGTCTTTGCAATACAGACTACTCATATTATAGACTATGATATAAGAATATGTAGATAATTAATAGACACAGCCAGGAATTAAATAATCTTTTAAAGATTTGCTTAAATGCTGATTATTTTCCCTTTTTCATCCTTAATGGTCCGGAACCCCACGGAGCAGGTATGATTTGGGTGGTGGATCATTCTTAGTACTGCAGTGACACTGATGTGGTAACTATAAGGAAGGGCCAGAATCTTCGCGATTTTCACCTTTAAAGATTGATTTGAAAATGACTTATTTGTTGTTTTGTAATATTGACAAAAATATTCAGAAATACAGAGATTTGTAGGTATTTTTGGATTGAAAATGTGGATTTGTGCATCATGTGAACAGTATACTTTAATGAAATATTTTTACTAATTTACATTCAGAAGAAATGGTAAGCATTTCCCTTCAAAATGTGCTCATGTTTGGAACAGGGCTAAAGGAAATTCTACCTACAGCAATAAAGCCACAGCAATGGCTAACATTTGAGTGGAACCCATGCTTTCCTTTGGCAAGTACCTGTGAAAACACAATTAAAATCCCCATCTTGCCTAGCTGTGAGGGCTTTCAAGAAGCAATGGACTATGCAATACAGAATTCTCTGGGTTTTGGCCATCCCTAAATCCAAGCTTCCACAAAAACCAAAAATGTGTCAAATGTTGGTGTTACTCCAGATTGTTGTTCACATTTTAAACATAATGGTGCTGACAGTTTTTTGTGATGTATGTCATGTTTATCTTGGCTATATTCAATACTAGAACATGTGCGCATATAATCAGTTATAGTTCTATTGAAAACAGGTTTCAATGACTTCGTTTCAAGTTGTGGTGATTTTAATGTAATCTTAACTTTCTGGAAAGGCATGAAAACCCATAAAAAAAAAACCCTAGACGTGAAGCATCACCAGGTTGCCAGTTTGAGGAAAACTGAACGAACAAGCAAGAGATGAGTTTAAGAACGTGGACCATAATAGCTAAGAATAATGTGCCATAATCAACATACATATCTATATATATATATATATATATATATATATACACATACATACATACAGAAGAGTGTTCATCATTTCATTTAATTTCAGTTCAACATGTACCTACACAAAATATTCAACATGCGGTCACCATTTCCCTGCATTTAAAAGTCTTTTCTACAAACCGGATTCCAAAAATCAGACACTAAACAAATTGTGAATAAAAACTGAATGCAATGATGTGAAGATGGCAAATGTCAATATTTTATTCGTAATAGAACATAGATGACAGATGAAAAGTTCAATCTGAGTAAATGTAACATTTTAAATTTCACAGTGTCAACAAATCCCAAAAAAGTTGGGACAAGTAGCAATAAGTGGCTGGAAAAAGGAAATTGAGCATATAACGAACAACTGGAAGACCAATTAACACTAATTAGGTCAACTGACAACATGATTGGGTATAAAAAAAGAACTTCTCAGAGTGTCAGTGTCTCTCTGAAGCCAAGATGGTAAGAGGATCACCAATTCCACCATTGTTGCGCAGAAAGATAGTGCAGCAATACCGGAATGGTGTTACCCAGCATAAAATAGCAAAGACTTTTAAGTTATCATCATCAACCGTGCATAACATCATCAAAAGATTCAGAGAATCTGGAACTCGTGATCTCCGGGCCCTTAAACGTCACTGCACCTCAAACAGGAATGCCACTGTTGAGGAAATAAAAGAATGGGCTCAGGAATACTTCAAGAAAGCATTGTCAGTGAACACAATCCACCGTGTCATCCGCCGTTGCCAGCTGAAACTCTACAGTGCAAAGAGGAAGCAATTTCTAAGCTTCACAAGCTCAGACGTTTGCATTGGGCCAGGGGTCTTTTAAAATGGAGTGTGGCAAAATGGAAGGCTGTTCTGTGATCAGATGAGTCACGATTTGAAGTTCTTTTTGGAACACTGGGACGCCATGTCATCTGGACCAGAGAGGATAAGGATAACCCAAGTTGTTATCAACGCTCCGTTCAGAAGCCTGCATCACTGATGGTATGGGGTTGCATGAGTGCTTGTGGCATGGGCAGCTTGCATGTCTGGAAAGGCACCATTAATGCAGAGAACTATGTTCAGGTTCTAGAACAACATATGCTCCCATCTAGACGTTATCTCTTTCAGGGAATACCCTGCATTTTTCAACAAGATAATGCCAGACCACATTCTGCAGCAATCACAACATCATGGCTACATAGGAGAAGGATCCGGGTACTGAAATGGCCAGCCTGCAATCCAGATATTTCACCTATAGAGAAAATTTGGCGCATCATAAAGAGGAAGGTGCAACAAAGAAGGCCCAAGACGATTGAACAGTTAGAGGCCTGTATTAGACATTAATGGGAGAGCATTCCTATTTCTAAACTTGAGAAACTGGTCTCCTCTGTCCCCAGATGTTTGTTGGGTGTTGTAAGAAGAAGGGGGGATGCCACACAGTGGTAAAAAACGGCCTTGTCCCAACTTTTTTGGGATTTGTTGACGCCATGAAATTTTGAAACAACACATTCCCACAACGCAATCCCTTGCATTCAGTTTTTATTCACAATTTGTTTAGTCCAAAGTTTTTGGAATCCGGTTTGTATGAAAATCCACCTTAAGAGCCAAAGCTAGCGCTATAGCTTTTTAAAATTTTTGAAGCAAATTTTATTCCATTTTATCTACTTATAACACACAAACCAGTTGTATGTGATGTTACTAAACATTTACCTACTTAAGTGGAGGGCAAAAATATAAAGAGGCACCGCTGCTTTCCCTGCACTTACAAGAATGTAATGTCTAAACCACATTAAAATTTAGACTAGACAAGTCTGGTGTTAATAACTTAATAATAAACTCCATCCAGACAATGTTTATGAGCAGATGAACGAGCTCTGTAGTGATCTGAGTTGGTCTGATCTTCTCAGCCAGTGATTGGACGAATGGAGTTCAAATGGATTGGCTTTTATGGCAGACAGGTAGAGCTCATTATCTTATTTTAAAACGCCGCTGGTTTAAATTCGGCGTCCTGGATGTAAAATACGGCATCCTGGAGGTTCAAAATGGCGTTTTGTAACGGTGTTTTGAACCTTGGTATTTTAACGGCAAAAGACGGCAGTATTTATACTTTTACGGTGTAATTAACGGTAAAAATGTAATAAAAATAAAAATAATTATTAGATATATAGAAAAATAATTTTAAAAAATACCAGTCTGCTCAGTGATATCAATAACCTTTAATGTGACATGAGTCCAAATGTAGTTAGACAAAACAAAAAAAAGAGTGTTTGTTACTGCTGAATAAAATGCTTCATGTTAATAGCTTGATCTGCTCAAACATTAACAGATATTAACAGATCTACCCAGCCATTATAATAAAAATACATAAATACATTAAATAAATTGTCAAATAGAAATACATGCAAGCAATATTATATTTAAATCCAAGATAGTAACATTGTATCTTTAAATTAGTAGCTGCATAATACTTTTTAACATGGTACATTAACCTAGGTGTCTGTTGTTTTTGTTAACTTTCAAATGGTTGCTATGCTGCTGCTGTGCAATTGCTACACTATTCCAAGTGGTTGCTTTGTTGGCTAGTATGAAGGTGTATACAGTATACAAGACAACTCAGTAAGTTTTAATATGTACTTTGTGTGCTTCTGTCTTGATTAAATAAGAGGACAGTCAAAACATGTTTGGCTAAATATCTCACAACGATTGTGGTACAGCATGAGGTCTATGACAAAAATCTTTTGCTTTGTCCCCACATCATAAGTAGCACATTGCTTTGTTGGCACAGGCATCAGTTGGATGAATTTGCCAGAGCTTAGCATTGTTTTCCTCCAAGTGTGTTCAGGTTCTTGGTGATATAGCATCTGTGGCAAATAAGTGGTGGCAGACTTAACATGAATCACAAGATGATTTGCTACACTTCAGCCTCCTAGAAGTGTCCTAGAAAGTGTCTGATGTTTAGACATAATTTCTTGTATACCATCTTTAATCCTGCAACATGTTAAGAATCTAGCTCATAAATTCTAAATTTGAGTGTAGAATAATAACAAGAACAGTGATAGTGATATATTTCTGCAAAATTCACAACTTGTCATATTGCCACATAAGCCTTAAATATAAAGAATCTCAAAGAACCAGAAAAATATATTATGTCAGGTCATGTAATTACTGAAGGAAATGATCAAGTATTATGTGTAAGTTGCAAAAAATAATAATAATAATTTCTAGGTTTAGCAGATAAATCCATTACTTCATTCATTATCTGTAACCACTTATCCAGTTCAGGGTCACAGTGGGTCCGGAGTCTACCCGGAATTACTGGGCACAAGGTGGGAACACATCCTGGAGGGGCACCAGTCCTTCGCAGGGTGACTCACACTAGCAGAAAATGAAAATAGAGTCAGGTGGTTTAGCTAGTGGGATGACACGTATGCGTGGAAACACTGGTGTATTAAAACTATAGGGATCTATTTATAATTTTTACATGCTGTTTAAAAAGAAAATAGTCTGCTTGTCTGCAATTTGGTAAAAATCACATGGACAAACCAGATGTTTGTTGGGTTTTTCAGCATCACTGCTGAAATAGTTTGCCATAATTAATGGCCCATTGAATGTCAATGTAACGTGCTGTTTTGTGTTCTGTTCCTTGTTTGTGCTCCCCTTGTCATGTGACTGTTTCCTTCTGTCTTGTGTCTTCTTCCTGATTGTTCCCTGGTCATGTGATACCTTTCCCTTGTGTTTCTAGTGTCATGTGTCTTAATTAGTACACAGGTGTTTCTTGTTGGTGTTGTCTTTACATAGTCCTTGTCAGTGTTTCCTGTTTGTGGGTCATTGTATGTATGTTTGCCTTCTCTGAGTGATGTCGCTGTTCCTTAGCCTTGCTCTGTGTTTAGCCCCTTATTTCTTTTTAGTCCTTGTTTTATGTTTAGCCTTGTTTAATGTTTTGATTTCATGTTTAGTGTTAAGCCTTGTTTAATATTTAGCCATGTTTAGTGTTTAGCTTTGTTTAGTGTTTAGCTTTGTTTAATGTTTGGTGTTTAGCCATGCTTATAGTTTAACCCTTGTGTTTAGTGTCCCTCTGTCTAGTTTCCTTTAAGTTATTGTAATAAAGCCTCCTGCATATACCTCCATCCCTTACACCTACACACCCGCATTATTACAGTCGAATAGAGCAAGACAATGACGTACGCACACAATTCATTCTACCAAAGAATGATTAAAGAAGAATAATTGTTTTGGCATAGCCAAGTAAAAGTTCTGACATTTATTATATAGAAATGTTGTAGACAAGAAATAAGCAGTGAGGGTACTCATCAACATACAACAGAGATAAAGCAAAAATCAGATGATTCATATCTATGCACATAGACTTCTGCACATTTTTTGCAGTACAAAGTCAATAAACCAATAAAGTGTTTTAGGCCATTATGTTCACACTATCATCATTTAATATCTACGTTAGTGCAGTGTTTAGATATCCCAGGGCTTGTTTTCTCTGAAATAAAATTACACATGTATCACTGGTGGGCAGTTGGTGAATACCCATTTGCTACTTATTACTACTGTGGTTAACTCAGCAATTATTCTCTACTCTAAATCTTCAATCTTATGAAAGGGAAGCAATGTCTATTCACTCATTAGCTCATTTTGAGGGCACAGGGGATACTTTCTCAATAAACTACTGATTTCTAGTCCTTGGAATATTACGTTGTTGCTGACAGATGGGAAGTGGTGCTTCTCTGATGTCAGCATAAGAGACCTAAACAGTAAATGTGTGAAGTCTGTGAAGTTGAAAAAGTAATTATACAGAGAGATGAGGCACAGCATTTAACTTTGTATTTGCATACATATCACATGAATACTTATAAATTATTTAAATATTTCCATTGAGGATTAAATGTTTTATAACAGCAAAGAGACAGCATTAGTGAATTTTGTGAGATGTTCTTAATATTTTCCGACCAAGGATAAGTATATTTGTTGGTTTTATTTGGCCTGAGTATAGCATCATAGAACACAAGAAGATTTTAAAAGATGTTAGTCACTGTTTAGTTAAATGTCAGGGGTATACATGCAGAGACGGTACAGCATGTTGATTTCCCCAAATCAAAAACCAATGGTGAGCCGAGGCTTGGGTCAGCACGGTGAGATGCCAAACACAGCCCCAGAAACACTCACAAATGGACAGTGTTCCTGACTTTTTTCCTATTATTCAGCCACAATTCATACTGAAGTTTCCAGCTGGGAATTACATTTTCTGGTTCACGAACAGAAACGTGCCAAACGGTTCCAAATTTAGTTCATGAACTGGAATGTGAAATATGGCTGAACTAAACAGACGGTGTAGTAGCAACATCTTGAATTCTCTCTGTGAAATATGACTGAACTAACAGTTCCTACTCACGCATGTGCATTTCAACTTTAGGAGTCAGTCAGTCAGTCAGTAAGCGAAAATGCCACTTCTAGGCTGGCCCGGTAGGCCTTCCAGCAAAAATATACTTTAAAAAAGTTTTTATTTTAGAAAGCTGACAGAAATATATGAAGTGAAAGTTCAAAGGAAAGCAATAGACAGAGAAAAAGAATGTAATTATAAAACTATATTCTTATATGGCCAGTGGAGCAGATAATTTGGACACTGTGTTGAAACAAGGAACAATATTATGGCTGATTATGGCATATGATGGTATGACAAAATGTCAAGTACTGCATTAAATTATATGTGGCCTATTATTACTTATCACTCTTTGGGCTTTTTGATGTAATATTTTGCATGCTGGGTTTTTTGAAGAAACCAAAATAAACACAACAAAGCCTGAAAAAGTGCTAATGTAATATATCTAATCAATAGGTATATTTTAATGTAATATAACAGAATAAGGAAGCCTTTATATTAAATATCAGCAAGTTGAATACAATAAATAAATAAACTGATATGAACCATGTTGTCTGTGGCTTTCCTTGCTCTCTGTTTAAAGTCATGAACAAATCCAGCAACACAATCAGGTTTCTAGAAAAATACCATCGTAAAACTAAAATAGAATCAATATAATTTATACAAGAGAAACCACTAGAAACATTAGACTTTGATTACAGACCAACAGAAATTCCAAATTCCACTAAGAACCACTAGAGATCCTCTAATGTTGTTTTCAGCATGTCAGAACCTCAGAAAAAAAAAGACACTGAGCTTTAGCGTCACTAATGCACAATACATTTATGTCATTAACAAAGAGTTCCACTTCTTTGCAAGCACGTGCTGGGAGGCTTTTACACATCCAGCCAAAACTTCTGAACTTTAAGCTCATTGCAGTTGTTCCAGAGTTTCCAATTTTGTTTAAGCTTTTCTATGATGATTTTAAAGCTGTGTACACAAATAATTTTTTGTGTTAGCACATTAAAGTAGGACATAATATATTGTATAGTTATTCCTTTTACAAATAGGCTGAAGTCAAGTTTGCCAGGAGTGACAGTTTCTACTTTATTCATTCATTCATTATCTGTAACTGCTTATCCAATTCAGGGTCGAGGTGGGTCCAGAGCCTACCTGGAATCATTGGGCGCAAGGCGGGAATACACCCTGGAGGGGGCACCAGTCCTTCACAGGGCCACACACACACTCACATATTCACTCACACCTACGGACACTTTTGAATCGCCAATCCACCTACCAACATGTGTTTTTGGACTGTGGGAGGAAACTGGAGCACCCGGAGGAAACCCACGCGGACACAGGGTGAACACACCAACTCCTCACAGACAGTCACCCGGAGTGGGAATCGAACCCACAACCTCCAGGTCCCTGGAGCTGTGTGACTGGGACACTACCTGCTGCGCCACCGTGCCGCCCAGTTTCTACTTTAGCACAGACATATTTAGCACAGTAATATTTCTGAGGAAATATTACTGTGATGGAGGGCAAGAATTAAAAGTGGATAATTTTACAGTTTTACACTAAGTCTTGTTTCACACATACCACTCTACGTTTTGGGCTATCCAGATATACAGTATTTATAACCATACACAGGATAAGAAGTAAAATATCCTATGCTGATCCATTAAAGCTTCACATAGGGCTCATCACAATCTCTTCCTACCATTTATATTCAGATCTTTACATTTATTTTTTTAATAAAATAATGTTACACACTTCTGTAGGGTCCTGGGGTTGTGGGTGTAAGCTTTGCTCTGGATGAATGCTGTGAGGAGTTGTGTGTTCTCCCTGTGCCTGTGTGGGTTGCTTCCAGTTGCTCAAATTTCCTCCCAAATTCCATAACATACTTTGGTAGGTGAAATGGCTATTCAAAAGTGTCAGTAGCTATGAAAGTGTGAGTGTTTGATGCCCATTGGTGGCCTGGTATCCTATCCTGGGTGTGTTCCTGCCTTGCGCCCAGTGATTCTGGGTAGCCTCTGAACACACAGTGACCCTGAACCGGTTACACATAATCCGTGAATGAATTGTTCTCCCCTTGGGCCTAACTGGTTCTACATACCTAATGCATTTATGAATTTAATGTTACAAAATTTCATGCTTAAACATGTTTTAAATTGAGATTTTTTTTAATTGCAGCCATGAGAGGCAGAGCCTTTGCTGTGACATCATAATGCTGCTTTATTCTCTTCATTTGACCATTTAAGACTCTCAGAGGATCTCGAAGGAGATTTCAAAGGACTGTGCTACTCCAAGGATCAAACCATATGTAAGATGGAGCCTGTGTTTTCTCTTGCTCTTTGCAGAGCCTTGCCAAGACTGATTTCAGTTCTGAGCATTATGCTTATATCCTTTGCCGTTGTTCTTTAGATTCTTATCTAATTCTTGGCTCTGGAATTATTTGTGGGTTGTTCTCTGCTAACATCAATAAAGAGCAGTCACCATTGGACACTATGATGGTGTACCTATTTATTTTCCTTCCTGAAATCATTTATTATACTTTATAAAACAGTTTTGTGGCTGCAAACAGTAAGTATATTACACATCCTAACAGTAACTTTAAATGTCCACATTGTGTATTCATTAGCTAACACCAGCAAAAACAACAACAGCAAAAAATTTACATAGCTTATACCCAAAAAATTCCACAAATTTTAAAATGTTTCTCTCATCTTTAAGAAGCATCATTCGAAGAGTGTGCATTATCTTTAATCTGAGGAATCTTGCAATAGAGCCTATTGCAGCATCACTGTAGCAAGAAAACATGTCTGACAGTTAATTTTGGCAGATTATTCCTGGACATATACACTGCTCAAATAAAGGGAACACTAAAATAACACATCCTAGATCACAATGAATGAAATATTCCAGTTGAAAAATCTTTATTCATTACATAGTGTGCATTGAGAACAAAATAACATAAAAATGATCAATGCAAACCAAAATTATCCCATGGAGGTCTAGATTTGGAATCATACTCAAAATAAAAGTGGAAAATCAAATTACAGGCTGACCCAGCTTCAGTGGAAATTCGTTCACGACAAGTTAAAACGAGGCCGAATCTGAATCTGATGAAGCGGAAAATGTTCTCCTGAGGGATGTCCTGGACAGTCTTTAGTGCAACGTGGCACTGGAGGATGGAACGAGACATGATGTCCCAGATGTGTCATGAATTCGTCATGCAGGAACAGCTGACACACTTCAGCCATATGAGGCCTAGCATTGTCATGCATCAGAAGGAACCCAGGGCCCACTGCATGAGCATATGGTCTCACAATGGGTTCAGGATCACATCCCGGTACCTAATGGCAGTCAGGATACCTCTGGCTAGCACATGGAGGGCTGTGCGACACTCCAAAGAAATACCTCCCCACACCATTAATAATAATAATAATAATAATAATAATAATAATAATATATTACATATATATAATGCCTTTCTAATACCCAAGGTCGCTTTACACAGAGGAGAAGAAAAACAACGAAAAAAAAAGGAAAAGGGAAGACACATACCTGCAGAGTGCAGAAGTACTGAGAGAAGAGGTAGGTCTTTAAAGGCAGAAAATGAAGAGCAGAAACAAAGACATTGTCGTAAAGAATTCCAGAGCTTGGGTGCCATAACACTGAATGATCTACCACCATTCATTCATTATCTGTAACCACTTATCCAGTTCAGGGTCACGGTGGGTCCAGAGCCTACCTGGAATCATTGGGCGCAAGGCGGGAATACACCCTGGAGGGAGTGTCAGTCCTTCACAGGGCAACACACACACTCACACATTCAGACAATTTTGAGTTGCCAATCTACCTACCAATGTGTTTTTGGACTGTGGGAGGAAACCGGAGGAAACCCATGAGGTCACTGGAAGAGCACACGAATTCCTCACAAACAGTCACCTGGAGCGGGAATCGAACCCACAACCTCTAGGTCCCTGGAGCTGTGTGACTGCGACACTACCTGCTGGTGTGAGACTGCAGAGCTTTGTATGTAAGCAGGAGAACTTTAAACTGAATATAGAGCGAGACGGGTAGCTAGTGGTGCTGATGAAGGACAAGGGTATCATGAGCTGATTTTTTGAATAAGAGATAAACTCTAGCAGCAGAATTCTGAACATACAGAAGAGAGTGTATGGTCTTAGAACGAAGGCCAATGAAGAGAGAATTACAGTAGTCTAAATGGGAGGAGATGAGTGCATGGACCCGAATTTCAGCATCCTTAACAGAAAGCAGGGGAAAAAGGCAAGCAATATTATGTAGATGGAAAAAGGATGTTTAGCTTAGGGCTTTAATATGAGGTTTGAAGGAAAGTGAAGAGTCCAGAACTACACCTAATTTTTCAAAAAGTTGGCATGCAACCAGTGTCTCAGACCCGGAGGTATATTTGAGCTGAGAACCTGGAGATGAATATGCTGTGATTAACAGTGTCAAATGCTGCACTCAAATCTAAGAGAAAAAGGATACTTTATTGCTCATTACTGATCCATTGCTGAACCGGTCATGCTTGAGGATGTTGCAAGCAGCAGAACGTTCTCCACGGTGTCTCCAGACTCTGTCATTTCAGTCACATGTGCTCAGTGTGAACCTGCTCTCATCTGTGAAGAGCAAAGGGCACCAATGCCGAATCTGCCAATCTTGGTGTTCTCTGGCAAATGCCAATCACCCTGCACAGTGTTGGGCTGTAAACACAAGCCCCACTTGTGGACGTCGGGACCCTCATGGAGTGTTTCTGACAGTTTGTGAAGGAACGTGAGTATTAGTGGCATATTGGAGGTCATTTTGCAGGGCTTTGGTACTGCTTCTCCTGTTCCTCCTTGCACACAGGAGGAGGTAGCAGTCTTGCTGCTGGATTATTGCCCTCCTATGGCCCCCTACACATCTCCTGTAGTACGGGCCTGTCACCTGGTATGTCTTCCATGCTCTGGACACTGCCAGAAAGGATGAGAACAGAGAAATGGTAGGTGGTCTCCACATGCATAACCACACCTTTTTATGTGTTGTTTTGCTAATTGCCTCTCATTTCTACCTGTTATCTGCTAAAAGGACCTCAAATTAGTATTAGAAGGGAAAGGGTTTGCCTTCCTCAATCCCTGAGGACCAACCAGGCCTTCAAGGTGTGGGTCCAGAGGTGCTCTTTTAAACCATTGGTGCTGAAACATTTCAGTTAGTCATGAAGTCTTGAGAGTTTTGAAAGTCAAGAAGAAAGGCAGTCTTAGCGGTTTTTATGCAGTCTTTGCAATTTCTTTGCAGTCAGTCAAGTCAGTTCATGAAATTAACTTATGTTTAGTTCATGAAATGAAATACAGTTTTGAAGTGTAGCAAGAATGGGAGAATATGTACTCAGAAAACCCAGAACAGAGAAATATGTAGAGAAAGAAGAAACGAGGTGGGCGATAAAGGAGTGAAAGGCAAAAATAGAATGAAGCAGAAATTGAGATTCACCCAGGGGTGAATCTGCTTCCAGTTAGCAAGTTCAGCTAAGAGCTCAAGACAATAGAAATTCCAGCAGAACTTTTATCTATATTTCAATTGGCAAAATTAGAAAGTTATAATTTAAATTCAGCAACGCTCGACGCCAAGCCCAGAGCATGAAAGAGACATCAGACATCTGAACCCTGAAAGTGGTGGAACAGCAGCTTCAGGACCCAGCCTGCTGCCTAGGGAGACATACCCATGGCTTGCCCAAGAAAGCAGATCCTGCAATGGAGAAGGCCCCTTTTTTCCTCAGAATTGTTGCCTGTTAAGGCTGTGTCTCTGAGCAAAACCCAGGGAACAAAGAGGAATGGAGGATGGCCGCTGCTGCAATGCAACAAGTCCCATATCTATGAGAAGCTCCCAATTCTTTTTGACACAAATCTGATTCCATAGAAATAGGGATAAGAAATGAGACACAGGAAACATGTGGACCAGTCTGCAGCAAAAGTCTGTACAAAGTGCTTCTGTGTGGTCAATGGAGCTGATAAAATGGACAATGAGTGTTACCAAGTTCCAGTGATCATTCCAAGATGTTTCCATTCATGTGAAAATGCATTTTAGCTACTTATTTTGACAGGCTAAAATCACACTATTAAGACTTTATTTGGTACATTAAACATAACCTCATTGTTTGTTCTAAATATCTGACCTCAGTATGCCTGACTACAGCAATACAGGTGCTGGTCATAAAATTAGAATATCATGAAAAAGTTGATTTATTACAGTAATTCCATTCAAAAAGTGAAACTTGTATATTATACTCTTTCATTACACACAGACTGATATTTCAAGTGTTTATTTCTTTTTATTTTGGGTTTTTTATTTTGTTTTTGGGTTTAAACATTTACAAGGCAAACCATAGCCCTATTGATCCAAGTGTTCTAAATTGACAATACACAAAAAGGCTCATGGTAGAACATTTGAGATTTAAAAATACTAAAAATACTACAAAAGTACAACCTTAATTTTACAGCTTCTAAATGACTATGGTGTTCCACAGCGCTATAATAGGGAGAAAAGAGCCTCTGTCTCTTCTGTGCTGTGTCCTCTGCTTTTTTACTGGATTAAGCAACTTCTAAATCATGGCGTGGAGGTCTCTCAGAAGAAATGCGTAATGCTTTATGGCACAAATCTCCTAGATACAAGAAGAATCCAGCTTGGTATTCCCGGTACAGGCATTATATGGCAGAGAGAGCAAGGCGAAAGAAAGAGAGAGAAAAAAAGTGAGAGTGGCTGATAAAGAGTTAGTACTGGACTGAATCTGCACAGTAGAGAGAGCTGAAACAGACATGAGGACACAAGTTGGAGTAGTAAGTATTTGTTGCTTTTTTTTCATGTGTCGCGGTGTTTTGTTGACAAAAGTGTTATAATCATTTTTTTGAATGTTACTGAGCAGTGAGCCAGGATTTGCAGCTACTAATATTAGCCAGATAAGCTAATAATTTTGTGCTAGACATCGATTCTGATAATAAGTGCTTTTCTCCTTTGCTGTGTGGATTGAATTACTAGATTTACACTTTGTGTCGGTGGAACCAAAGTTTTGTTTAGGACAGTGTTATAATCAGGTTTTTGAGAGTTAGTGATGAACAAGGGTTGTGCCTGCTAGCTTTAGCCAGATTAGCTCACTTTTAAGCATTACACATTGACTCTGGTAATAAGTGCTTTTCTATTGGTTGCTGTGGTTTTAACAGCTAGAATACCACCAAAGTTATACTTTATGGTCCAGTGTGTATTATGAGTGATATATGAGTTTTATTCGACATTATTTATTCAATTACACACATTCTCCTGGCTCAACATCAGCTGAAGTCCTGAAAGCCGTTCGCGACTTAAACATCACTGGGTGAGTGAGAGGGAGAGAGAGCTTTGTGAGAGACTTGATTTCACCACAATACTGTAAATGTGAATTACACTGCAATTCACAGGAGACAAAAAACATTCTTATGTAGCACCCCAACAAGGTACTCTGAGAAGGTACTGCTATTTAATGAATTAAATATAGCTGGGGCCCTTGTTCTTCTATATTATATGGTTGGGTATATGTTATTAACTATAGATATTTTAAAAGTATCTAATTGAATTGACCATTACCCTCAAGTGAACTGCATAGCAAAACAACATACACAACCTGGACACCAGGAAAATTCACATTAAAGCACACAGAAAGAAATACAAACAACAATATGATGTATATCAACTGTTTGGAATGTATTGACTTATCCAAAAATAATGAAAAATAAAAACAGGGCCCACACTCACACTCTCAGACCCCTAGCTCCCTAAGAACAGCAGTTAACTGTCTCACTCAACAGTTCTCTAACCCACCTTTGTTACAGGCCTAATACCGTTGCTCGAGTGCGTAGTGGCCGGGTAAAACAAAAATTGGCCCCTTCACTCCGAAGAGCCAGAAATAAATGAAGGTTACCTCTGCACTGTATCCCTTTAATTTTCTTTTCCCTCTCTCTCGGTCGTAGGGTTGAGTCTTTTGTCATGCAGTCACATACACCGGGTGTTGGGCATCCGCCATCCAATACCGCCGGTAGAGATGAAACCCTGCAGGTCACTAACTAGAAAGTTCAATCAGCCAATGGAACTAGACGGCTGCGTTCATGCATTCAGCAGAGAAATAAAGTCCGACTGATCTAGCCGGGCTTAAAGTCTCTGTTAGCAGTGTTCCCGCTAACGATAGGCGCCTGAGCTAGCCTACTATAGAGCACCTAAAATAGCAGCCTGAATTAGCCTACTATAATTATGAGCGGAACACGAGGGGAAAAATTAGCAGCCTGAGCTAGTCTGCTAGCACTCGACTTGAACAATACATTAACAGTGTGTTAACATCCTACACTGGTTCTCAGTCCGACAACCATATAGCGGAATGTACTCGCGTACAATCAATCACATGCCCGCTTGAGAATAATAAACATTACTGCATGTTGTTCACTCATACTCGTTGACCTTCTCCGTCATTCCCTCGTGTTCCCCCTCAACTCCCTTGTTTTTTCCTTTTTTCTTAACTCTCCCTTCTCTCTCCCGCCCCCCTCCAAGCTAATAGGCTCCTAGACCTCCGACCCTTGAATAGTATTGGCTCACCAAAGAGAAAGAGACTAAAACTAGTAGAAAGGTACATAACCAGATAAACAAAACACATTGAATTCACTGGAACATGTATCAGAACATATACACAATTTTAAAATAAAATATATAAAATTAACTGTTAGTTTTTTAACCGGGCTACACCTACATTGTACTCTTTTAAAGCAATCTTTGACAGGTGGTATTTTACTATTTGAATTAATTAGGCATTTTAAACTTTAAAAACTGTAAAAGAGTTTAAAAAAATAGTACTGCAGTTGGTGCTGTGGGTAAATTTAATGTTCTTTGCTGTATGATTGAAAACAGATCACTGCAGGTTTAAAATGAATTTCAGTTCTGCAAATTGCTTCTTGACTGAGTTAATATACAGTCATCAGGGCACAATGAATTATACAGCATAAAGTGTTATTGGAAAATTGGCATTTATTTAAAAAAATAAATTACAATCATTTGTAGTCCAAAAAACAAACAATGTTATAAGAAAATTTAAAGTTGATATGTCCTTTAAAATCTTTAAAAATGCAGAGGTTTGTATTTTCTTTGAACACATTAGATTTCACCACAATTGTAATTTATAATGTGGATGTTGCAGTAATTATAATCATACACAAGATAAAATGTAAAATATCCTATGCCAGTCCATTAGAACTTCACACAGGGCCCACCACACACTCTTCCTAAATGCAGCCACAAAATTCCTGTTGAATCCTACACCTCAATACTAAGGTTGCTGTAGCCATTTATGATCCGATCAGCAAACTGCTATCCTTAACAACTACGTTTGGGCTCCATGAGTACACAAACCACTCACTGTATCACTAGCTCTTCACAGGGGTCATCAGGCAGGTACCTCCTCTCATTGGTGTTTTGCTGAATTAAGCCCCACCCCCTCTCCAAGCCATCTTTACAGTCGTACCTTACACTTTACCAACAACAACCATAAATCCACATTGGCCTCCCTGGTGACTAAGGCTGTACTTAACCCCACTGGCACTGTTGATGCATGCTTAGCGCCACCAGTTCCATTTGAACTTTACATGCTACATCACCAATAATCCCAAAAGCACCTCTACAGTACATTTTCCCAATAACTCTGTGCTCTCCACAACCACTGACTAGACCTTTCAGCTCTTTCTGATAACTGCCTCACAGCTGCCCTTAATTTCCGGCCCCTGATGATAATCTGCACAAGCAGGGATGTGGCCAATTTGGCTACAAATCCTCTAACACCTATCTCCACCGCTCTTACTTGTGCCTGCCACCTGTGTACCCTCATCTCAGTCACCAAGTCTGTGTACTTCAGCTTCTTCCTTTCAAATGCTTCATCTACTGCATCCTCAAATGGAACCGTTAACTCTATGAAATAAACTGGCCATAGTTAGCAGATCAGTAGTTGTTAGCATCCTCATGTCATCCATGTAACCTCTAATTGGGGGGAACCGCATGCAACTTTTCCCTGCCTACAACCCACTTAGAGGCCCTAATTACTACCTTCATTGCCATTGTAAAAGCTAATGGTAAAATCATACATCCAGCCATTATACCTAATGGCAGACATGTCCCCAAATTTGGGGGGGGGGCTTGTTACTAAATGATCTGTAATATTGGGATTGAGATCATGTGGAAAAATCACTTCTGCCTTTTGGCAAAGATCAAGTGTAGTATCTGTTCTTATCAGTTTTATATCTGATACATCCTCTGTATGAGGACTACAAAAACTCACCCTTGGCTGAAGTGGCATTGAGAAAGGCACCTAACCAACAAACAGCTCCCTGGGCACTGGTGGTTGGCAGTCCCCTGCTCCAATTGTGTGTGTGTGTGTTCACTGCCCCAAGTGTGTGTGAATAATTGCTCACTAATATTAGATTGTGTGTTCACCACCACAGAGGGCTTAAATCAGGGAGGCAATTTCCCTAAGGGATCAATAAAGGTGTTTCTTCTTCTAAAAAAATGTATTTGGTCAAGCCACACCACTAAAATTGATTAGCATTACTGGCCATGTATCTTCTTTGCTGAACTTTGGTAGGAGAAATAGATCTGCATTTCTGTTTCGTTTGATTAGAAGTCCTTACAAATTCAATAGCAATTAAAATAATGATATTCATTCACCATCTGTAACTGCTCATCCAGTTTTGGGTCGTGGTGGATCAGGGGCAAACATGGAATCCTTGAGCACAAGATAGGAACACACTCTGGACAGGGCACCAATTCATCACAGGGTGTAACTCATTCACTCACAGACTCAAACCCACACTCTTAAAAATAAAGATGCTAAAGGGTTCTTGGAGCAATGCCAAAGATAAAGCACTTTTTGGTCCGTGTATGTCCATTGCTCGATCTTAAAGTTGAGAACCAAAGCAGTCTGATGGAACCAAAAGCAGTTCTTCTCTGGCATCTCTCAAACAACATAGTGCATAGACACTTTTAAATAGCAAGTCGATTTACCAATGTGTGTTTTTGGACAGTGGAAGGAAAAGTGGTACCCAGAAGAGATCCACAGATCCACACAGAGATGGGGAGACCTCCTCACAGACAGTGACACAATTGAGGGTTCAAATCCACAACCCTTGGGCCATTTGACAGTGACAAAATGCTGTCATGCCACCCATGTACAACAACAAAAACAGCAAAAAAAAAGAAACAAACCAGCATCTGAAATAAATTTACTCACTTCAGCCAAACAATGACAGACTCCATAGCTAGAGGCCTGTCAGACAGGGCATAACTCTGCTATCAGATCTCTTGTGGGCAGCTTACTTTGTCAGTAGAGATTTTTTGGCACTAATCTGGCACCAGATGCAAATATCTTACACACCCTCTTTATGTGGCAATACGTTTAATCATTTTGCAAAATGGTGAGGCACTTTAAAGTGACTGAACCCTTGCAACAACAGGATGTTCATATGAAGGCCAAAGGGATTTCCCCACTTTTATATTACAAGAGGAGCTGGTCATTCAAAGATCCGAATTTCTAGAATACAACAACTAAATAGTGCTACAATGACAGAAATTAATGTCATCCTTGTCCCCATAAAACAGATGACATATTCACAACAGGAAAATATGATGAATCACAATGAAGAATCCGTTCACCACAGCAGGTGCTGATTGCTCATTAATTCAGCATGGTGATTGCTGTTGTTTATCTGAATACCGTTTGGCAATTCATAGTTCCTTCCATGCATCTCCTAAATAGCTAGTTGATTTTTATGAGAGACAGTGCCCATTGACAGCAAATTGAGCAAAGCATTTGCTTGACACTATTAACATTTAAACAATAAAAAGACTAGCCTAGACCCATCTGATTTGTTAAATAACCATGGATGCCTCAGGAAAAGATGTCACATTAATTGTAGCATATGTCTGTATAAAATCAAAATATATTCTTTCCCATCTATAATGCCTACAGGCATATGCAAAGTGTTGCACCTCCATACCATGAAAAATGTTAGTATTTTCACCATTGTGAACAAGATGCACAATGCGCAGAGAGATGGGAACATGGTGAACAGTTCTCTGAGGAAGGGTGTTTATTGTCCTTGAAATCGAAAAATGTAAGAGGTTGAATGAGGTCTGAGAGTGCAGTGGGAGAGGCTGTGTGTGTCTGTGTCTGTGTGCAAACGTCTGAAGGTTCCTAAGAGCTGTGGGGGTAAAACAAATGCTGCAGATTCCAGCTGACCAGCAAGAGACACTGAAGGGAACGAGTCCATGACCAGGACGGCCACTTATGAAGGCACAGGGACTGTGGTTCCGGCATGTTCATCAACTAGCCCCAGCTGTGAATGGTTGGTTCCCTGCCCCCTCTGTTGACATGGCCAAAGCTGCTGTCCAACACCAGGTGCAAGCTGTCAGTGGGGCCTCTCACTGATGACAGGGCAGAAGTTGGCATGCAGGCAACTGGTTTGTGTGATGAATTGTGGCTCGGCAACAACTTAAAATCTCATCATTCAATGATAACACAGAGAAGGGTCCCTTTCATCTTTGGCACATAGAATGTGATTTCCAATTTTTCCCAAAAACAAGCTGAAATATGGACTCATCTGACAAGAGCACATGGCTCCACTATATTTCTGACCATTTGAGATGAGCCTGAGCCCAATGAACTCAGCAATGTTTCTGCACAAAATGATACATGGTTTTTCTCTTATGTAATAGAGCTTCAGGTGGAAATGTTTATGCAGAACAGACCGTGTTAAGTGACAACAACAAAGTATCTAGGCCATTTGGCAATATTTGAGGGCTCAAATATCTTCATTGTACCTGAGGACTGAAAGGTCATTCATATTTAAAAGTGGTTTCCAGCCTTGCCCAGCAGAGATTCAGATTTCTTTAGATTTCCTTTTTCAGTATTATGTATAGTACACTTAAAAATGATGGTTCTACAAGGATTCTTTAGTGAAAAAAATGGGTTTATGTAGAACACCAAACACCCGAAGACCTTTTGCAAGAATAAAAATTCATTGCATTGATTCTATCGGTCTATAAAACATTCTTCTATAGTTAAAAGCTTGCCATCTTAACAATAAAAAAACCTTTTTGCTGACATTTAGAACCCTTTTCTAAAAGGACATTATAGAACCATCTATTCATTAATCTGGAAAACCCTTTCACGATACAAAGAACCCAGTAATCATGCAGCAGGTTATTCAAATGTTGAGGGTTCTATATAGAACTGTTTTCTTTACTAAAGAACCATTGTAGAACTCTCATTTTTAAGAGTGCTGATGTAAGGCATAATTTCTTTGCAATTATGTTGGCTATTTCCAACTGACAATTCTCTCATGAATTTTGGCACATAGTGTTGAACATCATGTGGTGTGGGACGTTGTGAGGTGTGGGAAGATGTGTAAGCATACACTAGGGTAAGATAACATTGAACAAACATTACAAATAAACAAGAAGAATAAATGACATGAACCATGAGCTCAGCACTACAGAAACTGCACTATGTAACTTTTGGAAGGGGGGGGGCCTTCAAGACAGTGCTGTAAAAGTGAATTACACTTTGCAACTGTAGGGGGAGCACAAGAACACAAACACCAAATCCTACATAATGTTTCTTTTAATTACAAGACATAAAAAGGAGCCTGGTCACATGACTAACACAGGCACCTTTGTGAGGTGTGACAGGAAATCAGACCCATGTCTAAAATTGCATAGAACAGGGTGTTTCCTGATATTGAGTTGCAAACATTTTTGCTTGCTAGGAGTGAGCTTTTGATGGATGCTCCTTCTATACATATTATATTTATCTGTTTACAGTCTAATGTTTCAAAATAGCATTTAGAATTTGAATTTTATATTTTATATAATTTTCTCTACTATAATAGGTAAAACCTTTAACTGCACTTTCAAATACTTCAATTTACAAACATTAAAAATAACACATCTCCAAAAACATAAAGGAAGGTGCAGACTTATCACATTAGGACAGTGTTTCTCAAACTTTGGTATGCGTACAACTGGTGGTATGTGAAGCAACAAATGGTGGTACACCAGATGACCACGAAAAATTACTACTTAATTAAAAAAATCATTAATAACTAAAAATCTGAAAATGAAACAAAAATCTGTAAATGTTCATGTGAAAACTACATAATGTTTCATAGTTTTCATAATTAAGCTTTAATAAAATCTGTTTGTGTTTAAAAAAAATATCAATATGGGTTACAAATAAATAGGGAAGGGCTGAGCAGCATTCTTCTGCTTCTTTTGTTCCAGGGAGTGATTGCAATCTCCCAGTATTTTGCGAAATCCATGTAAATAAAGCCCAGTTTCAGTTTCTTACTGAATGTATGCAAAGGTTAGAGACAGACATGAGCAATTTAACTGAAATTAAATCTGCAATTAAACCTAACTGAAATATACCAACATGGCTGATTTTCGCATCATTAGAGTCCTCCTACTCCTACTAATACAAGAGCTGGGAGCCGCTGGGAGTATCTGCTCCAAGTGCCACGTTGTTTTCACATATAGCCTAGTAAAGCATATATTACTTAATTATGACCTCTCTTCGTCGTTTTTATTTCTCTTAAAAGGCTTATTTCCCCAAAATTGTCTATGATATCATTAATGAATAATTTCAGTTTAGGCCTAGTAATTTATTTGTATTCTCATTCATTTTAGTAATTATTTTAGTATAATTTTGTTTAATGCATGCACACTGTAAATATTCAAGCAAGATATTTATAGGTGGTACTTTGAGGTTTTGGTTTGAAAATAGGTGGTACTTGCTCTAAAATGTTTGAGAACCACTGTCTTAGAGTACAGCCTAGGGATGTATTGACACTTTCAGAGTAACCATAAAACTAAACAAAGTTTTAACCAAAGGCCATTAATCTGATAAAAGAAAGAGACCACAGCTACATTTCCATAGGGGAATGCACACTGTAGTCTCTAAGGTTCTAGGAGATGTATGGCAAGTTTTTGGATGATGACTGGCAAATTTTTGGATGATGACTGGCAAATTTTTGGATGATGACTGGCAAATGATTTTCAAAATCATACCTCATACAGCTGCCTCTGGACTAAATATTTCAGTGATTCCTCCATTGATGTAGTATACACTCAGGGATTGTTTTACATTGTTCGGTGTGTCTATAGTATCACCACAATGTGATCTGTAGGAATTCACTGTGTGTTTTTAAGATTCAATCGATCATTGCTAGGGTTAGATCAATAAATAAGTCAAATCAATCAACAGAGAGAACTATAGGAATACAGAACACCATAAATAAAGATTAATAATGCTGATAAAGGGGTTAGGGGTTTCAATTTACAGTTTTCGTAGTAGCGTTGGAGCATTTCTCGAATCATAATTTATGACTACTGGAAAATGCCTGTAACTTGCTCAAAATCCTTAGCTCATGCCCCATAATGAAGTATTTATGTCAAACTGTTTAGCACAAATTATATCTGACAAATAAGAAGTATAAACATGAGAAACACCCTTTAGGCAGAGATGTGCATATAGGGCTGCTTGGGGAATTACATGGTCTTTCTAGACCCCTGACACTCCTGTCTGTCAGGCCACAGATTTTCATCAACATCACATCGGATAGCTTCCCTTGCAAGGCAGCTTGTAAAGAATCTTTTTGAACGTCTTATCCTGTCTCTACAGGCATCAGCTTTGATGTCTTCACATGCTGCATACATACCAGCTAGCAGGGTCAACTTAGTATGTGGGTGGCTCAAGCTGTTGACCCTGGTAATTTTCTTGTTCTTCCATTGTGAGAAATTGTAACACTGTGGTGCTCTGCCAATGTTTGGCAATTGAAGGCTCATGAGATGCACCTCTGAGCTATTTTAGAGAACTGGTTTGTCATTGGTTGATCCAAAGCTTCAAACACTCCACTTTACCAGTGAAATTCATGATTCACCTGAAAGCTAATCATCAGTTCAGTAGACATTTATCCTTAAATGTCTAACAGCAATGTATTAATTCTTCACAACTCATGACAACTGGATCAACATTTCTGAGTGTACTGACATAGGCAATGGACTAATGTCTGGATGTTTTGGGAGGGTTGTACTGTTCAACAGAGAACCAACCTAGTACAACCTAAATTCCAATGTTGGGACATTGTGTAAAACATAAATAAAAACAAAATACGATGATTTGCAAATCCTTTTCAACCTAAATTCAATTGAATACACTACAAATGCCATGGGCACTAATACATCCACATACCATCAGAAATGCTGGCTTTTGAACTTTGCACAGATAACAATCTGGACAGTCCTTATCCTCTTTGGCCCGGAAGACACAACGTCCATGATTTCCAAAAATAATTTGAAATGTGGACTCGTTAAGACCATCATTCATGACAGAATTTGTGCAGTAAAAGTGTTTATAAATGTACACTTTAAGAAAAATGTACTATACAGGTACATCAGGGTGGCACACTGGTGCACCAGGTTGTGTCACAGTCACACAGCTCCAGGGACCTGGAGGTTGTGGGTTCAAGTTCTGCTCTGGGTGACTATCTGTGAGGAGTTTGGTGTGTTGTCCGTGTGGGTTTCCTCCGTGCATTCTGGTTTCCTCCCACAGCCCAAAAACGTTGGTAGGTGGATTGGCGACTCAAAACTGTTCATAGGTGAGAGTGTGTGAGTGAATGTGTGAGTGTGTTTCACCCTGCGAAGGACTGGCGCCCCTTGCAGGGTGTGTTCCCACCTTGCACCCAATGATTCCGGGTAGGCACTGCAACCCTGAACTGGATAAGTGGTTTCAGACAATGAATGAATAACAGGTACATCACTGTCACTAAAAGTGCAAACAGTGTAAAGGTTCTAAACAGTAATTTAGAGTTGTGTTCCCTAAAGGTACATTACATTCTCTTCTCCAGAAGTAGAGGTAAATATTTGTAAAATTTCATTATAGGATTGTGTGAAATAAAAATAACAATCCTTTCCCTAACCTCACTGTTCACAAAACAGATACATAGATGCCACACCAAAACAGTAAATAAATTAAAGCTAAAACATTCCATTCGTGTGAATACATTCTTGTAAAGATATTGTCATTATTCTCATTGGTTCTAAAGCATTTCTGCTGGACCTTTCAACATTTAATTTTTTCTCAGTCCCTTGGAGCATTTCTCAGATTAGAATCAAAATGTTCAAAAACTTGTTCAAACATCTAGTTACTTGTGCACCTCATAAAAGCCAATTCTCATTCATTTTGGACAAACAGCACATGCTTGAGGATTTTGTACAGCTGTCTGATCTTTCTTATAGTATCAATTGCTTTCTTCATGTTGATCAGAATGTATTCAACTGGTTCTCTGTTAAACAGTTACTAGTCCACTGCATAAGTTAGTACTTATGTACTAACAGATATTGGTAAATGTCTACTGAACTGTTGGTTAGCTCTGAGCTGAATCATGACTTTCACTGATAAAGGGGAGTGTCTGAAGCTTTAGCTCAATTAATGATCAACTAATTCTCTAAAGTAAATCAGAAATACATCTCATGAACCTTCAGTTGCCAGCATATAAAGACAGAGCGCAAAACAATGTTACAATTTCCGACCATGTAATAAAAAAGAAATTACCAGGATCAACAGCACAAGATACCTTTCTTCTTAGTCGCTTTGGAGCATTTCTCAGAATTTCTCAAAATGTCTTGTTCAAACTCACATCATCTAGTTAAATCTGCACCTGAAAAAAAACTTTTTTCATTCATTTTGGACAAACAGCGCATGTTTGGTTAATCATGCAGAAGATTTTTTTACAACTCTTTCTTACATTATCAATTGCTTTTAACATGTTAATCATGAATTAGATGTATTAGATTGGTTCTATGATGAACAGTTCAACTCCACAAACATCCAGGCACTTGTCCATTGCATAAGTCAGTATACTGAGAAATGTTCATCCAGTTGTCATGAGCTTTGGAGCATATTTTATACATTTCTGTTAGACATTTTTGGCAAATGTCTACTGAACCAATGATTCGCTCTCAGGTTAATCAATATGTTCACTGATAAAGCTTTAGATCAACCACTGATCAACCAATTCTCTAAAATAGAAAGACTCCAGTGTAATTCCCCATGCAGCCCTGTATGTACATCTCTGACTAAAGATGTTTGTATTTCAGATTTGTCAGATTTTATCCCTCTGTCCTTAACAGTCTTGTCTTTCTTTTCTGTATCATAATGACATGGTCTGTCATTGACCTACAGTACTACAAACAGTACAAAGCATGAATAAGAATCTTGTCCAGTTTCTTTCAATCAATCTCCCACATACATTCATTTATTTATTCATTGTCTGAAACTACTTATAAACGATGATTCGAGAAATGCTCCAAAGCACCTGAGAAAAACTGTAAAATAATTGAGTTAAAGAAGCATGTGCTTTTTACAGCAACAATATAAACAATGTAATGTATTTTGACACGCTTGTCCTCTTTCATGAAAACAAAGCAGGTTTTTTATTTGACTGGATTTGATTTGAATTGACTAGCAAGAGAGAGAGAGAGAGAGAGAGAGAGCGAAAGGGATGGGTGTTGGTGAGACTGATGTGCTGTTCTGCTGTCATGGAGCTTCAACACATTACCATCCATACAAAAGATGATGAGGATGGTGATGGTGATGTTAATGAACAGGATGATAATAATTATTATGTTCACGATATTGTTAATGTTGATGATGGTGATTACGGTGATGATGACATTTGATGATGTGCATAATATTTGTAATGATGATATTGATAATTCATTCATTTATTGTCTGTAACCGCTTATCCAGTTCAGGGTCGCGGTGGGTTTGGAGCTTACCCGGAATCACTGGGCGCAAGGCGTTAACACACCCTGGAAGGGCCGCCAGTCCTTCACAGGGTGACACACACTCACACATATTGTCTCTTTTGAGTAGCCAATACACATACCAACGTGGGAGGAAACAGGAGCACCAAACAGACAGTCAACTGGAGCAGGACATGAACCCACAACTTCCAGGACCCTGGAGCTGTATGACTGCGACACTACCTGCTGCGCCACTGTGCCGCCCTATTTTGATAATGATTGTGACAAAAAATTCTGACAATGGTTGTGATATTGACATTGAATGAGGACATGATGGTGAATGAAGGTGATTATCATAGAGAGGGAGATGGGGATGATGAATTTTGATGATGATCATAAACATGATGATAATGATGATACATGGAATTGATGAGAATGATGATCATTCAGAACTATTCAGTCCTGCTTTTTAATTGTATTTGTTTATGTTTATGCTCTGGTCTCTCTCCTTCTCTTCCTTTTTTCCCTCCCTCCCTCATACAGTGCCTCTTTTTCTCCATCCTTCCCTTTTCCTTTTTTCTTTCTCTCCCTCCGTCTGTTTCTCATACCCTCTTTTTCCACTTGGTCCCTTCATCTCTTCATTATCTCTCTCCCTCGTTCTCTCATTCTACATCCGTTCCTCCCTCCCTCCTTCATTTTCTCTCTCCTTTCTTCACGATGTCTCTCGCTCTTTCATCTTTCTCTCTCTCTCTCTCTCTCTCTCTCTCTCTCTCTCTCTCTCACACACACACACACACACACACACACACACAGAGAGAGAGAGAGAGAGAGAGAGAGAGAGAGAGAGAGCAGTAGTATGGCGGTGTTGATGGCGGTGTGTTGAAGCTCCAGCAGCGCTGAACAGCACATCAGCGGGGTGAGTACAAACACACACGCGCCTATTACACACACGGAAAGACGTTTATAGTCAATAAAAAATTAAGATAAGTGGAAATGCACTAGCGAAAATATACGGCTTCGAGGGCGATTGGATTTTCCATAGACGCAACAAGAGAAACTGCACCTTATAATAACGATAACAAAAAAGCAATGAAATGTCTCTTACACGAGCTTCCAGAGGGTAAATAATCTTTTCTATGTGATTTTATTTCCAAAATGTTTAACTGGAGATTCAGTCTTAATGATATCCTGGATTTATAATGATTAAAATATACAAACCCCGTTTTTGTGCCAGGCTCCGCTACACTGTAAATAATTATCTCCTTTAATGTACGCCGAGATTTAATGAAAAGGTAGCCTTATTGACTAAATCATTGATCAATGGACTTAAAGATATACATTTATCAATAATATTTTATCACTGTCAAACGTCATTGACAGATACGCAAATTACGTATATTTCCATGGAAACTAGCTTAAAATGTAATTATTTCCTCTAAAACCCTGCCTTCGTAGTCAATTGTCGCTTAGCTACCATATAAAAACGGAAGAAAGCTGTGAGCGTTTTTTCTAGGCTCAAAAACACTGTGTTGATTCAGTCTAGATTATAGATTATGCCGTTCAGTTTTTCTGTGAAGCGTGCAAACATAAGTGTGTTTGACTGGGAACATAGAGTTCTATCAGTCAGTTCACAGCAATCGGAACATTATGCGTTTTTTTAGGGAAGTGATAATGGAAATGCCCTGAAAACGAGCCAAAAAGAGACATTTACTGCCCCCTGGTGGCCTGATGAAGACAACTGATTCATTGACGAAAAAGCCCACAAGAAAAGCATATAGTACCACATCTCAGATCAGTACCTCACCTACAGATTTCACATCTACACATTCAACTAGCCTTAAAAGTGGACAAAATAATTTATGCATTTTCGAGTCCTTCCTTATGTGTAAGGCCTAACTGATAGAAATATTGATATATTAATATCTATAAATGTAGCTGTATATATGCAATATTTGTGCATGTTTTTGTTCATCTTCCCTGTTAAATCATTGCAAACTCCAGCAGTATTACTCTTACATAATGCCTGCCGCCATCACTCTGAATTAAACTCACTGTACTGTACAGGCACCACCACACTTAAATATAGAAACTGCTTCACACATGGAAATGGGGGGATGGTGGTGGTGGTGGAGGGGGGGTGTAGAGAAAGAGACAGAGAAAGAGAGAAAGGACAGAAACAGAGAGAGGGAAAAACAGAAGTAAGTGTGTGTGTGTGTGTGCTTGTGAGATGGTGGATGGTGGTGGGGTGAGGGAGAGAGAATATATATATATATATATTGTAAGCAGCAAAAATATGAAGATGTGATAATATTACTATTATTATTGTTGTTATTATTATTATTAATAATAGCACAATGGAGCACAAAGGAACACAATGTAATATTTTTACCATAAAATTACACCTTCAAAATCATTGCAATACTTCACTGACCTGTAATAAAAAGAACAGAGGCTCTGTTGTTGCCACTCTGGGCTCAGCACTGCAGAAACAGCACTATGTAACTTTTGTAGCAGGGAAGGAAACCACATCCCCTCCCTCTTCCTCCCCATTGATTTCAGTATTGTGCTGTAAAAAATTAACACTATGGGGAGCCCCAGAAGTAAAAGCCCAAATTCTACCTTGTGTTCCTTTAAATAATTTAGCAGATTTGCAGATTGACAAATCAGAACCTGACAATAAACTGGTCACCAAAACTGTCCATTGGAAAATGAAGGCACAGAAAAACAGACAAGCCAACAAAGCAATAGATTGTAGAGAAGTATATGCATTTTATATGCAGTCTATGGGGAAAAAAAATAGGATCCACACCAACTGCTAGTCTGTAAAACCAATACTGAGAATATTTTCTTCCTTTCATGCACACAATTAAAAAATATTATAAAATGTTTCTGCCTAGAATTAAGCATTAAATCCCCACATTCCCTACTCTGCCAGATACTGAGAAAATGAAAATATTACTAGAAGAAAAGAAAATAACAATATACATTTAGCAGAGCAATTTATGCTCATTAATATTTTGTGTTCTTTTCCTGATGTTTACTTGTTATGTAATATCATATTTACACTCCAAATTATAATTATCTAGAGTATTGGTCATGCTACTGTAGACTTTTACTGTATTGTACTGTAGCTTCTAGTACCAAAGACATATTAATATCTACTTGTTTTTCTCCTGGAATATACTGACTATGAATGCCACTTCACTCACATCTGCACATGTTCTTCTGCCCTCAGAGTCATCATGCTAATTACTGAAAGGATGGACATGTGTGCTCTATTTTTACCTGTAATGTGTTAACAGTGACAGCAGTGCCATTTAAGGTCAAAACAGTGCACAATATTATGATGGGTTTTTATTAGTGAAAATATGTGTGAAATCTGTTCTAACTAGGTGAAATTATTGAGTGATAAGTTAGTTTTTCCAGTTGATAGATTTGAATGGAGTTTAATATCTTAACTATTCTGAATAATTTTGATGATAAAATATATCAGTATGTTTGGTACAGAGAGAGAGATAAGATAGATAGATAAGAGTGAAAAGATTATAAACATGACAGCCTGAGAGTGAGAAACACCAACACATTAGAGAGATAACGAGTGATAGATTGTCAGAGAGAGAGAGAGAGAGAGCTTGGAAATTCTGCAAGGAAAAAAAGCACTGAAGCCATGAGCTATGAATTATGTAAGCAGTTCATCTGCATTTGGAGAAACCTCAGTGCAATTGTTTTATTTGCTGGCAATACACTTCCATTAACAACTTTCAGAGCTCCAGAGGTCTTTCTCAGCATTTGCCCAGAAATGTCTTCATGATATATTCATTTACATGTTTTGTAGCTGTTCTTAATTAAATGCAAAGGTGAAAAATATGTGTCAGCATTAGTTTATTTATTCTGATTTCAGACAACTGCAGTCTTTATTATGAAAATTAAACAAAATCATCTGTAGCATGATATTAGTATTTCAAATGTACAGAATACATTGTATTTCTGGTGGGGGAGAGGGAGATTTCACATATTTCACTATTAGATCTATTTCAAAGTGCCATAATAACAATGTTATGCGTGTGTGTTCATAGCACTATTTTATGTATATACTGTTTTGTATTGACTTCATCTTTGTCTTTCGATGACATAAAAACTGTAGTTTCCATATACAAAGTTTATGAAAAAGGACCAGTCTTAATGCAATGAAATACACATATTTTCTGATTTTGGCATGGGCTACGTATTACATATCTTGAATTTTAGATAATAAATACTGCTTACTAACATCTGGATTTTTGTTTTGCAGTCCCCAGAACTGAAGATAAACAATGGATCCATCATCAGCTGGATCAAAGAAACGGGTCAAAATTCATCCCAACACAGTCACGGTAAAATACGCCACACATTTCCCACAGCCAGGCGACGAGGGTTATGATGACGCTCCTTCTTTTGAGGATTTTAGCTCCTTCATGGACAACAACCCTAGCAGGAGGCTGGTGTCGGACACTGGGCGTGGGAGGACTTTGTTTGGGACAATGGACACTCGGCCTAAATCAGCTGGCGAGCAGAAGGATAAGGGGGTTGGTGGTCAGCTGGCTAGTTTTGGTGAGGCTTCAGTTTTAGCATCACGTGTGACTTGGGGGGCTCTTTTCGGGGCTGCAGTTGCCCATGGCTGTGTTGCCCTCATCACTCGACTGGCAGCTGACCGCTCCAGAGTGCCATCCTTAGAGCTCATATTTATCCGCTCTGTAATCCAAGTGTTGTCCATATTGGTGGTCCTATACTACAAAGAGGCCCCGTTTGGCCCTAGGGGATACCGGCTGCGGCTCTTCTTCTACGGTGTCTGCAACGTCATTTCAATCACATGCGCCTACACTTCTTTCGCCATCGTCCCTCCTAGCAATGGCACAATCATGTGGCGTGCCACCACCACAGTCTTCAGTGCCGTTCTGGCCTTCTTGCTTCTGGACGAGCGCCTGGCTTACACAGATATAGTCACTGTAGTGGGCAGCCTCTTTGGCTTGTGCTTGGTCATGATCCCCAATATTGCGGATGAGGAGAAATCAGCCTTGGGCTTCTGGAAGGAGGCTTTTGGCTATACCATGACAGTCATGGCCGGCCTGACTGCCGCCCTTTCCATGATCGTGTACCGGGCCATCAAGGAAAAGGTCAGCATGTGGACCGCACTCTTCACATTCGGTTGGACAGGAACGGTGTGGGGAGCATCCACAATGTTCATCATGCAGGAGCCCATCATCCCCTTAGATGGGGAAACATGGGGCTACCTTATTGGCATCTGCATCTGCTCCACTGTCGCATTCCTAGGAGTCTACTATGCTCTCAACAAGTTCCACCCGGCTCTGGTCAGCACCGTCCAGCATCTGGAGATTGTGGTTGCCATGTTCCTGCAGCTCATTGTGCTGCGGATGATACCCTCTGCTTATGATGTCTTTGGCGCCTTGGTGATCATGATAAGTGTATTCGTGTTGACCGGCGTGAAGCTTTACTGGGTGGGCAGGGCTATACGTCAGGATTACCAAGAGATCCTAGACTCACCAATCAAATGAGAGTGCCACTGATGCATTCGTGCTTATGTCGTGGTATAGACCACTGAAGACATGTCATTTTTTTGTTTTCAGCATCATAGCCATAATAGAAACCTAGTCTAGATTCCTGTATTATAGATATTACTGGTATGCTTGAAAAAAAAAATCTGATACATTTTATCCTGTAGATATTCAGGTGAATGGATCCTCTGAATAACAAGGATGTTTTATGTTGAAATATGAAAAATGCCTTATTCATGCTACAAGCAAGGCCCTACACCTGCTCATTAAAATGAAATATCACATAGAAATCTCCTATTAAACTTAAACACTACTGTATTAGAAAGCAAAATACCTGCCATTGTGTGGAGTATTTGAAGACATTATATTTCTTATATAACATCCATGTAGTAAAATTATTTATGGACCTCAAAATTCAGTGGATCCATGGACAATCAGGTTAAAAAGTTTATGTAGCAAGCATTTTAATTTTTTTTTTTACTACATATTATGAGGCAACAATTTCTGAAAATGTCATTAATTTCCATCGTGAACTCAAGCTTAGACCTGAAATTCTTAAAATGGCTATGGCACTGACTACAGAACAATGATAAATATTCAGTTGTCTAGATGTGAATGTGTGATTGACAGTTTGTGTGGCTGTGTGTATGTTTGTATGTTTGTATAGTGTTCCCTCAGCCACCTCCACCTCTCCAAAACGTGCAATTGATGAATGTCTTAATATTCATCTGTTTATTTTGTATAGTGTTGTTGAAAGAGTGCCAATGATATAATGTCTTTGCTAACTGTTAATGTGTGAAATAATAAAACAACATCAGAAACAAAGATCCACAGTGCGTCACTCTGATAGTATTAATTGTTTTGGTTGCATTGATGTTGATAAAAGGCTTCCTCATTCAGAACAAGTTTGTAGACATAAACTTGTAGCAGTATATATCTTTCTCAACGGCATAATTTTTTCACCCCATTGAGGTCTTCAAATGCATGTTTTTTTAATTCACATTGCCATGAGTCATCTAATTGTTTCTGAAATCTTTCTGGTGACCTTCCACCTATATTTTTAATACAGGAGAAAACAAAATACCCAACTAGCTACTACTGAATTTCCTCACTAATATTGTCTCAGTGTGCCAAAGCAAAAAGTGCAGTCTGTGTGTGAGAGGAGGTGAAGAACTGTTAGTCATTTGAGGGCAGTGGAGGAGTTAATGATATCTTATGTACTACTAGGCCTGAAATAATGAAACAGGACACTTATTGCATTCCTGGTTTAAATAAATAAATAAATAAATATTACACTAGCCTGAGTTGAATATAACATTTTGCTAAAAATGGGATTTAACTTATGCAACCTAATGAAATATATCCCACAAGCTGTTTTTACACACAAGCACATATACCTGGACCTTATTCTCCTGAGTCTTCCCTGAGTTGTCCTTTCCACACCAGATACGTACACACAGCTGGAAATGTTCTGCATGCATTAGGCATGGGGTGGTGTCTGTGTAGTGGTTGCTGTGAGGTGCTCTGGAATTCTGTGGAAGTTTACAGGCTCTATTCACACATGTGTTCATTTGGACATTAACCAGACTTTGTACTAGGGAGCTAGCAGAATAAAATCTGGGTAATGTCTGATACAAATGTTATTTTGACATTTGCTTTTACACATACAAGTCAGGAAAAATTCTTCTAGTTTCTTGTTTGCTGTGTTCAATGCTTTCCTATTGACTTGTTATTTATGCAACTAATGGATGTTTTCATGAATGGCAGAGAGATGGATGTTTCCATGAATGGTGTTAGAGCTCACAAACCCAATCCAGAGTAATTCCACTGCTGCTCAAGGGATTATAATTAGCCTAGGCCCCCTGCTTGGGAATAATGGCTCCCCCATCACTCAGCATAAAACTAGACAATCCACGTATTGGTTATCCAGCAAAACAGAGTTGGGCATTTAGTGTCCTCTTGTTAAATGACAGTGATGTTGCACTGGCAGCATTTCAGAATAGAATGGTTGTTGGTTTCAATTGTGTTACTGGCACACAGCCACTGGGGTCAATTTTTGCCTCAGGTCAATGTCTGTGAGGAGTTTGGTGTGTTCTTCCTGTGTCTGCTTGGTTTTCCTCTGGGTGCTCCTCCCACTCCAAAACACATATTGGTAGGGCTGTGCACAATTGTCCACAGGTGAGATTGTATGAATGTATGATGTCCTGTTGTATTGACACACGAGGTTGTGTTTCTGCTTTGAGCCAAATGGTTCCACTGAGCCTCCAGTACACCATATACATACAAAACCCAGTTGTTTGAGGTTGGGGGATTTAGTAAAAAAAATGAAATAAATAAAATAAAGAATCTGTGTTTTGTCAGTTTACTTGACAAAAGTACTAAATATATTGTCAGTGTCTATTGATAAACATGCATCTCCCAAAATTGTAAATTTATAGAAGAAGGAAAATTTTCTTTACAGCCAATGGAAATTCAAAGGTGCAAAAAGAAATAATTCCAAGTAATTGCTGCATTTCTATTGGTCTATTCATCATGAAATTTGAAAACAGCTGCTGTTTTTAAATGCTATATTAAACCAAAAATCTACACAAATGTAGTTACATCTGTTTAATTGAACCGCAACAATATATATATTGGAATTGGAAATTATTTCACTGACAGATTTTATTGTATTTTATACATATAAACAAATTTAGAATATTATGTTTAAAAAAACAGATGCATGGGAGAGATTTATTACATCATCTTTCATTTTAATTACATTTTTTGGGACTTTAAAGAGCTTGACAGAGCTTGACTCTAGACAGGCCAGTCAAGCACACATACTCTGTATCCACAAAACCTTGCATGTGCATAATGAGGTCTGGCATTTTTCTTTCCAGGAAAAGTCTTCGCCTTCATGACAACATATCTCTCTAAAATCCCAATATAGGGCTCTGTGTCAGTGGTAGCTTCAGATTTTTGCAATTCAGTCATGCCGTTTGGGAATGATGTAGTATCACACCATTACATATGGTGGCTTTTGCACTTTGTGCTGATTAATGTTTGTCTAACTGCAGCACATCCTTTGAGTGTCCTTCACACCCTCTGAGATGGGCTTGACTTACACAAACAGATTTGTGCATATTCCCTAATAATTATTATTATTTTTGTTTTTTTGCAATTTTATATAGTACATTTTGAAAGATTTTTCCATGTGAAATGTGCTCTTTGAATGCTTCAGAATTTATATTCAATAATGATACCCTCATCTGTTTCAAAAAAGAAAATGTAGCCTAAACATGTTGTAAATTTTTCATTTTTTCAGATTATTCTGCCTCTGCCCAACTCATTTTGAGTGTGTTGCAGACACTGACTTTTAAATATGTTTATCATTGCAAAATACAATTATGTTTTTCAGTGAAAGCATTGAAAATGTTTTCTTTGTACTTTGGTCAGTTAAGCAGTTGTTCAAGGGAATGTGAAATCACAGATTACTGCTTTTATTGCAGTTAAATTAATGTTTTTTTTTTTTTTTTTTTTTTTTTGGATGTACATAATCTGTTGTCAGATAATTAAAAAGAATCACATCAATCTGAGTAGTTATTCACAATTAATTTCACTTTGGTGTTTTGCTCATATTTAGCCCTAAAGTATATATTTTACTATTTGAATAAGGGCATGGAATTATAGACATGTGCTGCCAAAACTATTATAATGGGTTTATTACTTTAGCACAGCCATGGGCCATTGATTTTAGCAGTTTATATATAATTTTTTAGACTAATAACTAATTCATTTCTGCCCTTATGGCAAACAGAAAAACTGATGGAAAAATGTATATTCATTTCATTTGACATAAAGTTACATTACAAAAACTTTTAATTATTGCCTATGTTTCTATTTTAAAGTGAGTATGTAAAATGTATGTATCATCCAAAGACAAAAAACTACTTTGACTCCTGTTAGATGGCATTAGTTTTATCCACTGTTATTGGCTAATGCTTAAGAAAAGACATTTAATTTGCATGTTTTTTACTTTTTAAACCAGTGCACCAATCTAGCTAACATTTTATTTTTTCACATGATATAGTCATGTAGTAACTTTGTAAATCTAGTTCAGCAAGGGCTGTTTTACTCCTTGACCAGTCTCTGTTGCTGGTCCAGATATGCATTTTATGCAGAGGATAGCTGGCTTCACCTAGAGGAGGACTCTGGTAGCTTCAGCAGAGAATTTGGTTTCAGTTGTCTCTTTGTATATTTCACATGGATAAACTACAAAAGTGCATCAGTGCCATTTTAAAACAGGGCTCCTCCTTGGATCACCACCTTAACGTAGTGGAGGGGTTTGCGTGCCTGCGTGAGCCTAGGAGCTACGTTGTTGGGGGCAATAGCCCCTGGTAGGGTCTCCCAAGGCAAATTGGTCCTAGGTGATGGGCCAGACAAAGAGTGATCCATAAAGACACGGATGAAAAAGATAATAACGTGGACACAGCCTCCCTTGGCCGGAGCAGGGTTACCGGGGCCTCACCCTGGAGCCAGGCCTTGGGGAGGGGCTCCTTGGCGAGCGCCTGGTGGCCGGACTTTCACCTATGGGGTCCGGCCGGGCTTAGCTCGAAGGAGATACATGGGTCCACCACCTGTGGGAGAGGTAGTAATCCGGGTCTGGTGCATTGTGAATCGGGTGGCAGTCGGGGTTGGGGGCCCTGGCGTTCTGATCCTCGGTTACTGAAACTGGCTTTTGGAACATGGAACGTAACCTCTCTGGTGGGAAAAGAGCCTGAGCTGGTGCACGAGGTTGAGAGGTACCGGCTAGATATAGTTGGGCTCACCTCGACACACAGTATGGGCTCTGCAACCAATCTCCTTGGGAGGGGCTGGATGCTCTTTCACTCTGGAGTTGCCCAGGGTGAGAGGCGTAAGGCAGGTGTGGGCTTACTCATAGCCCCCCGGCTTAGCGCCTGTACGTTGGGGTTTACCTCAGTGGACGAGAGGGTAATTTCCCTGCGCCTTCAGGTTGGGGAAAGGGCTCTGACTGTTGTTTGTGCTTATGCACCGAACAGCAGTTCAGAGTACCATGCCTTCTTGGGGACCCTAGAGGGAGTGCTGGAGAACACTCATTCTGGGGACTCCATTGTTCTGCTGGGGGACTTCAACACTCACGTGGGTAATGACAGTGAGACCTGGAGGGGCGTGATTGGGAGGAACGGCCCCGCTGATCTGAACCCGAGTGGTGTTCAGTTATTGGATTTATGTGCCCATCACAGTTTGTCCATTACGAACACCATGTTCGAGCATAAGGGTGTCCACAAGTACACCTGGCATCAGGATACCCTAGGCCGCATTTCGATGATAGACTTTATAGTTGTATCATCTGACCTGCGGCCATATGTTCTGGACACTCGGGTGAAGAGAGGCGCTGAGCTGTCAACTGATCACCACCTTGTGGTGAGTTGGATCAGATGGCGGGGGAGGATGCCGGAGAGACCTGGCAGGCCCAAACGTGTGCTGGGGGGAACGTTTGGCAGAGGAAGCTGTCAGAAAGATCTTCAACTCCCACATCCGGCAGAGCTTCGACTGCATCCCGAAGGAGGCTGGTGACATTGAGTCCGAGTGGGCCATGTTCCGGACCTCCATTGTTGAGGCGGCTGAACGGAGCTGTGGCTGCAAGGTTGTCGGTGCCTGTCGGGGTGGCAATCCCCGCACTTGGTGGTGGACACCCCGGGTGAGGGGGGCTGTCAAGCTGAAGAAAGAGTCCTATCGAGCCTGGGGGGGCTCGTCTATCACTGGGGCTGAAGTGGCCAAGGTGGTAGGGAAACTCCTTGGCGGTAGGGCCCCGGGGGTAGATGAGGTTCACCCCGGGTTCCTCAAGGCTCTGGATGTTGTGGGGCTGTCCTGGTTGACACGTCTTTTCAACATCGCGTGGACATCGGGGGCAGTGCCTCTGGACTGGCAGACTGGGGTGGTGGTTCCCCTTTTTAAAAAGGGGGATCGGTGGGTGTGTTCCAACTATAGGGGGATCACACTCCTCAGCCTCCCCGGTAAGGTCTATGCGGGTACTGGAGAAGAGAGTTCGACTAATAGTTGAACCTCGGATCCAGGAGGAACAATGCGGATTCCGCCCCGGTCGTGGAACACAGGACCAGCTCTTTACCCTCGCTAGGATCCTGGAGGGTGCATGGGAGTTTTCTCAACCAGTCTACATGTGTTTTGTGGATCTGGAGAAGGCATTCGACCGTGTCCCTCGGGGTATTCTGTGGGGGGTGCTCAGGGAGTATGGGGTACTGGGCTCTTTGTTACGAGCTATCCAGTCCCTGTACAAACAGAGCAGGAGTCTGGTTCGTATGGCTGGCAGTGAGTTGGACTCCGTCAGGGCTGCCCGTTGTCACCGGTTCTGTTCACAATTTTTATGGACAGAATTTCTCGGCGTAGCCAAGTGGCGGAGGGTGTCCGGTTTGGTGGTCTCAGGATTCCATGTCTGCTTTTTGCAGATGATGTGGTCTTGTTGGCTTCATCGAGCTGGGACCTCCAGCTCTTGCTGGACCAGTTTGCAGCCGAGTGTGAAGCGGTAGGGATGAGGATCAGCACCTCCAAGTCCGAGTCCATGGTACTCAGTCGGAAAAGGGTGGAGTGCTCTCTCCTGGTTGGAAGTGAGATCCTGCCTCAAGTGGAGGAGTTTAAATACAGCAGCGTCAGCAGTAATGCGGGCTCTGTACCGGTCCGTTGTGGTGAAAAGAGAGCTGAGCAGAAAAGCAAAGCTCTCGATTTACCTTTCAATCTATGTCCCAACCCTCACCTATGGTCACGAGCTTTGGGTAGTGACCGAAAGCACGAGATCGCGGGTACAAGCGGCTGAAAGGAGTTTTCTCCGCAGGATGTCTGGACTCTCCCTTAGAGACAGGGTTAGGAGGTCGGACATCCAGGATAGACTCGGAGTGGAGCCGCTCCTCCTCCACGTCGAGAGGAGCCAGTTGAGGTGGTTCGGGCATCTGGTTCAGATGCCTCCTAGACGCCTTCCTGGAGAGGTGTTCCGGGCATGTCCAACGGGGAGGAGGCCCCGGGGCAGACCAAGAACACGCTGGAGAGACTACATGTCTCGACTGGCCTGGGAACGCCTTGGTATACCCCCGGAGGAGCTGGAGTCGGTGGCTGGGGAGAGGGAGGTCTGGGTTTCTTTGGTCCGACTGCTTCCTTCGCGACCTGGACCCGGATAAGCGGTGGATAATGGATGGATGGATGGACACCAAAAATGTTTTTAAAGTTTATTTAGTTAATTAACTTCATCCTTGATGTTAAGCAGCCCTGGCATTATAAAACCAAATACACCTGAGTTCAAAATTAATTCATTTAATTAATTTATTGTTAAAAAAAATTACAATTACATTAACTTATTCCGGGGTGGCACGGTGGCGCAGCAGGTAGTGTCACATTCACACAGCTCCAGGGACCTGGAGGTTGTGGATTCGATTCCCGCTCCGGGTGACTGTCTGTGAGGAGTGTGGTGTGTTCTCCCTGTGTCTGCGTGGGTTTTCTCCGAGTAACTGTTTGTGAGGATTGTGGTGTGTTCTCCCCGTGTCTGTATGGGTTTCCTCCAGGTGCTCCAGTTTCCTCCCATCAGTCCAAAACACACGTTGGTAGGTGGATTGGCGACTCAAAAGTGTCCGTAGATGTGAGTGAATACACCCCTCCAGGGTGTATTCCCGCCTTGTGCCCAATGATTCTCTGGACCCACCGCAACCCTGAACTGGATAATCAGTTACAGATAATGAATGAATGAATGAATGAACGAATGAATGAATGAATTCCCACCTTGCGCCCGATGATTCCAGGTAGGCTCTGGACCCCCCGCGACCCTAAATTGGATAAGCGGTTACAGATAATGGAATGGATGAATGAATGACTTATGCAGCTGAAGAAAAACAACACCACAACAAAACCAGTTTATATATTTGCATGCAGTAAATTTGATTTTATATTATTGACAGCAATGTGTCATAAACGTTTGAACATGGCATGTTGATAAAAGATGTAACAGACTTTCTCATTCAAAACAAGCTTTTATAGAGTCATAAAACATGTCACAGTATATATCTTCCACAGTAGTGTAAGTTTTCAACCTGAGCAGCAATGTGCTATTACAAATTAAATTAGGCAATTTATGAACACAATTTAGAATGAATTTCAACTGTATATTATAAATTAAGCCCCAGTGTGCATTATTTAAGCAATGCTATCTTCATATTTTTCTGCCTTTCTGAGCTTTGAAGGTTATCTCTCTGCTGTCATTGCAGCATGACTACCGCTTCTTGGGTTGCTCCAGATGCCCACAGATTTTTAGTTTTTCTCTCACCACCAGGCAGGAATTACAGCTGGAACGTTTAGTTTCTCAGCTGCTTGTCTCATGCCTGTGTAAGGACAATGATGTTATGACTGAAATGACTTCTTTTTCTGCATTAAATAATCCATATAGACATTTCCTGTCTGCTCCAGCAGGTGGCTCCTCCGTGGTTGTGAGACTGTGTTTCTGATTAGCATTCTATCTTATACTACAGAACTGCATGACGATTTTTGGTTTCTCATCATTCCAGATCCTGTCAGTTTTTATGTAGGCCAGATTCTTTCATCTGCAATCATGTACTGAATAATGTGCACTGATTTTGTGCTAATATAGAGTATAGCAGTGATAATTAATACATTTTTAATACATTGCACTGGGCCCACCACAATCCTGAACACAATGAAGCAGTTAAAGGACATGTATGACAGAATGAATGATATAACATTGGTTGGGTTTGCAAAAAGGGTTTAAGATTAGTCCTACTATACACAGATTTCTGGATAAATATACTCAACTGAAAGATATATTTAAAAAGTAATCCATTATCTGTGTCCAGGAAACTGAAACAAGATGGTTACTCATTCAACAGTTCTTCTTCAGCTTCTAATCTTCAGCAAAACCCTTGAACTAATGTTGTAAGACTATTCCACTATAACAAACTCAAACAGATTGAACACAATTCCACTGCTCCTCGATGCTTAGCTTGTCTATAGCGGCAGTACAAATGCATACAGCTAAAAAACTGCCTATTTAGACAGACATCTTGATATTTTAGGACATGCAGTGTGTGTCTGTGTCATTAATTCTCTAACAATGTACAGAATGTACAGTGTAAAGAATGACTGTCTTCATGTGGCATCATATGCGAATGATGCACCAAAGGCTTTTTTGGATGAAATTAACTTATTTATTTAAAGCCTTTACTCTAAGGCCATCTAAAAACCATGTCCTGTGCTTTGCTTTTTAGGTTTATATTGGTGAAAACCATGTTTAAATGACTTAGTGTTCATGCTGAGTGCTGAGTGGGGAAGAGGGCGGGTGCAGTAGAAGGAGTGCAGAGGGTCCATCTGTTGATGCAGGAAACAGATTGAATCCTGGAGTGTGTTGCCCCTCCATTCGGCTTCTCTGATAGTAAGGGGTCAAGGTACACATGACAAATGTTTTTTACAAATGATTGAAGGCTCATACAAAATAAAGAAGCAACAAGTGCATGATTACAGTAGATTAAAGAGTCAGTCATTTTAATGTTACACATACATTACATGTAAATATACACAGACATACATACACAGCACTCATACAATAATAAATTATTGCAAAAGAATGGTTTAAAAATGTAACCTTTAACTCAGGTGAATAAAAAAATAAAAATATATAAAAAATCCCTGACTAAAAAAATAATTATTTTTATAAAATCTCCTGTTCCACAATTATTGGCACCCTTAACCATTCCTAGAAAATAAATATAATTGAAGCATTTTTGTCATGTCTACTGTAGTTTATAAAATTGATCAGAGTATCTAGTAACCTTTAATTAGTAATTTATTATGACCTGTTTCCCTGGGGGTATAAATATGACGTGACACAGAGGCCTATTTCTCTTATCCACTCTTCTACATGGGAAAGACAAGAGAACACATCTTTCAAGTAAGGCAGATGTGTGACAGACAGTAGCCTACCAAAACTGGACCTTGGAGCTGTATGACAGTGGCATTACCTTTATAAATTGAATGTTAGTTTTATGCTGTTTGTAATGAAACATCCATCCATTATCTGTAACCGCTTATCCAATTTAGGGTCGCGGGGGCAGAGCCTACCTGGAATCATCGGGCGCAAGGCGGGAATACACCCTAGAGGGGACACCAGTCCTTCACAGGGCAACACAGACACACACACATTCACTCACACCTACGGACACTTTTGAGTCGCCAATCCACCTGCAATGTGTGTTTTTGGACTGTGGGAGGAAACCGGAGCACCCGGAGGAAACCCACGCGGACACGGGGAGAACACACCAACTCCTCACAGACAGTCACCCGGAGCGGGAATCGAACCCACAACCTCCAGGCCCCTGGAGCTGTGTGACTGCGACACTACCTGCTGCACCACCGTGCTGCCCGTAATGAAACATGTCAAAGTAAATTTAAAATAGATTGGACAAATCATTCATAGCTCACTTTCTCACTTTATCACAAAAAATATATACTTAAAACAGTTTACCTTGATTTGGGCTGACTTGTTTATGATGAATTAGATGGTATATTTTGTGTAATTACGACAATATTTATGCTGTTTTTAGGGAACTGAAATTTGACTCATGTAACAGCTAGATTAATTCAAATTATTTCCTTTATATGGGTACATTAATACGCTTTTCCACTGGAAACGAACGTATAGCGCAAATACGCCTTTAAATTGACGTAAAAATGAACTAATGAGAGTGGAATTTGCTCACTGGCAACCAATGAAACTGGAGAATCACCAAACGAAGAGCGAATTCTCTGGCATGAGGACCAATGAGAATCGGGGCAGCGTTCGTCTCAAATCCACTGTAAAGTTAGATGGAGGTTGGGGGCGGGTCTTTCTCCCGCTGGATGGCATTCCGGCTCTTTTCCGATCAGCTGATTCAGTTCACAAATAAGAGCCGACACTTTCGGTTAGTAAATGGCTCTTCATTGAGTTTTGCTGCATTTATTCTTGAAGAGATTATTCTACCTTCTAATAGGGAAAAAAGTCAATTTTAATAATTTATGATATTATAATATTTATTTTAATAAATACATTTTATTTATGGCATGGACCCATTACCACCCTGAATTGAGGAATTACAAAAACTGAGTGAGTGAATGAAGGAAGGAAGAAATGAATGAATGAAAGAATGAATGTGAACAGTTTATTGACTGAGCTGGGACAGCAAAAATGAAATTAAGTCTAGTTGGAACATATCCAGACACATGCTCTCACTTATGGTTGTGGAGCTAATTGCATTGCAGCGCCTCCTTGCATGTACATACAATTCAGTGTTAACAATGTTGGCTGCTCGATGGAAGCTTGTGGAAACTCACATTCAGAGTGGATATTATAATTATTGACTCTTTACTTTGTAAAGTCTGTGTATTGTGTTGGAATATATTATTAATATTAGATAGTGAGGCACGGTGGCGCAGCAGGTAGTGTCGCAGTCACACAGCTCCAGGGACCTGGAGGCTGTGGGTTTAAATCCCACTCTGGGTGATTCTCTGTGAGGAGATTGGTGTGTTCTCCCAGTGTCCATATGGGTTTCCTCCCACGGTACAAAATCACACGTTGGCAGGTGGACTGGTGACAAAAGTGTCCATAGGTGTGTCACCCTGTGAAGGATTGGCGTCCCCTCCAGGGTGTGTTCCCACATTGCACCCAGTGATTCTGGGTAAGCTGTGACACTGTGACACTGACCTGGATAAGCGGTTATCATTCAACAATTGAATGTTAGGTAAGAAATATTTACTGACAGCTATATACTAATTCACATTTACATTTTGAGTTCTGTACCAGCCATTGTGTTTTCAGTGCTAGTATGGGAAATATGTAGTTAGTTCGTGACTTCATATGACATGATCAACGCAAGGCATTATGGTATTTTAAGGCCGATACCGTGGAACTGACCAAATAGTGAGGCCGACATTAAGGTACTGTTTGCTATCCAACATAAAAATGTGGTGAAATGGTGAATGCTTGCTGTTATCAACTGCCAGGATCATTCTTGTGACCGGAGTGGAAAACATTGCAAATTGAGTGTGTGTTTTTAGTTTTCTGGTTTGGAAGCCAAACAACAGAACTTTTGACAAGTTTGTGGTTGTATGCTGTGCTTTGACTTCTATGTGTCCCAGGGTGGTTATGAAATTATAACAATGAAATAAAGCTTTTCAGTTAAATATTAAATGCATATGGTACATTAAAGCTGGAGTAAGTCATTGTGTATAAACCAGTGTGTAAGCCTGTTTTTGAAAAAAGTCCAACCCCTTATGTTTAGCCTTAGTTCCAAAGCCACTCCTCTAAAGCATAAACACAAACACGGTTGATAAGTCATGCAGAGAGAAGAGCACAACACCACTCCTTGAAACAACAGCTCTGCAGCAATCAGAACGTACAACTCTGGAATCCAGTTTATGAGGTTATGCACTCGGCACATCCTGATGAACATATTTCTACTTCTATTGTATACTGCACTGGCACTTTATTACACTTTACTTTACTGTAACTGACTCATCCAGGCATCTATCTATATATATTCTCTTTTTTAATATATTTTATGGTCCTTACATTCTACATTACTTCTATTTTATTCTATTTTGCTTATATCTTTGTCTTCATTTGTTTATCTGCTTATAAGCTGCTGTAACACATTAATTTCCCTGTGGTCATCAAAGTTTTATCTCTTACCTCATCTACATAATTCATGTCTCATTCACATATAATAAAATGCCTAAACAGCTACACAGATGTTCACTCTGGTTTGCACTCTGGCTTTATCCATCATGTTTGTTTTGACAGATTTCTTGATCCCATTTTTCTCTTCATGTGTCTCATCAGGTGTGTCTCTGCTCATGTACATGGGTGCAGAATGATGTAGTAGACAGTGAGATAAGCCATCCATTCATTTTGTTGGGAATGAAATGATTAGACAGATTTTACAGTCCTGTGGCTTATATTGAAAATTAATTTTGTAATATTTATTTCATCAGACCATTACTGATTGCTGTCAGGATATAAAGAGTATTTAAAAATATAAGAATAAATGTTTTTAAAATAATCACTTGCTCCACATTAAAAACAGTATTCATAATAAATAGTGAATAATAAATAATTGAATACTACTTCAATTCTGAGTTTCTATTTGTGTAACAATATTGATTTGTGCTGTGCTGAAGTATATTTGTAGAGTAGTAACAGTAACTGATCTGAAAATACAGAAGTAAAAGTAGTGGCAGTCTGACTGACGGTCAACATAAATTAAATAAAATGTCATAAATAATTAAATAATAGAATGCAAAAAGCAAACATACTACATGCTTTCTCCTATAGACTGATCACTTAAGCCAGGGGTCCCCAGTTACTTTTCCTCAAGGGCCACATCCAACCAATAGCGCAAAATCAAGGGCCAGTGTGTCATTCTCATACTATACCATACAGGAAGGGACAAGAGTTTTTGTAATCATATTATTATTATTATTATTATTATGATTATGATTATTATTAAGTCTATGTAAATAGGTAGGCCGAACTAACTAGTTGTTTGATTTTACTCACAGTTCAATGAGAGAAGTGACAGCAGTGAAAAAAAATATTTTAACTTTAAGTCTCACTTTAGCCTGTGTTTGCATGTGTCATTTTTCAGTATCCATTTGTTTATTTATCATATAGCTGTAACTGCATAAAAGGTCCATTTTAAACATTTATAAAAACGAAAGTGGCCAAATAAAGACAAGTGTAAAATTTATCTTATTTTGAAGCAAACAAAGATGTTACAGCCTAAGTTTAATTCACAGTGCAGTGCTAAAATAGTTCACAGGATAAATCTAAAGGCTGATAAAACCCATTTCAAGTCCTGTTTTTAAAGGAAGAAGTGCAATAAGTTGATAGTCACAGCAAGTGTACTTGACAGTCTGTGTTTGGGGTTAACATAGACTTAGCCATGTCCTTAAATATAGTGGCATCTCCAGAGATAGACAGAGACAGAATCATACTGCCTTGCATTGTTCTTTATTATGCTCTAGACTGCCAGAGTGTTATCCATTGCCACACAAGTCTTCCAGATGGTGGACACTCCTCTGCAAATGTTGATCACCATACACCAGGCATAGAAGACACAGACACAGACAAACACCCCTAAACATAAAGAAAAAAACCTTCATGAGTCCCAGCTCTGCCCACTGTCCAGCAGCTGCTGCAATATGGCTAATATGTTGTTTGTTTATTGGGGTGGTGTGTGTGTTTTTGGGCTCAGTGTCCTGAAAAGAGGTTCTTCAGGCATGTAGTGCCCCTGAATCTCACTACGGGGCAAGCCCAAATTGCTGCTTGTTTTTTGTCGCTTCCTTTTCATTGTGCCCTTTAAAGGATTCAATAAACGTTGCTTAAAATGCAGTGATTGCTCTGTGTGTCATTTTTGCAGAGCAAATATGCAGGTTTTAGGCTTTTCCTCTCAGTACGCTGTTTTATACAGGGAATCAGTTAGCAGCACATATGATTAACAATCTCTTTTAAGCACAATCAGCTTTTTTTTCTATAAGTAGTTGCAGATTTCAGTAGTGGGGTGCGGGGGGATTATGGAGGGGGGCGCAAAAACATTCACATCTACAAAAGGCGTTCACGGCAGAAAAAGTTTGGGAACCACTGAATCAACCCCTTCTCGAATCCGAGTCGGCTCCCGGCGGTCACCTATTGCGTCGATTCTTTCAACCGACTTATACACAAACGGCTCCTCAATAAGGGAAAATCGTCCAATAAAGCGTTGGTTCTGCAGGGGAGTGTTAGCATAGATTTAACGTTTTCTTGCTTGTGTTTATGGATATGTCTTATACATCAAGCCGTGTGAAAATAGAAGAGGAATAAATGCAGAACGATTGTTTTGTAGGTAAGGTTGTTTCTTTTTTTTGGTGAATCTGCTGTAGCTGAGCTGCTAACATTAACCGCACACACTAATGTTACTGTGGAGCAGTTAAACTCAAAAAGGGCACAAATGGAGTTGGATATGAATTAAATGTGATAACACCTCACTTAATTAACATTGGCAGATGTAAATGTAGTCTATATGTGATGAATATTGGAAGAATTTGACAAGAATTACGCGTCAATTCAGGTGACTGATCTGTGTTAGCCGCTAACTGAAGATTGCTGTTATCAGACTGCGGTCACTGAGCGAGATATGGACTTAATGATATATGTTTGAGTATTCATTTTAAAATCAATACAGTTCAGCTTCTTTTCTGCTGCCTTTGCGTGCTCTCATGTGACTATAACACTCAAATTTTTAGAACATATTTGTGATTTTTTTCTTAAACTGTGCATAGGTTGTATATAGTCTGGAAAAAAAATATAACCGAATGCCACAGATCACTTCGCTGGAGATCACTGTTGATCGATTCTGTAGCTAGACCCGTACAATACAAGACCGATAAACTTGTTTTACCACTTTGACTGTCAGCCACTTACACTGTATATTTTGAAGTTGTCAGACACTCCTTATAATTCTTCCTTTTCTGACACAACTGTTAAATGGGCTTGTGGAGTTCAACAAGTTGGAGCTGGGTTTGTGATCCGAACCTAATCATGCAGCATCAGTACTTGATCCAAATATTTTTTATGTGGCTGAATGCAATGAAATACTCATGGTGTAAAACATTTTCAGAAGAGTAGAGGCTGGGATCAAATTCTAAAGGAACGTCCTTGATTTCAGAAGAATATTTGGTTGTCATTGTTGCCTTTGCAAGTCAAACAAAGGTATTTTTTTTTATTTGTCTTTAAATCAGGTAGAACTGTTCCTACTTTCTGTCTTTTTAAGGAGAACATTTGTTTCCAAACTCAAAGCTCAGAGCCTATGTTTATATGGATAGATTTGGGGGTAGTATTTTTATATTAAGTATACCAAGTTGTGAGGAGACAAACGCTCAGACGAGTTGGATTGTGTTTTTATTATGTTTCATCACTTATTTCTTGCTTATCATGCCCAGCATCATAGTATTGTCCAGTTTATTTTGCTCTGACACACTTAAATCAGGTGACATCAGTTGCTAAATGTGAGATGTGTGAACAAAACATCTGAAATTTGAATCAAACAAGCTCAGTTAGGAATTTGAAATAATGGATTGTTATGTTGACAGCCAAAATAAATTAATAAATATCTATAGAAGGAGTTTATAGGTAGAAATATAGATACTGTCTAGGGCTGGACAGTAATTCAGTATCAATATATTTCATATGTCTCAGTAATGGTGATGTGATTTATAAACAGTATCTCTGTCTGATGTACATTACAGGGTGCAGCCATTAGTCCAGTACTTCTTTTAGGATTTTTTTCAGCAGCGGTTGTTCACATTCCCTCCTCTCTCCCTAAAATGTGAAAAGAACCCAAGTCCGATATGAGAAAAACATCTAAAAATTATGCATTGAGGAAACATTTTAGAAATGCTGTATTTGAGGGTGACCCTCTCCTTTAAAGTTCCTTCCACATGTGGAAAGATGTTTGTGCTACACGTCTAAAATTCCAAAGTATCAGTCACTAGTGGATATTCTAAATCTAAGTGGCAATTCATGTAAAGTAGTTGCTTTAGTGTTTGGACGTTTAGGGCGTGTGCACACAGGTAGTGTGTGCGTGGTCCACAGATTGTAGGTTTGGGAAAGAGGAAGGCCTAACAGCTAGTGAAGTACTACTGTCTCATCAGTTATAGGGACCCTGTTTGGCTGGAGAAGACATTGTATATCCATGGCAATGTGTATTTTGAATGTAATCACGAATTGTGTAACAACTCAGAATTATTATTTGGGTTTAAATCGAAATAAAGTCTTAAGATTGTGAGTGTGTATATACGTGTTTAAAACTAGAATTACCTATTTGACCTATTGATACCCAGAAGCTTAGATATCTGTGACAGCTGTGAGTATTGTTCACCTCTGGAGATTTTCCCTCGAACACAGCTTTTCTGAAACTGATTGTGTTTTGTAAATGTTGTTCTGATATGAACAGGCCACTGTAGATGTAGATCACCACATCTCCTCTTCATATATTGGTTGTTGCCAATTAAAGGTATATATATATATATATATATCACATCACTTTAGCTAATCTTTAACTAATTTTATATACATTTGCCAATGAGAATAGATCACAGAGAGTAAACGCAGGTACATGCAGTGGAGCTTGGACATTGTAGGACGGATTAAATGGTAAAACTATGACAATCTACGATACATTTTATAGTTCTGAATGCACATGTCCCCAAATAATGAGTGTTACCTGTAGGAGAACAAAGTGAGCCACAAAACAGCCTTTATTTCAGCTTTACTTTTTCCATTCCATGTAAAATGATGCAGCAGTGTGGTGTGCACTAAGGCTACCACCAATGTTTCTGAAACATTTAAGGTGAAACATAGCCTCAAGTATGTGCTATTCTACTAATCTCCAGCTTCCTCTGCAGTATGTAGAGGCCACGCTGACTAAGTCTTCACATCCATGACCCAAAGTTTTTTTTGTTTTGTTTTGTTTTTGTTTTCGCAATTAATTAATTATTATTTTTTATTTTTTGTGGATCTACAGAAATAGTAGCGCAAGCAATAACTGCAGTGGTACATCCATGATTATGTGTGTTTCCTAGAAAACAAGAGTCGTGTGTTTAATTCGGGAGTTTGGGGTCGTGTAGTGTGTGCCTCACATTTTTCCAGTCTCCATACAAATCGCCAAAAAACAGTGGTGTAGTGTGAAATACCCAGTCTGTATATAATCTGCCCCAACTTTAAAAGTTGTGTAGTGTCCAGGGCTTTAGAGTCCTTTATTTTGTAGACCTTAAATGTGTTAAATGCAAACAGCCAGGAAAGCACACAAAACATACACACACTCCAAATGTACTCCCACCTACTACTCTTAAACAGCCAATCCCGTCTCGTCGTTATTCATAATGGACCATGCTATGAGTGACACACAAACAGCCAATTGAACTTTTTCTACACGCAAAGAAGAGGGGCCAAGTTCCAGGTAAGAAACCGTTGATGAGCTATCGAGGACAAAACAAGCAAAACTCAGTAAAGACTATAAATTCTTTTTTGAGCAGTTTAATTTTGATTATGAAGGTAAATGATCCCAGTTCTGTAGCTAAGTTACATTAGCTGTGTGCTAACAACATTATACCAATAGGGTTGTCAAGAACTGTTAATCTAATGGTTAAATATAGTTTTATTGCACTGTTATAAATGCATGCATCATTGTGTGTGCACAAAGCCTGAACAGCCCACAAACACACACAAAGGATACCAGTGGTAGGTTGTCCCCTTCAAAACAAGACCAAATTTGAGTCAGTCCACTCATTAGTAATCCTCATGCTTGTGTAAAGATGGAAAAAAGAAAGAAAAACAACAGTTCAAAATAAAGTACAACAAATAAATAAATAAATAGTTTAAATATTTTCCCCATGGATCTCTGCTATGGCTGTGTAGCTTGGGCTCTCAGCTTTAAAAACTCGTATGAAAAAGAATCGTGACAAAATCGAGATCATGATCTTCCAAAAAAAATTGTGATAATGTATTTTTGAGATATCGCCCACCCCTAGTTAGGTGGTATTTAAAGTACCTTAAAGAAAAACGAGGAACCATGCAGGATAGAGTTCCATATTCAGCAGTTACAGCACTGCAGTTTGCAAACCCATTTTAATGAACCCAATTAGATAATACCGTTGCTATTGTAACCTAATTCTCTATTAGGCTTGTGTGTAGTTAACACAGGGCAGACACAGACATACACATTTGCACACAAATCACATCCTTTCAAAAAAGAAATCTTACCATTCAACACAAAAATACATATAAGCATACCCACACATATTCCTGACACTAAAACATTTATTCCTAAAACATAACCACTATTTTTTCCCCCCAACAATTTTTGGTCCATTTATACAGATGTTTAATAAATTACATGATAAATACATTAATGAACCTGTGTCTAAATATGTCTTAAGATTCAGTGTTTAAAAAAAGCAAATGGCACCCATTTGGTGGAATGGCCCAAATACTAGATACACCTACAGTCAATTAAGCTTTATCAATCAATATTTTCTATTTAGTACACAAAATATAACCACCACAAATATCCTAGTGCTAAAGAATGGTCGTGGATTTAGTACACTAAGGCACGTTAAGAATGTCCTGCACCCGCTTCCCCTAACAAACCTTTCATTGGCCACGTACCATCACCTCATGGATGTTCCACATTGCCAGTCTCGAGGGACACAAGTGATGAATGTATCAGAAATCATGTTTTTGGGAAATAAATACACATTTTACATATGGCATTTAGCTAAAATGAAAATAAAATAGGAGCAGACTACAGTTGTTGTTTCTTAATGTTCTGGGGTATATTTTAGTAACCATTTTACATGGCCATATATCCCTCCCTCTGAAAGATACATAGGCACATCTTCATTGTATGGTATTAAACTACACCCCAAGTTGTTCTCCTGCTGTTGCAGTACCTTCTGTTTTTCCATACCTTTTGTTCCCTTCCAAGTCCTTCCTGGGAAAGTATACATATAGGATATGCTTCAGTGAAATGTTACCTACAAGTTAAGGAAAGGCAAATTTATTTACATAGTATTTCATACATTTATTCAAAGTTTGATAAGTATATCTTCAGATAACTAAAAATTACATTTAACAGCAGAGTCCCACTGCTGGTGTTCTAGAAGGCAGTGGGCTACAGTAATTGTCACTATCCAATGAAAAACAAGTATCTCTATATTGGTCCATTCTTCCTGAATTACCTACACAGGGTGAGGAGCAGCTGAAGGGTTAAAACAATGTAGAAAACCAAAAACAAGACAAAATAGGGATACATGTTCTGCGCTGTAAAGCAGTGATATAATTATTTTAAAATCATTACACTCCTGGCTTTACACCACTACAGATATTCCTGGTTACTGAAAACTGGACACAGCTTACATGGCACATGTGTACATGGGTAGCTTGTAAAAGACTGTGTAACCACAGAGAAGCACTGCTATACTTTCTCCTTTAAACCAACAGCAGTGCACAAAGAATACATGAAGAACTCATCAAGCTTTCAAGATGGTTTTGCGTTCGCAGCAGCTTCTGTTCCCTCTTTCTGTGCTTTGCTCAAGTAGATGAGTCTGCTTGCAGATGGCTCAATAGATCTGCAAAAACACTGAGTTGCTCAGAAGAAAATCTGGTGTAGTATTTAAAATTTTCATCGGACACAAAAACAGCTGAACTGCGTCCTAATGTCCGTCAACCTCTCAAGACAATCCTGAAGATCTCTCGCTTCCTCAAGCAACTCCTCAAAAGCTCATGTAATTAAAAAGACAAACAAGAAAGTAAAATTACTTTAAAGCTGATAGTATTGCTCTTCACAAAAAGGGTTTTTTCTATACTGAACCTGTATGCAGCAGATTTACAAAACTCCATTGCCAATTATCTGTTTTGACTGGGGCAGAATGTAATTTGTATTAGTACACCACGTAATGAATTTTGTCTTTCTGCTCAGCTTCACTAACAAAGCCTTTTATTCACTCTCCCTCAACATACACAATACAGATATAAAATTATGAAATGTGTTCTGGTGGGTATAATCTCCAACAGCCAGCAAACAGAACATCTGTTCTTATTTAGTCCAAAGTTGACTTTGTCTTGTTCCACTTTAAACTCTGCAGCAGTTCCAAACTGTGGATGTAATCTGCACGGCACCAGTATGGGTGAGTCTCAAAAGACTATTTCCTGTATTGGGCACTAGATATGGGAATATTTATTTTACAGTTACTTGGTTATAAAGTCTTTAGCACAACATTTTATATTAAACACAAAGGTGCAATTTAAGTGTAGAAAACATCACTTCATGACCTACACCACACAGTACACAACACAATTGGCCAAGCAGTGTTTGTATTTTGTGTATTTTATTTATTTTTTGGTGAGGCTTAATTTAAGAGCCCATAACACAATATCACAATATGCTAGTCTGTTCAATCAGTTTACACTATAAGAGTTGTTTTGTCTTAAGTTAGCAGTAGATACTCACCAGGAGTTGGCCAAGTCACGTAGTCATTGTCCTACACAGCCGCACTCACTTCTCCCTCTATCACAGAGCCGCCTTGCACCACTGCCGCGACTTCCTCCTCCAAATATGCAGCATCTCTGAGACAAGCCTTCACTCGGCTGTACATAGAATCCCTAGCTGGCCAAGTCCAACTAAAACGGCACGGTATTGCCCCTTTCTTCAGACATGTTTTGCTTTATTGGTTTAATATAGCTAGATGTCCTGTGGGTCAAAATGGGTGCTACTTGCATGCATGCTGTTGCAAATTACTTTGAAAGTTAGCCCCTAATGTCGGCCTTATGCAATTAGCCATTTCTTTCTGAGATCCACATCTGCTGGGAATGAGTGGAAACTCAAATATGGCTGTTTTTGTTTAGAATTAGTGCACAGCAGCACGCTACAAAAATACTTGTTACTCGCATGCGCCATTGTAAATAAACGCACACTCCAAATAAAAATGATTTTACACAGAACCGTCCTGACCGGAAATGTAGACCCCGGAAACGAGAAAAAAGGCCCTTTACCTGTAGAGTTCTGGAAAAGAGGTCTTGTGTAGTGTGAAAGAAAAAACATTGCAGAAAAAAGCATAATTCTTAAAAGCTACCCAGATCATCAGTTTTTATCAGGACATGCACTGTCCCAACCAAGAGCGGGAATATAGTGCTGCTCACTGATTCATGGTGAATAAAGTGTATATAGCTAGTGTGTTTGTCAACACTGGGGTGATTTGTCTGGAGCTTTAGCCTACAAGCTAATTTGGTTCAGTTAGCAAACTATTAAAAATTACACCTGATATTATGCATAGGCGAACATACAGCACTACATAATGCTAATAAATGTCATTGATGTATTTGTAACTAGCTAAGTTGAGCACAGTATTGTGAATGTGAATTCCATTTGAGTAGCCAACACACTAAGTAGGCAAATAGCACCAGTTAACAACAACAACATAAATGTGAACATAAATATGATTATTCCATCTCCTGAGAAACTACTTTAACATCTGTTTAGACACAGTTAAATATAGTGGTTTGTGCCAGCAGATCTGGCACATTATGGAGATGTTTTATTTTTTGGGAAATTACAGTCTTTTTGGATTGAGTAATTTGCATACTGTGCATATGTAGGGCTGGAAAATATTCAATATCAATATACAGTACTGTGCAATAATTAAGCACCAGAGATTTAAAAAGCTATTTATCTGAGCAGTAAATGTTTATTTGCTAAAACAACAAACAAGCAAACTACAAATAATGCCCAACTTTAGAATAATACCAAATAAAATGATTCTAGTATGTGTGAATGTGTTGGTTTAATTTTTCCAAATGTATCCTTGTGGCAGTCCATATTGTTTGAGGTTATCATCCAGAACCCAGTATTACCAGTTAATATTGATTTTAAATATTGTGTGCTGTTGATTTAACAAATTAATGTAATCAAGGAGAATCTGAACAAAACAGTGTTCCATTCTATTTGAGGATGCAGTAGTCTAAGCATTCAAAAGAAAGAAGCAGAATATGTGGATTTGATGGTTGAGGTAAGGGAATGTGGGTGGCAGGCACATGTTAGACCAGTGGAGATAGGTGTTAGGGGATTTGTAGCGAAGTCTGCCACATCACTGCTTGTGCAGTTTGGCATCAGGGGCCGGAAACTAAAGGCAGCTGTGAAGGAGTTATCAGAAACAGCTGAAAGGTCTAGTCAGTGGTAAAGCTAGCTTGGAGAGGGGTGGGTCTGGGCTTCAGACTTCACTGTTTAGCCTTCTGGAGGTGTTGTGGGCTTAATTCAGCAAAACACTGAAGAGGGGAGGTGCCTACCTGATGACCACTGTGAAGAGCTAGTGATGCAGTTGGTGGTTTGGATACTCATGTGATGGGCTCAATTAGTAACAGCAGATGTTAAGGGTAGCTGGTTGCTGATCAGCAACCTTAGGTTGTAGCTGGAGGATTGGAACAATAGAAATTATGTGGCTGCTGGTAGGAAGAGCATGGGTTGAGCCCTATGTGAAGCTCTAAAGATGGATTGGCATAAGATATTTTACATCTTGTGTATGATGATAATTTTTCAAATTCACTCACACCTACTAATTTTGTAGAAAAACATTCTTATACAAACACAGTGGCACAGCAGGTAGTGTCGCAGTCACACAGCTCCAGGGACCTGGAGGTTGTGGGTTCGAGTCCCGCTCCGGGTGACTGTCTGTGAGGAGTTTGGTGTGTGTTCTCCTGTGTCCGCGTGGGTTCCTCTGGGTGCTCTGGTTTCCTCACACAGTCTAAAAACACGTTGGTAGGTGGATTGGTGACTTGTAGATTGGCGAAAGTGTTCATACTAGTGAGTGTGTGTGTTTCCCTGTGAAGGACTAGCGCCCCCTTCAGGGTGTAATCCTGCCTTGTGCCCAATGATTCCAGGTAGGCTCTGGACCTGTTTGGCACCATACTATTACTACAACAGCAACAACAACTAATAATAGTAATTAGTAATAATGCCTTTCAGAGCACCCAAAGAAACAGCATTTATTGGAATTTCTGGGGGATGCTTTTCAGCTGGGACACCATGGTGGTGCAACATGTAGTGTCGCTAACATACAGCTCCATGGTTCTGGGGTTGTGGGGTTTAAAGCCCGTGTGTGTGTATGATGCCTAGTGTTAGCATCACACTCGGGGTGCATCTCAAAGCTAGACTGCAGTCTCAGAAAGAGGGTCCTCAGTAAAACAATATTAAGTAATCATTTGAAAGACACTGGCTTTTGCGGTTGTGTCAGGAAACTTAATTTTTTTAAGATATGTAGCTGTGATATAGGATGTAGCTGTGCTAAGTATAGTAAGGCAATTCATGTGGTAAGACAAACCACAAGTGTACTTGGTTTCTCTTCGTTTTATAAATTCAAGTGAAGGCTGCGTTTCTCTGATATTTTTGAAGGAATGTCTACATTGGAACAGTGTTCTGTGATGTAACACCACCCCACTGATCATGCTATTTACTCCCTCAGTTCTTACGATTAGGACATCTTTTTGCATTTTATCTGTGTATTAGCCATGTTTGAAGAAGAGGATCAGAAAAAAAAAAAAAAAAAAAAAATATATATATATTTATATATATATATATATATCACTCTACTAAGATATATATTTCTAAAACAACATTCTTGTGGCTATCTGAAATCAAGTACTGTCCGCATGTTACATTATTGTTAAATGTCTTATGTTATTACAGGGAATTAAGTTATTTGAAATTCAGAGGCAGGCCCGTTGTGTGACATCTGTGTTTACAAAAAGCTAAATTTTCCTCATACACATGAGAACAGTGACAAAGCCATTTTCAAATATCTCCACCTTGGAGAGCATTTGGACAGGAGGCCAAAACGCAGACAAAAACATTTTAGTTTAGAAAAATATCCATCTCTGTGTGAATGGGGTCTTAAATATGTTGTTATCATACTCTGAAATAAGATGAGCATTACTTGTCATTTTTAAACAGAGGGTCTGTGTTGATCTGTTTTCCATTTCTAACCCTGCAACAGAAATGCAGAGAACAACCCATTTCCCTATTTTGTAAATTATCAACAGTACCAGACAATGTAGATTTAATTTGTTTTTCTTTTCTTTTCTTTTCTTTTCTTCCAACATATCAAAACACAAATACAAGTAATATTGGAATCGGATATATTTTGATTTTAGTTCCCTATAAATTAATATTTTATTTCTTCATACCTAACAGGAAGATAAGACGCATAAGTGTCACATAAACATAACGGTTCTACTGCGGTTTCGCAAATTTACTTGTATTAGCCTTGGAACACCCTCTCCAGACACCCATGCCCCCGAAATGCATATAAAGCTTAGCATATTTTGCATCATCCTTGACCATATTTTTAATTAAATCCTGAAACGGGTCAAGTATGCGTATCGTTAATCTACCAGCAGAATAATTTCCTCCTTAAATAGATGGTGCTATTAGTGTTTAAAAACGGCTGATTCTGACTAAAATCTGCAGCCCAGCCCATAATTAGCCACACGCAGGAATGAAAAAGCTCATTATTTTAATTTATATTTGTTTATATTATTTTTTTGTATTTAGTTTAATTCTGTTGTAGAAAAGAGTTTGTTTTCCTTAAATCAATGCTATGTATATAGTTCAAAATATGGAAATGGGTCATTCTCTGTTTTTCTATTGCAGGATTAGAAATGGAAAACCAATTAACAAAAGGTACACAGGCTACAGCGCTTCTCTGAAGTGAATTTTCCTCTAAAGGTGCTGATGGGATGGGAGAAAAATAACAGTAAATATTTTTAGACATTTTCAGTCTTGCCAAGCTGCCTCAACAATTGAGTAGGGATCTCTGTAGGAGTATGTTTAAGGTATTGCAGAATTGCAACAGACTACTTGCATACATAACATGATAAAAAATTTGGTCTGAACAGAGATCTGTAGGTTTTGAGAAAGACCTTGTGTGTGTGTGTGTTTTCTCTTGGGTGTATTATGTGGCTCATGTAGCTTGTAGATGGTGAACAGTCAAGTTTCTGTAATTATTGTAATACTGACAGGTCTCTCCACAACCTTTCATTAAGCATAGGGAGTGGGAGAGAGAGGGAGACACACACACACACACACACATTCACATTTAGTTTGAGGCCCCAAATCTGGCTAAGTGAAGAGGCAGAGGCAAGCAAGAGGGATGAGAGCAGCTATTTATACCAGGCCATTTCCTGGTGCCCCCCCCCACCAAACACACATCGCTTACACATGCAAACACAGAGAGAGAATATGAGTTAGAGAGCGAGAGACCCCAAAAACACAAGTTTAAAATCTGCATGACTATTACACAGGCTGTCTGCTATTCAGCTCCCAACATGGAAAAAAAATTCCACATTCAATTCATGATTCTTTATTCCATTCTGTTTTTGTCATTTGTCTTATTCTCTAATATTTTGTCTTTTACCTTTCCATTGTTTTTATTTTTATTTATTTATTTATTTATTGCTTAAAATTGCCTTGCTGTGAAATAACCATTACACAAATGGTAGGGTCAGTCTCATTTTTTTTTTCTTTTATCTTTATTACATTTCCCGTTTTTACTTATATATCCCTTTTTTTCCTCTAATTTTACTTTTTTTTTCCTCTTTTGCTCCATCTACAGGCCAGCTCAAGTGACACACTCCTCATTTTTTTCCTCTCACTCTCTCACTTTTCTTGCTCTCCCTCCTCTTGTAATGTGAGCTCTGCATTCTGTCCCAAAAAACCTGTTGATTAGGACACCACAGTGACGTGGCAGTTATGTTCTCTCTCTCTCTCTCTCTCTCTCTCTCTCTCTGTGTCTCTCTCTATATCTGTCACTGTCTGTGTCTGTCTCATTTCTCACAGGAATCAAAATAATACAAGATACTGAAATTTCATTGGCCTTGGAATTTAAACTAGGATTTGGGTTTGGGTACTTTATATCAGTGGAAATTGGTTCAATATTTTGGAAAACTGGTGGAACATTTGCTGAAGTGAGTGGTAATAATGGAAGGAAGGTTACGAAAGCAGAAGTTGTGTGGTTGTAGGGAACTGATTAGCTACTAAGCAGTTTCAACTACTTCACCCAGCTCCTGTTTCACTTCTGTTTCTCAGTGGTAATACATGATCATGCGGTCATAATGTAATGGAGAGGACGAAAATAGGAAAAGATCATGTTGATGTTTTTAATTTTTTTTTCTTAAATGGGGCATATCTCTTTTTAAACAGGTTAGAATACGTCTAAAGGTTATACAAAAATGTTCATGAAATTCTTTGCACAACATCACTCTCTCATAAAGAGATATCACCAGCTTTATTCTTGCTAGCTGTAAACATTCATTCATTCATTCTTTCAGTCGTTGTCTGTTACTGCTTATCCAGTTCAGGGTCGTGGTGGGTCCGGAGCCTACCTAGAATTTTTGGGCACGAGGCAGGAACACACCCCGGAGGGGGAGCCACTCTTCACAGGGCAACACACACACACACACACACACACATTCACTCCAGTCCTGGGCGGTATTACAAAAATTCTATGTCACAGTATTTTTCAATATTTTTATTATTATTTTTTTATTTTTTATTTATTTATTTTTTTAACATTCATAAAGTGATAACCACATTGATTGTGAGAAGTATTGCTGCAGTAGAGTTGTTAAGAATACCCTACTCCACTGTCATAAGAATTGTACATTGTACAAAAAAAAAATCCACATTTGTATTATATGTAATAGTGAATTAAAATTAGTGAAGAAATTATAAGGCATGCAGTTGCAGTGAAAATGCAGAACCTTTTATTTAGCACGTTTTACAGACAACTTTAAAATTCTAGGCAAATTTTCACAACTTTTTAAAACCTGCTACACTCTGCTAATGTTATCAATCTCTCACCAGTTTTTTTTGTTTATTTGTTTGAGAAAATTTTACCTTCATTAATTTACAACATATTTAAAAAAATAAGATGTATTAAGATATAAAGTAGCCAGGGCTGCGAATATCTTCCCAGTCTCAAATATCTTCATTAACTAACAATAGTTCAACAAATAAATAATAACAATATTCATAAATAGAAATAATGTGCAATTCCCAGCAATAATACTATTGATATTTTAGCTCAACAGCATTTTCAGTAAGGGTTTGTTTGGTCTGAGTCTAAGCTTTTAAAGCCAAAGTACCTCCAGACAACAGACACGGCTCCATTTTTTTGGCAAAAGTTCTTCTGAGTCATCATCTTCTACTTTAATGTCTGGTACAACTTCTGGTTCAAAACTTCCCTGTCCATTTTCACCATTCTCAACAACTCCATTAATACTTGCGCTCTGTTTCATGTGTGTTTAGCGGTGCAGCAGTGAAAAGCGTGCCCTGTGAAATTTACCACCATGCTACATTCTGGACACGGTTAGGCTTTTTAAACCTGGTGGCTGGTATGTGAAAAATTCATATCATAACAAAAATAAAAACCAGTTTTTGGTGCAAACCGCTATACTGCCTAGTACCAGATGTAAAAAAAGAAAAAGAAAACAAGCTGTCCTAGTGATACTGCGTATGTGTTGATTGAATGATAAAAATTGGTTAATTATGCATGCAAGATTTTTTTTGCTGCTGAACCAGGTTTAATTGGAAAGTCAGCAAGATTTAAAATTAAATCTGCTAATTTATTTCTTGCCACTTTTGGTCCCATAAGCAGAACCTCTGTTTTTTTACTGTTTAGGTGGAGGAAGTTATGCAACATCCAGCCTTTCACGTCTTTTACACATTCCTCTATTTTCTTCAGTCTGTCATCGGGCTTCGCTGAAATATACAATTGTGTGTCGTCTGCGTAACAGTGGAAGTTTATCTCATGGTTTCTTTTAACTGTGCCTAACGGTAACATCCATCCATTATCTGTAACCACTTATCCAATTTAGGGTCGCGGGGGGTCCAGAGCCTACCTGGAATCATCGGGCGCAAGGCGGGAATACACCCTGGAGGGGACGCCAGTCCTTCACAGGGCAACACAGACACACACACATTCACTCACACACTCACACCTACGGACACTTTCGAGTCGCCAATCCACCTGCAACGTGTGTTTTTTGGACTGTGGGAGGAAACCCACGCGGACTAACGGTAACATGTATAATGTAAATAATAATGGTCCTAAATGGAGCCTTGTGGAATTCCAAATCTTACTGTAGAATAATTCTAAGATAAATAATTTACATTTACAAATGGACAATGTACTGTTAAGTAAGATTTGAACCATGATAGGGCTGTCCCTGTAATTCTAATGTCCCTGTTTTTCTAGAGCTGTCTCAGTGCTATGATGTGGCCTTAATTCAGATTGGAATTTTTCATATATATATATATATGATATATATGATATAGATATGAACTAAGTTGTTGGGCCACGGCTTTTTCTAAGATCTTGGATAGAAATGGCAGATTAGAAATAGGCCTGTAATTAGACAGCATCAAGATTTGGTTTCTTGATTGGCCTTAGATGACCCTTTTTAGATGACCCTTAGATGGCCCAAGCTAAGGGTTTAAAAGCTTTGGGTACATGACCGAAGTTAAGGGATGAGTTTACTATAGTTAAGAGTATTGATAATGGTAGTACTTCTTTGAGAAATTTACTAGGAATTGCATCAAGTGTGCATGTTGTACTGGTTCCAGAGGTGATAATCTTCTCTAGTTCTAACTGTGGGAGTGGGTAAAAGTCTTTCTTTTACAATTAAGTTATGTTTTATATCAGCCACATCAGATGACAACCAGGTTGGATTTAATACTGTGGGTTGAGTTTGTTGTCTAATGTTTCGATTTTATTATTAAATTTAAAAAGTCCATTAAAACTTCACTGGTGAGAGTTACCAGAATTCTATAAGGCTGTCCTTCCAGGCAGTGTGAAACACTTCCAGCTTGGTTGACTGCCATTTCCGCTTTAGTTTCTGTGCTGTTTGTTTTAAGGTACTGTTTTTGTCATTGTACCATGGGGCAAGCTTTTTCTCTCATACTCATACTCATACTTTTTCATTTAAGTGGGGCCACATTTTCTACATTCGATCGATAGGTATTTTCCAAGTAGTCAGCTCCATTGGATCTGATGGAGTGGGAACTGTGGTTGATAGTTCTGGGAGGTTTTCTATAAATTGTAGGGCAGTAGATGGTTTAATTGTATGCTCTGTAGAATAGCGAGGGGATGTACATATATTATGGCTAAGACGTAGCTCATATGAAATTAGGTAATGGTGGAGATTGCTGAGGTTTGCAGTAAGATATTAATTTTGTCTATGTTAAGACCTAGTGTCAAAACTAATTCTAAGTGGGACTACAGTAGTGTGTAGGCCCTGTTACATTTTGAGTAATACCAACAGAGTCTAGGATTGAAGGAAATGCCTTTTTTTTGTGGGTTCTAATAAATGAATTTTCAAATCTTCTACGATTATAACTTTATCACTGCACACAGCTTGATTTGCAGCGAAATAGCTGAATTCTTGTAGCCATCCTGAATATGGCCCTGGTGGTCTGTAAATGTTACATAATAAATATGCTTTCTTTTATAATATTTGTATCTTAAAATTACAGCTTCAAAGTCATTGTGATCCTTCACTGACCTGTAATAAGGAAAATAGAGTACCTCTGTCATTGCTATTCTGGGCTAAGCACTGCAGAAATTGAACTATGTATAATTTTGTGGAGGGTAGAAAGCCTCCTCCATCCTCCCAATTTTTCAGTGTACTGTAAAATGAGTTATTTGTACAGAAAACATTTTTTTTTTGTGTCATGATCTAGGTATTGCTTTTGCTATGTGTAGTTCACATTTACAGTACTGTTGTGAAATCAATTCAAACACACACACACAAATTAACCTACAGAAATGTATACACATAATGACAATGTTTTACTTTTGAATTACAACAATAATGTGTTACTTTGGTGGTACTTTAGCCATTACCACCAAACGGTCATCAACGCTATAAAACTTTGATGTCATTAAAGCTTATCTCGAACTAACACTGCAAACATCATGAAAGTGCAGTATTAGTTCAACAAGAATGCATCCATTTTATGTCTCTTACCCTTTAGGCCAGTATGTAAAATTCTGTCTAGTATGCTTCTGAAGTTGTATAGTCTAGTTCTTACAGAGTTCAGCCTTGGGGAAAAATAATGTCACCTCAAACAATGTCACCTAAGGGCACAATGGTTGTGTGCTTTCAACAGCAGTTTCTGCCTTTGGCCTTTATGCATCAAGATTTCCCCCCGACGTCCACCACTGACTGAATCTTTTCAAGATATTATCAAATCAAATTAGACAAAATGTATTTGTATAGGGTATTTTTACAACTGATGTTGTCACAAAGCAGCTTCACAGAATTCCGGTAAGACAAAGTTTTGACATGAAATGTAAAAATGTAAAGAATGTAAAAATCCCCAGGTGAGCAAGCCAGGGGTTACAATAGCAAGGAAAATCTCCCTCAGAGATGAAGAAGAAACCTTGGGAGGAACACAAGGGGGGGACCTATCCTCTGCTGGTCAGGTCCCCCCTTATGAACTGTAGATGATGAAAGACCTAAATTCTTTGCAGACGTGCACTCAGAAGCATTGGCTTTGAACTGACTGATAATTCTCTAACCAGGTTTGACACAAAGTGGTAAAAAACGACACATTATTGCTTGCAGAGACCAAGACTTTGATGGATGCTGCTTTATAATTTTATTTTTTTTAAGCTTTTTAAAGTTTTTTGTCTATATTTTGGCCTCCCATCCAAACAAGAACTATGTCTTAAGTCACTGAAAATTTTTGTTTTCGAAAACATTCTCCAAAATTGTCACTGATCTTGTGTGGATGAGGGAGACTCAGCTTTTTGGTGATGCCTGTTTCTGACTGAAATTCTCCTCTTACCCTATATAGTGACTTACACAAGTCATAAAACTGCCATGTATATATGCAGATATACGATACCCACATATGAATGATTATTAATGATGTTTTAGGTATTAGAAATGTATAATGCATTATTAAGATGTAGATTAAAAGACTATTTGGTTTGTCCATGGAAACAATGAAAATGTTTTCTTTTGTACTTTATCAGTATAGTAAATTTCAAGGAATTTAACTAATTACAGTTTTTAATTTTCAATTTGGGCAGCACGGTGGCGCAGCAGGTAGTGTCGCAGTCACACAGCTCCAGGGACCTGGATTCCTGCTCCGGGTGACTGTCTGTGAGGAGTTGGTGTGTTCTCCCCGTGTCCGCGTGGGTTTCCTTCGGGTGCTCCGGTTTCCTCCCACAGTCCAAAAACACACGTTAGTAGGTGGATTGGCGACTCAAAAGTGTCCGTAGGGGTGTGTGTGTGTCTGTGTTGCCCTGTGAAGGACTGGCGCCCCCTCCAGGGTGTATTCCCGCCTTGCGCCCAATAATTCCAGGTAGGCTCTGGACCCACCGTGACCCTGAATTGGATAAGCAGTTTCAGATAATGAATGAATGAATGAATTTTCAATTTGAAAAGCATCTCTTCTTCCAGCTTCTCTGGAAATGTGGTTTGTATATCAGTTTTGTATGTAGGCAATGTATTCAGGTAATGTCAGGTAATGTGTTGGCCTGGGCCATAATACTACATTTTATATTAAATGTTTTATTTTTGAGGTAAAAAATATTATAATTTCTATGTGTCTGTTTTTCATTATCTGGGCAGGAATATCCAAATGTAAATTTACACAAGTTTATTGAAATATTTCCTTGATGATTTGAGTACTTTGCATTCTGTGCATATATATATATATATATATATATATATATTATTTTTCTGATAAATATTTTCATTAAAAAATTTCCAACTCAGAATTATTTTCTTTTAAAACTGCTACAATGTTACAAAGTTTTATATTATGATCATTTTCTGTATCTCTGTATAGAGTGGTCTTTTATGGTCAGTGGAGCTGAGGAAATGGACAATGAGTGAATATGTGAATATGTATTATGGCTGATTGGTATGTGTTTGTGAATACAAACGAGAATGTATTAATTTCTTTCAGTGATTCACGTGTGGTGTTCTCCCTCTGTCCGTTTGTTTTTCCTTCAGTGTCCACTCCACAGTCAGTCCAAAAACACGTTTGTAGGTGAATTGATTACTCAGAAGTGTCCATGGGTGTGATTGAATATGTATGTTGCCCTGCGAGGGATTGGTGCCCCCTTCAGGGTGTGTATGGAATAAGTACAACTTAATCATCTACGATTATTATAGATTATGATACAGTTATATTCCCTAACTAAAGGTACTCAAAACTTTATTTTTCTTAACCAGTTAGTAGCAATTAAGCTGTAAATTGTCACCTAATTTCTTGAAGGCGAATTTGCTGCTCTCCAGTCTGTTGGTTTGTATGAAACAGGTCTGAGTTTTTTTTTACAAAATCCCAGTGTTTGTAATTGGATAAAACAACAAAGTTTACTTATATTGTCTGACTTAGCTGCCACTTTCGTCACATACATAAAGAATATTGCCCAGCTCTCCTAAATCCCAGTGTCCTCTGTTTTTTCCTATAGCTGGAATATTTCCATGCTTCTGGCTGATTAATTGATTGATAAGTTTATAGACAACTGTTTCTTAAATGAGTGACTGTATTGTGAAGTGTTCACAATAAAGTCACAAAGTCTTAAATATTGAAACAATCTTAGTTCAATAAAATAACATCTCTCTTTGAAAGTCTCTTTTGTTGTGTATTATATTGCCATAGGTCATGCCTATAAAAGCAACAACTAGGGATTATTCTCTCCTATTCTTCCCAACTCTCTCGCTCCTTCCACCCCCATCCCACATGATTGGTGGAGTGTAAGCAGACTGGCAGGTCTATCTCCTCAACTATTTGACTAATTATTATCATGTGAACCATGAAAAAGCTATGTATCCCAACTGTACAACTTATTTACAAAATAGTGATATTTCATACTACGTTTTACCAGCACTTGGCTAGGTTTCAACTGTGCCCTTATTTGTTTCTGTCCCTCTTCACCCTCTCCATTGTGTGCATTGTGATCTCTCTGGAAGCATACAGTGTACTGGACACTATGTGGTTAGTTGGAGTATGTATTGTAGGGGTGGTGATGTCCTGGTGACTGGTGTCATATTGTTTTAGGAGCCTGGGTTCTGTCTGTATATTATGTCATGATAAAGCCATTGTATCTACCCTCACTTCCTGGGAGATTTATCTCTGTCGCTTACAAATGAGCTGATATTTGGATTGTAACAATGGCAACTTCTGCATAAGGCAAATAAAAGAAGACTGCAAACATTCATCGCTTGTTTCTTTTGGCATCACAATTTTTCCTCCATGGCTTTCAAATTGACTTGACTTTTATATTCTTTAAGCAGTGCCACATGAATTTGGGGTAAGATATTGATTATTATTACAGCCTTTCAGCTGATTTGTGGTCATTGGTCCAATACCAGCCACTGGATCAGTGATATTTATAAAACTTTTATTACAATAAAATATAACTATACATTTCATGAATATTATCTAGTGAAACAACTGATCCAGTGGCTGGTATTGGGCCAATAACCGCAAATAATCAGTTGAAAGGCTTGATACGACACTGGAAAGAAAAGATTTTTATTATAAGTCTCAGTTGTTTCAGTGAAATCCATCAATAAAAGAAAAATAAAATAAATGAATAATATACTTTTGTTAGGGATCTAATTATGTCTTATCACAGACCTTAAACTTTAATGGTCATAGCAATTGGTACAGATTGTGAATTGTTTGCTTTTGTACAGTTCAGAACTTATTTCAGAGAGTGTAACATCATCACCTGCCTGGAATAAGCCCACAGAGTTGGGTGAAGGATTGTAGAGGAAGAATCCATTGTCTGGTCTGATGTGGATCTCAGCCTTACAACAAAAGATTGAACAGGGATAAATCAATAATTAAGAGAATTGAGGGCTCTACCTTTGACCCAAAATATTTAGTTGGGACTGACTTAGGAAGAGATGCTTAGTTTTAATCCTGATAATTCCTTGAGCCCATATGTCATATGACTTTTGTCAAAATGTCTTGACAAATTTATATTTTTGGCCAATTAGATCATGTTATTTTATCACACTGAAATCTGTAGTGGGTTGTAGTAATCAGTGGAACAAGTTTTTGAGATTCTCTGATATAAGGCCATCAGAACATTACCCTTGAATTACCCCAATGGAAGCTGTCCAGATTAATTTTTGTAGATTTATGGCTGTATAGCATGGACATTTTGAAAGTTAGTTTTGTTTAAATGAAGTCAGCATGTGACAGAAGCCTAAATATTCAAAGGAAAAGAAAGTCTGATAAATCACACATGATTTTTACACAATTTTCCTTGTAGTGTGGAAAATAGAAGAGTAAGCCAGTGCTATGTGAGAATATAAAACTAAAGTGAGGAAACAAATCATTCAGTGGCTGAATGTTTTTCACTACAAGAGGTTTTAACTCATTTAACTTATTTTTTAGTACAATCAAAGAGTACTAATGCATACTAATACAAATATTAATTATTTTATGCAGTTGTGGAACACAGGAAAAATATTTGTCTGTATTCCACTACTTCATGAAACTTATAATACTTTAAACAAAGTAAGAACCCCCCACTTTTTTGTTCTTTTTTTCAGTTTTGTCATTTGTAGTTCACTCAGCAATGGACTAAGCCTAAAAGGAGGTAGATGACTTTTCATATTTCTAGAACTTTAGGATTTTAGGATTTCTGGGCTGGAATCATAACATGAAATCAAATTTCCGTTACAAGCTTGTCATATGTTAAATTTCCCTATAATTACAATCTAGTTTCTATAATTAAATAATATTGTGGTAAACAATTTAAAGGAGCAATATTTAATATATTCACTGTAATAAATCATAAAATGACCAGTATGTGTCATCAGAGATTAAGGAAATATGGAAGCACTGGCATCTCTCACAGCAGCGGTCAGTGTGTTCTACTTTTTGGAGTGTCACATTAAGGCAAAAAAATCAGACTGGAGTTGCTTCGGCCAGTTAATATGAACATAGTATACAATGGTATAACTAGACCCATGCTATACTCTGGCACATACCCCAGTAGAATGTTGTGCTGAACATAATGACTCAATTTACAAATAATGAACGGAAACGTGACCGATGTTTATTCTTGAGCAACTGAATGCCGTTCACGTTTATGGCATGACATCATCAAAAGACAGCCAAGCATGGCTAGTGCTAGTGGCATTGAGCATTTGAATCAGTTTTTTGAGAACTTGTGCATTGACTCAGATGGGGAAAAAACACATTTTTGTGCAGATTGTATCCGCCTAGTTTTTTTATTTATTAAATTTTTTTTAATTAAATTTTTTTCCCCTCCTCTCGAACAAGTCCGGATATTAGCCACTTCTGTATTGAATTTAAAATGACACATTGAGCAGAAGCATCAAAGCAGGCTTGTGGAATACATGCCAATTTTTGAAGTCACGGTAATGGAAGTACAGATGTCCCAATTCATTATAATAAATTCATGTTGTGGTATTGAACTGCTGCATAAGTAAATGTTGTCTGAATTAAATGTTCATATACAGTATAATTTCTCATTTTTAGCATAATATGATACATTGTTTAGGTGTTAAAACATATTCTCAATCTCAACATTGGTATAGACCATTGTTAGTGAACGTGGTATGTGATAATATTTTTATTTTGGGATTAGCAATGATTTTGGGCTGTTGCTGGATGGGTAGAAAGTGGTTCTACTGAAAATGAATAGCATACTGAAAATTATTTTTTGAGGGGAAAAAAACAAATGAATGTGAACTAGTTCAAATTTTTTTAATTTTCTATTTTATTTTTTCATCTATGAACCTGAACTAGTTCATTCATTCATTCATTCATTGTCTGTAACCGCTTATCCAGTTTAGGGCCGCGGTGGGTCTGGAGCCTAATCCGAATCACTGGGTGCAAAGCAGGATTACACCCTGTAGGGTGCACCAGTGCTTCACAGTGAGACACACTTACACCTATGGACACTTTTGAGTTGCCAATCCACCTACCAACGTGTGTTTTGTGGGAGGAAACAGGAGGACCTGGAGGAAACCCACGCAGACACAGGGAGAACAAACCAAAGTCCTCACAGGCAGTCACCCGGAATGGGACTTGAACCCACAACCTCTAGGTCCCTGAAGCGGTGTGACTGTGACATTACCTGTTGTGTGCCACCGTGCCACCCTGAATTAGTTCATTTAAAGTAATATGAGCTGAATTTTGAACTAGTTCATTGTAAATGTGAACTGCCACAACAGGGTTGCTGTGTCCCACTAAAATCACAGAGATAAAAGTCAACTTTATCTTGGATTTCTAAGCAGAGTTACAAGACACAGTACACAAATTCACAGAGAAAATAATGATAAGATCAGTACCGCCCAAATTCTAATGAGCGTGTTCATTTAAAGACTGATGTTTCTGAATCTTTCAGTTGTAGACAATGCCAAATTAACTTATGAGCTGCTGAGTAAAGTGATGTTTTTCAAATTTGTGCCCAATGAGTCAGACGAAACATGGATGCACTTATGGCAAACGGGGCAAAACATAGAAGATTTATACAGTTTCTGTTTTTATTTGTTCAAGAAATACACATAAACAGAATGAATGCAATTAATTAAAATGTTTTTAGTCTTCCTTATTTCTTCCTTTGTTCTTATCCATGGAAGAGTAACGCCCACTTTAGTTAAATCACTTAAGCTATTTAGTGTTTAACAGACTTTTATTACATGATGCATATTTGAGCCCCTCCTACTGAGTGGCAAGCATATTGTACTGCACCCCAGTACAATGTGGTCCTGGTAGCCTATGTCAGATGGTTCTTGAAATGCATGAATTACTAATGGTGTATTTTGGGCCGGTTTAATTGAACTCTGGTTTGTTTGGGCAGGTGTGAAAGAATTAATCACGCTAGGATGTGGACCAAAATAACTACACTGATACCCTCGGGGTGTTGCCTAACAAACTCTGCGGCTCATTTCTAATGAGAACATGATCCGAACACAATCTGACCCAGGACGGTGCTAAATGGCTCCAGTAGCCAGGGATGTTTTGGTTGCTTGGATTTTCCCTGTGTAAAAATAAACCAAACACTCCAAAATTACAAACTACTTAACCGATTCTCAGGGGAAAAAAAACCTACAGGCTTGTAAAGCAGTCAATTTACTAATCTTGATTATTAAAAAATGAATGATAATAGAACAAAATGCATTTCTAAAAAAACATTTTGGATTTTCTAATCCAACAAGCAGGGTCTCTCTTTCTGAAATGATGCTTTCTTTTTCTAAAACGTCTGTCAAAATGTAGTATCATAGAAGTTACTTAGTGACTTTGTTTCCCATGAAAATGATGTGGCCAACTTTTTTTTTTTTTTTCTTTTAAACATTTCCAGACATTGTAGCAGACCTTGTCACCATAGCTGTTTAAAGTCCCTACTGTCTGCCTTATGGCTGCTTTTGTTTTAAACAGAGTTTAAGAGCATTTCTTGCCACTTTTCAGGGTGGGATTTTTTTTCATTCGCTGAGTGGTCACCATAGCAACAGGCCGCCATGATGCTGAAAGGATGTGGTGAGATGCTTTAGAATCTGTCACTCTCTGTTAGTCATACTCATAATCCCTCCCTCCCCCTCTCTGTTTCAGTCTTTCTGCCGTTCCCGCATTCTTTCAATCTTTGTCTTTCAGTCGTTTTTGTTGCTACCACATGCAGTGGCAGCACAGCAGCAGGAAGAAGCCAGAAAGGGGATGGGAGTTGTTGTGGTGAGTGTTGCAACATTGAGAACACAGCTGTAGACCTCATTTGTTTTGGTTTGCAGAAGCACAGTCTTTTCCCTTCTGTGTGTGCAGCCAGTTCAGCAGTGGTTCTCTGAAAGGAGAGGCTGGTAGAACATGCATACTGGATGATTGGCATGTATTTGAACTGAGCACATGTTAGAGTCAGGGTAAGGTGGCCAGTTTGTATGGATAAGACGTCAACTTATCTGACCCCCTGAGCCTTATTAGTGATGCTGAGGCCCTTAGATAAGGTAGGAGGCTTCCTTTAGCTATGGTTGTACTGAGATTCATCATTATTAATTTCTTATACTTAATAATTTGAGTTGATGTGTCCCCATTGTAGCTCTGAGAATCCCACTACTGAGTGAAGTTTACATGCTTGATTCCGTGCTTAGTTTGCTTGGGTTTTATCTCAGAAAATGAATTTGCATATTGTCCAAATATTTACTAATCAATTTTCAAAGCTTTTTCAATTAATCACATAGTTTTGCCCACCCGTTGTAAATAATATTCTAATATAAGTATTGCTAGTAATAATAGTCACAGAAGTAATGTTAGTGTAATATTTGAAGACCTCTGACCAATAAGCTATTTAGAAGCTGCTGTATAAGATTTGGTGAAATGATTTTTGATATCCTGTGCACATGCACAAATCCAAATCCTAAGCACTGAAGGCATTTACATGCATATAATAATCTGATAACTGTACAAAATAAGATTTTGTGGGTAATCAGATCAACGTGTTTGCATATACTGGGAATTCAGATAATAGAAAAAAAATAAGGAGTTAACATGAGTCCAGCCATAATCTAATGTCTGCTTTGCAACAGGCAATAATATCACAGAAAGACCTGATGTAAACTTCCTTTTTGAGTTTTTTTTGTGAGGATGGACCACTTTACCAGCAAGTGTGTGTGTGTGTGTGTTTGTGTGTTTTTTTTAATGATTTTCAAAATTATGCCATGCTAACCTTCCTCTATACTGCTGGTGAAAGAGCACTGAAGGGAGGTGTATGTTTCTTTAACTATGTATGAATGGAGCACTTTCAGACCTCACAGTGAAACATCTTTGGTGTAGCAGAAATGGGTCTTGAAACAGCTGGAGACAGGAGATATGCTGCACAGGAAACACATTTCGAATTGGTTCTTTTCTTTTTTAAAATATGATTAAGACAGACAAAATGTAATAGAATACGTTAGCAGTAGATAATCATTTGTTGGAATCTAAATGTAGTAAAATTTCTTAAAATGACTAGAGATTTTTATATCAAGAGCCAGATACAATGAGTGATGAATACATCAGCTGTTGTCTCAACAGCAGCCTTTGCGTTAACTTTCTGTTGACAACCTGTGAAGTAAGGTGGCTGTCAAAAATTGGAAAAAAAAAACTTGGGCAAATGCAATGCTTGTTACTACAGTAATCAATGCAGTTTAGAGCCCTGTGATATTTCTGTGTGTGTCTCTGGAATGATGTAGATTTTAAGTTGGAGTATGATTACTAGTACAAAACGTGAGGATTTAACATCGGTACCTGACCTCACTAATGTTTTCATGGGTGCCTGACATCAATGATAATTTTTATTGTATATTTATTTTTAACCAAAGGCATGTCTTTACCTTAATAATCATGCCTGGATATTCTTTGCTTCCCCTTTATGACCCTTGTGCTCTTATGTAATTTATAATGCAAAAATGCCTTGTGAGAGATGCTTTGTCAAATATTTTGGTTTAGGTTTTTTATTTTTATTATCTTATTATCTTTATTATCTTATTTGTACAATTACTTATGCATAAAATAACATTGGGCGGAAAAATTATATCAGGGCCAAGTCTGTTTGAAATGCGTAATGAAGCAGTGATTTGAGTGTGCAAGGTTTTTTTTTTTTGTTTTTTTTTTTAAATTGCAAACTAAAATTTCTAACAAACTATTACTATTAACAAACGTACAAAGACAAGATTGCCAATGTTTTACTTACACATTTCATAGTGTGTTGTAAATATTGAACTAAATTTGATAACTGCAACATCCTCCTAAACAAAAAAAGAACATTTTAAATGAATTAAAAGATTCATTAATTCATTAAGTAATTAATTACTTTTGATACAACCCCTCCATACAGTGACAGATGTTGGTTTTTCATCTGTTGGCACAGAAAAAATTTTCCCACAAACAAGCTTAAACATGGACTCCTCTTACCACAGCATGTTTCCACTGATTTTACGGATCATCTGAGATAAATCTTTAGTGTTACAGGCATATCATTGTTTTATTTGCCTTCCAAAAAATTAAGCCAGTCAGCCAATACATTGCAAAACTATTGTTTGTAGATTTGTCATTTTAATAAATGTTCAACTGATTGCTTATCCAATTCAGGGTCACGTTAGGTCCGGAGCCTACCCGGAATCACTGGGTGCAAGACTGAAACACACATTGGAAGGGGTGCCATTTTTTTGAAGAGCGACACACTCTAACTTTCACTCACATACTCAAACCTATGGAAACATTTGAGTAGCCAATCCACCTACCAACATGTGTTTTTGGACTGTGAGAAGAAACCGGGTGAAACCCATGCAGACACAGGGAGGACACAGAATAAACATATCAGAGAATATTGTTATCAGAGAATAATGCATTTTCCTAAAGAGACAACTTTTTCTATGGTGTTTGTAGGAAGAGAACACCCAGATAGAGATTGCTACAAAAGACATTGGGATATATGAATGTTAGTGTGTGCTGTGCTCTGTTGTTTTGAGGTTATATATGAAGTTATTCTGTGGGAGTATGTGGCTTTTTGGCCAAGCCTGTAGCCTAGAGGGAGTGTTCCTGTTGCTTCTTCCTTCTGGAGTAAATCAGTTCCTTGTTAGTGAGCAGTGATGTTGTTAATGTTGCCTCCCAGCATTCATTAATTGGTGTAGGCTTAAAGTTGCAGAGAGGTATGCCAAACACATGTCAGCAGTAGATGTGTGCATGCACATGCACAGATGTGCGCGCGCACACACACACACACACACACACATATATATATATATATATATTCATTCTATTATTGGTTAGATTAATGTGTGCGCACAAGGTGCTTCAGAGTGCATAACTCAGTGCAGCACACCCACCATGACGAAACAACATGCCCTCTTTAACCATGTCAGTATGACATACCCACTGAAATCATAACTGTTTAGCTCTTGAAAGGCACATAAAATAAACTACTCATTGAGCAATGGAAAACCTGAAACGCTATGGGAAGTGAGCAGAAACTGCTGTGGGATAAACACATAAATAGAGGTGGGATTTGAAAAAGAAAATGTTGTAGGGCACAATTGTTGATTGCTTTGCTTTTGATGTAAATATAAATTATGAAATTTAAGCATCAATTCAAATGATAAACATTTTGGGACATTTAAATTAGATTGTTAAATTTATTAAATTAGACTTTGTAATTGTCAACTATAAGCTTCTAACCAGCTTTATGTATCTACCAAACCAACCTCTGTTCTCCCTCAGTGCTCTCCCTCAGTCTTCAGGATATACGTATATGGATGATAATTATTTAAAACTCAATGGTAGTAAAACAGAGGTACTCCTCGTTGGGTCTAAATCTACATTTTCAAACAATAGTTTCTGTTCTCTTTCTATCGCTGGAACAAGTTGCATAGTTGCATGTTTCTGCACAGTTGAAGAGCCTTGGTGTTTTTCTGGATAGTACACTTTCTTTCTCCACTTTTATATAATTAAATTTCCATATGGCTTATTTTCATCTTCGAAACATTTCTAGACTTCGGTTTTAACTTAACATTCAACTGAAGTTTTAGTGATGTAACCAATGCGCTGGTTACATCACGCATTGGCTACTGTAATGCAATCTTTACTGGCATTCCCAATAAACTTATTCAGCAGCTACAGGTCATTCAGAACTCCGCAGTACGGGTTATTACACATATTTGTTGATCAAGCATTTTACACCTCTGTTGATTCAGCTGCACTGGTACCCTGTGTCATAGCGGATTAATTTTAAAATATTATTACTGACATTTAAAGCACTTCATCATCTTTCTCTTGCCTACCTTACAGATCTCCTTAAAATCTACACTCCATCTCGTTCTTTCCACTCGTCATCAACAAGTCTTTTGATGCTACCAGCCATCAGTCTTAGCACAGTGGGTGCAAGAGCCTTCTCCTATGCTGCACCCAAACTTTGGAACACACTTGCCCCTGATATCTGTGCACTAAATTCACATACAGAATTTAAAACTGGTCTTAAAACATATCTTTTTAAACTGTCTTACTCATCTTAATTTGATCTATATTGCTGACTTTTAGTGTTAGATTAATTCTGTTATTTGGTGCTTTGCTTAATGCAGTTAAATACAAAAGTCTGCTCAAATCATATAAAACACAGTATGTTGATTTCTAAGTACAAAATGATTCACCTAGTTACATTAGACATCTAGACACTACAGGAAACACATTGGTGAAAAATGAGGCATTGATATAAAATGTACCAAATGTGGCTTAGGCCCCATAAACATTTTCTTTATAGTTTGAATTTAGAAAATAAATGCTAATTGTTCAGTATATGACACACAATTTCATTAGAGAAGGTATACCTATATAATGCAGTAAATTTTAAAAAATAAAAAACTAATGCGTGTTTTAATATTTGCTTGAGGGGCTGTCTGAAGGTCTTATTCAAATTGAATTTTAATTGACTATAATAGACTCCAGCTTTCTAAGTGACTGGTGTAAGCATGGCCTGTTGATCACCTCTGCTCTCTGGCATTTTAATTTTATGGCCTCTTATTCCTTCTCTGTATTACTCATTCAAATTTACACCCTGGCTCTGAGGAGGCTGGTGTGCAGACAAACTTTGTTCATTTTGTTTTGCAGTCTGACATCAAAATGATTACGTATCGGACTTTGTTGCTGGCTGTTTTTTTTTTTTAATGATTTTTCCTAAGTGCTTCTTTGATCTCATCGTTGTTTGGCATTGGGTTTGTTGTTGGAGAACTGGTCATATAATGAAAACAAAATCAAAGCAAGACTCTGTTAATGGTTCTTAATCTTTTCCATGCCATGTATTGGGCTTGCAGCACAAACAATGCTAAACATCCTGTTTGCAGGTAATAATTTATTAATTAAAACTGATTTTGGAAAAACTGATGTCACTAAGGCATGTGTCAATACAGGCCTCACTTCTGATATTTTCACGGTATTGTAAAATAAATACATGAAGAAAAAAATGGAAATAATGATGCTTAGGAATAAAACCATTAGGCATTGTTGTACTGTAAACGTATTTGTAAACAAGTAAAATATTGTTATAAATTAAATACATAAGTTAAATGAATTACTTTCTTGATCAATGACTGAGCACTGACTGTGGCTGAAGTTTATGGACCAGCACTGAAATCCCATGAAAGATTTCTCCCATGAGGAGAAAACTGGCGTGGATTTTCACTATTAGCCTTACACTTGACTAAATGTAACATGACAGTAACTTTTAAAGCCCATGGGAACACATTATGTTGTAATTCAATATAACAGAATTTTCCCATGGGCTTTTCAGATCTCAACTCTCATTAGACCTCTCTGAGAATGGCATGGGTGTGGTCTTAATATTCTAATTAAGGTACCTGACTGACAGCTTGCCATCACTGGCAAACAAAGTTGTTTACACTAACAAGGCAGTGCATACAGCTTTGAGACAGTGGCACTGCGTTTAAATATTAATTTAGTTTAGTCAACACCTGCAGATAAAAATGTTTGTGTATTGTCTTCTTTTCTCTGGAAGTCATCTTCCTCATATATAGAGCTTAAGAATTTTGTCAGCAAATTCTGACCATGGAAATTCTTTCCATATTGCTGAAATTGAAAGAGATGATTGCCTTGATTGGTCAGGGTAAACATGAAGTAAGCTTTACCAATTTTAGAACCGCCCATTCTACATCAAGAGGAGAGCAATGCTGTTGAAATGCAGCAGACATTTATTAGTCTTTGGGAAGATAGTCCTAAGAATGAACTTTTTCAGGCCCTGAGGATTGTATATTATATAGATTACAAACAGAGTGGTATATTTCAAGCATTTATTTCTTTTAATGTTCATGATAATGGCTTCCAGCCAAATAATTAAACCGAAAAGTCGTTATCTTAAAATTAGAAAATCAGAATATTATATAAGACCAATTTAAAAAAAAAAAAAAAGATTTTTATTACAGAAATGTTGGCCTACTGAAAAGTATATACAGTATATGCACTTAATACTTGGTCGGGCTACTTTTACATGAAGTACTGCATCAATGCAACGTGGCATGGAGGTGGCACTGCTGAGGTGTTATGGAAGCCCAGGTTGCTTTGATAGCAGTCTGAATTTTTGTTTCTCTCATCTTCCTCTTGACAATACCCTATAGATTCTCTATGCAGAGGGAAGCATTAAGTGCTCTAAAATTTCCTGGTAGATGACTGCACTGATTTTGGACTTGACACAGTGGACAGTTGTTTCTACAATTTTATGGGACAAAATCTCATTACACTTATTATTTTTAGCAACCCTGTAGTGTTTCCATTTTTCTGTCCAGATGCTGAAAACGTAGCATATTGAGGTTGAAAGATACAAGCTTAAATTTTACAGTACACATTTTTGAGCTTATACACTTTCAGTATTGCTTAGGAGTACAGCTTTACAAAAATTCTAATGTTTCTTGCTAATAATTAAAATGTTGTTATGTACAGGACAATTAAGAGTAAACATATCTATGTATTATATATAGCTTTATTACATATGGTGTCCCTTATGCAGAGTTATAATTAAATTATTTCTAAAGAAATCATCTATAGGTAGAGTGATATGTCACATTCCGTCTTACTCAAGTGTGAGAGTCCAGAATTAAAAGACAAAACGGATGAGATGTCTGCATTAGTCCTGCAATAGTGTGCCACCCTTTAAGATAAGTCTGTTCTTCCTTTGACATCTTCCTGACCTATTTTTTTTTTTGAAAATGGACAAACTCTAAGAGTGTAAATTGTATTTTGAGAGTTAGTGCTGCTGGTGGCCCATCGAAAGAATAGTATTGGAATTTTAGATATGTTGAGATGCTTTTTTTTGGCATTTGGTGTTTTGTATACATTTACCATAACAGGAAATCCTGTGTAAGGGAGACTGATATTTTGCGTAAGTCGAGTTCCTAATGCTAAGATGTCTTTTTATTTTTTTTCCCCCTTCCCAGATCTTCTTTGATGTGGCTCATCTTTGGAACTACCAGCTTTAATGCAGCATAGGCAAAAACCTTTGATTCTTTCTGAACCCTTTAACCTTTTCTTATTTTAAAAAGAAACATATAACCTGGAACAGAACTCAGCATGATTCTGCACTGCAAATTCACCAGTGTTAAAGGCGTAGTTCAGAATTGTAATCAAAAGACACTTTTTATAAATTTCAGATGTTGTTTCCTCAGCATTCGCTGGTTCTCCAGTCTGTTTGCATGCACAAAACCGTTCTAATGTGTTTACAAAGCCCCAGTGTCTGTAAATGAATGAAAAAAAAAACCAAACTGGCTTGGTCCAGTATGCTAGTTTTTCTCCGTCTCTCTCTGCTCATGGCAGAGGCATCTGGAGTTGTTTTAAACAATGGAGAGCACTCCAAACATTGAAAAGCATGAACCAAAATGAGGATTGCTCTATTCCTGCTCTGTAGGTGGGTAATATTGACTTAGTTTTGCTGTTTTAGATCACTTAAGGTGGAAATGTGTCCAAATTCGGGAGACGGCTAACTACATTACCAAAAGTGCTACAAAACTAAACAACTCTAGTTGCAAACAAGATTCTGTGGTAAGTCAAACAGTGAATAAAAACTTACAGACAGGTTAAACTTCAGTAACGTACAAGCACCAGTCTTTATTCTCCCTCAAACATACTGTTCTACCTTAAAAGACACAGCGCTTAGAGCTGCATTTCACCACAGTCATAGACGTTCTCTTTGAATCAACATTATTTGTGTTAAATTGACACTAATAATATTGATTTAACACTGGTGAACTTGCTGTGTAAATAACATACAAATTCTTTTTCTTTGTTAATCGTTTATTTCCCCAACTTACGTTAATTAGAATCAGGGTTAAGTGGCCAGCATTTCACATTACAATAACAGACCAATCAACCTGATTTCTCTTTCTCTCAAGATTCAGATTGGGGCTCTGTGCCATGGCCTAATGGTTTCAGAAGAGGGCTTAGGACTGAAAGGTCATCAATTCAATTCTTGCAGTGAAGGAACTGTCCTCCTCCTTTAATCCACCGCTGAGAAGCCCTTGAGCCAGACACCAAACCCACAACTGCTCCCCAGGCACCGGGGACACTCTGGATGTATGTTCATAGCCTCTAGTGCACTAGTGTGTGTGTGCATGTATGTGTGTGTTCACTGTCACAGATGGGTTAAATGCGGAAGACACATTTCGTTGTATGTTGTGCAACAATGACAAATAATGGCACGTTACATTACAAGTGTTCTCAATTTATTTTGAAAATTTTACAGAGGAGGAGGAAGTGCATCACACCTCTCTCTCCCTCTCTCTTTTATATATATATATATATATATATATATATATATATATATATATATATATAATGTGTGTGTGTGTGTGTGTGTGTATAAAACACAATGGAATTATATTTATCTTAGTAGTGTCTATTCATTAAAATGTAATCAACAATAAAGTACATGATTCAGGGAGAGATTTAGCACCAGATACAGAAGCTGAAAAAAATTAGCAGTACAGCACAGCTCGTGGCTCAAATCTTAAGCAATTAAGCAAGGTAGTAGACGAAATAGGTGCAAAATGGGTGTTTTTTGTGTGTGTGTGCCCATGAGTGAGAGACACACACAGGAGCAGATACAGAGTAGATTTGCACAATAAAATGTAAATAATAGAAAATGAAGAGTGCTTGTTTTCTGCAATTGTTCATGAGACTTATGCTTTAAGGAAAAACGCTTTTCTGCAGTCTGAATGTATTAACCATCATTTGGCTGAAGCGTCTACCTGAAGGGAGGAGCTGAAACCAGTGATGACCTGTTTGTGGCATGGTCAGTGATGATTTTGTCTGTTCACTTCCTGGTTCTTTTAGTGTGCAGGTCATGCAGGCATGCTGACACCAGGGGTATTTTCAACAGATTGTCTAATACCCTGTGAATTGTGATTGGCTGGCGTTTGGTTGCAGAGTTAAGCGTGGGTAAGTTATGATGTACATCGTCAGCACAGGCATTCTTTGTTGGTGGTCCTGAGGTTGAAGTCACACATTAGCTTCCCAGTGTCTGTGGTTCTCAAGAACGTGCACTTGCACAGCCATCACAGTCTACTTGATTGAAACCCACTTTCATTTCAGGACTTTTAGAGAGCTGTGTGTGGAGGAGCAGTTAGTTGTGTACAGTGAGTAGTGCAGTGAGGACAGCACACATCCTTGAGAGGGCGCCAGTGCTGATTATGTAAGCTTCTCTTGAAAGTTTTTCCCAGCCTCACCTGCTGCTCTTTGCCTGTGAGGAAGCAGGGAGCAGGTGTAATCTTTCTTGGTAATTTTTATTAAACACCAGTTCACATTTACCAGTGTTTAGTAAGCAAGCCCTGAGGGTCTTTTTTTGTAACTTTCAGGTGCACTCTTTTTTTAAGAGAGACACATGTCCTGTATAGTCAGGCCATTGGAAAAGACTGTGCCAGACCTTATTTTATACATACTACAACAACATGGCTATGTAAACACAGAATGTGTGTCTTGCCTGCGGTCCAGCTCTGTCTTCTATGGCGCATCATGAAGTGCAGAATCAGGCAGTGGTTACCTCAAACAGTTGAGCAGCTGGCATCGTGTATCAAGCCAGAATGGGCAAAAGTTTTAAAATTTTAATCCACAGTTCCCAAATAATTATACTATGCAATTATAAGGAAAGCTTCTGTAACAGAATGGTAATTATGCCGATATTTTGAAGGGTGTTGCGGGCATCGAATTATACATGGGTTTATATTTACAAAATATGAAACTGAAGACACTGCTGAATGACAATTCCTTTACAAGAAGATTTGTGGTCATGGCAGGAGCTAAAAAGATTACATTTTTATGGTGATGTGACATTAAAAGCAGGCATCTTTACATTTACTTAAGTAGAATAATATAAACTTGAAGGAACAAGGCATTTTTGTAAAAGTGTTTTTATTTCTTTAAAGGTCTGATTGGGAAAAAAAGTGCTGTTTTTAATGGAGTTTCACAGTCTCATTGGTCTAAGCACTCACTCTCTGGGTTTGTGGCATTAATAATTTGGAGATCTCACCTGTTTTTGTGTAAAGTTAAACAGAAAAGCTGTGATGAACTTGTCAGAAAGGCAGTAACAGTCTGTGTTCAGTGTTGGTGTGGGTTATGGTCAGGGGAGCTGAGTTTCAGTCAAAATGTGAAAGGCACATGTCACAGAAGCAAATTCTCACATGAATAAGAGATTATGACAAGATCTCAACAACTTTGACATATTTCTGTCTGAGTGTCCGCTAACACATCATAATATTGAGCAGAGCTAAACATGCCATTAACTATGTTAGATCTGTAGTGATGGACACGAAGGGATGAGGCAAAGTGTCCCAGTTCTACCCTCAGATCCCTTTAACACATGAAAACACTGTGTCCCTTTTGCTCATGCTTATACTGCCATTAAAGTGCTCACTTCAAGGAAGTACTTTGGGGTCAGGCGTTGGGATAGTCTGAGACTGCTGTGATGGTGTGTCATACGGTGGCTTTGAGAAGAGGACACAGTGGTTTGTTAATGCTGTGAGAGTTTAATTTTTCTTGAATTGCCTGCTGATTGACCTCTGGCCTAGATTTGTATTTTTGCTATCTGAATTTTACCCTGAATTTTTATAACCTGTTTATTTTATGTGAATTTGTCAAATCTGAATATTTTGTCACCTCAGCATTTCAAGTTAATCTAATACCATGCAAAAATAATTCAAATTAAAAATATTCAGACAAATATAATTAAAATATTCAAAATTCTGATTTAAATACTGGTCATTGATTTAGCTCAATATTTTACACAATTTCCCAACTTTTCTGAAAATGGGGTTTGTTTAATTATATTGTATTTGTGGCTAATTTTGTTTCCTCTTTCTTAGTGTTAAAGACAATCCAAGATGACAGAAGAAGTGATTGTCATTGCCAAATTTGATTACATGGCCCAGCAAGACCAGGAGCTAGACATTAAGAAGAATGAGCGTCTTTGGCTCCTGGATGATTCCAAGTCCTGGTGGAGGGTTCGCAACTCCACCAACAAGACAGGCTTTGTGCCATCAAACTATGTGGAGAGGAAGAACAGTGCAAGAAAAGCCTCCATTGTCAAGAACCTTAAAGACACTCTAGGTAAAGATCTCAGTGATGTTGTTTACCCTGTAATGATGTGCACTTGATTTACACAGCCACCACAGCATTACCGCAGAGTATGTGTACTGTTGACAAGCTTCAACATGCCCCTCACGCACAACAGCATTACTGCAGTCGATGAAACTGTTGTACTGGTTGCTGTGTGGTATTGAAGTGGGTCAGAATTTTTATTTTTTTTTTCTCCTCTCTCCCCCTTTTGCACGTCTCATTTCCTGAGCACATTTTGACAGTCATATAAACGTGTTAAAGCACACACATACACCAAGTACAAACAGTTCTTAAGAGTTATTAAGAGGTGCATAGCTGTGTATTTTACTGAAGGAGCCCTCTGAAGAAGACCTGTAAGTTTGGCCATTTCTGCTTTGAGAGCCTTTTATTTAATTTCTCAGGTAAGGAAAATATCTGGTGAGTTTTTGTTACAAAAAAATGTATTATATATTTATTTATTTATTATATTATTATTATTTTTAAGATTGCATAAGCACCTCTGAAATCAAGATGAAGTTATGTTTTCAATCTTCTTTAGTTTGTCTCATGATCAAAATTTAATTGTGCACTGCAAATATTTTACTCTTTGACCTTTTTTTTAACAAATTAGCTTTATGTATAAGTGGAAAACAAGGCTCTTCGTTTCCATTCGGATTCCAGTAAGATGAGAATTCTTAAGGTCTGTGATTGGATATTTTTGCAGAGGTTAAAATGTTTCACCTGGCAACAGTTCTTTTAAGCCTAACAGATTCCGCGAGTAGCTTCTCGTTTCTTAGGCAACCTTGTTGGAAAATGTGTGGTAAAAGAATCTGGGTTACTGTGTTTCAGAAGAGTCACATAATTGGCCTGCATCAAGCAATGAAAGCAACTGCAGAGACTGCTGCAATTTTTGGAACAGGGTTTAAAATTATCCAAGACATTACTTAAGAATAAATAAGTACTGTTAAAGGGGATGTGTATGATTGTGGGGAAACACAGTTTGTTTTGAAGCTCTGCATGTTTCTAAGGTGGTATGTTTGAAAAGAAAAAAAAACTTTTTGAAGGTGGCTGAAGTTTAACTTGTCTGTAAGTTTTTATTCACTGTTTGATTTACCACAGAAACTAATTTGTAACTCAGGTTGCACTTATGGTGCAGTTAGCTGCCTTTCGAATTTGGAGATATTTTCACTTTAATCAGTAGAAACAGCACAAATAAATCTATATTATGTACCTATGGAGCAAGAAGAGAGCAATATCTTAATCTTGGTTTGTGCTTTTGAATGTTTAGTGTTCTCTCTGTTGCCTAAAAGAATGACAGATAACTTTTCTGTGCCATGAGCAGAGAGAGAAAGCCTAGCGTACCAGACCAAGGCAGCTTGTTTATTTACTTGTTTACTGACACCAGGGCTTCGTAAACACATTATAGCGGCTTTGAGCTTGTGAATGGTAAGGAAAATTTTTCAGAATTATATAGTGTTTTTTTCATTACAGCTGTGAAGTAGGGAACAGTCAAAATTGCATAGGTTTTGTTTTTAGAAAAAATCTTTAATGACTGGGCATGGTGATCACAAACTTTAGGTGAAGTTAAATTTTACATTTCACAGAAGAACGTGCAGCAATTTTATTGAACAATGAAAGTAAGACAAGCTCCTCACTTACAGTGTGACATGATCTCACAAGACTGGAAATGAATGGTTAGTTTAATATAAAATAGTATTAATTTAAAAAAACAAATAATATTAGTTTAAAAAAATTCATTTGTTTAAAAAATACATATAAATGTAATAGATAAATGTAAATAGATAAACTATTTTGTGAGGCAAAAAAAGTGTGTCACACGCATCACACGCATACCACATTTAACCCATCCATTCCTTGAACACATTTTCATGGATCTTGCTTACATTTCAGCTAGAAAATACTCAATCACTAATTGGTTCGATAAGAGTTAGAGGACAAAAGTTTGATGTGCTATGCTCGGACTTGTTTCATGCAGAAACGAAAATCAAGTAGAACCCATATTCTTGCTGTTCAGTGTTTGTGTGGGGGCATGTGCCATGACGTAGTATTGTGATATGATATAAATTAACATACAAATGTACAGTAACATTATTATGATGTAACTTACATTATTGTAGACTTTTCAGAATGCAGTCACTGCATTATAAAAGCTGCAGGTTTCACCAGAAACACACTGCAGCCATGCTTTAACAAGCTCTCACAGCCACTGATCATGTTACTGTCCTTAGTTCTGTGAGGGAAATATAAACACAGAGGCTAGAGCATGTGAAATTCAGCATACTTACGGCACATTGCAATCCCATAACTGTATCTTGGAGAGAGGCTAGTGAGGTGGCTAACAGAAGAAACTGCTGAAACCAGGTTTAGTTTAGTTCAAGATCCAGAGCTTAATTATTAATAAAAGGTAAGACACATTTTATTATCACTTGTTATCCCACTGTTAATTAAACTTGGGTAAACTTACTGTTCGTTGTCCTGTTCAAAAACATAACTGCACTACATATCATCAGAATTGCTAACGGTGCACTGATTAACACATGCTTTTAGTGTATGAGCTTACAGATGCGTATTGTATAATTTCACATTGGAATTTTCACACTCAGTATGCTACATTTTGAACTGATCTTTTACCACAATATACTACTTTCAAAATAGTGGTCCTAAGGTAATTGAATCTCATCTGTTGTCTAATGTATCTGATATTTAAAAAGGTATGTAACACGTATGTACTGTGCAAATGTCTTAAGCACCTAAGATGATAATTATTATTATTATTATTATTATTTAGAATAATGTATCTTCTCAATAGGTGATGCTTGTATAAAACTATATAGTACTAAATAAAATATACTAAATAAAAAAAAATTATACAATGAAAGGATTTATATTTTTAATATGTATTATGTATTAAACCTTCACATACAGAATGTCAGTGCTGTAGTAATGTGTTTTTATTCAATAATAGGTTGTAATATTATATATATATATATATATATATATATATATATATATATATATATATATATATATATATATATATATATATACAGAAACAACCCTCAACCTTCTCATTTCTCTCCAAGTGTTTATCCTAATTACAATTTTTTTTTTCAGAAATTTTGATAGTGTTGTTTACACTGATTGTATATTTGGCATAGCCAAAACTGTTGGACAATCCTATAGGCCTGGATGCATGTAGTTCTAATTACATTATGAAATTAGAGCTACTTGCATGGAGTTCCACTTTTCAGTTGTTGTGTATTATGTTTGCATAATGCAAAATAAATTGCATTTAATGTTTGAGTGTAAATTGCTAAAACTTCTAGACTTGTGTGGTGCTGGACTGTTGAGTACCAGGTATATTTATTTATTTTTAAGGGGCGGGGGTGTTGCTATTAATCCCTGAGATATTGTAGTTTACATTTATTGTAAGAACTCTGAACACATATTTCTAAGTGGTAAATCAGCAAACCAGAAGGATTAGTCACTTATCATTCAATGAATTTGATGAGTGACCTGTGGGGTTTACTAAAAACATCATGCTCTGGGCTTGTTTACTGGTGGACTTGTGTGTCTGACAAATCAAGAGTGTGGGGATACCTGTACATGTCCTCAGAATCTATGGAGCTGCCAGGTCTTTCCTATTACGTGTATTCTTTTTAATAACTTGTTGAATAAACAGCTACTGGACATCAGGAGTTCACCACTTTGAAACAGTGTTTAGTGAGGTGATCTTACATTGTATGAAGTTCTTTTCTAATCTTGTTAGATTAGTGTTGACTTAGTGTTGAATTTATTCAATTAAATATATAAATCATTGGTAAATCTTGGTCTTCCACAGTACCTGTGGCTTCAGAATCCAGCAGTGCTGGTTTTCCAACTACGGCAACAGTCAGTTCTTAGCATACCATCAAAGAAGCAGTTTATTTACTTATTAACTTTATTTTTATATTTTTTTGTATTTTTATTTAATAATTTATTACATTTACATTTCTAACTTAAAGTTTAGAAGTACTTAAAACTACTTAGTGTTGATAAATTAGTTTTTTGTTAAAACACTTTTTTGTTGGGTTTTGTTGTGCAACAACATTATATGCTTAAACACAATACAATGCAACATAATTTTTGTTATACATTATTGTATTGATACATGCCTAGCTCTGTATAGAAGATAATAGAAAATGAAAGTGTGAGAATGCCACAGAGCCTCCTGCATTACTGCTTTCATCATGATACAGTGCTGCAGTTTGATTTTGTGATAGCAGTGTCACCTACATTGTTTCACCCCTGTAAACCATACAACAATTTTAGTTTGCACAAACCTTTCTCTCTCATGCATACGTTTCAGCCCTTTGTTCTTTTTTCATTTTATCTCTTGCTGTATGTTCTTTTGTCTGTCTTTCTCACTTTCTCTCTGTCTGTCAGTCTATTTTCTCACACCTTCATTCTCTTACCTTGTGCTTACTCTCATTCTTTTGCTCTAAATCCTTCATTACTCAATTGACTGTGCAATCCGAATACAAAATATCCCTTGTAATATTTATAAAAGTATTTGTTGGTCAGTTGTTGGAGGTGCATGGCTGATGCAATTTGAGAATTGCTAAAGAGCAGAATTTCCAACAGAACTGAAAAAGATTTGGTCTTTTTACTGCTTCTAAAAAGGAGAACTAAAAAGTTACTCAGAAACAAAAGTCCCTGAGTCCTTAGACATCTCTCTGAGGGAGAGCAATGTCATTGTTAGGTGTAAATATGCTGGCATCATCTTCAGTTTATCTGTGCACTGATGCTGTGGACAGTCTTTGCTGTACAGCAGTACAAGGCTGTGCTTCTGAAAAGTAGAAATTATGTCTATCATTATAATCATGTGAAAAACTTTACTAATTTGAGCATTTCCATTTGTGAGCTCCCCACAACACAACAAATTCAGATGTGGGAGAGCCAGTTTAATCCAAAGGCCTGCATCTTTTGGCTGCAGCCTCTCTCATGAGACCTCATTAGTTTCTTGGCTGTAACTAATTATGACATGAATTAGTAACGAGTAATTACATTTTATACCTGCTCTCCTTCTGATGAGACCACATTTACCACATAAAACAACTAACATTAACCAATTTTTGTTTCTGTGCAAGTGACTCTATTTGTGTGTTTATGTTCTATTTGAGTGTTATTGTTGAGTGGCAGGTTGGTTTTATGTGAGCTGCAAAACATATTTATTAGCGTGCACCTTTACGTGCAGTCAAGTTGCATGCTATTATTTACCCTAACGTTTGAACCACACACATTTTGTTAAAGACTAAAGGCAGGATATATATTTGCCCTTATAATGTCTTATTTTTGAGTGTGTATGTGTGTGCTTCAGGGTCTTACATATCAGACATTACTCGTTGGTTGGCAAAGTAAATCGGTTCAGATTCTGGATTCATAAGAAAGAGGATGTTTGGCGAAAATGGAGATAATTGTGGATGTGTGGACTCCAAAGGCGTTGTGGTTCATCACTGTGCTTTGCAACTCTTGGTGTTTTGTCGCAGTGGAGTTTGTTCTTCCACACGCACAATCATGGGATTATGAGTCATAGTGATGAAAAGTTTGGCGTCTTGGTTAAGGTTCGAAGCGATTACCTAGTTCATCGCCTGAGGAACTACGACTGTCTGTATGTGTGGGGCCGGAATGAGCAGTGCCCTATGAGTGGCCAAGAATGGTCACATGGCCAGTTGTACAGTCAGTCCGCTGGTGGGCGTATCACATGGAACAGCTCCACAGCTGCTGAGGGAACACTCGCCGGGAGGAGAGCCCAAAATGGATATGGCTAACCTTTTCAAGCACTTCTTCCGTGAGTTTTTTACCCCCTTTCCTTTGTATTTTTTCCGTTGTCTCTCTTTTTCTGTGTTTACATTTTAACTACGGATGAAACTGGTTATTTTTAAGCAAAATGTGTTGTTTTGTCGTATTAAGGAGTTTTGAAAAGCTTGTTTTTCCCTCTCGCCTCTGGGTGGGAACTTGTCAGGATTTTTTTCCCCCTTCTTTCCTCGCGCCTTTGTTGCGTTTCCCTTCGCCTTAACACAAATTTGCATGTTGTGAGAAGCCAAATGACAGTGAGGATATGTTTGGGAGCGAGTTATGAGAGAACAAATATATTTGCTTGTATGTGGGGAAGAAATAAAAAGTTTTTCGCATCTGGGTGTGCTAGAGGAGAGGCTGCTGGAGCTCGGTTAGGGCTCTGTGGAAGCTCCTGTGGAAGCCTGTAATTGTCCCGCTCCCTTACTCGCACACTGCAATCAGCCGCGTGTGACTAACTCTGGATATTCGTTTTCCTCACGTACACATAAATGTCTGCCTTGTTTTCTTTATTTTCTCACCTCTGTTTCCGACAAAATTTTCGTTTGGTTGGTTTACCTGCATCTATATTTTGGCATACTTTGAAGGTTCTTTTTGATTGTTTAGTTTTTTAAAAGCAAAAGAGGGAAACAAAAGTGTCTTAGTTTACCAAGATAGAAAGTTGTATAATAAGTTTAATAACTATGTTTTCACTTATTATAACATTTATTAGTAATAAGCAACTATTGTAATTGAGGTAGAAAATATTATAAAAGTATGTAATCCGTGTAGGACCTTTGATTTTACAATGTTCATACAAAGTGAAGGACTGGTGTTGAAAAATAACCCCTCACTAATCGCCCAAAACATGACTCAATTAATTTGACTTGAGTTATATAAAATAGAATGCAGTTAATATCTGTTTAATTTTGTCTTGAGGATTATTAATCAGTAGCTATTATACATTATTTAGTAACTACCCTGAGACTAAGTAGGCCTACACTACTACTTTTATTTTAAAGGGAGAAGCTGTGTTAGCTGTTCTGGGGGTTTCCTCTCATGAGTGGGATTCAGTCAGGCAATGGCAGCTCCATATTTCATATTCTTTAACACTGCAGGCTTTGTGTCATCTTTACTCTCGGCACTGATTGATGAGAGTGCAGCTCCTCTCCACTGGGGTGGCTTTGGTTGATAGGGATGTTATCACAGGAATGTGATTACAGAAGGCTTTCACAGGAATCTTCACATCTTCACTGACACACTTTACCATTGCACTTCAGTTCAGTCACTCGTAATATTAAACATTTATTTCAGTATCTTTATGTATGTCTATGTATGGTATGCTTTAACATAACAGTACACTAACAATTCACAGAATTCACTGCTTGATGCTCTGCTGTGCATTCAGCATTAAATGTTTTGCTGCAGGATAAATGTAGAAAATTTGACACTGTGTTAACAATTTTTGAAACAAAACTGAGGGAAAGATTGTACAGTATGTTCTTTAAATATTTGGATAGCAATGGTTTATTGAGTAAGGTATAAAATGAGCAATATAAGCACATGGGAAATCCTAGACATGACATTTAACTAAACAAACTCTCAATGTCAGTCATGCTAATTCTGTAAAAGCAGCACATCTGTTGCTGCACTGTTAGTTAGTCATTGTTTACTTCTCCGTTAGTGGCCACAGAATACTATTGGTGAGATATTTTTCAGTCCAGCAGTGACAAGGAGGTGTTTTAAAACTCAAGCAACACTGCTGTGTCTGATCCATTCATGCTAGCACAGCATACATATCATTGTCACCAAGTATGATCCACTACGCAAAAAATACTTGCTCCTGGTTATCAAAAAAAATGGTAAAAGGGGCTAACTGAGTATGCAGAGCAATGGATGAAATACAGTCTGTAATTGTAGAACGTCAAATATTAAAATAAATTTGTGTCTGAATGTGTATAAACAAATGTTATTTAATATAGTTTAAAGAGGATCTGCTTAAAAGATCCTGTAGATATTTTGCTGCCTGCCTCTCTTGCTCTCTCTCACTCTCTTTCCTGTCGTTCGGCCTCTGCTCGGAGAGGAAGTTGTCTAATTTGAGACAGATTTCTCCCAAGTTCCTTTGAGCAAGCAAAGGAGGAAGTGAGGAAACAAGGGGCTAATGATTCACAAACGTCTGAGCGTCAGTCAGTCTGTTTGTCCATCCACATTGTCTTTTTCTATATTTCTATATATGGATTTGGGAATTTCTCCCTTTTATTCTTTCAGATGTATTTCAGATTCATTATATTTACAGTTTCCTTTATTTTTCTGTCCTGTTCTTTTCTGAGGCCTTTTACAATCCAAGTAGTTGAGTAAAAATTTTCAGGGCACTTTTTGATATACTTGTGAAATGTATGTAAATCAATGTGATATTTCTCCCGTTGTCTTGACCCTTGTTTCTGTAACAAATGTGTAAAGGAAAAATATCAAATGTTTTCACTGAACAACTTGATTTTTATTGAAATTTTGTAAATATAAACATTTGGGATTTGATGCTTTCTACACTCAAAAAGGGGAAAAAACACAGGGATGTTAAGTAGAGAAATACTTATATAGTGTATTGAAACATTACAATATATCCAGGTGAAGAGAAGTTTAAAAGGAAAAGCCACCAAAAGCATTGTCTTTGCCAATACAGATGGGCTATGGGTTTGTAATGTTTAACAATTACATTTCCTGAGCATTTAATGCTAAATACAAATATAGGAAATTGGGTTTAAAACTTGATGAAAATGATGGAATGAGGAATTTTTTTTTTAAGCACTGACCTGTTTCCCTCAGCACTGCCAGAAAAACCAATAAACCCCTGCAGGTGGGACTGTGACTCCATTTGCTGCATCACTAAATGATGGACAGTTAAATCTGACTGCTGATTGGCTAAATAAAAGTGATGACAAATGAGAAGCGCATTCTCTGTTTAGGAGCCATGGAGTATCTGCCCCATCCACCGGCTGAGGAAGGGCAACATGTTTGAGATAAACACCGCTCTTTTTTGGAATTAAACTTTGCCACTGGTTTCATTTTTGTCTTTTGTTGACTTACTCGCAGTTATCTGTGCATGCGATATATATGCTGAGAAGGGCTTAAGCTTGTGAATTGTGGTAATAAAGATTGGTATACCTCAGAGAGTTACAGTAGTCCATACAAGATTACAAAAAAAAAAAAGTCCATACCATATTCCAGCATGTTCTAAAGCTGTTTAAGGATTCCATTAGTTTATCTGAAGGACAGCTGTAATGAAAGATTTCATGCGTCTTGTCATATATCCAGACTTCATTAAAATTATTATAGGTGGCAGGAGTTTCCTGAAATGCAAATATATTTTGCTGGCCAGCATTTGGTCAGCTGGGGTAGCGTGGTCCCTCAGTACAATATCACAGAATTCAAAGTTACCTCATCGTCCAACACACAGGTTATGTCCGCAGCATGAGCAACCAAACCCAGTTTAGCTTCAGAGATATTTCCTTGGGGTTTTGGCTGGTGTTACTGCTCCACTACTGATGCTATGTTGTTTATGATGCCATGTTTATACCACTGTCTAGCACTCACAGCAATTTTAACTCCTGTTTAACTACAGTACTACAGAAATACATACTCAATGTAACATGGTTAAATTCATATTCCTTGGCATTTTAAGTTTAAAATGCACGTTGTATACCTAAAAACAAGTGGAGTGCCTTTAAGGTCTGCATCAGAAATTGCTCCTAGTTATTCTTCTGTGATATATGAAGGCAAGGTGAAAAACTTTTGTCAAAGGTAGCTAATGTCAAATTAGAGCAATAAAATAAATTAACCTCCAAACTGTTTTTCTAAACTGTAAATTTACAGTTTTCACTGTAAATAAACTAAACTGTGCAAAATGTGTATTGGGTTTCTACTTAATTCACTCCTTCAGCTGTTTCATCATGTTCAGTGTCATGATGTGTTCACATAATATAAATGTCAGTGGCCATTGTAGTGTCAGCACGCAACAATTTTGCAGATGTTTGTAGAACATTTGGGCAATAATATGTTAGTATTTTCTGTTTAAAAATAGAAAAAAATTCAACTTATTAAAATGTAATATTGTAACAGAACATTTGGCCTTGTATTGTATTATATCTTACTATACCATTTTGTAAATAGGGGCATTTAGTCCTTTTAAAGCACATTAAACCTACGAAAGGAATTCTGAATTTGTGTAGAGCTTGTGTAGAGATGGTAGAACTGGTGCAATATATTCATGGGTTTTTGTACAAATGAGTAGAATGTCTTAAGCTTTTAGGACTAACTTGAGTTGTGGTAATAAAGATTGGTATACCTCAGAGTTACTGTAGTCCATACAAGATTACAAAAAAAATCCTATTACACAAAGAAGACTGTGGCTTGTTACAAGAAGCTGCATTCAAATGGGCTTTGTGACTGTTTCATCTTCTCTTAACCTGTGAAATGGAACAGTGGTTAGCTCGTTTCATGAAAATTGCTATCAGCTTTCTGTGTTAACAGAGATTTAGCCTAGATATCAAGAGTGACCCAAGATTCATTGGTCCACAAGCTGCATTATCATACGGTGTTTGGATGAAATTTTACTGGCATTGAATGCTGGATAGATGGTTTTCTTTAGGGGAAATATGTAATGTGCAGTACTGTCTGGTTTAATGTATCTGCTGATGTTTTCTGCTTTGATGTTTCATATGTGTGGTTTCAAGTCTATTTCTGCACTGCTATCAGGCAGCAGAACAGGGCAAGACAGCTTTTGTGGGTTTCCCCCCTCCGTTTTATTTATATATATATATATACATATATATTTTATATATATATATATATATATATATATATATATATATATATATATATATATATATATATATATATATATATATATATATATATATACACACACACACATTACACACTGTGTGTCTGTCTGTATAGTTTTTTGTTTGATTATTTATCTCCCCCCCTTCTCTCAGTGCTTTACATTTTTTAAACATCAAATGCTGCAGGATTTGCTGTGCTAATTTACTTGCTACTGTTATTGTACTCTATATTATTTTTTAAAATTTCTTTAATGTTAAGAGTTTGGAAGCTACAAGGCCTTTTAAATTCATCTTTTGTGGCTGTACGTGCGTGGGATCTTGGCTCTGTAATGCAGCACACTTACTCTGACGTATCAGAGAACAATAGGATGTTCAGCCCAGGGGAAGTGGCTAATCTATATTAGCCTGCAGTGTGTGTTTGCTGGTAGGAAAGACTGTGAAATGGAGGGAAGTCCACACAGCGAGAGTGCAGGATGGACAAAAGACTGAAATTTGCAAAGGCAGAGAGAGCCAAGCACAGTTTTTGTAGATGACCGTTCTGTGTCAGGTTATAAGCAGTATCTTAATGACAAAAATTGAAAGCAAAAGGGCAAAAACAAATGCCTTCACACAGGTTCTCAGATTTACAGCCTCATGGAGCTACGTGGCTTAATTCCCAACTATCCAACTATCCTTGGCTCAGGAATTTCACAGGAAAGAAAGGCTGACGTCGTAGAAAAAAAAACAACCCCATACAATAACTCCATTTTCCTCATGTTTTTTTTTTCTCCTCTTTTCCTTTTCTTTGCTGTTTAAAAGAAGTTAGCATTCTCAGTATTTCCTATTTACTCCTCCTCTTTTACTGTTAGTTCTTCCCCAACCCTTATTCTTGTTCAGTGCTTATACTTAACCAGAGGCATAAATACATCACACACTCACATAAACATGACACTTTACAGTACTTGCAGACAAACTAATATTATAACAAAAAACAACAAAAAATGCCTTTATTCTTTTAAGAATGCTAGATTTTGAAATGGTTCTTAATAACACTTGGTGAGTAGGAAGAGGTGTTATTTTTAACTTTATTTTATATTTGTTTGTTTGTTTGTGGACCAAATCTGGGCAGCCCTGGTCTAGGCTAATCTGTCTTTGCGAAAGATATGAAGTCTGGAATGCCTGTGACATTCTTTTTTTTGGATATGAAAGCAACCAGAATGACTGACTGACTAAAACTGTAGGCAGGTAACTTAAGCCACTGCATGAAATAATAATGGCAAACTTAAAATCACTAACAGGTTTGGTCTGTATGCTCTAGTGTCCACAGATGGTAGATTATGTGAGCTTTGTGGTTCCTCATTTAAACATTTAGAGTGCTTGTATTGCACCTCTTCACTGGGACTCATTTTCCATTTGCTGTGCATGAGAGTGTACACACCCTAAGCTGACAAGATCCAGCATGCTTTTTAAAATCCCAGATCACACTGTATACACATTTATCCTCATACACCTGGTTGATCCACACTTCCATTTAAAACAACCACTTGGAGCAGATATCCAGGGGTGGGTGCATTTGTAATGCAAAACGCATTACAGGAATCTCTGTCTATTATTATTGTTATTATTATTAATAATTATTTAAGCAAAGAAGGAGCAAGGAGGAAAATACTGATGCTTTTTATATTAAATCATTTGACCTTTCATCTCTGGAGTCTGTTTTTTGTTTTAGAATTTTGTTTTTGTTTTAGCTTAGATTGATGTGCATTTGATTTGCATTTGAAGCTACCCCAGTTGTTGCAGAGATACAGTGCATTCCCACTGATCAATTTACAAGTTGGTCTCAGAAATTTGCTACGTCACTTTGTAGACAAGATCTTGTTCAATAAAGGTGATATCACTGCCTGCAACTATGTCTTCAGTGTAGAGTCTTTTAATGTCCGTATTTGTCTGTCTGATGTCAAATGACCTTGGAAAAGTAGTAGTAAGGAAAGTTTATAGGCCTGGTGTTCATTATGGAGATTATTTTACACAATTTATATAATGAAAGATTACATTCTCTTACCCAGAAGGAGAGATGGATATTTGTAATGTACCTTTTAGGGAACACAACGGGACTCTAAAATCACTGTTGTACCTTTAGTGTTAATAATGTATTTTTACCATACATTTTTTTCCTGAGTGTACTTGCTGTATAGAATTTTTGACTGAACAATTACAGAAGGCATTTAATTTTAATTTTTGACTGGGCCAGAGAGAACCTCACTGCCAAGTGGACATTCCTTTACAGTAACACCATTTGTACACGCCTTCCGACCCTGGCAGCATGTTGCGGAGGCCTAAAACTCCACTGTTTTTACAGCAATTCTCCAACCCAGCCCATTTGACCTGACCTAATGTGATTTGACTGGGTGGAATCCTTGGCATCACTAGTGGACCTGCCCTGACACTCACTCGTATGTTCTTACACCAATTGCTCTCTCTCCCCATCTGTCTTTCATTCTCTCCCAACAAATTATGACAGAGGGTGCTCTAATCATTCCAATGTGACTTGTACTGTGTGAGACATTCCCAGTAACTTTCTCAGTGCTGCAGTTGGTGAATTGCAGTATTAGACTGTGCATAGGGCTGTGAAGTGCGGGTGTGGCTGGAGACAACAGTTAACAGCATTGCATGGAATAAGGGTTGAATCTGTGCAGAACCGGACAAAAACATTGAATAAAGGCACAGACAAATACCTGTACTTGAATTGCTGCTCTCTTTGTGGATGAGAGGCATAAAGCTTTTCATTTAAAAGAACACTAGCTAATATTTTTACCTTAAAATTACTGTTTAAAAATGTTTGTGATGCTCCACTGACCTGTAATGGAGAGAATAGAGCCTCAGTCATTTCTGCTCTGGGCTTAGCACCTTCCCCCTACTCATTGATTTCAGTACAGTGCTGTAAAAATTAAATACACTTGGGGGAGCCCCAGATGAAAAAACATATATAAAATATAAGATATTTTTAGATTGCTTAGATTTTTCAATGATTTTTATTAGAGTCAGTAGCATTGACAATGCAACAAGTTCATAGGTCTGCTGTGAATCTTGCAATGAACTTTGAACATGTTCATGTCAAATTCATGTTTATAACCTGTGCTTAAATTTTACTGTTCACATATGATTAAGATCAAATCTATGCCTAGAAATGTTATAAATCAGCCTCTGTTCTTTGTCCCCCTTGACCTCAAAAGTATTGACCCATATTCCTAACAGAATGTCAGTTTAATGCAGACACAAGCAAGTTGGCTACTGTTTGCAGTAAATGGGAGGAAAGCAACATTTCAGTGCTCTGAAGCGTGTTTTGCACAAGCTCTCATTGTTACACCTGGCTTGTAACAAACCACAGTACCTTTTGGGTGTGGAAATGGATCCCACAGAAATGGAGAGTATTTGAAATGACAATTTTCTAATTACTGTTTTACTTTCAAGCAAATTCTGTGAAATTAACATGCATGCTTAGATGAAGCCTTGAATTGATATTTGACCCCTTAGGGAACTATGACAATGTTTAATTTCATGTGCCAGTGGATATAAACATATAGTATCTGGCAATATAACTCTTACCAACACATAGATACATTTGCAAAAATTTGGTTGTTTTGGCATCCCAAACATCTGATTTTCCTATAGGGGATTTGTCTTGCAGTTGGTTAATATAAATTTTGTCAGCTTTGTCTGCAGCCATATGTTGGGCCATTTTATTTGATAGAATGCTTTGTACTTGAGTAACTTCGGCTGTTCATGCCAGCGCACAAAGACCTTGCCACTAACTGCTTATCCCACTTCTAACTGTGCCGTCCTTGTTCGTGCAACATGATGCTTTCAAATTTAGCATCAAACCTTTAGCATAAGGACTAGGGTTAGGCAATATGGCTCTAAAATTATATCACAATACTTTAGGGATTTTGGCGACAACGATATTATTGGTGATATGAAAAAACACTGAAAATTTCATTAATTTTGAGATCACACTTCTGCAACAAAATAAATGTTATATTAATGTGAATTATATTAAATTATTAATACATTTAATTTCTTTTAAGTACGTTTTATTGTAGTACAAACCTAACAATTTCAAACTGCTGCACCACCATGCCAACCTCCTCCAAAACCAGTGCTTTAGAACCCTAGCAGCACTGCTGTGTCTAATACACACTTGCCAGCGCAATACAAGCTAACATATTATCACTACACCTTGTCACTGCAGAGTTGAGAGTGATATACCACACATGTCTATATGAATATCTATCTGTCTGTCTCAAAGTAAGCAAGAAGTTTTTGTGAATCTAATTTACAAGTGAAAGTTTTTAGTAACGTGTATATATGTATGTATCTGCAGGGATCGGGAAGGTGAAGCGGAAAACAGGGATGAGAGACACAGCATCGAGCGCTGATGCAGACTTTTATGCAGACAATGGTGAGCGGCTGTATGATTTGAACCTGCCAGCACTGGTGAAGTTCAACTATACAGCAGAGCGAGAGGATGAGCTGTCACTTGTTAAGGGCACAAGGGTCATAGTCATGGAGAAGTGCAGCGATGGCTGGTGGCGAGGCAGTTACAACGGCCGGTCTGGCTGGTTCCCCTCCAATTACGTGACAGAGGACGCTGATGGGTCTACTGGTGGAGAAATGGGCTTGTCTGAGAAGCTAGCTGCTGTAGTTCACAGTGCCAATGGCAACAGAGTACTGCACACAGTCCAAGCGCTCTATCCTTTCAGCTCAGGTAATGATGAGGAGCTGAACTTCGAGAAGGGTGAAGTGATGGATGTTTTGGAGAAGCCCGAAAATGACCCTGAATGGTGGAAATGCCGTAAAGCTGACGGGCAGATTGGCCTAGTGCCCAAGAACTACGTGACCATGCTGCAAGAATTGCAGAATTCTGCCAACATGGCTGGACCACCCACACCAGACTGTGATTATATAGAGCCCTCATCGACCGGACGTTTTGCTGGCAAGGAGTGGTACTATGGCAAAGTTACTCGCCACCAGGCAGAGGTTGCCCTCAACCAGCGAGGCACTGAGGGAGACTTCCTTATCAGAGACAGCGAGTCCTCTGTGAGTAGCTGCATTTCACCCTCCCGCAGTGGATCATTATTAGTTTTATTAAACTTGACCAACTTTCAGTTTGTTCTTGATGCTATTTACTTTATCCAAGATCACATTTCCTAAAAAACAGGATTGTGCCTGAAATAAAAACAAGACAAAATATGCATTTACACACTATATTATATTGAAACTAGACACCTTATATAATATAATTGTTACATATTATGTATTTTTTATTATAATTATTATTTATTTATTTCCATTTAGAATTTGATGCCATCAATGTGTCTCAAAAACTTGGGGGCCATTTGTGTTGCATCACTTCTTTTAACAATACTTAGGGAACTGAGGAGACCAATTGAAGTTTTGAAATTTAAATGTTTGCCAATTACTTAATGTAAGATTTTAGATGCTCAACAGTCCTGGTTCACCTATGTATATATGCAATTATGTATATCCTTTACCCAGTCACCCATGTAATGTGCCGATACCATTCATTGGACCAAAGGTCATTTTCCTCCATCTCTATATTAAATGAGTTTGGACCCAGAGAATGTAGTGGTGTTTTCTGGGTGGTTTTTTTTTTTTGTTTTGTTTTGTTTTGTTGTAGGGGTTTCGGGGATTTTCTGAAGATTTTCATATTTGATATTTTCTGTAAAATATTGGGCTTAACTATTTTTGAATATCATTACACTGACTCTTTATTTGTTTACATTTTACACAGGGTCTTGTTTAATATATTAATATTAATAAAGTTTGTTTTCATTTCCTCTGATCCCACTATGTATGTCTCTCTTTGTAGCCCAATGACTTCTCCATATCACTGAAGGCCCAGACCAAAAACAAGCATTTCAAAGTGCAGTTGAAGGATAACCTTTACTGCATTGGACAGCGCAAGTTTGGCTCCATGGAGGAGCTGGTGGACCACTACAAAAAGGCGCCCATCTTCACCAGCGAACAGGGCGACAAACTTTACCTGATTAAGGCCCTAGCTGCTTCCTGATCCATACTGTGACCCAGATCAGCAATTTAGAATCACATGGCAGGACTGAAAGACTTGGGAAAATTCAGATGTTTGACAGCAGAGAGAAAGCAAAGTGGAGAAACGGTGTGGACTCCCATATTTGTGCTCAGAAAGAGTTTCATCATCTGACTCTTACGGATCAAAATACAGTTATGTATGTGGCATAGGTGATGTATTTTGATTTAAACATGTATTAGGATTGTACCTAGATTTTCTTTTGTTTATATATATTTTTGTTTTTTAAAAGTTTATTTGAAAACGTGTCCTTCAGTGTCAAACTACCAAGCAACCATTTGGAACTTGGTCGAAAGTTCCAGAAAACTAAAAACATGGGTTGAACAATTCCATGGGGTTTAAATATTTCCTGTGTTGTATTCATCATTGAATAACACAGTGCAATGAGCTGATTTAACTTGATATGTTTATAGGGATCCAACAATTCTGAAAGGTAAATAGCAAAAAGACAAAAAGAAAGTATAAGTTAAATGTGTTACTCAGCCCTAGCTGGCTGCATCGATCTGGCTTCAAGCTGAATGTTTACAGGTAGCATCAGCTGTTTTGATATTCAAGAGCAGCACAGCAGGATCGCTGCATGCTTCCTGCTTAGATTATATTAAAATGTGAGTGGCTAGTGTTATATTCACAATGTTGATTTCTTCATAATAAGTGATAGCTTGTTTCCTAAGGTTAGATCACTTAAAACATTAAGACTGGCCCCAAAATATCACTGACTGATCATAATTCTATCATTGATTTAAGCAGATTTGGTGTCAGAGTATACCTGTACTGTTTGTAATATTTGCAGCTCAGCGCTTTAGGCTCTGCCACACTAATGGTTGCCCCTGTGATATCTCCAGAGCATTGTGGAGCTAGTATGTTAGTAGATTCAAAATTCCTGTTCTGCCACTGGCTTCATAAATTCTTGCTCTCATCCAGAAGGCCTGTATCTGTCTCTGAGGTGGTGAAACAGGTGTTTGTGTATATTGTAACTGTCTGTTCAGTGGTGGCATATTGCTTAAAAGCTTCAACAGGTTTTTTGTCATTTCATTGTGCTTATGTGCTTTTTTGAAAAGGTTGCATGCTTAAATGGAGTCAGAACTGGGTTCTGTGCTATCAGTGCGAAGTTGATGTGGTGGAACAGTTGGAGGAGTTAGTCAGTATTCATAGACTTATTGGAAATGTGGTCATAAGAAAGAAGACCAGGTGGACTGGCTGATTGCAAAGGCTTTTTTTTATATATATATATATAGATCAGGTGGTAGACATGGCTGGAGGATGTTGATGTTTCAGAGAGTAGTTGACAGTGAAATGTAAGACTTCAGCAGATAAGGGAATGTGTGAGAGAAAAGAAGGTCATTGGAATAAACTTTGAGCCTGGGGAAGATCGCTTTTCAGTGATCACTTCTCCAGCTGTGTGGGGTTGGACTGGAGCGAGAGTGATGATTGGGGAGTTTTGGGGAGTGCACGGAAAGTGTGTTCTCAAACTCACATAAGCATTCAGAATTGTGAGTCAGCGGTGAGGTTTACAGTGAAACCCAATCTGGAATATCTCTTAAAAGAGGCTTGAAGGACTAAGACAGCAAAGAATCAAATTGTGTACAAATGGTTTATGGTAGCTATAGCTTTTGACTTTGTGTTCTGACCAGACAGTCTGTCATTTAAAAAAAAAAAAAAAAAAAAAGGAATAAAGTGCCTTTGTTGCTGCTGCTCCTACCAAAGTTTAGTGTATTAGTATCTAAACTCACTTGTGGCTAACAACTTTTTTTTTTTTTTTTTTTTTTCGAGAGGATTGCTTTGCATGTGTATAATGTCTGGGATGTGAATTTTATACAATGTCTGGTTCCTGCCCGCTTCTCGATGGAAACTGATCTTCCTGTTAAGCCCCTTCCTGATTTATGTCCACATTGTTGATATGTATCAGAACATTTGACTCAGTTGTTCATTTGTATAACCGAGTATGAAGTGACCTTACCATACAGCTGTATCACTCATCACTGTTCACTGTTCCTTTCTGCTGTATTTGCCTGTGTTAGGAGGGTCTGACTGTATGTTTGGTAGTGAAGACCAGCCAAAAGTTTTATTCTTCTAAGGGAGGTTTTAATCATATACTCTAGTTCTAGCAAGTCACATTTCTATAGTTTAAAATTAACTCTCTTGCTGTTGTTTGCTTTTACAGTCATTTCTGGGGATCATATAAACTTAATTCTTAAAAGTGGATTCCACTCTTACTTTAGCAATTTATTTATGCTCCAAAATGACCCTGCTTGTATATTTTTTAATATTTATATGTCATGCTGATGATAAATTTGGGGGCAGAAAAAATAAACAACCTCCTTCTAGGCCAAAACCATCTATAAGAGCTATTTTAACAGTGTAATTTGTAAACTGTGCTGTAGCTTTTAGATACATTAAAAGCTTTTGATTCCTGCTTCTTATAAGCAGAACTGCAAGCAATTCTGATACTGCAAGTTTCTCAAGAGCAGAGCATTTGAAAGCAGGTCACTCCAGATGTCTTAATTATCTTAATTTAAATTGGCAGGAATAATGAACGTTGGTGTAATCTGGCTTAATCTCTGGGAACAGTAGCGAGAGGGTATTTTACTGTAGTTTGACATATTTTATTATTGAATGGTCTTTAAAATGTACACATTCTGCGCCTTTCTATCCAGTGTCTCATCCCACGGCCATGATGTTGTATGAATAAGGACATTGTGAATCATTATCTCTTGTTTAAAGGTGCAGATCAAATGCAGTTTGTAGCTGTGCTCACTTTGTCATATTTATTTAAAACATGGCTTCTTTCTGTTTATCCGACAGCAACTGGAATGGTGAGTGCTTGTGTTGGTTACTCTAAAATCCTGCCCCACCAATCCAGTACTGTTCTAGATATATGACCCATATTTCTTACCAAAAATCATACTGATTTAGGAACAGTTTTTGGCTTGCTTAAATTCAGTTGCCCAATGAATGGTTTTACACATAATGGATCTTGGGAGAGTGTTTATATACTGAAACAAATATCTGCTAATGTTCTCCCACTTAAATTATATTAAAGCTTTAACTGCTCTAGATAAAAGCCTCTTTAACAAATCTTGGTGGCAGTGACTGGAGCAAGCATAATGTTGATAGACTTTTTGTCATGTGATAATGGATCATTTCTAACCTGAAGCATTGTGGAGAGATTAATTATTACTTATCATGAACCTGTGTTGAGGGGCAGCATGTTCCCGCCTGGTCAAACAAAGATGATATCTAGGAAGCATGGGCCAGATGATGCTGTGAATATAACAGTGCTTGCATCGATAAACCATTTCATAATGGCTACCTACTTGTTTCTTCATTTTGTCCATTCATTCAGCTCCACTGATCATACAGGAGCACTCTGGCTCTTCAATTACAGACAGTAATCCATCTATTTGCTGAATACTTTGCATACTTTGCCCCTTTCACCCTGTTCATCAGTGATCAGGACCACCACAGAGAAGGTATTATTTGGGTTGTGGATCATTCTCAGCACAGCATGACACTGACGTGGCAGTCATATGTTAGTGTGTTGGGCTGGTTTGAGTGGATTAGACACAAGTCTTGCTGACGTTTTTAAATACACAAAGCACGCAGAGCAACAGAAGGAGAACTGGCTGTAATTGTAGAACTACAAAATGCTCCTTTATGGTCAGTGGAGCTGAGAGAATGGATAGTGTGTAGAAAGAAGCAAGTGGTCAATGTTATGCTTGATTGGTGTATATGTTCACTATCTACATGGAATTAAAACTCATCTTTGTATCTAATAGAAGTTTATTAGACTGTTCAAAGGAAATAAAGTACATAAACCAACAACCCCTTTCTTTTTGTGTACACTCAGAAAGTGGTTCTCAAACTGGTACATGTACGTGAAGAAGTGGTGCTACAAAAATATATATATACTACTTAATCTCAAAATATACTGCTTAATTATGCAATTTATTAGTAATTGAAAATGTTTTTGTGTAAATTACATAATGTTTCACGGTTTTCATAATTTGCCCCAATGAAATTCCTTGGTGTTGTAGAAAAATATAACTTGCTACACATAAACCGTAGTTGATTACGTCTGCAAGAGAATGGCGGGTGGATCCCTTAGTTTTTGGAGAAATCCGGGTAATGAAAGCCCAGCTTCAGTTGCTTACTGAACTAAGCAAAGGCTAGAGACAGACATGGGCATTTTGGATTGTATTATAAAAAGGGCAAAGCAAAAATGAGAGAAACAAGCTGAGACTAAGCCCGAGGAATACTCCGGAGCCCAGGAGGAGTAAATCCAGAGGCAAACAAAGTAGAGAAAAACAAAGCGAGAATTCTGTACACATGAAGACAAATGGAAGAAAACACTCAATTAGAAAAAAAACAGACAAAATAGAAGGAAAACCTGGCTGTTCATCACATCATTACAGCCCTAAAACAAGGTTTAACACAGCACTGCCCCTCCTTCATCAACTGCTACAACCACAGAGAGCCGCTGTGAGCACCTGCCCCAAGCGCTGCGCTGTTTTCACCTGTAGCATATTAAAGCACATTTGCATTAGCATACAAATTTCAGTGAATAAAAATCAACAAAAACATGCAAAAATTCAAGCAAGATTTTGCCTTAATCTTTTGCACCCAGGACATAGGAAGAACCAGAGGCACATGTTTCTGTGGTAAAAATCAGGTCGTACTTAGAGGTGTTGGTTTGATAATTTTGTGATACTTAGTCTAAAAGGTTTGAGAACCACTGCTCTATATGATCAGCAAAATATTTGGAAATTACCTGATTACAGAAAAGCCCTGTGAGGGACTAGTGCCCCCTCAAGGGTGTGTTCCTGCCCTGCACCCAGTGATTCTGAGTAGGCTCTGGACCCACCGTGACCCTGAACTTATCCAGTTACAGATAATGAATGAATGAATGATTACGGAGGAAATCAAGAGAATAGGAAAACCAAATTACCTTTTGTGTGATTGTCTTTGAAAAAAACCCCAATCCTAGTCCTTGGGTGCCATTGTTCTTCACATTATGGAGTTTCTTCTGCTCTAAACAAATAATTGCACTAATGAGCTAATTAACCACCTCTTTGAAGTGATAGCATGACTGAGTGAGGAGAGAACTTGAACATGCTGGGCAGGGGCCAACCAGGTCTGAGAACCATTATTAAAGTCAAGTCAAATGTATCGATATTATGTTTTATACAACCTGATGGTTTCACAACCTAGTTTTACACAACTCCAAAATGAAAACGTAAACAAAATAAACAAATAGATGCATATGAGCAAGTCTAAGGGAATAATTCCCAATTATCTGGAGGAAGAAAAGCAACCTTGGAGTCTGTATGAGTTTTGGAGGCCTAAACAGGTAAGCAGTTGAAGAAGCAGGTAAGTCTTCTATTTAGGGCTGGACATGAATATTACGCTGTTCAAACGACGATAGGTCCACTGAGGGCAAAGCTGGATGTCCATTGACATTTTGCTCAGTATGTTCAGGGTGGACCAATGGTAATAAATCAAGCAGGACTGTACGGAACCAAACATAAAGCTGAGTGTACTGTGCTTCTTCCTTATCTTACAATTACAGTGGTTTATTGTACATCGAATATTTTGTAACCCAACCATCTTGACACTACTGAAATCACTCTCCTTTTGGTGCAAATTCATCCACCACAGAATTGGCGCTATGCCTAAATGAAGCACGTAATGAACATACGGCATATTACCCGTAACTGCATGATGTCATTATATTAAGTCAGAATATCACTATTATCATGATTCATTCATTCATTCATTGTCTGTAACCGCTTGTCCAGTTCTTGGTCGTGGTGGGTCCGGCACCAACCCAGAATCATTGGGTGCAAGGCAGGAACACCCTGGAGGGGGCACCAGTCCTTATTTTTATAGTTTAAAATGTATACAATATTGCATAGCCCTACCAAACAATATTCAAATATTCACGTTGGACACTGTGGCAGTCATTAACTCAGAGTGGAGAGATTTTTCTATTTCTGAATGAAAGAATATGAACAATGAATATTGATCTTATTTAGTTTATCTGGTTTGTCTGATATATACAGTTGCATATTATCAACATAAAAGTTTTAATTTGAGATTTATGTAGATACGAAGAGAGCAGCTGAGCCATGGCCTTTTCTAATATCTTAGATATAAATAAGGCTATAATTTGACAGTTCACTAACTGCTAATTGAATAGCTTTGAGGATTTGACCCAGGCTAAGTGAAGTGTAATGAATATACAGGTTGATTTTGACAAGCAGATTTCCCCCCAGTTCTAACTGATGAAATAAAAAACAATGCTTCTAGCCTTTCTATGTTTTGTGCTGCAGTATATTAGCCAACACAATATGGTGGAAAGTTTGGAATTGGTGCTAATGGTTGAAGATTTGTGCCTGAATATTTTGTTTTTGAAAATGTCTAAAGAATCTTCACTGCTGTATATAGCATGTATCTGTTGTTCCATCCCTGCCGGTAATTTTGAGACACTGATTGTGCTTTAGAAAGTGCCCTTCTACTGAATAAGGCAGGCCTTCCAGGCACTTTGGAAGACTTCCAATTTGGTCTGCCACCATCCTCCTTGTTTTTAACTGTTTGTATTGAAGCTGGGGCTCTTACACAAAGATATTTATTTGAAATTTTTCTTTTGGCTTAGGTTATCTGGCAAAAAGGAGAAATTATCTGTTTTGTGGCATTAATTTCACACTGAACTTGTGTCACCCTGCAATGGACTGGCTCCCTGTCCAGAGTGTTTTCCTGCCTTGTGCACAGTGGCTCCATGTAGGCTATAGACCCCCTGTGATACTGTACAGGATGAAACAGTTACAGAAAGTGACTGAGTACATAAATAAATTAATGAATGAATAAATATACTTGGGTTACTCAGCTGCTCCCTCCAGTGGCCAACGTAACAACACTTAAACCTAAAAATAACAAAATAATTATTTAAATAGTAAACATGGAAGAATCCTTAACTTGCAGTGTAAATCAACATAAGATTTTATTGGAAGCGTTTTTATCAGTCTGTTCAGTGTGAAAAAGAAACATAATGCAAAGGACTGGTCATTTTCATTTCAGTAATGACATAAAGATTAAAAAAAAAATACAAAAATGTAGATAAATTACCAGAACTAAACATTTGTTACTTAAATCAAAATATATGAAAGAATTATGATTGTTAACTGAAATAATATATAGATTGTTGAACAGGTCTGTGATATATCTCTGTTCCACAGTATACAACTGCAAATACCTACAGGTGCTGGTCATAAAATTAGAATACCATGAAAAAGTTGATTTATTTCAGTAATTCCATTCACAAAGTGAAACTTGTTTATTATACTCATTCATTACACACAGACTGATATATTTAAAGTGTTATTTTTTTAATTTGATGATTATAACTGACAACTAATGAAAACCCCAAATTCAGTATCTCAGAAAATTAAAATATTGTGAAAAGGTTCAATATTGAAGACACCTGGTGCCACAATCAGCTAATTAACTCAATACACCTGCAAAGGCCTTTAAATGGTCTCTCAGTCTAGTTCTGTATGCTACACAACAATGAGGAAGACTGCTGACTTGACAGTTGTCCAAAAGACACACGCAAGGCAAGACACAAAGGCAAGAGGCTGGCTGGTCACAGAGCCATTCTTGATCAAGAGACAGCATCTCGACTGAGCTAAAGACAAAAAGGACTGGACTGCTGCAGAGTGGTCCAAAGTTATGTTCTCTGATGAAAGTAAATTTTGCATTTCCTGTGGAAATCAAGGTCCCAGAGTCCGGAGGAAAAGAGAAGAAAATCCACAGAATGCACATTGCTTGTAAAGTTTCCATAGTCAGTGATGGTTTGGGGTGACATGTCATCTGCTGGTGTTGGTCCACTGTTTTTTCTGAGGTCCAAGGTCAACGCAGCCGTGCTTCCTGCTGCTGACCAACTTTATGGAGATGCAGATTCATTTTCCAACATTATTTGACACCTGCACACAGTGCCAAAGCTACCAGTACCTGGTTTAAGGACCATGGTATCCCTGTTCTTAATTGGCCAGCAAACTCACCTGACCTTAAGGTGAGCTAGATTTTGTATGGTGTATTGTGAAGAGGAAGATTCAGTAGGCCAGACCCAACAATGCAGAAGACCTGAAGGCAACTATCAGAGCAACCTGGGCTCTCATAACACCTGAGCAGTGCCACAGACTGATTGACTCCATGCCACACCACATTACGCTGCTGTATTTCAGGCAAAACCAACTAAGTATTGAGTGCTGTACATGCTCATACTTTTCAGTTGGCCAGCTTTTCTAAAAATCCTTTTTTGTATTGGTCTTAAGTAATATTCTAATTTTCTGAAATATTGAATTTGGGGTTTTCATTAGTTGTCAGTTCTAATCATCAAATTAAAAGAAATACACAATTGAAATATATCAGTCTGTGTGTAATGAATGAGTATAATAAACAAGTTTCACTCTTTAAATGGAATTACTGAAATAAATCAACTTTTTCATGATATTCTAATTTTATGACCAGCACCTGTACATGCCTTTTTAAACCAAGCCATGCAGAACTGCACCAAAACAGGTCAATGAACATTGATACAAGAAGAATGTTTAACCACATAATCTGAAATCTGTGTAAAGATTATGTACAAACCAACTTGCACTATATTAAAACTGAAGGCAGGAACTTGAAAATTAATCAGATAAAATTATGGTAAGAATTTTTTAATAATTATTTTTGCTTTTTTACAAGACAAGTGACTAAATATGTGAAACATGAAACTTGGAATTATCGAAAATAATTACCTATTACACTGGAATATGTATATGGTTTGGAACACACAACTCTAAGCCTTAAGGGACTGAAAAATATTGTGTCTTAGAAAACAGAAAAATCAAATTCTCCTTTCAAATGTCATTCAGGAGAGACAGGTCTGACATCTAATATTTTGACAAATTATGTCAAACAATTAAGTATGTTAGCAGCAGGTACCCTGAAGCCTAAAATTTATTCATAGTTTTGTCAATTTTAACAGATACTGTTCCATACAATGTAAGAAATCACATTCACAAGTTGACAAGCATTGCTAATCAGTGCATTACACGCTTCTTACAACTTTAGCTACATTGGCCCATAACTCCAGTGCAAAACTAAAGAAGAAAACCTCAGACACCATACATCTTGGTCAACGTTACCCAAAATTTACACAACTTGCACTTAATCGATCAGACGAAACAAATCAAACTAAAATAGCTGCAATAACGCTATAGTTACACAAGTTTTTTTTTGTGAACCCACTGTGTTTATAGTCATCTGATTTCACAAACACACACACAGATTGTATTATCTTTTCAGAAGAGCATGAATTATAATTGGGTGGTGGTAGTGCAGCAGGTAGTGTTGCAGTCACACAACTCCAGGAACCTGGAGATTGTGGGTTCAAGTCCCACTCCAGGTGACTGTGAGGAGTTTGGTGTGTTCGCATGCAGGAGCTCCTGTTTCCTCCCACAGTCCAAAAACACACACACCTTTGGACACTTTTGAGTAGCCAATCCACCTACCAACATGTGAGTGAATGTGTCGCCCTGTCAAGGCCTTGCGCCCAGTGATACAGACAATGAATGAATGAATGAATTAAATTAACTTAAATTTTAATAAAATATGATGCTCTGGAGCAACTGCACATGAGCCTAAATTCACTTAACATCTTCGGGCTGTGGTTGATTGAGTCAGTCATGATGTTTGTGGTCCCGAACTAAATATTCAATATCATTATCTGACCTCACTAATATTTGTGTGATTAAATACCATCAAATATCTCACAGCAATGCTCCAGCCTCTAGTAGAAGCTGTTACTGAGTAACAGTTTACCCTAACATATTTTTGCACTTATAATATACTTAACTACTTTCTTTCTAGGTATGAGTAGCGACTAGTTTTTTAGTTTGAGCACTGAATAGATTGTATTTTGTATTGCACTTACTATATTTTGTTCTTTCTAGGTATCAGCACTGGCCCTTGTTTTGACATTTGAATTTTGGACCCTAACCTATTGGTACTAGCTAGGATTCACATTCTGTCTGAACACTAAGCACTTTTGTGAGTCACTCTGGATAAGAGTATCTGCTAAATGCTGTAAATGTAAAAGTACTGAGACCACATTCAAGTGGACATGGTCATTAAGACTAATGATGGCTTTTGTTCGATACAACTGTAATGTCTGAAGTTGGCATGATTCTGTAATACAACATTCCGCTGGATTGTTAGTGCAAATCTGTTTTGAGACAGCTTTTAGCTAGAAATTGCTTGATTTTAAAACAACACACAAATGATGTGTAACCTCAAACACAGCAATCAGCAATATTTAAGCATAATTTTCAAAGCACAGAAGCCAAAATCTCAACAATGATTGGAATACATTTCAACAGCTTAAGCTGTAATCAATAGTAAGGGAAAAGGAGAGGCATGGTCACTCAGAAGTAGAGCCAATCAGAGACCGCAGCTGGGAAATGGGTCATGACCTGCATGCGGATCCACCAGTAAGGCTCCATTGGGTTGTAGCGTGTGTATGGCCGCTTGGATGTGATGGCGTCTGTGATGTCGTCCAGCACTGGTGTGACGTCTCTCTGCCCGCTGTTACAGTAGGAGCGCATGAGTGCCATGTGTTGCTCAAAGTGAGCTTTTCCGTAATCTTCCCGCACATCAAGGGGCGCCTCCTTCCACAGCTTCTCTGCTGTGGTGGCCACAATGTCACGTGTTAGGATTCCAGTGGCAACTATAAAGTTCCCCGGCTCCACAACCGACACCTTGACCCCCCAGGACTTCATTTCATACCTGAGGCAATCAGAGAAAGCTTCCAATCCATATTTGGAAATGCAGTAAGGAGAGCGCAGAGCATTCCCCATTCTTCCATACATGCTGGCTACATTCACCACACGACCTAAAAAAAAAGACAATAGCAGTCAAAAATAGTCATTATCATTTGGAAAGCGTTAAACCAGCATATTCATGCACAGAATATCACTACGTACTGTAAAAATATTACTTTTATATTATTTTTTTGTTTGTTTGGGGTTATTTGTCCAAACAAACAAACACTTACTGCACAAAAAATAGCTTTTTAAATGTTATTATCGCCTAAAACTTTTGCACAGTACTATACATGTATGCAAAGCAGAGATCAACTGGACCTGTTAAGCATCAGATACAGGGCTCACAATCTTTCGTGCTTATTATGATTCTGCACTCATTTATTCAGATCAACAGGATGAGTGAAAGCCTATTTAGTATGACTGAAGAGCTAACGGGCCAGCCTAGAAGAGGCTGATTTACTACTGACTGACACCTAATGTGGAAACCTACATGCACAAGTAGGAATTTTATTTCACCTTCTGTTGTTATTTCAAGCCATATTATGAACATGGGGTGGCACAGCAGGTAGTGTCGCAGTCACAAAGCTCCAGGGACAGACAAAAAAAAGGTGGGAGTGAGTGTGTGTGCAGGACTGGCACCCTTGCAAGTATTCCCGCCTTGGGCCCAATGATTCCAGGTACGCTCTGGACCCACCGCGACACTGAACTGCAGCGGTTACAGATAATGAATGAATTATGAACATGACTTTATGCTCCTTTTGAAAAGCCAGAAACACTTCTGTGAAAATGGCTATATGGCTAAATGCGGTCTTGCCTGGTTTTCTTTTTTCTTGTATATTAATACCTTCTCATTAAGAGGTTTAACTGAACAGTAGCTTAGGCAAAGTGTTTAAATTAACCCTGATGAATTATAAAAAGATGGAATAAGTTGAGCTCCAGGTCTAGATTTCTAAGCCGTACTACCCAACTCACAACCTAGAAACACAATCCTACTCAGAAATGGTTAAACAAGTGAGGTTATTTTAGGTCAGTAAGACATGGTCCACAAGTTTAAGATGCAAGTCATTACAGTCACACAGGATATTCTTTAACAACAATGTGAAACACTGACAATAGCTAAAAGCACTAAGCAATGGCAATATCAGAGACCAACTGAGCCAAAGTTAACATTCATTCATTCATTATCTGTAACCGCTTATCCAAGTCAGGGTCGCGGTGGGTCCAGAGCCTACCTGGAATCACTGGGCGCAAGGCGGGATTACACCCTGGAGGGAGCGCCAGTCCTTCACAGGGCAACACAGACACACACATTCACTCACACCTACGGACACTTTTGAGTCGCCAATCCACCTACTAACGTGTGTTTTTGGACTGTGGGAGGAAACCAGAGCACCCGGAGGAAACCCCAAAGACACGGGGAGAACACACCAACTCCTCACAGACAGGTTAAATTATACATGACAAGATAGAAAAAGGAAACAAAAACATATCCCTCAGGAACAAGCTTCAGCCTTGAAGTACTCTGTGGGTTTGACATCATATTTATTTCACTACAAAATTGAAATCACATAAAAATCATAATATTTATATTTTACAGAACCCAGCTTGTGACCCAACAGATTCTAGTCTGCACCTCTAATATTTTCTTAGGAAATAATGAAAGCATTACCGAAATATTTCCTGTCATCAAATTCAAAGTTTTAAAAAAAATATATCCCTCATTTCTTTTCTAATAATAATAATAATATTAATACTGGATATTCATATTTCAAGAACCAAAAGACCTAGAATTATTGAAAAAAAAATACAGGGGGTAAAGAACAACAGAAGGGTATACAGTTCCATCAGCTAACAACAGAGCTTATAAGGTGAACAGCTGAAATGTGTTTGTGTGGCACTCTGTGGGCAGAGTAGGACCAGTGAATGAAGGCTTCTCTGCTAACACCTTGGCAGAGCAGCAGCAAAGTGGGTGCACACGTCTGCCACACAGGGCTTATAAGTATCTGTACAAGTGGGCAGAACAGCACCAGAGAAAGGAGACACTCCAAGTTGGTGTAAAACGAAAGTCAGTGGCAGCAAGTCCAGGCAGCTAGCTGGAAATCAAGGGCAAATAGTAGTGGCAAAAAATAGGCTCTCCAAGTTAACATGCATGACAGATAGCAGGGGCGAGAGAAGGCAGACTCCCAGCAAGCATGGCCAAGTACCAAACGGTGAAAGGAGGCACTTTCAGTCAGTTTGTGTGGCAGCTGTGGTCAAAGGAAACAAGTTTTTGATACTTTAACTCAACCTTTCAAACTAAACAGAAAAGTCTCTAAACACCCAGGTCCTAAAGAAACTTGAACTGTTCAAAATGATGAAGATAGGATTCAGACTTATAAAGTACCTCACTATATACAGTCATGGCCAAAAGTGTTGGCACCCCTGAAATTTTTACAGAAAATTAAAGTATTTCTCTCTCAGAAAATTATTGCAGTTACACATTGCTGAGAAAACAAACTAAGAAAGAAAAAGCCAAAATTTATATAATTTAATGCAAAACTCCAAATATGGGCCAGACAAACCCTTTGGAAAAAAATAACGACAATGACATTTGTCGCTTCCTATAGCCATCAGCAAGCTTCTTACACCTCTCAATTATACACTTCATATTTGAAGGGTATCTCCTCCCAATATCAACTTTACGATCTCTCCAAAGGTACTCAATGGGATTTTGATCCGGACTCATTGCTGGCCACTTCAGAACTCTCAAGTGCTTTGTTTCCATCCATTTGTGGGTGTTTTTTGAAGTATGTTTGGGGTCATTGACCCTGTGCCAGAGGCAGCACTACATCCCCAAAACATCTTTGAACCTCCACCATATTTGACTGTAGGTACAGTGTTCTTTGCTTTGAAGGCCTCATTCCATTTTCAGTAAACATTAGAATGATGTGCTTTACCGAAAAGCTCTATCTTGGACCCACAAGAAGTTTTCCCAAATGTTTTTTGGTTTACTCATGTACATTTTGGCTAACTGCAGTCTAGCATGTCATAATAGGTCCTCCTGGGTCTCCTGGCATAGCGTTTCATTTCATTCACATGTCGACAGATAGTTTGCACTGACATTGATGCACACTGAGCCTTGTTGATATTTTTCTACAATTTTGGTTCTCAAGTCCTTAGACAGTCCTCTTCTCTTTGTTTCCATGCTTCCATGCAGACACACAATGCAAAGATTGAGTCAACTTCTCCTTTTTGTCTAGTTTTGTGTGTAACTTTTATATTGCCCATACCTGTCACCTGTTACTTGCCACAGGTGAGTGTAAACAAGCATCATATGCTTGAAACAAAGTTATTTACCCACGATTCTGAAAAAGTGCCAATAATTTTGTCTGGCTCATTTTTGGAGTTTTGCATGAAATTTTGGATTTTATTTCCTCTGTTTTTTGTGTTGTTCATGTGTATAACAAAACATGTGTAATTGCAACAATTTTCTTAGAGAGATACTTCATTTTCTGTAAATGTTTCAGGGGTGCCCAAACTTTCGGCCATGAATGTATGTTATGAAATATTTTATTGAAATATTTTAATGAAAATGTATTTTATTATTATAATTCTACCATCATTACATTTATAGATAAAACTGAGTAACATGGTTGGATGTTATATTAAATTGTATAATGTTGAATACAGTGTAATACATGTATTTGTCAGAATGGGGCTGAATTCTCCGCTCAGTAAAACTGTCTGTTTAGCTAACTATATAAATTTATATAGCTATATCTGCAGTCGCCTACATCTGTAACATAAAAATACAGTCACTGTAACAAGATTAAAATTAAAGTCACTCAGAAAAAAAAATTACAACTGAGAAACATCTGAATTAATTTGTTTTAATAATAATTGCTGGGATTTTGAAAAACTGGTGGCATTTCCTTTTTGTTTATTGCTCACCTTTTGCTCTGCGGATCAGTGGGAGAAGGGCTTTTATCACTCGAATAGTTCCCCATAGGTTGACCTCTGATATCTGCTTGTACGTGTCCATTGTAGTGAATTCCACCTCACCAAATGTAGAGACACCTGCATTATTCACCACTGCCCAGAGACCTGAAAAAGACATCAAACAAAATCACTCTCAGTAGGGTCACACTGATTACAGCTGCAGCATCTGTATTTTTGTAAAACAGAATATCGGTAAAGGTGTATATGTCTACATCCCTAGCACTTCAACCATCACCCACCCACCATGGTCCCTCCTTCTCACGCTGCTCCTGAGAATTTAATGTTAATTAGAAAGATATCTGACAGTAATAGTGATCAAAGTGTGTAATTATTCATTCATTCATTGTCTGTAACTGCTTATCCAGTTCAGGGTCGCGGTGGATCTAGGGCCTACACAGAATCATTGGGCACAAGGCAGGAACACACCCTGGAGGGGGCACCAGTCCTTCACAGGAAGATACACTCACATATTCACACCTATGAACACTTCTGAGTCACCAATTCACCTACCAACATGTGTTTTTGGACTGTGGGAGGAAACCAGAGCACCCAGAGGAAACCCACGCAGACACAGAGAGAACACACAGTCCTCACAGACAGTTAACGAAGTGAGACTTGAACCCACAACCTCCAGATCTCTGGAACTGTATGACCGAGACATTACATGCTGCGGCACTGTGCTGCCCCAAAAAACAAATGACTCATCTAAATTATGTTCCATAGTACAGAAGTAATCCTTACATTCTTGGATAAATCCAGTCCAATCCCAAAATTAATCCTCATACAGCCATGGGGGTGGGGGGGGGTATAAAACTAAGCCTTTCAGGACTTCCAAGAGTTAAAGCAGTAAAACGAATGTAAGAATGAAGCAGTAAAAATATTTTTCATAATAGAGAAAGGAAATGTAAGGATAAACTAAAAATCTGTCTAGTAACAAGTTAAAGCCCACAGGTGCTCTAAGACTTTAAGCTATCTATGTTTGCATATGCTAGGAATGGCCAGGGCATGTACCTGGCCCTAGAACATAGATGTGTTTAGCCACTTCTTAGGGGTGCACCTCTTAAATAAAGGTAAAACTTGTTTTTGTTGTTGTTTTTTTTTTAATGGATATCTTTCTCTGATCAATTGAAAAAAAAATATTATGTTTAACCATAAATTCTTTAACAACAAAAAAATAGCAGCCCCCCACCACATACTTTTTTTTGCAATGGTATAATCCATTATATGTCCCCTACCTAAGCATGCTAGTAGTTAGTTTGATTGTAGTGTGGTGGTGCCTGTTATTAACGCAGACACTGTTTCCTTTATCATTAGCAGTAGTCCTTTTTGCTACACTGAATCACAGATCATTTTTTATGTTGTAATTGATAAGAGTTAGTTACCTTTAAATTAATTAATTAATTAACTAGCAAGCTAACATTACAGGATGTCAGTCAAACACTGTCCACTGTATAAACAATGCTTCAGCCTATTCCTTTTCAGTTTGTATTTGTTTTGACTGTCATGTCTATTCATTTAATATTTGTTATCATTATTGTTGTCTTCTTTTTATGCTATTATCTTTTTTTATAAATATTGTATTCAGGTGGCACGGTGGCACAGCAGGTAGTGTCGCAGTCACACAGCTCCAGGGGCCTGGAGGTTGTGGGTTCGATTCCCGCTCCGCGTGACTGTCTGTGAGGAGTTGGTGTGTTCTCCCCGTGTCCGCATGGGTTTCCTCCGGGTGCTCCGGTTTCCTCCCACAGTCCAAAAACACACGTTGCAGGTGGATTGGCGACTCGAAAAGTGTTCGTAGGTTTGAATGTGTGTGTCTGTGTTGCCCTGTGAAGGACTGGCGTCCCCTCCAGGGTGTATTCCCGCCTTGCGCCCGATGATTCCAGGTAGGCTCTGGACCCCCCGCGACCCTAAATTGGATAAGCTGTTACAGATAATGGATGGATGGATGGATATTGTATTCATTTTGTAAACCAAATACTAACTCTTGTGAGAGAAGCTGGATGTTGTGCCATTGATAGCCAATGTGTTATCAGTGGCTGCTCAGCACCCTAAAGCTCAGACTCACCCTTCCCTAGCATACAGGTGCTGGTCATAAAATTAGAATATCATGAAAAAGTTCATTTTTTTCAGTAGTTCCATTCAAAAAGTGAAACTTGTTTATTATACTCATTCATTACACACAGAGTTGATCAGTCTGTGGCACTGCTCAGGTGTTATGAGAGCCCAGGTTCCTCTGATAATCAGCTCTTCTGCATTGTTGGATCTGGCGTATTGCATCTTACTCTTCACAATACCCTATAGATTTGCTATGGGGTTAAGGTCAGGCGAGTTTGCTGGCCAATTAAGAACAGGGATACCATGGTCCTTAAACCAGGTACTGGTAGCTTTGGCACTGTGTGCAGGTGCCAAGTCCTGTTGGAAAATGAATCTGCATCTCCATAAAGTTGGTCAGCAGCAGGAAGCATGAAGTGCACCCCAAACCTGTGGAAACTTTACACTGGACCTCAAGCTAAGTGGATTCTGTGCCTCTCCTCTCTTCATCCAGACTCTGTGACCTAGATTTCCAAAGGAAATGTAAAATTTACTTTCATCAGAGAACATAACTCTGAACCACTCAGCCGCAGTTCAGTCTTTAGCCCAGGCAAACCGCTTCTGAGGCTGTCTGTCTGGCTGTTCAAGAGTGGCTTGACACAAGGAATGTCACAGCTGAAACCCATGTCTTGCATACGTCTGTGCGTGGTGGTTTTTGAAGCACTGACTCCAGTTGCAGTCCAGTCTTTGTCAATCTCCCCCACATTTTTGAATAGGTTTTGTTTCACAATCCTCTCCAGGGTGCGGTTATTCCTATTGCTTGTAATTTTTTTCTTCCCTTCACCTCTCTATTAATGTGCTTGGACATAAAGCTCTTGTGAACAGCCAGCCTCTTTAGCAATGACCTTTTGTGTCTTGCCCTGCTTGTGTAAAGCGTCGTCTTTTGGACAACTGTCAAGTCAGCAGTCTTCCCCATGATTGTGTAGCCTACAGAACTAGACTGAGAGACCATTTAAAGGCCTTTTCAGGTGTTTTTAATTACTCCGGTAATTAAAGGCGTGAGTTAATTAGCTGATTAGGGTGTGGCACCAGGTATCTTCGATATTAAACCTTTTCACAATATTCTAATTTTCTGGGATACTGAATTTGGGGTTTTCATGTCACAGTCACACAGCTCCAGAGGCCTGGAGGTTGCGGGTTCGATTCCCGCTCCGGGTGACTGTCTGTGAGGAGTTTGGTGTGTCCTCCCCGTGTCCACGTGGGTGTCCTCTAGGTGCTCCAGTTTCCTCCCATGTTCTAAGAACACACGTTGGTAGGTGGATTGGCAAATCAAAAGTGTCCGTAGATGTGAGTACGGACCTTGCGCCCCCTCCAAGGTGCATTCCCGCCTTGCGCCAAATGATTCCAGGTAGGTTCTAGATCCACCTCAACCCTGAACTGGATAAGAGTTACAGGTAATGAATGAATGAACACTTGAAATATATCAGTCTGTGTGTAATGAATGAGTATCATATACAAGTTTCACTTTTTGAATGGAATTACTGAAATAAATCAACTTTTTCATGATATTCTAATTTTATGACCAGCATCTGCATATGATGTAACTAAGAGAAGGCACAAGATAGAAGAATATTAGAAAGATTAGAGGAAACGTTCCCAGAACAAAGGCCATCTATTGATTCTGGTAAGCTGGCAATTCTGGTGTTAATAGGATGGCTTAAGGGTTCAAGGTTGATGAATTAAGTTGACAGCGTCCTGTGGTTGATGTCCTGTAGTATGATAACACAAGTTGCCTCAAGGGCTAGCATATGCTCGCCTAACAAGTTAGAGTTGGACTCAAGAGAGGTAATACTCTGGTTGTGTTCAGAGACTATCGCTTACATGTGACACGATTGGTTTCTGATCTTGATAAGTGTAGACAGATGGACACATAAAAATGTTTATGTCCCCAACAAAAAGTATTTGATGAAACAGGTAAAAAACTAAAACTAAAAAAAAAATAGGATGGCACGGTGGCGCAGCAGGTAGTGTCACAGTCACACAGTTCCAGGGACCTGGAGGTTGTGGGTTCAAGTAACGCTCTGGGTGACTGTATGTGAGAGGTTTGTTGTGTTCTCCCCATGTATGCGTGGGTTTCCTCCGGCTGCTTCGGTTTTCCTTCCACGGTCCAAGAACACAAAATGGTAGGTGGAAAAGGGTCCCTAGCTGTGAGTGTGTGTTGACTTGTGAAGTGTGTGTTCCCACCCTGCGCCCAGAGATTCTGGGTAGGGTCCGGACCCACCACAACCCTGAACTGGATATGTGGTTACAGACAATGAATAAAAAATGAAAGGTAAAAGAAAAACTGGACATGTGCTGATCAGGCTCACCTTTCTCTGGGTCATCAAGGTTAGCCTTAACAAACTCCACGGCCTGGGAAACCTGATCTTCATCACAAACGTCCAGCTGGAGCACCTTCATTCTGTCTGAATGCATGTTGTTCAGCTCCAGCGCACCCTTGCCATCCTTATCCTGCCGACACATACAGACATCATGCAAGACTTTGACCTTCTAGCTCTTCATGAAAGTGGATGTTTAACACATTAATGACAAACAATCTGAAAATAGAATGAGTACTTCTCATTTCCATAAAAGTTTATTTTTAACAAAAAACTACCTGTTGCGCCCAACTAGGAGAATGCAATGAAGGTGATTATATATATATATCTCCAAGCAGGTGTCCTTGTTCTCCTTCAACAATGAGCTGTCCAGTAAATTTGTTCAAAAATACTGGTGGCTGGCTTCACCTGTCTTGTTTTTTGCAGGTCTGGTATGGATGCCACACTATAAAGGTAAGAATCCTTGGGCAAAACCCCTAAAATTACATTCGCACAATCTATTGCATTATTAAAATTGTGAGTCGCACTGGATATATTTCCATCTGCCAAAAACTATGCCATCCCAACAATTACTAAAATTCGAGAGAAAATGGTGTAAATCTCTATATACATAATATTGGTACATACAATACCTGAATTATCGATCACAAGTCAATGCTGGCCTAAGCTTGTGAAAATGTAAGGCTTAGGTAATGTTAACTGGCTCAGAAAACATTTCTCAATGATTTTGCAAGTGTCTGTTAAAACACAAATTCCTCACTTCCTCTCTAAACTAAAACCTGTGTTTGGAATATATCAATCAACCAACCATGGCTCTGTGATGCCAGCACTGGTGAAGTAAATAACTTTACCTTAAGAAGGCACCCAGCAAACACAGTGAATCCAAGCTTGTGGAAGTGTTTGGCCAGGGCATTTCCAAAACCACTGTCACATCCAGTTACAAACACCGCCTTTCCGCCCACCTGCAGAGGAAATACAATGAGCAGCGTTACTCTAAACAAAATTCATACCCGTATTACCGTCCTTTTAGCATGTAATAACCAAATCATTCATTTTCTAGCAAGAAAATCAAACAAATAATAGGCACAAAAATATCCAGCTACATAATAAACGTAGACCTGGCACAATTAATTGTAATTTAATAAGACGTTAAGCCTTGTATTAGGTAGCCATTGACAGTTTATGATATTTCAATCACAGAAGTAGAAAGGATGGAAAAGGTTATAAACAAGGCCATAAGGATTTGGCTAGGTGTGCCACAGTGTTTAAGTATAAGTGTTTCCACTATGTGATATGTTTAATTATTAGCGACACTCCATCATAATTTAAATAATTACATGAAACCACAATTACAAAAGCAGAGGGCTTTAATTTTGGAGTGAGGAATACAGGAAGTGGAAAATTGACCGCTTCTCACCTGATTATCACAGAATATTATGGCAATATACTCTGGCAGGGTTTTCCTAGTGTGTGAAATTTATTGTGTAGTGTATGTATTCTTTTTCGCATTTTAATAAATTTTGCACTACACTGGTTGCAGGCAGGGTTGAGGGTGCCTGCCACAGCTGATAAATTATGCCCCCCTCCCCCCTCCCCCCCAAGTTTACACATTCAAAGACTAATTCTTCATCTCATATTTGTGTCTACAGTGAATTGCCTATTATATCTGAGCAACTGAGCCATATGGTCAGAAGTTTTGGGTCAATAATCCAACTTTTGTTCCAAGTCTTAAAGCTGCTACTGTTGTTTTCCTAAGCATTAAGTAACACTCTTTATTATGGAAATAAAATATTTTTTACTATAAAATTATTCAAAATTATTATAATCTGTATAGCATTTTAAATTACAATGTGTTTAAAATTTTCTCAGTAGCACTTTAGCACAGTAGCAAATCTAATGACAATTCATTTTTAAAAAATGCTATCACAAACCACAAAAAATACCTCTGTGATACATGGGTTTCGAACATAGGTGGATTACATTGATTTCTTTAAATTTCTGCATACTACAATCACTGAGATGTAACAAAGCCAATGTGTTATGATATGTCAACAAACTATCTAGGTTGCATTTTCTTTCTTTTTACAGTAGAGGTGATAGGAACCAGGTGTCACAATGTGCAACACAACAAGCAACAAAAATATCAGCATTTATTTCACTATCAAAAACAATCAATGAACCTTCATATATTTTGATATGCTGATAGGAAAAACAGTGGCGAATCAAAAAAATATTCCATTGGGAGTTTTGAATAAAATTATATTCATAATTGTAGAATTAATAAATAGTCTCAGGCACCAGAAATCCATAAGCATTTCATGTAACAGGTTTATGTCAGAGAACATTTAGAGCCATTAAAACACTTAACAGAATCTGGTTATATTCACCACTCAACATTTCTGAATTTAACTTTCTTCAGAATTAAGCATTATACATCATATCAATCTGAATGATAATTTATAAATTAATAATTAAATAAAAAAAATAAGGGAATTCTTTTTTTAATTTCCTTAAAAAAATCACACAGAATGAGGCTAATGTCGTAAGAATGTATTTCATCTTATCTGAATTAACATAATACAGGAAAACGTACAGATTTTCTACTTGAATATAATTTAAGGAGATATTCTACAGAGAACACACGTGTGCACTATTAATGTATAGGTTTAATATTTATTTGCTTAGTTTGTGGGGAAAACGTACTCTGTGTCATGAGTTAGGGTACATTTTGTGTTGTTTTCTGTTGACGATATGTTAAACGTATAAAATAAACAGAAACTTTATACTTACAGTCGTTAAGGAAATACCACATGTAACAAGTTTGTTGCTTGGAGAGGATAAACAATTAACAACGTTATTTAAGGGTTGACCAAACTTTGTACTGTAACGTTATACTATCCAGCATTTTCACTTGCACAGTCTATTACTTTGTCAGTGCGTATGATGAAAGAATGCTGTTTTTTTAGTAGTTAACAAAATGCTCTAGTTTAGATATAACCACACATTTGCGCCATCGTGTGTGACGTCAGCGGACGATCCACCGCAGCGTGTCCGGTTTGGAGGCGTCGTGATGCGGTCACTCACCGAGACGGAGCCGCGAGGTAGCCGGGGCAGCACCATGTAGAGCACGAAGAGCGCGTACAACATTACCACCACCTCCGTGCAGCTCGCCTCGGGTACAGAGCACAGCCGAGCCAACACTCCGAGAGAAAACGGCAAACCGAAGCCCAGCAGCAGCGTTAGAAAAACAGAAAAAGCCACTAGCAGCGCAGCTCGTACCAGCGGCTGAGAGGCCATCTTATCCTACAGCTCACAGTCGTCGCGCACACACGCACACACACAATAGAGACTCTTCATAATCGTCCGATGTAATACGGCGAACGAATCGGTAAAACCATGTTAGTCCCTGCTTATACATTATGTCCATCCAGCTTTTTATATTTCTGTACATGTATGTAGAAAAAGTATCAGTTTAAGTTACAGTAAAAAAAACATTGTATTCAGAATATCTTTGGAGCGTTTGGAAGTTTTTTTATTACACAACATAAAGAGCAGAAGGGAAATTGACATGCATACCATTCTATATAATTTTGAAAATATATTTAGCAATTTTGCAAATATTTAGGCAATATAACAGTGCTGTCAATAAAGAAAGAGTATATCAGAATTTGTTCAGAGATAACATTAAATTCAGTTGACCGAATCGATTCAAATAATTCATTTAAAACAACAGGTGTTCTGCCGAATTGTTCTACCTTGTTGAAATGTGCTACTTTGCAGCTGTGCGCATGCAAGAAGTTTTAATTTGCTTTGCCATGTTAAATCTTTTTTCTTCGGTGCATTACACAATCTTATTGTATTGTTATTATATGCTTAAGTGTAAAAAAGATAAAGCAAATTATTTTCATCGAAATAATCTTATAATTTCTTTAATAAGGGGGTTTGGGCTGTGTATATCTCCATCATATCATTTTGTAGGCAGCATTTTCTGATACACTAGCTACATTTATCTCGCCTACTGTTTTATTTAAACTATACATATAAAGTACTGTATGGCAGCACATTTCGACAAGGTAGCACAACTCGTCAGAACACCGGTTCAAACCTTGGGAAGTGACGAAAATTGACTACGTTTGATATTAATAAGCTGTTGGTGTTGGTGCACAGCTAATATAAATATGCCTAAGTAAGATATGAAATGGGTACCGTGTATCTGTTAGAATGTACTGTGTGGCGTTGTAAGATCTGAATGCAGATTCTGACGGTTGCGTGTAGGATGTGCCTCATTAGTTTGCACATACTTAGGGTTTTGTTGCGCAGCCAGATTTCAGTGTCTCCCGCCTTTTTTTTCTTTTGCTAGGTTACAGCTCCTATGGCGTTATTTTTGTGCCACAATTCTGCGCGCGAGGATGTTTTGTATGGTAAGCCAAAGGGGTCAGAATTTGCCAAGGTTTTGACGGCAAATAAAGCGCGCGCTTTGTCTAAAAACTAAACGCCTGAAGCTGTGTGACTGCGACACTACCTGCTGTGCCACTGTGCTACCCCAAAACAGAAATAGCATCAGCTAAAATGTGTAGATTGAACTACATGCTTTTCCCATGCAAATATCACAATGTATGTCTGTGTCAGGCACAAAAAGCTGAGAACTGAAAGTCATTTATAGGTGCCAATACCTAGTGGCAAGGTGAGCTATTTAATGTTAAAACAGCTTGCCATACTGGCACCTATAAATGACTTTTCAGTTCTTGGCTTTTTGTGCCTGACACAGACATAAATTGGGATACTAGCATGAGAAAAGCTTGTAGTTCAATTGTCCATAAACACAGTGACAGTGGACTGTATGCTAATATGGTATGCTGTGTTTGTAGTATGTCACTACTTGTTTGGTCCGTTTACATCCTAGTAGTATATGTGTGCTCATTATAGCCTAAACATTCACATGCTAGCTAGACTTAGGCTACGGGCAGATGTTCAACAATGATGTGGAGTGTATGTCAGTTTCACAAAACAAATGTCAACGTGACAAAAAAAAAAAAAAAAGAAATGATGCCATTGGCATATGCCACTGTTACCTGTACGTAAGGTGCCGATGTTAATGGCATATGCCAGCGTCACCCGAACATAAGATGCTGATGCCTTTTCATGTTATTACTGCCTCTCTCTATTTGTCTATTTTTGGGACTGTTGTAGGAACTCAAAACTAGTCAATTTTTAACATTACTGTTTTCCAATGCTCTCACTGTTTACCAAGCAGCTACTATACATAACAACTCTGGAATCACACTCCGAAATCATTTTACACATGGCAAAAAAAGAGTATGGCACTGCATTATGTCATACAGGATAGAAAGAGTGCTTTCCTTCATTAGTGTGAGAAAATTGTAGTCCAAAATTGCTTGAGTTGAGACTATTTCCAACTCTAAAATTAAAACCTATTTCTTGCAACATGGGGCAGATACTGGGAAATTTTCAAAGTTATTTTCAGAGTGTGATTCAAAATCTCTCCCACTGAGCATCATCACTACACAGTGAAATGGGAGGAATAAAATCACAGTAAATGTTGTTAGGGAAGAGGAGTCGACTCCCAAAATATCTATTGTAATGAATTCAAAATTGAAGTTCCCCTCACAACTCCAGAAAACACATAATTAATTAATCTTAGCATTTTACAGGCAGCCTTAATACAAATGTTGTAGTCTGCAATAAAGTAACCCCAAAAACAGTACATTAGGGTGAATGTTATTAAAGTTCAGGTATGAGGGGAAGGCAACAGGATGAATATAGAGATTCATCGTAGAGCATTTCCCAAAAAAAAATACATTTAAAACACACCAAAATTATTTATATTTACACATGCTTTGCCATTACAAAGCTATAGTGTTACTTGGCAAAGTAAAAATTCATGGGCAAACAATTTATGGCTAAGAGCCACATATATAGTGGATAAAACTGTTATCAAGCCACCATCTTGAATTATGCTCCTTAAATGTTTTACTAATGCCAGTTCACCGTAAAATAGTCTTAAAATAGAAACAAATGTAATTTGAGCTATATTTAATGATGGTTGTCTTGAGTGTGTTGAGTTTTGTCCTGATAATGATGTAATTTATAATTCAAGCACTTTGATATTTTCTTTCAATATAATTAACTTGATTTTTCTTTCTGATTGCATGCAGGAGGACAGATGCAGTGACGTAACTCGACACATTAGGATCCTGGTTGTCTGTGGTGCTGATGGAGAGGATCCAAGGATGTATCCATCCTTCCTGAAGTAAAGATGTTGCCAAGATGTGGTAATTCTGATAAAGCTTGCTCACTGCTTATGGGGCTACTTTTTTCTCTTGCATACCCCCAACACTGCGCTACACAATATTACTATTATTTTTAATTTTAAATGTGTCGTACCAGTAGAAAATTTGGAGGTCTAGCTGCTCTGTACCATGGTTCTTTTCAGTGCAAGCAGTTATCATCTGGTGACTTCACAACATTTGTATACCTCTGTGCAGTTCTGAAAGGGACACCACAGATATTACTTGTAACTGTCTACAGGCCTCCGAAGTACAGTGCTTCTTTTATTGATGAATTTAAAGAGATGCTGTCTTTTATTTCTACTGACTTTCACCATTTTGTTATTGCTGGTGACTTTAACATACATATCAACAATCCCAAGGACTGTTTTGCCAAGGAATTACATGCCATTGGACTCTTTTGGTCTTTCACAGCATGTTACATGGAATACACATTGTCATGGTCACACGCTGGATGACGTTATCTCAAAGAGTCTCAGCATATTAGCGACTGTGAAGGACGTCGCGTTGTCAGATCACTATTGTGTGTTCTTTGATATGTGGGCCTCAACAGTCATCACAGGCAGAAGAGTTTGTGTCAAGTAAAGGATTATAAAGAACTGCACAGCTACACTTTTCATGAGTAAAATGTGCACTACACCATGTGAACAATCCAACTCTGTTGACGATTTGCTGAATAGTTTTAAGAAATGCTTGGAAATGGAGAAATGCTTTTGTTGTTCAAATCCAAAAGAGGGAATGTCGCAAGGCAGGACGCAGATGGCTTAAAACGAGTCTTCATATTCACAAAGAATTCTACAAAGCTAGGCTATGTGAATACAACATGATAATATGCAAAACACAACAATCCTATTTCTCTAGCATCATTCATTCATTCATTATCTGTAACCGCTTATCCAGTTCAGGATCGCGGTTGGTCCAGAGCCTACCTGGAATCATTGGGCGCAAGGCAGGAATACACCCTGCAGGGGGCGCCAGTCCTTCACAGGGCAACACACACACACACATTCACACCTACGGACACTTTTTTTTGAGTCGCCAATCCACCTACCAACGTGTGTTTTGGACTGTGGGAGGAAACCGGAGCACCCGGAGGAAACCCACGCGGACACGGGGAGAACACACCAACTCCTCACAGACAGTCACCTGGAGCGGGAATCGAACCCACAACCTCCAGGTCCCTGGAGCTGTGTGACTGTGACACTACTTATTAACAACAGCAAAATCCTCTTCAATGTGGTCGACAGACTTACATACTCACCCACACCAATGACCAATGACAGTATTTTTTTAATACTGTGATTAGTACATCTATATCCAACAATGAGTCTGTACCCTCTACATTACCTCATAAAGACTCCTTAGTTGAAATATCAGAGTTGAGTACTGTAAACTGAAATTTTAATTGACACAGTTAGTCATCTCAAACCATCCACTTGCAGCCTTGACACACTACCAAACAAATTTTTAAAGAGTTCACACTATAGCACCAGACCATTGTTAACACCTCACTCTTGTCGGGGGTCTCCCCGAGCTCACTAAAACTGCAGTTGTAAAACCTCTTCTAAAAAAGAAAAATTTAGAATCATCTGAGACACATAACTACTGCCCAATTTCTACAGACCATTCATTGGCACAATCATTGAGAAAATAGTTATCGGGCAAATCACTAGTTTCTTGTCCATAAACTGTAGCCTAGACAAATTCCAGTCTAATCACAGCACTCAGACTGCTCTAATCGAGGTAATTAATGATAATCGCTTAAATACGGAGGCTGAAAGGGTACCTCTTCTATTACTTCTTGACCTTAGTGCTGCCTTTTATACCACTGACCATAAGAGTCTTATAGATAGACTCGCAAACTGGGTTGGACTCTGAGGAACAGTCCTGAAATGGTTCGTTTCTTACCTGTATGGCAGGAACTACTTTGTAGAAATAGAAAATAATATTTCAGAGAACATGCCACTGACCCCCCAGGGTTCTATTCTTGGTCCACTTTTATCTAATTTATACATGCTTCCTCTTGGCCAGATTCTACAGTACTATGGGCTGTCCTATCACAGCTATGCAGATGATACTCAGATTTACATGGCTCTGTCCCCAAACGACTATGGTCCAGTTGACTCATTATGCAACTGCCTTGAACACATCACTAACTGGGTGGGACACAACTTTCTGCAGCTGAATAATTTGGGAACAGCAAAGAGAGACAAAGATTGTCTGCGTATCTGGACTTGAGAGCCCTCAAATCTAAAAAACTAGTTCGCAACCTTGGTGTTTTAATGGACTCAGATCTCACTTATAGTAGGCATGTTAAAGCGGTTACTAGATCAACATTTTTCCATCTTAAGAACATCAGTAAGATTAGAGATTTTCTGACAAAACCATCCATCCAACCATTATCTGTAACTGCTTATCCAGTTCAGGGTCTCGGTGGGTCCAGAGCCTACCTGGAATCATTGAGCGCAAGGCAGGATTACACCTTGGCGGCGCCAGTCCTTCACAGGGCAACACACACACTCACACCTACGGACACTTTTTTTTTGAGTCGCCAATCCACCTACCAACGTGTGTTTTGGACTGTGTGAGGAAACCGGAGCACCCGGAGGAAACCCACGCGGACACAGGGAGAACACACCAACTCCTCACAGACAGTCATCCGGAGCGGGAATCGAACCCTCAACCTCCAGGTCCCTGGAGCTGTGTGACTGCAACACTAATTGTGTAGCAAGATTGATTACTGTAATGGTTTTTTAACTGGACTTCCTAAAAATTCCATTAAACTGCTTCAGCTGATTCAAAATGCAGCTGCCAGTGTTCTCACTCTGAGCAAAAGAAGAGCTCACATCACCCCCATCCTCAAATCCTTACACTGGATACCAGTCTGTTACAAACTAGACTTTAAGGTGTTATTACTAGTCTATAAATGACTTAATGGTGTAAGACCAGCGTATTTATCAGATCTGCTACAGAGATATGAGCCGGCTCTTTAGACCTTTCTTTTTATTGTATCATTTTAAATAGTTTTAATCATTTTTATCATGTTTTATTGGACTTTTATGATTTTTATTCTTTCTTTTAATTTAACTGTTTCTTCTGTAAGCACTTTTAAATGCTTTTTTATGAAAGGTGCCCTATAAATAAACTTGCCTTGCCTAATTTTCAAATAACTACCAACCCCTTGTAAAGACACTGTTCTGTTGGATTCTCCGCTTACATATCGCTGTTGTCTTTTAATGAACTTCCACTGTTTTTGTAACTTTACATTGTGCACACATAGAGTTGCTGTCCTCAGTTTTGCCTCTTCAGAAGGATGCTAAGGTTTTAACTGGCTACTTGAAAGGCACCATTTCATATGTGATGCTGTAGATTTGTCGTTGAGTGAGGTAATATTGACACAAACAAATATTTACTAACAAAGTTGTTTGGCCTTTCATACAGTATAATATTTTGGGACAAGAACATTGGATAAGGATGGAAGTGGGTGGGTGAGATATTTAGAAATTTTATCATGTTAATGCTACCTGTCACTGTCAAGTTATAAACTTGTCTTCTGTTGATCTCTTTCATGTATTATGCATTTCTATATTTTATACCTGCTGGAATAGGAAAAAAATATAAATTGCCTTGTATATTGCAGTGATATTAATGGTGCTATTTTATTTTTTAATTTGTTTTAAGTTCTTGGTGGTGATGGTTTTACAGAACTGCAAGCACTTTAGAACTTTCACTCATACTGTTTTCTTTTGTTAACAGAGTATAAATAACAGAAGAATTACGTTTTATATCAGTGAGGGTATGCATGTTTTGTTGGTTAATGGGAGTCTTGCTGCTATTCATTTGTCAGCTGATTTTTACATTTTATTTTATATGTGTTCTATGGGTCCCACCAACTTCTGCCCTTGAACCTTGAAGGAAATTCCTTGATTATAATGGTTGAATTGGTGACAGTCTGTGAGGAGTTTGGTGTGTTTTCCCTGTGTCTGCGTGGGTTTCCTCTGGATGCTCTGGCTTCCTCCCACTGTCCAAACATACATTTGTAGGTGGATTCACGACTCAAAAAAGTGTCCGTAGGTTTGCGTGAATATGTGTGTCGCCCTGTGAAGGACTGGTGCCCTCTCCAGGGTGTGTTCCCACCTTGTGCCCAATATTTCTGGTTACACTCTGGACTCACTGCCACCCTGAACTGGATAAGGGGTTACAGACAATGAATGAATGAATATAGATGGTTATTTATAAAGTTGTTCCAAATGATCAGCGATATTATTGAATGAACCATTGAATACTTGTTTCCAGACTTTCCCATGTCTTTTTTATTAATTGTGCTTTGTGTGATTTGTGATAAGATATGGACGATTATTTATTTGGTAACATTTATTAAATGAAAATTAGCAATATTTACATCATAATTGTTAGTAATATAAACTATAATTGATATAAACTAAAATATCATATAGAATATAACAAAATCTACTTAATTCATAAAACACTGACAAGCTTACATTTGATTCCAAGTAGATTTTACTTAACATTTGCAAATAAATTTGATATTACAACAATAATATTTACTTAAAATGTTACAAGTTTTCAGTGTGCATTGAAAGTAATTTCATAGGACAGTTCTGTTAAATTGATTTTCTTTTGGTTTTATGATGTGTTTATTATTATTTAGAGCAAACTATATTCTGTATCTTTAAATAAACACAGAGTATCTTAATACTACATTATTGGTCTGTGTTTTTGCACCAATGACAGTTTTTTCTTTTACATTGATAACTTATTTACAGAAATTACAGTTGTGTTATAAAACAGAGGATTCTAGTAATTTAAACTTACAGACTTTCACTGTGCTTTTACAGAAGATTTGTTTAAAAAGGGTGATTTTCCTGTATTTCAAAGATCTGTAATTTTCAAACATCTGTAATTTTTCATGGTTAGGTCTGTAAAAAAATGTCTTTTTTTACAGTGCAGTCTCCATTTCAGTCAAGTTTCTTGTCCCTAGTCCAATTCCAGTCCCTGTTCCAGTCTGGTCTTCTGTCTCTGACCCTGTCTTGACCCGAGTCCAGTCACCTTTTCAGTCGCGTGTTTTGTCACCTGTCTAGTCACCTTTTCAGTCCCCTTTCTGGTCTCAAATTTCGTCTCCCATTGTTCCCCTTTCTCAGTCTCCTGTATTGTCCTCAGTCCAGTCTCCTGTTTCCGGCCATGTGATGTCCCCAGCTCTATTTCCTGTCCCCACTCCTGTCTTGTCCTGAGTCCTGTCACCTGTTGTTTCATTGATCTGTCAGTCTTTTGTCTTGTTTGTTATGTTTTCCAGGCTCTTCTCCTTTGTCAGCTCCTGAGAGGTCTAGGTCTACGCATCCCCGGAGTTTCGTAGCACATGTAGCACATGGCTCTGTTTGTTGTTATTCTTGTCTCCGCCCTAGTCCCGCTTTAGCTCTGCCCTCTTGTCAGTGTCCAATGTCTCCTTTGTAGTCCTGCCCTCTCATTATCTTCCCCAGGTGTTTTTTGTCCATGCTCTATGTATATATATATATATATATATATACATATATATATATATATATATATATATAGTCCCTTTGTTTCAGTGCTCCCTTGTCTGGTGTTGTGTGTGTGGATGTGTTTTCTGTGTCTCTTGGTTTTCATATGTCTACCCCGGTTAACGGCTGTCTGTCTAAGTCCTCCTGTCTGTTCCAGTTTAGTTTAATGTAGTTAGTGTTTTTGCACCTGCGTGTTTGTTTTGTATTGTAAAGTGTTTCCTTGCATGTATGTCCGCCTCCTCGTCTTCCCTGCAAAAGCCGTGACACTGCATAACGCTTTACAATAATGGTACAATGAATGGCATTAATTAATGCATTAATTTCATGAGTAAGTAATCATTCATTCCTGCAGGTAATACATCATGAGTCATCATGAATATGCATGAAGTAAGCATGTCTCATGCATGCCTTAATGCAGGAGCAATCTATTGCTAATGTAGTAATTAAGGTACAAATATCATCATGTTACATGAGTTATTCATGATGTTCATACAGGTCTTCATGGTAGTCATCAGATAAATGGTGGTAAAAAATGACTGGCCAGTACGGAACCCCTAAGGTGACATGGTGGGTTTATTTGCAAGTCGTGTCCACTATATAGTATTTTGAGGCTACAAAATAATATATTGAGGCCACAAGATAGTATTTTGAGGCCACAAAATAGTAAATTGAGGCCATGAAATGACTGTGCATCCTGACAAAACTTGTACAATCCTACATTGTGTTCCAGCATTTTTGCTATTTGATTCTCTTCCATATACCTCTCTCCTGGAGAAAGTTCTCTAATTTGCACCGTGTTTCCATGTCGTCCATGAACCTCAAGGCAATGTGCATTAACGTTAACCAAATGCAATCCGGTGTTAGACTTAATCTCAAAGGTTAGTTAGGAATCAATTTGAAGGCTTTCATTATGTATATGTCCTAGATCATCATTAATTGTTGGTATGGTTTGATTAGCAGTTCTTTGCTGCAGATAATGAGCAAGTAACTGAACAGCTTTCTCCCCATGTTCATAACTCCTGTGGCATGATTTGTGAATCAGATATTCAGCCTGTTGTGTCGATAGGAGATCAAATTCAGTTTGTAATGACATGCGCTTTTTCAAATTTCTGCCATGTCAGACTAATTAATGACATTATATTAAAATACTGGGGAACCAAACATGATACTAGAGTCTTTTCACGTGCAATGTGTTAAGCACAAGTCTTGTTACCAAAATTATAATAGGACATTAGAGCCATAATACGTTTTATTTTCGATACTTTATTACATTTGAAGGTAAATACTTTCATACTTGTACTCAAGTTGAGTTCTACAAAGCTGTTTTCTACTTTTACTGGAGTAATATTTTACCTTGAGTATCTGTACTTTAACTCAAGTACATGGTTTGTGTAGTTTGTCCACCACTGGGCATTACAAACGCAAGCTAGTTGAGTGGCAAAATGTTGCTGCAGCAGTAAATCAGCTCGTTAATCAGTCAACCTATCATCTGACTTCTGAAAACATGAAAAAAATCTTAAACTACAGAGTGAATTATGAATTATGAATTATTATGAATTGATACATTTAAGGATGGTTTGCACATTTACTTGTAATTTTCTATTTTACCACATGATGTCACCAAAATCACGCTCTCTCCACAAATTTTTCTGGTTACACAAAGGTCCTACCTTGCTTAAATATATGCTCATTTATTTCTTTATAAATCACATTTGCTGCGTGAGATGTATGCACATTTCAGACCAATTTTTGTGCAGACGCACCCTCTTTAAATGACACCCCTGGTCAGGTCCATCTTGAAGTTTATGCTCCCGTGACTTCCTGTAATTGTTCAGAATGTCTAAGCCATACAAAAAGTGTTTGCACACGACACAAACCTATGTTTGATTCAGTTTGCTAGCTAACTAGATAATGTTATTTCAGCTCATATAGCTGTTATATACCTATCAAGTCTGGAAAAGCTAACACTGCCTCACAATTTTCTTCCTTAAACTGACAAGGATCCACTGTTGTAAATATGTTAGTGGTCCTAATTTTAGTTAGGGGTTCTATGTGCTCTAATGAAAGACTACACATCTTTTTTTTTTTTGAAGGTGGAAATTTACCCTGATGATGTGAGCTGATGTGTTTTGTAGACTTTTGTATTGTGAAATTATTCCTTATAAAATTATAAAAATTATAAAATCTTTGGATATTAACAATCAATATAACATCAACATTCATTCATTCAAGCCTGTAATGTCTTATCCAGTTGGAAATGTGGTCCTTTTTTTTTAAACATCAAATCTTTTTGACCAGTGTGAGACACATCGTGGCTTTGCAGTCCCAGCAGAACATGCAGAAGAACTCTAAACCAAGTGGTGAGAGATTTTATTACAACAAGAGCAAGACGTGTCAATGAAATGGATAAACAATGGCGTTTGGGCCTGCTAAGCCAGCTATTCATTCATCATCTGTAACCACTTATCCAGTTCAGGGTCACGGTGGGTCCAGAGCCTACCTGGAATCATTGGTGGGAGGAAACCGGAGTACCAGGAGGAAACCCACGCGGACACGTGGAGAACACACCAACTCCTCCCAGACAGTCACCTGGAGCGGGAATTGAACCCTCAACCTTCAGGCCCCTGGAGCTTTGTGACTGCGACACTTCCTGCTGCGCCACCATGCCGCCCTGCTAAGCCAGCTACTTCAAGGAAAAAGCTGCAGTTCTGTTGGTTGTTAATAAGGTAAATATATAGTTTTTAGAAGATTATCCTTTATTGATCCCTTAAGGAAATTACTTCTCTGCATTTGACCCATCCGTGGTAGTGAACACACACTAGTGAGCAATTCTTCACAAACACTAGGGGCAGTGAACACAAACAACCGGAGCAGGGGGCTGGCAGCCACCTCTGCCTGGGGAGCAGTTTAGGGGTTAGGTGTTTTGCTCAAGGGCACTTCAAATCAAATCAAATCAAATTTATTTATATAGCGCTTTTCACAACTGTCACAAAGTAGCTTCACAGAATTCCAGTAAGACAAAGATTTGACATGAAATGTAAAACCCTCAAGTGAGCAAGCCAGGGGCGACAGTGGCAAGGAAAAACTCCCCCAGCTGAGGAAGAAACCTTGGGAGGAACCAAGGCTCACAAGGGGTGACCCATCCTCCTCTGGTCAATCTACTGGTGATGATAGTTAGTAGTCCATGAGAACTTCAGTGTAGGGACAGCTTCAAGGCACTTGGTGGTTGCTGGAGCGTGGGCAGCTGGTCTGAAGCGTGGAGGAGGGTCTCGACAGTCATCCATCAGTGTCCAGACAGACAGGTGGGCAGTTGTTTACTCGGAAAGATGTAAAGGGATGGAATTAGTTTTGAACTGTTTTGTGTTTGTAAAGTAGAAAATATGAAAATTTCCAGAGTGTGGCTAATGACTCCGGCAGATCTGACTATGACAGCTTTAACTAAAAGGAGAGAACCAGGAGGACACACAGACACGGGAGCATCCTGAAACACTGGCATCCCTCCGCTCCACCGTCAACAAACCTGAGTGATCGCGAGAAGCGGCGGGACGACAGCACCAGCGTCTCAGTTTACTATAATTCCCTGTGTCCATGGACCCCCCGGATCTGCCGCCTTTATCTATGGGGGAGCATTAGCTACCAAAAGATAAACTAAACAAATGTGTTTTTAGCCTAGATTTGAAGATTGCGACTGTGTCTGAGTCCCGAACATTTTCTGGAAGATCATTCCAGAGTTTGGGGGCTTTATAAGAAAAGGCTCTTCCCCCAGCTGAGGCCTTCTGAATTCTGGGAACACTTAAAAATCCAGTATTCTGTGATCTGAGTGAACGTGGAGGCTCATAATAGGAAATTGTATCTTGAAGATATTCAGGAGCAAGCCCATGTAGAGCTTTATATGTTAATAACAAAATTTTGTAGTCAATGCGGAATTTAACAGGCAGCCAATGAAGTGATGATAAAACAGGGCTGATATGTTCAAATTTTCTAGTTTTAGTGAGGACCCTAGCTGCAGCATTTTGAACTAGTTGAAGTTTTCTTAAATTGCTGCTGGTGCATCCTGACAGTAGTGCGTTACAGTAGTCAAGCCTTGAAGTAATAAAGGCATGTACTAATGTTTCTGCGTCCTGAAGGGATAAGGCATTTCTAATCTTAGCAATATTGCGAAGATGTAAAAAAGCTGTCCTAGTGATACTACCTATGTATTGATCAAATGATAAATCCGGGTCAATTATGAAACCAAGATTTTTTGCTGCTGAACCAGGTTTAACTGGAGAGTCAGCGAGATTTAAAATTAAGTCTGATAATTTATTTCTTGCCACTTTGGACCCAAAAGCAGGACCTCTGTTTTGTTGCTGTTTAGAAGGAGGAAGTTACGCAACATCCAGCCTTTCACGTCTTTTACACAGTCCTCTATTTTCTTTAATCTGTGTTTGTCATCAGGCTTGGCTGAAATATACAATTGTGTGTCGTCTGCGTAACAGTGAAAGTTAATGTCATGGTTTCTTATAACTGTGCCTAGCGGTAACATGTATAATGTAAATAATAATGGTCCTAAAATATAGCCTTGTGGAATTCCAAATCTTACTTTAGAATAATTTGAATTTAGATTGTTTACTTTTACGAATTGATAACGTTCCGTTAAGTAAGATTTGAACCATAATAGGGCTGTCCCTGTGATTCCAACCATGTTTTCTAACCTTTCTATGAGAATATTGTGGTCTATTGTATCGAAGGCTGCGCTTAGGTCAAGAAGCACCAACAGGGATACGTGGCCTTGATCAGAGGCAAGAAGAAGATCATTTGTTATCTTGACTAGTGCTGTCTCTGTACTATGATGTTGCCTGAATCCAGATTGGAATTTTTCATATATATGATTCTTATGTAGATATGAACTAAGTTGTTGGGCCACAGCTCTTTCTAAGATCTTGGACAGAAATGGCAAATTAGAAATAGGCCTGTAATTAGACAGTGTACAAGCATCAAGATTTGGTTTCTTGATCATAGGTTTAATAACTGCTAGTTTAAAAGCTTTGGGTACATGGCCCAGACTAAGGGATGAGTTTACTATAGTTAAAAGAGGATCAATAATAACTGGTAGTACTTCTTTGAGCAACTTTATGGGAATTGCATCAAGTGTGCAAGTTGTACAGTTTGCGGAGGTGATAATCTTCTCTAGTTCTAATTGTGGGAGTGGGTAAAAGGTTTCAAGTCTTCCTTTTACAGTTATATTATGTTTTATATCATTCACATCGGGTGGCAGCCAGGATGGATTTGATCCTGTGGCTTGAGTTTGTTGTCTAATATTCTGAATTTTATTATTAAAAAAGTCCATAAAATCTTTACTGGTGAGAGTTGCTGGAATTAGTTGTTCAGAACCTGCTTGATTTTTTGTAATTCTAGAAAACACACTAAACAGTGCTCTCGGATTATTTTTATTATTGGAGATCAGCGAGGCCAGATATGCTGAGCGAGCTTTAGTGAGGGCATTTCTATACTCTATAAGGCTGTCCTTCCAGGCAGAATGGAACACTTCAAGCTTGGTTGATCGCCATTTCCGTTCTAGTTTTCGTAATGTTTGTTTTAAAGTACGGGTCTTATCATTATACCATGGTGCGAGCTTTTTCGGTCTTATACTTTTATGTTTAAGTGGTGCTACCTTTTCTAAAGTAGATCGACAGGTATTTTCTAGGTAATCAGTTAGTACATCTAGGTCCATTGGGTCTGATGGAGTTGGAACTGGGGTCGATAGTTCTAGTAGGTTTTCTATAAATTGTAGGGCGGTAGATGGTTTTATTATACGCCTTGTAGAATAGCGAGGGTTCCTACATATATTATGGCTAAAACGTAGCTCATATGAAATTAAGTAATGATCGGAGATTGCTGAGGATTGCGGTAAGATATTAATTTTGTCAATGTTAAGACCTAGTGTCAGAACTAAGTCTAAAGTGTGGCTGCAGTAGTGTGTAGGCCCTGTTACATTTTGAGTAATACCAATAGAGTCTAAGATTGAGGTAAATGCCTTTTTTAGTGGGTCACTTTCCTTCTCAAAATGGATATTGAAATCTCCTACAATTATAACTTTATGATTGCACACCGCTAGGTTTGTAGCAAAATCGCTGAATTCTTTCAGAAATTCTAAGTAAGGCCCTGGTGGTCTGTAAATGTTGCATAATAAAAATGCGTCCTTTTTTGTGACCGAATTTGTAATAATAGTGGAGAGAACCTCAAAAGAAGAGAAGGTGTCACATTGTTTAAGACTAATTTCTAGGGTATTTTGGTAAATTACACATACTCCACCTCCTTTGCCTGATATTCTTGGGCTATGTGCATAATTATAGCCTAGGGGGGTGGCTTCATTTAGTGCTAAATATTCCTTTGGTCTAACCCATGTTTCCGTGAGACAGAAAACCATTGAATTTATGATCACTTATAATATCATTTACGATGAGTGCTTTTGAGTTTAGTGATCTTATGTTGAGTAACCCAATTTTAGTTCTGAGGTGTTGCTGCTAGGTGTTGTGTATGATTTAATATTGATTAGGTTGCTGAAACAGGCTGATTTTGTTTTTCTACTTTTACATTTAGTTCGGGGGAAAGACACAGTCTCAATACAGTTGAACCTGGGTGACGCCTCAAGACAGTTCGCAGACGGTCGGTTTAGCCTGTCTGTCTGCGGCCTGGTCCCGGCTCTGGATTGTCAGCAGTTATCTACACTACTCTGCTGACTAACTAAAAGACTATGTGCTATGCTGCAAGAAAGTAAGGCAGCACCCTCCCGCGTGGGGTGGATACCATCCCTACCTATAAGACCAGGCTTGCCCTAAAAAAAAGTCTGCTGTAAGCTTCGTTGCCACGCCGCATTGGTATGGGGCCAGAGCAGATTACGGCATAGGACATCGTCTGGGCCAGTTTAATCACCTCTGTAATATTACCCTTAGTTACCTCAGACTACCGCAGACGAATATCATTGGCCCCTACATGAATGACTACCCTCGAATATCTCCTATTAGCTAACAGTCTAAGGTTGCCACAAATATCCGGCGCTCTGGCTCCCGATAAACAGCTAACTGTTACTGCTTGCGCCCCTAAAGGAGTAGCTAATTTCACGTGTCGAACAATAGAGTCACCTATAACCAGAGCACTCTTAACAGGCTCCTCAGCGGGTGCTTCGCTGAGCAGGGCAAACCTGTTTGACACGCGAATCGGAGGAGCGTGGTGTCCCGGTGGGCTAGCTTTGGCCTCAGCGTTAGCATCAGCCTTAGCTTTCCGGCTATGATGCCGAGACGTCACCCATTCACCCCGCTGTGAGGGCTCTAACGCCGGAGTCGTGGGGGTGCTAACTCTCCCTAAGGCACCTGGAGTTGCTAACACTGAATCTCGCTGTTTATCCCTTAACAATAATAAGCTCCGGATGCGCACTTCTAACTGGTCCACTTTATCCACCAGAGAGCTAACTAGCTGACACTTAGTACAAACACAACCACTATCTTTATTGCTAGAGGTGGAAAAGGGGGTTAAACTAAACATGCCATACTCTGAGCAGGCAAAACAGCCAGTAGTAGCCATGGAATTGTAGGTACTTACCGCTTTTAGTTGATTTTAGTAACTTACACCAAGAACGTTACTCCAGGGTCCGGTGGCAGTTTTAGTGCCTCTGTAATGAATATTCCTGCGAAGACAATCTAAAAGATAGATCTATGGATGGTTAGTAGGTTATAAAAACAGATATAAATATAGAAATAACAGTGGAAACGAGTAAAAAGGAAAACCCGAGCGATCAAAACAGCTTCCAAACGGGTACAGAAACAGCCAAACGGGTTGCCAGATCACCCAAAACTTATTTGTACACCTAATCTATAGTGAGTGAGCTACTGGCAGCAGGTCCCACTTCAGCCATGAATTAATTTTTCCTTGCCGGAACCCAATATTAAACCAAACCTGCGGTCCCAAGCTCGCCTCTCTAACCTCAAGGTCACGGCTGTTATGCCAAAGTATGTTCAATAATATTTGAACATATATACTAAAACAAACCATTCTGTTCATTCATTCATCTTCTGTAACCGCTTTATTCTGTTCAGGGTCTTAAGTCCAGCCAGAGCTCACCTGACATCAATAACAATTCAGAATTTAATAAATTCATTAAGGTGTTAATATACTGTGCACCACATTTGATTAGATACTTGATGCACCACATAATATGCATGTTTAATGTATTTTATTTCATTAAGATAACTAACTCATTTTTGTATTAGATAAAATTTGAACAATAATGCAGAACTTGGGACAACTTCTGTTTCTTTGCCAGGATGGCCACAAAGAGCTGCCCAGCACACCTTGTGTCATTGTTGTTTGTGAGTACACTATAAACGTCTGTCTTGTGCAGATAATTTTACAATGGGATATATTTTTTTAAATGATTTTAGGAATATATGAAAAGTAAAACTATCTACTAAATTAACCACAATGTATTTTTTTTTTTGTGTAGTGTGCATGCATATTTATATGTTTTATATTTATAATATCACAGATGATTGGTTCATTTTCTTGATGGAAGTGCTCTGTAGTACAATATAGATCACTCCCACAAGTTCTGATGACCATTTCATGTGTTTTAACATGGTCAGATTATTTTATTTTATTATTATATTATTATATAAGGTTTTATTTCTAAATCTCATCTCTGTGAAGACTTTAATCCATTAATCCAAACTTTGCAGATGGTATTGCTTTACAGTACATTGGTTAAGAGCACTTCTAAAAGCACATTTTACTTAAATATGGTTAATAGATAAATAATAGATAATAGATGTTTGTGCCCTAATCTCTCCTACTCTCCACATTTTATTAGTATTGTTTTACATTAGCTCCGGTTTCCTCCCACAGTCCAAAAACACACGTTGCAGGTGGATTGGTGACTCAAAAGTGTCCGTAGGTGTGAGTGTGTGAGTGAATGTGTGTGTGTGTGTGTCTGTGTGCCCTGTGAAGGACTGGCGCCCCTCCAGGGTGTATTCCCGCTTTGCGCCCAATGATTCCAGGTAGGCTCTGGGCCCACCGCGACTGAATTGGATAAGCGGTTACAGATAATGAATGAATGAATTAATGTTTTACATTAAAATCTGCTCTTAATCTTTATCTTAGAATAATGAATTCACCATTGCTGGGTATATATTTTCTAAGTTTTTGTCGCTTATTCTGAAAAAAATCTGTACTATATGAACTATAAATAATCAAAAATAATTTTCCTCCTAATTTCTTTAGAAGTCTTCTAGGGATGAACCCTGAACATGGCCTAAATCAACATCGATCTCCTGAAATTCCTCTCAGACCACAGTGACATTCACAACCCATTTAAAGTTAAAATGGAAAATGTAAGCACATTTTTTTATTACTATTAAAAATAACCAGCATTACACACTCACTCAGACACACCAACAGTTAACTGCCCTCCACCCCACTACACACACACCTTACATACAACTCCAATTCCAATGATGTTGGGAGGTTGTGTAAAACATAAATAAAACAGAATACGATGATTTGCAAATCCTTTTCAACCTACGTTCATTTGAATACACTACAAAGATATTTAATGTTCAAACAGATAAACTTTATTGTTTTTTTGCAAATATTCACTCCTTTTGAATTTGAGGCCTGCAACATGTTCCAAAAGAGTTGGGATAGGGACATGTTTACCACGGTGTTGCACTACACACAACCTAAATGCACTACACACAACCTAAATGCACTACACACAACCCAAACACACTCGCAGACATTGCATACCACTTGCACACACCTCACACACACCACCAACTCAAAAACTTGAACACCACCAACACAGTTACTTGCGTGCACCACACACAATCCAGAGACACTCGCGCACCACCAACACAGTTACTCACACACACCACACACAATCCACCAACAGTTACTCGCACACAATACACACAATCCACACAGACACTCGCACACCACACATAACCCACACAAGCACTAGCACAAACCACAAATTCACATACTAGTATGCACCACAGAGAACCCACACACCACCCAACCCAGACATTCATACATACCACTAATAACCCTCACATTTTACACACAACTGACCCACACACACTATATACAACCAGTGGCGATTGCTCTAAGACTGCAAGGGAAGCTCAGCTTCCCCTAAAATGTAAAAACAATAAGTGATCAAATATATACTGTTGTGTGTACATGTCATTGAATAAATATGCACTACAACGCGCTCAACTTTTGTTCAGTATCAGCTTCTTATCACTGGTAAAGACGCGGCTTTCATTTCAATCATTCACGCAGCTTCAGTACTTTAAACAGTGTGGATGCTGAGCGTCCACAGAGTTCAATAGCGAAGCAGCGAAGGGCAGCAAAACAAGACGAGTCATTGGATAAATGCTGGGCTTTGTCCCGCCCATCGGACGCTCAGCGTCTCTGGGAGTCTTTGGGGCAGTGGGCTGGCCTCGGCTGGCCCGGACGCTGAGCTTCTGCATGATGATTGGATGATCTGTCTGAGGCTGAATCCCTTTTTGATTGACAGCGAAATGAGCGAATCAGCGATCCTTTGGTGTAGAGATCCGTGGGAGCATTACATTTTCATTCTGTTCTGAGTTGAACCGGAGACTTTCTTTACTCTTAGCTTACTCTTAAATACTCTTAGCGGCATTTTCTTTGTTAAAAAAAACGACTAGCGACAAATCAAGCTTCTATTTCTGGTTGTTTTTTTTGTAGCTGCTTGTGTTTGGAGACTGACTTCTATCACTCTTTCTGACTTCTATCGTAGTTTCTGTCCAGCGGGTGCTGCTGAGCCCCTCCACCATCACAAAGCACTCACAGGCAGACGCACTTCACATGGGCCTATCTCTGCTGGCCATTGAGAGGACACTAGTCAAGTCCCTGGAAAAGACGTCTTGTTGGTTCGACAGGGTCACAGATCATTTTCTTGAAAAGGAACGGAGGGTAGAATTTATGTATAAATAAACCGACCGTTTCTCAACTAGTGTCTCTTATACCTGGAATGCCTTTTGAAGTTAACATCTGTTTGCTCTTTTACATTTCAATCACCTTTCAATGTGATTACCATGGGGAAGAAGCCGCTTGGGTTCTGGAATCGTTCTACCTCTTCAGTTCCACCTGAAGTCTTTGTCCGGGTTCGGGCGGAGACGGGTGGAGAGTGAAAGCTGGCTCCCCACTGCTCTCTGTCCAATACTTTGATTTTCTGCCACTTGCTCGAGTGCTGTTGCGGCTTGGTTGTTCTCTGGTGCGGTTCTTTTCGGCGGGACGGGATCGAAGTCATGATCAGCTGGAAAAGGGACACACTGAGACTGGTTTAGTTTTGTACCCCTTTTTTTTCTTTTTACACAATGTTTAATCACTGCTTGTGGGCTCCCCACAGGTACATTTTTTTTCTTTTCTTTCACACAGTGTTTAATCACTGCCCGTGGGCACCTCATGGGAGGTTGTTTCACCCTGTCCTTGAACTTATTTAAATATTTCACAGACGTTCCAGTAGTCAGGAAACTGAAATATTTTATCCACAATGGGACATAAGTTACACTGTCAGTGCCATAATCCTGGCTCATCTGACTAAAAAGAGCCGCAGTGTGAATCTTTAGGTTAAAATATAATATTTTTATTAATTGGGATCCCATCTTGTTCTCTTACTTGATTTAGTGGCTCAGAGAAATTTAGCCCCAACAACAATATCTCACCTCCTTTTACCTACTTAACACTATTAGCACTCCTTCCCACGGTCCGGACCTATTACACGTCTATCGATAGAGGCCTCGCTATGAGCAGGCTAGTCTTTTACTCCAGTGATACATTTACCACTAGAGGTCTTGCTATGAGCAGGCTACTCTTTTACTCTGGTGATACATTTACCACCAGAGGCCTCGCTATGACCAGGCTAGTCTTCACTTTTACACCGTATCAAGTAAGACAACAATTTATTAATGGAGAGAGAATGCTATGCTTTACTTTACTTTATTACATTTAGCAGATGCTTTTTTCCAAAGCGACATACAATGATAGTACAAAAAATATAAAAAATGAAAACATTGAACAATGCAACATTAAAAGATTATGTCTATACGCATCAGATAGTTATACTGGCTAATGCAGGTGTTCTCTAAAGAGCTCAGTTTTTAGGAGTTTCTTAAAAGCGGCGAGGGACTCCGCTGCTCTGGTGGAGGTAGGCAGCTTGTTTCACCATCTGGGAACTATGGAAGAGCACTGTTTCCTCTCTGTCTGACCATTTCTCAACTAGCGTCTCTTATACCTGGAATTCCTTTTGAAGTTACCATCTATTTGCTCTTTTACATTTCAATCACCTTTCAATGTATCCTGCTCCCAGTATGACTCAAATCTTTTACAATTTGTTTTTACTCTTTTGTATTTCTAACATCTTTCCAGACATGCTCTGTGCATCTCTGGTCTGCAGACAAAAGGAGTTGATTGAACGGAAGGTGTCGATATGCTGTTATTTGAAACACACACACATCAGTCTGCTGTTTCACACAGAGAATTAGGAATAAATAAATTTCAGTTACACAAGCATGCATGGTCATTGCTGAATAAAAATATCTCTATTGATTATGAATCATTTCAATAAACAAATTCCATCACAACATTACTAGGAATAATTTTAAAAATCAACATCTAGACCAAGCTAAACCATGTAGTACGTCAATTTCTTGTGAGAGCTGTGCTGAGAATGGTGTACCATCCAAATACCTGGTTGTTGATAGTCCAGTGTGGGTACAGAGTGACTGATGCTGTCCTAGAACAGATGGGCTACAATTTGTAAATGCACACCAATATATGCAGCCTGCATGTAATTTCTTGTAAAACTTTTTATCTATGTGAATGAAAGATATGCAGCTATTATAATACAATGTGCATGTAAAAGCTTTGTCTGCTTAATAAAATTGCAAGCCTGTGTTGCTGATACTGATCATTTAAAAATCCGCATTGAACATGTGTGTTAATAACTGTTTATATAGACAGTATCCACTTTAAGATGTAGAAATGTGTTTCTATGTTGAATGAGCATTTGCCGAGATGATTTGACCCAGGAGTTTTGGCCTTCAGCCCATCAGTGCTCTAGTTCACCTGAATTCTAATCATCAACACCTGTAAACCTCTGTGTAAATACCTGTTTATTTGCATGTATGTTTGTTGCAAAGTATCAAGTCTATTTATGATTCTACTTCTGAGCTTTTTTCCCTTATTGCCTTATATTCCTGATTATTTCTTGGTTTTGCTCCTTGGCCTTGGTTTCCATTTGCCTTGTCTTTTTCTTGAACCTGTTTTGGCTATTTTTTGTATTTTGCCTTTTTTATTAAAATCTTTTATTTGGAGTCTTAGCCGCACACGTCTGATAAATTCAGATTCTTACAATGGTGTTCAATTTTAAGACAGGTATTTGTCAGTAACTTTTCTGAAATATTAGATTAAATTTTATACAGACTGATTGTAAAATAACAGAAAATTACCAGGTAATGAAACTGCCAGTACATTTTCCTTTTTTTTTTCCAGTGCAGCCCAGTTCACACCTAGGGCAATGCTGAAACCACACATGGCGATATTAGATACAGTTAATAAGCAACTAGGTCCCAACAAGAGCCCTTGAACCTAACAGAATCTGGGCAAAAGTCATTAAACTCCCAGCTTACCCTTACCAAAAAATAAAAGGCACACTGCAGCAGGTACACCAGATACTTTTACCTGGTTATTTTCATTATGATTAAGTAATCCTATTTCTTATTCAGTAATCATACAGTGCATTCTTAAGTGCACACTTCTGGTTCTGAAAATAAAGAGCTGTAAATGCATGCACTAGTCTTAAGGAATGTATACTAAATATATGTAACTACTGCCAACAGTGTACCATATTTTAATATAAGACATGACATGAATCAAAGTGTTTCAAAAGTTATCAAGATTTTTATTTAGTGAAAACAGAAGACAGTTTTGATGTTTAGTCAAAGAGAGGACAGCAGCTTTAGCTGTCAGCCTAAAAAATACTAGAGAAAGCCCACTATAGCAAAGTAGAATACAGAGGGTGAACTACTGCTAGTATGAACAGGTTTGGATGCAACTGTTCACACTAAGAAACAACAGACACAGTACTCAAAGTGCATTAAACAGAGTGAAGATGAAAAAGGCATTTGTTGTGATGAACTGTAAATACCAGGTGTAGCCAAGGCAACAGATTTATCCTTCTGGAAAACATGCTAAGTTGTAATACTTGGAAGTTTAAGAATAGGTGCTTGAACTGACATCAATTTGTGATTCATTCAATTTGTTTTCAAATGATAGAGTCAACATAAGGAAGGAGAACCAGATCAGACTCACTCATGAATGTTGAAAGTTTTTACATATGAACTCTGGAAAATGCCCAAAGTGGCAGAATCACATATGTAATGTACAGCTGGAGATTTTCAATGTCAGAAACATTTTTACCACAGAAAATATTCCTCTTGGTTTAGGTATGTGACAGCAGCTTTATAGTTTGTGCAGGAGGCTCTATTTACACCCGTAGTCACTCAAACATTATCCAGACTTTGTATTAGGGGGCTGGCAGGATAAAATCCAGGTAATGTCCAGTACAAACTATTCAGACATTCACCATTACACGTACATCCAGGTTAAGTACAGAAATTTCTGGGTTACTTTGTATATCTGTGTATATATGTTGAAAACCTTCTTGGACATTAGTGCTATAAGACATTACCACCACAGTATATACAAAGGATAACTAAGGGGAAAAAAGCAAGCAGGCCCCATATGCTGTACGTGTATTTAAAAAAACAAAGAAACAAAACCAAAAAAAAAAACTCCCTTCACCCTTCAGTTTCCAGGCTGAGCTTGTGGCATATGATGCAAGAGCATTTTTCTTTAATGTGGGAAAGCCAGTTTCACAGTGTATAAAAGATTTAACAGGAAAATAAATGTAGCTGATGTCAACACAGAGCCAGTATTGCATAGCTAAAAGAAACCACTTACATTGGCACTGGAATTGTGTGTCTGTTTACTTTTCAACTTTAACTCTGTAACATCATGAAGTAACTCTTTATTAACGTCCACCCCTCCTCCTCTGCCTTATTTGAGAAAAGCAACAAGCTTCTTCTCAATGTTGTCAAAAGAGTCTATTCCCATGTAGTCAGCCTGGCCTTGCTCCCAGCGTTGCTTACGCTCAGCCGAGGAGATTGGGGCAGGGGTGGTGGGCTCACTCTGTGGCAACTCCTAACAGAGAGACAGAGAAAGATATTAAAATTCAAAATGGGAATAAAATGAAAATAAATGTCCTGTGTGCATTTTAGACACAGGATATGTTGTTTGCAAACCACCATAAGATTATGACGTATAACATGTATGTGTGTTTACTTCAAGTTTTATATAATTTTATATCTACCCTACAGCCCACCATCCATCCCCTTACCTCACAGCCAGAATGGAAGGGCTGATCTCCGTATTCCTGCTGCAGCATAGGCACCACACAACTGCAGTAAAGACTCCACCACTCCAAGAGGAAGCCTGAGTGCATGGAGGCCTCCTGAAGGTCCCCCCTCACCAGCTTCTGCTTGGGGTCGTACGTGTAGTTCCATGGTTTTGTCTTTCCCAGGAAGTGCACAACCTTGGCATTGGCTCCGTATCTGAGGACGTAAGACAATTAAAGGATGCACTTATACACTTCATAGTGTATATAATGAATGCTTTGGGTAATGTATTGTTTGCTTGGCTGCACAAAATGACAATATATGAAGGAATAAAACAGGCTTATTTTCACTATGAATCCACATATTTAGCAACTTCAGTCAGATATTTTAGTATTTAAAACATTTTAAAGTGTATGAACACTGAACTGTAGAAAGAAAACATAAAAGATGTCTAAGTACAGAAACTAATCTGTTTCCACTGGTGTGTGCATATCTGGAGACGGAGAGGGAGAGAAACAGAAAGAATGTGTCAGAAAAAAAGAGCATGTGTCAGAGAAAGAAAACACTGCTCCTTACTGTGTTTCACATATATGCTGGTTAGGATGCGAAAACTGCCCAGTCCAGGGGTTGCTGGAAAGTTAGAACTAAGCGTGCTATGTGCAGGGCTGTCACTAGAGATGAATTATTAGACCGCAGTAAAGTTGGCTTGCAATTAGCGATGCAAATTTCTATTGGCTGTAACTGCTTAATGCAGTCATGTACATCAGCAAACACTGGTGCAGTTTGCTGTTCCTGATATGTGAATTCTCACGAAGTCACTTTCCACACACTACTTCGCCTATATTACTCACCAGCGTTTAATTTTCTAAACCTTATAACTTAAAGTTATAAAAATTAAAGCATTCAGAAGAATGAAACCAGTTTCAAACTAACACACCATCAGTAGCTTGTATACTGTGAGCAAGGAAAGTGATACATGTAAAGTGTAAAATAAACGCAATTTTTCATTTTGGCATGTGATGTTCAATACAAATGATATCCAAAATCCATAAAACTTAGATTAAGCAGTTCTCGATTTGTGAAACACAGTTCGGTGTATTTTAACGTGTTTTACACTTCTACTCGTGCTTTCATGTGTCACAATAGTGTTTCAAAATTTAGGACAATTATTGAGCATTAATTCATATAACGTTCATAACTGGCCATGTATTGAGATTAAAGCTGACACAAAAAACATTTTTCTTATTTGTGAAATATTTAGTGTAGTTTGAAGCATTGGACTGAAATGTTATTTACACTAACAATGTAATTAAAAATTCACTTGTTTTAGGCATCTGATTTGTGAAAATTTTCACAAACACTACAGAAACAATAAGCCAATACTACAGAAATCTGTGAATATGGAGAAACATATTTGTGAATTTCACAAATGAGGAAAATGAGTTTGTGTGCGCTTTTATGTCAATAGATAGTCATTGCTCTAAGTTAAATTAATTAATGCTGTTTATTAGCAACAACAGTGGAAATACTGTATTAATACACAGGTAAAACATGAATACAAATGTATATCATTCAAACACACCAACCTGTATTTGTGAAAGATTTCACAAATTAGATAATGCCTAAAACCAGTTAATTTAATTCCATTGTTAGTGTAAATAGCATTTCAGTCAAAACCTCCAAATAATCATCTTTAATTAATGAAATATTTCACAAATGAGGAAAATATTGTTTGTGTCAGCTTTAATCTCAATACATGGGCAGTTATGAAAACTATATGAATTAATGCTCAATATTTGCCCTAAATGTTGAAGTACTGTATTGCGAGACATAAAAGTGTAGTGTATGTTGTGTATACACTGTGATATATATAAAAATATATATTATATATATTTATATATTGTGTTTGTAGCGTTTGACCTTGTTCAAACTCTTATGATTACTGATGTTTGACTAATGATAATAATTACAATTTTATGATTGACTTAAATAATTAAAACATTAACAAGTAGTTAGAGAATGAATACTGTCCTCGCTACGTGAGTTCTTCAAGATCTTCAGACTTTTAATGAACAGACTCCACACACTGTGATTTCAAATAATGGAAATATTTATTAAAAAGAAAAAGAATATTTACTTAACATAGCATAATCTCAAAATCTCACGGCATCAACGCAGGTGAAGCCGATTCAAATTTAAAGATAAGCTAGGCGATATGACTTGTGACTAATGTGTTGCTAACTGAGATTTAATTAACGCATAAATTTATCAAGAGACTTAGTTCAATTTTCAGCTCTGGAAGTGCGTAGGTTTAGCTTACTTTTCGTCGATTCTCCACTACTCGACGGGTACAGAGGCTCTTTGAGGTCCTGGAGGTGATGGAGTCCCGCTTAGTTCCCGCAGTTCTTCCGTGGAAGTTTTCAGGCTGGGTCAGCGTGGAGTTAGTCACTCAGAGCGTGGTGACGCAGACGACAGGTTTCCCTCTGGCTCACTGTCCCGAGTAGGAGGTCACATCCATATGGACGCTTTGGATGAAAAGTTTCGCTGGTTCTTGCAGATCCAGAACTGAAAATTGAGTCAATAGGCTTATACTTATTTTACGACCTTCTTCTATCTCAGCGGTGTTTCTTACTCTGGTCACGAATAAGTTTCACCTGCTTTGATAAGTCGTGAGATTAAACTTAGATTGGGCGATCAAACATAAGTACAATAAAAAGAACAAAGGATTATTTGGAGTTACTTGACGTTACTTGTAGTTTTTTTTTTCACACTGCTAGCTGGCGCAAGGCGTCCCCTGGAGCTGAGTGAGGTCCTTTAGAGTCTTTGTTTCGTCGGCGTAAGAGAGAAGAAGAGCGTCGCGCTTGGAGAGGTTGAGCGCAACGTGAGGATGTCTCCGAAAACGGCCGAAGAGAGAGTTGAGAGCGTAAGAGCAGTTAGAAACTAGAGATAGGTTGGAAGTTAGAGAGAGTAAGGCAGAAGCTTGAGAGACCGAGAGCGGAAGCTTAAGAGAGACAGAAATGAGTCGGCACTCTCTTTTCAAAGGTGGCGCGGTCACGCCCAATTGGGAGGTGTCCTTTCTTTGATTGGATCCTGGGTCTGAGGCTCACGTGACTTGTTTCACGTTTCAGAGAGAGAGAGAGAGAGAGGGGAAAGATTCACGTATACACAAAATTACTTATACATGTTTGTGATATAGCACAATGAGTGTACTGGATTATTAATATCAAACATCTACGTATATATATCTTGGGTATTTTATGATTACATCCCACTACAATATTATGCTAGAAGATACTAATTCGTTTCCTTAATCAGAGACAGAAACTTTCTTTCATGATTGAAACAGTAATACACATCACTTCATTGGTTGGTAGACGTTCATCTGAGTTCAACCAAAAGGGTTGACATTAATACATATTTGCATAAAACATGTTCATAAACACTCGTTGCGCTCGTTATGCATTTAGGAGTCAACAGGGCGAAACACGATTTCGCAAACTTCCACTTGGGGCCGCTGATGGTCCATGCTGTTCGTCCTGTGCGGATGGGTTAACAGGAGTTCAAACCGAGTTCAGTCCCATTAGCCATCTGTTGATTTCTGCAGGAGATAAGGTTTGCCATCTTGACGCCGCTCGTCATAAAGAGTCCTTTTTAATTCCGGTTTTCACCACTTTGTTTGATCTTCTCTTTGCCTAAGAGCATAATAAACTGGGGTGTTATCTGGGGGCCGTAGCCAGGCGTCCTTTGATGCAGGCCTTAGTTGTGTGCGTGTGTATGTGTGTGTGTGTGTGTGTGTGGGGAACAGAGTTTGTACGCACACACACAATCCTGTGGAATGTGGGGTTCTGTTCCGAACAAAATCCTTATTAGAGTGGAGAGTTCCTCACTCAGAACCTTTCATTTCTTGATTTGATCCATACTCCACTACAAAAGCATTAGTAGAAGTGTAAAGCTCATTAAAATACACTGAACTGTGTTTGTGAAAGCACTGCTTAATCAAACAAGGTTTTATGGATTTGGATGTCATTTGTAATGAAATGTACACTTCTCTGTTTGCTGTAAAGGTGCTGGTCATAAAATTAGAATATCATGAAATTTTTTTTTCACAAACTGATATTTAATGTGTTTATTTCTTTTAATTTGATGATCATAACTGACAACTAATGAAAAAAATTAAATAAAAAAAGAATATCCTTGTGAACAACTCATTATTGTTAGGGTCGAGGGGTGCGGACTGACAGATGCGGACGCAAACGCTAATAACACAGACTTTATTTAACAGGAAATAAACAAACAAACATTAACGAACTAGAGGGCAAACACTAAGCGGGGAAAGAACAAGACTGAGAACGAGAATCAGGAAAAAACAGTACGAAGAGCCATACAATACAAAGAACAACTGAACGAAACATTACCAAGAACAAGGCGAACATTACAAAGAACAATACAATCCGAAGAACAACTGACATAGCAAACCATACGAAGAACAAATGAACCACAACAGGAAGTGAGGGAAGAGGACTTACATACAACAACCAACAAGAAACACCTGAAACGGATAACGACAGTGACGAACAAGAAGGCGGAACAAAGGCGGGGCATGAACAACAACGAAACAAAGCCATGTGTTGAGATCAGGAAAACAGACGAGACAAGGGCGTGACAGATGCCCCCTCCTGAACGCGCAACTCCCGGGGCGCGTAACCTAGACCCCCCAGAAGCTGGTGCAGGAGGGAGCACGGACAACAAGGCAGGAAACCCACAAGAGACAGGACTCAGGACAAGACAGGAACAGACACAGGAAATGAAGCTGGGGACAAGGGACTAGACAGTAACGGACACTGGACAGAACTAGAAACAGGAGAAACTCGTGACAAGACAGGGTGCTGGACCTTAGACTGAACGAGAGCGATCACATGAGACTGGACGGGGTGCTTAACATTGGACAAGACACTGGAAGGGAACAAGGACTGGACGGGAGACAGAACAGATGACGGGACTGAGGCCGGGTACTGGGACTGAGCTAGAGGCAGGACAGAGGGTTGAAACAGGGACTGAGGCAGCAAAGGAGCAGAGACATGGGACTGAAACATAGACTGGACAAGTGCTAAGACTGAGGACGGATACTGGGAGTGAACAGAAGACTGGACATGAGACCGGACAGAGGGTTTAAATGGTGACTGGACAGGAATCGAAACAAAAGCAGACACGGGTAGAGGGACAAGGAGAGAGACAGGAACTAGGACAGGGACAGACAGGGGAACCAAAACAACATGGGGGTGCCCAGGACTGGCAAATGTCTGAGGGGAAGTCTGAGGAACCAGCCTGGGCACAGTTCTGGGGATCAGCCCCGAAGTCCTTGGGGCCGTCCCATAGACACGACCAAGAGCAGCCGGGGCCACAGTCATGGAAGCAGAAACGGCCGTAGCCACAGTCACAGGGGCAGAAACGGTCGTAGCCACAGTCACGGGGGCAGAAACAGCCATAGCCACAGCCTTCTCTGGGGCATGTGCGGCTGAGGAAGCCGCCCTCTCTGGGGCATGTGCGGCTGAGGAAGCCGCCCTCTCTAGGGCATGTGTGGCTGAGGGAGCCGCCTTCTCAGGGGCTGGAGCGGCTGGGGGAGCCGCCTTCACAGGGACTGGAGCGGCTGGGGGAGCCGCCTTCACAGGGACTGGAGCGGCTGGAGGCACCGCTTTCATGAGGACAGGAGCGGCTGGAGGCACCGCTTTCATGAGGACAGGAGCGGCTGGCTGTGCCGCTTTCACGAGCACAGGAGCAGCTGGCTGCGCCGCTTTCACGAGGACAGGAGCGGCTGGCTGTGCCGCTTTCACGAGGACAGGAGCGGCTGGCTGCGCCGCTTTCACGAGGACAGGAGCGGCTAGATGCGCCGCTTTCACGAGGACAGGAGCAGCTTGGGTGACCGCCTTCATGGAGACCTCCAGACTTGCCAAGAGGCTTGCAAGGTTCTCCTGGATGTCAGGAGGGAGTGCAGAGAGGTGCTTGGGAGGCAGGGGGCCCTGCAGCGACGTCCGCAGAGGCAGGGGGCCCTGCAGCGACGTCCTCGGAGGCAGGGGGCCCTGCGGCGACGTCCACGGAGGCAGGGGATTGTGTTGCTTGCCGGGCTTGTGCTGGAGCTGTAGAGGGTTTAGGGGGCTTGACGGGTGTACTCATGAGATCCCCCAGAGGTGCACCCCTGTTAGCCTCACCTCCGTTGTCCTGGGGTTGGAGGCTAACAGCCCCTACCCTTAACCCCCCAAAAAAATTTCCCCGGACCTGAGGGGGTAATCCACCAGCGAGGGGGAGACTCCAGCACGCTTCCTTCGCCGACTCCTTCGACTCACACTGGCGCAGTTACTCGATACACGAGTCGACTCCCCAGGTAGAGGATAAGTAACCGCGCCAGGCATGAGCTGGAGCCGGCTACTCCACTTCACTGCCCTGTCAAACAAAGTCTTTGTGCTAGCTGCGTCCTGAAGTGGGTCGTTCATTCTGTTAGGGTCGAGGGGTGCGGACTGATGGATGCGTACGCAAACGCTAATAACACAGACTTTATTTAACAGGAAATAAACAAACAAACATTAATGAACTAGAGGGCAAACACTTAGCGGGGAAAGAACAAGACTGAGAACGAGAATCAGGAACAAACAGTACGAAGAGCCATACAATACAAAGAACAACTGAACGAAACATTACTGAGAACAAGGCGAACATTACAAAGAACAATACAATCCAAAGAACAACTGACATAGCAAACCATACGAAGAATAAATGAACCACAACAGGAAGTGAGGGAAGGGGACTTAAATACAACAACCAACGAGAAACACCTGAAACGGACAACGAGAGTGACGAACAAGAAGGCGGAACAAAGGCGGGGCGTGAACGACAACGAAACAAAGCCATGTGCTGAGATCAGGAAAACAGACGAGACCAGGGCGTGACAATTATATACAGGTATAAACAAACCCCTCTAGAAGGGACTGACTCCATTGGCTGCAGGACTAAACGATGTACAGATAACTCTGGTTGCTGATTGGCTAAAAAAAAGGTGACCACCAAAGAAAAGCGTATTCTTTAGTGGAGCTGTGGAGAATCTGCCCCACGAGAGAGTTGACTATTTCTGTCCCAAACCATCACCAAAACAGTGTGACCTCAAAAATACGCAACAAAACGCATCCCACATTGGTTCAAAATGGAACGCATATTCCACATAAGGGACGATTCCATATTTTACAGTATGTTTGGCAACAATAAGTGTAGGTATTCAGTCAAGAAAGCAATACAGGCCGTTAGCTAATGGCATGAAATAGACATTAAGTAACAGCAGCAGCTCCTCCAGGTCCTAGTGTGCCCAAGTTTCATTATATTGTTAATATGGCATTATAGTATTAATACGTCCATGGCTTTATATGCTGTCTAATTACGCAGCCCTACATTTTGTTTTGCGCTTCTTATTTCATACTGTGGTAGTACACTATATAAGACTACTATATCAAGGAACCGGTATAGTGACCAGCACTAAGCACCAGTAATAATGCTGGACCTCCATGGGGTTACATATGCTGCCTTTAGTTTGATGAATTCCCTTTGGTTTGAAAAGGACAATAGCTTTCACTTTTGCTTCTCTGAAAATGTACACTATCCTGCTCCAAGATTATTATTTAATAAGTACCACAAAATAAATGGGGACACTGACTATAGGTGTGAGTCTTGTTCAGAAACTAGTGGCAAACAGTCCTGTATGCAATGTGGCGAGATTAAGCCACAACAGTTTACAAGCTCACTAAATCATCCACTTGCCATCTGTTGCATGCTGTAAATTCTTTCAACAATTCATTAACTGAATTACTACAAAAACATTGTGCCAGACATAAGATATATGGACATGACAGCTCTTCACAAATACCTAGAGGATGTTCTGATTCCAAAAACCATGGCTCAGGGGGCCTAATATGAGGGTATGAGCAATCAAAATAAAACAGGTTGTGCCTGTCATCAGATGTATAATTACTATTACAAAAAAAAAAAAAAAAAAAAAGAACCCAAGCTGTTATGCCCTCAACGCAGCAGCACATAATCCATGTTGCTGGGGCACATTTTTTCCCTCTCTCCATCAATAATATCTAAATGCTCACACCCTGCAACAGTGAGGTGAAGACCTTAAATAAGCAACTATATTTTAGGCTTGTGGTGTGCATGTTGCGGACATTCAAGCCCTGAAAGACCTCTGACTCCACTCTCTGCCTGACCCCTGAGATTTCAGATGCCTCAGGGCCATGTTCATCTGACCTTCGTATCTTGTTACTGTGCACTCTACATCATGAGCTTCAAGCAGAAACCCAACAGCAACGACAGGATTATGAATCGACAATTAAAATAGTCAGGAGTATATTTGTTAGTTTTCCTGTTTTATATAAAGTGTTTTATAGAATTTACTTTCTTATTATACACAAACAATGGAGAAAATACATTTTAAGCCTCAAATTGTAAGGATTACAATTTTGTTTCATGTGTTGTAGGCTGCTCACAGAATTCTACATAGAAATGAGCTCTGGAAGTCAATAAGATGTGTTCCAAAATCATCCGTGTCAGGGTGTAGGAATAAAGAAATCATTAACCATTGGTCCATATCTGTGAAAACCTAGGAATCACCTAGAAAATTCTGATCTCTTGCATGTACATGGAAATATTAGTTCTCAACATGTATTCATTTATCTTCTACTCTGCTTCTGGGTAGGGTTGCAAAATTCAGGGAATTTTCAAAGTTAGGAAAATTACCATGGGAATTAATGGGTAATTATGGGAATTAATGGGAATAAAATGGGAATATTTGAAGCTAAATGTGAGAAACTTGCATATAGTTGGTAAAAAAATATATACTGAAGCATAATCTATACTGAAACTAAAATAATTAGATATCAAAACAGTTAAACAGCGAAGCTGCTCCTCAATCCCAGGCACATGGCACATTACACACTGAAGGGCTATTGAGACCACACCCCCTGCACTGTTCATTCCTGCATCACATGTACAGCATATGTCCACATGATTTCTAGAAACCTGACATTCACCACTACTGAAAGCAAACGTTTGGACCAAGGTAAGTTTTGATGAGGTTCACATTAAAATATTTAGGCAACTATTATCTAGTATCAAGGTGTAATCTCATAGTTGCTTTGTATCTGATAAATAAGAAAAGCTAAGTGAGCAATTTCATATATGACACTAGATAACCAAGGCTAAGATGCTAGCATAGTAAGGCTAACACAGGCTAGCTACCTATATTTGTTTCCCTAAACATGTTTATGTAACCAACAATTAATACTTATTTATTTAATATTTGAAGATCAAATCATTTTATTTAACAGATGATACCACATGCATCAACTTTGACATCACAGGTGTTATATTATTTATTTTATTGGGGGGGCGAACCCTGGGCTGGAACCTCTGTTCAAGAACTTCCTGAAGAATCTTCAGATGTTCACAGGCCAGCTGGGAGATAATCACTCCAATGAACACTTGGTCTACTTTGGGACCAACTCCAATTGGCTGTGCCTGATGTACCTCCAGTGGGAGTTGACCAAGGGACATCCTTATCAGATGTCTGAACCACATCATCTGGCTCCTCCCCTCTTTCCACTCATCATTTGTCTGATGAACAAATAAGGAGTGGAAATCACTGTCAAGTGTTAAAAATAGCAAAATGCACCCTTTTCCTTATGCTCTTCATAAACTAATTTTGGATGTTTGAATGCCTTTCACATCTCAAACTGCCTCGCTGCTGTTTGCCCAGCACCTTGCCTGCAGACACACAGTTTATTCACTTCTTGTTCTTTGGTGGTATTCACCATATTAGTGATATAGTCCATAACATTGCTTACTGAGACAGGCACATTTTTAATCCTACACTGCCAAGAAAAAAATGTACTGTACAGGTTATTAGTGTCACTAAATGTACAATGTACATATACATTTAAAGGTACAATTCACATAAAATATGGCACAATTGTGTTCCATTACAGTGGGAGTTTTTCTTAGGGGAGTAGCGATTGCCTGTCCTTGTTCAACTGTCAAACATACCAGCTGTATACCAGGTACCTGGTATGTATAGTTGCATACCAGGTGACCAGCATGAGGCGGAGAAGAAGCATTTTTACAATAAAAAAATAATCTACCAAACACAAATGTCCTTACATTTGTGCTATGTTTATATATATATAAAGCACTTTAACCAGTGTGCCTCAGCCATATACTTCAGGTTTTTACATGCTAATGTTGTGCAGAAAATACAGTCCACATAAAAAATAAACATTATTTGAATGTTTTGTTACAAAATAAAAGCCGAAAATTACCTTCAGAGAACCTAAAAACACATCTTCAGCATGAAATGTGTCGCCAATGCAGCATTTAAGGTGGAACAGTAAAATATATATAACATTGTCATGTGAGTGATTTACTGAAGGCAAAAATGTGTTTTTAAAAAGGTAGATAGCTACTTACAGGTAATGCCTTCTCTGGCTTGTGACGGTGCTACCTTACACAATCCACATGACCAATAATATGTGTGAGGCAGGCAGAGGAGAGGTAAAACATATATGGAGACGTAAGACTTATAAAAGAATTGTATCCAGTGTAGGGGTGTTTGAAATTGTATTTCAAGATTCTTCCAGGTGTGGACAATGTAAATTTAAATATCTATAAATATGTAAATTTGTGTAAATATGTTTAAATATTGAAAAAATTATGTAATGTTCTTGGCATTCTTTGTTCTTTGGTGGTAGGTCATCTAGTATTTCTGCATTTATTACCCACCCATCAAATATTTGTCTAATGGCGGTGTGGCAAAACTAGGCTTGCCTAGTTTCTCTTTGCTTGTTTCTTTGTTCGTATATATATATATATATATGTATATATATATATATATATATATATATATATATATATATATATATATATATATATATATACACACACACACACACACGCTCATAAAGAATGCATGTGTATGACCCTGCCTTAATCTTTATATAATTAAAATCTACATTAATCAAGTATGTCCTTGAGTATATGTAGCCTAATCCACACAAGGGGAAATAGGTACCAAAATGATAACACTTGTTTAAATAAACTCATATAACACTCGTTAAAATAGGCCTTAACAGCATCCTAATCGTGTGGAACTCCACGTTAGTGAATCGCTGCCCGAGACCGTACCCTACTCAAACTGCGGAATCCAGTAGTAGAGGTTCAGCCCTGACCCCATAGCTTGTACAGAAATATCTGGATCGCTCCTAGAGTTGAACGAATGCACGCAAGGCAATAGACGGCTATTCTGACTGAATTCTAAATTTGGTGGAAAGTTAAAGCCACATTGGATAAAGTGTTTAAAGCTTTTGAAAGTGGTAGTTGATGTGCATGTCAGGCTCTCTGCTAGATTGACCTCTGAGCCGAGGAGCAGCTGGTGTCCTTCAGGGGCAGAGCTAAAAAAAAAAATAATAATAATAAATAAAAATTATTATTTTTATTTAATTAAAAAACAAACAACACAGACCACAGACACCCTACGAACGCCGGTGAAGTTTTACTTCTCCTTTATACCTCAAAATCTCAATCCCAATATTTGCCACTGAGTTATGAACTCCTATTATAGGACGCAGTCTCTATTTGGCTCTTAATATGGGCAAGGATGCCATTTGCATCCTTGCATAGACTTGGCTGATGATAACCAAATGACAAAGGTCATGGTTCTTTCCCTGGACTCCCAGGAATTGCCCTTTTTTCCTGAGATGGGTGAGGATAACAGGAGTCCCCATAATCCATGCAACCAGTCTGACTCTGTATTCAAACACAACTCAAAAAGGTATTAAAGGAAGCCAATGCATTCCAAAATGAGGAAGAATGCGGGAAACTCTGTGGTGTGCTACGTAAATATCAAATGACTTTTGCAAAATATTTAATGGACTGTGGTCTCACTGCCATTCACTCAGTGCGCATTCCCACTCGTCTGGGTGCACCCCCAACATTTGACCGGCAATACAAAATTCCATTGGTATCATACGGACCGGTACAGGAAATCATTGATGACTTGTTTAAAAAAGGGCATTATTCGGCCCTGCAACAGCACACAATCAGCATTATGGCCTGTCATGGAACCCAATGGCAAATGATGCCTAAATATTGATTATCGGAAACTTAATTAACAGGTCCCACTGTCCTGGAATTCCAATGGCACAATTAGAGCAAGAGCTCCCCTCAGTCTGAGATGCTAAACACTTCTCCACCATTTATGTAGCCTCTAGATGCTGGACTATCCCTGTGGAAGCAGAAGATTAACACAAGCCAGCTTTCACCTTTACTAACCAAATAGAAGAGGACACCTCTTCATCTTCATACTGAAGCCCAGGAACCTTTGCAAGCACTAAAAGCAAAGTTTTGGCACTGCCCCATGCCTAATCTATCCTGACAGAAACAAAGAATTCTACTTAGAAGTAGGATTCTCTGACTACTGTCTCTGTATCTACTACATGACAAAGACAAACGATTCATAGCCTATGCCAGCAAAATTGTGTTGGTCCCAGAACACATTTTACAAATACAGTGACTGCGAAAAGCACTGCTAGCAACAGTTTGGGCAGTCAAACATTTCTCCAACCACCTAGGTGGTCAGAAGGTTATTGTTGGAACTCACCATCAGTCAGTCACTTTCCTGAACAGCCAACAAATTGAAGAGGGCATTGTGACTAGCACGTGTGTAGCTTCCTGGCTAATTGCTCTTCAAGCTTTGACATGGAGGTGCACTACGCACAAAACCCAAAGAGCCCTCTCTGCAGAGGACTCACCTCCTGCAGGCAATGTGAAGGAGATTTCCCTGCCAAATGGCACAAATTTCTGAAACCCTCATACCTACCGTTGCTAACCACCACTATTTTGACCGTAATACATGCAAAGATCACTTCATATGTAGAAGGATGTTTGTTCCACTGCGGGCACACACTAATGGCGGGAGTGGGCATTTTTGGAATAAACAGTTGGCCCTATGAGCACATTATGCGCTACAGTAGGTGGCATATTGGCCCCACATGGTAAGAGACATGGCTGACTATATCAAAGGCTGTCCAGTATGATGCCAATTTCAACAAATTCATCACAAATTTCATCAATGCACTCCATAGAGCCCCCTTTCAAAAGACAGGGCTATCTTTCCCTTGGTCAAACCTACAGATGGTGAAAAGCAGCAAATACTTTCTCACTGTCACATGGGTAGACTGTCTCCCTGCACCAAATGACACAGCACTAACCACCGCCTACTTATTGATGAATCACGTCTTCTCATTGTTTGGCCTACCCAGCTCTGTAGACTCTGACAGATGAACACACCTTATTGCCGAGGTCATGCAGCAGCTCTGCCAGCTTTTTGGGGTAAAAGCCAGATTGCACATTAGCCATCACCCTCAGGGCTCAGGTAGAGGCGGTCAACAGAACTGTAGTTAACATACTGAAAAAGTATGTAGCAGCGTATCAATGGGACTGGGACTTCAAGTTACCCTTAGTCCTGATGCCATTCGTGCGACCCCAAATGACACCACCAAGGTCTCACCTTTCGAGTTGATGACAGGGAGACAGATGACTCTGCCTCTAAACCTTCTGTATGAGCCAGGTAAAGTAGCATAGCAGTGGCCTCCACCAAACATCAGAATATGGAGGACTTGCAGAAACATCTCAGACCCACTTTTTGCACTTTTGAAGAAAAACGGAAAAAAGTTAAAGAAAAGAGAAAATGAAGCTAAGTAAGAAAGAGAGAAAAAGACTGAATAGAGGGAGGACGTTCAATCCTCAATTATCAAATCCAAGACTCAAGCCGAACCATTTAGCCTTACTGAGCATCATAGATCTTAATCTGAAGCCTTCTATGAACGTAATGTCAGTAAATTATAATCCTCATTCATTCATTATCTGTAACCGCATATCCACTTCAGGGTCACTTCAGGGGGTGCCAATCCTTCACAGGGCAACACACACATTCATTTACATTCAGTCACTCTAACCCACACCTTAAACTTTCTACTTTAAATTTCATTACAGAGCAAAAAGGGTATCGGCTGAAGCCAGCTCTCTTTATTTTGAAGCTATATTGAATGCTGTAGAGAAGAGGTGCTCAGATGCATGGTGATTCATAAGTAGGACTGAGCTAGACACATCCCAAGTCAAAGAAAGCTCTTTTGGAATCCACTTTGCATAGGGTTCACAAACAAGACCAAGTGCAATGTAAATATACACAGCACTTTATAATGAGATATTTGGTTACCTTTGGAATTTAAACAAGCAAATCCTCTTCTGTAAACTCTGCTAATCGTGAACATTTTAGTGTCCATCAGGTTTTTTTACGACTTTTTGGGGATTCTACAGTATATTCAGAGTAAAAGTTTCAACCCAGATGTTTTGAGAATAAAAGTGGAAAAATCCAGAGATCAAAATCAGAATAATTCAGAGATTCAAGTCTTTTTGAGAATAAAATGTTTGTGTTTGTGACTATTCAGTGTTTTGTATTTACTTACTGTTTGAATGCAGGGAGGTAAGTGTAAATGGCTATGCTGCTCATGTTGTAGATGAAAGGGAGATGTTTTGTGATATCAGCTGTTGCCCAGTCACTAAAGAAGCCATTGAGGACACCCTGATCCCCACCTGCAAAACAAAAAGTGCATGATTGTACAACAAACCCCACTTCCAGAACAGGGATCTCTGATGTTTAAAATTGTATTACAGGTTAAAGAAATAAAAGCCCAAAGAAAAAAATGCCAATGAATACTGACCAACTTAAATGTATTTTGAATTTACAAACGCATGTAGAAATTGATGTCTGCAACACACATTGTCATCTTTCATTTGAATTACAGTTTATTCATTTGGAATCTCAGGCTAATAATAGTTAACATTTTATAAATAGAATTTTGCTGGAATAACCATTGATCCCGCAAGGCTCTATTTTAGGACTGTTATTATTTACATTATACATGTTACTGCAAGGCACAGTTATAAGAAACCAAGACATTAGCTTTTACTGTTATGCAGATGACACGCAATTGTATATTTCAGCCAACCCCAATGACAAACACATATTGAAGAATCAGAGGACTGTGTAAAAGACATGAAAGGCTGGATATTGCGCAACTTCCTCCTTCTAAACAGTAACAAAACAGAGGTCCTGCTTTTGGGTTCAAAGGTGCCAAGAAATAAATTATCAGATTTAATTTTAAATCTTGCTGACTTTCCAGTTATACCTGGTTCAGCAGCAAAAAAATCTTGGCATCATAATTGACCTGGATTTATCATTCGATCAGCACACAGGTAGTATCACTAGGACAACTTTTTTACATCTTCGCAACATTGCCAAGATTAGAAAGGCCTTATCCCTGCATGACGCAGAAACATTAGTAGGTGCCTTTATGACTTCAAGGCTTGACTACTGTAACGCACTACTCTCAGGATGCAAAAGCAGACATGTAAGTAAACTTCAGCTAGTTCAAAATGCTGCGGTCATGGTCCTCACTAAAACTAGGAAATTTGAACATATCAGCCCAGTTCTAATCTTCACTTCATTGGCTGCCTGTTAAATTCTGTATTGATTACCAAATTCTGTTATTAACATGTAAAGCCCTACATGGGCTCACTCCTGAATACCTTCAAGATATTATTTCCTATTATGTGCCTCCATGATTACTCGGATCACAGAGTACTGGATTTTTAATAGTTCCCAGAATTCAGAAGGCCTCAGCTGGGAGAAGAGCTTTTTCTTTAAAGCCCCCCAACTTTGGAATGATCTTCCAGAAAATGTCTGGGACATAATAGTAATCTTCAAATCTAGGCTAAAAACTCATTTGTTTAGTTTAACATTTGGTAGCTAATGCTCCCCCATAGATAAAGGCAGCATATCCAGGGGTCTATGGACAGAGGGAATTATAGTAAACTGAGAAGCTGGTGCTGTAGTCCTTCACAAGATCACTCAGGTTTGTCGACGGTGGAGCAAAGGGATGCCAGCATTTCAGGATGCTCCTGCGTCTGTGTCCCCTTCTGGTTCTCTCCTTTTAGTTAAAGTTATCATAGTCAGATCTGCCGAAGTCAATAGCCACGCTCTGGAAATGTTCACATTTTCTGCTTTATATACACCCTAACAGATTAAATCTAATTCCATGCCTTTACTTTTTTTCAGAGTAAACGGTTGCGCACCTGTCCGCCTGGACACTGATGGATGACTGTCGAGCTCCTACCCACGCTCCAGGCACCACCAATTGCCTTGGAGCTGCCCACTAGACTAACCAGAGGAGGATAGAGCCTTGTGAGCCTTGGTTCCGCCCAAGGTTTCTTCCTCAGCTCTGAGGAAGTTTTTCACCCTTGGCTTGCTCACCGAGGGATTTTACATTTCATGTCAAAACTTTGTCTTCACTGGAATTCTGTGAAGCTACTTTGTGACATCAGTTGTAAAAAGCACTATACAAATAAATTTGATTTGATTCGAATATGCGAGGCTTTTCATTTTTACTCCTTAATTTGTGTAAACACACACACTCCATGGAGAAATACATATGTATCTGCATCAATAGCTTTAACACAAACAGACAATGGTATTATCACCTTTCGATCATGTTGTCATTCACATTCTTTGTATAAAACTGTCCTAACAACTTTCAAATGTCGCTATGCCTCACTTTCCTTAAACCTATGGCCTTTAATCTATTCATAGCTGTACTTTTATATTTTTTTCTGAAATTATTTGTTACCTGTTGAAGAGGAAATTAGCCAGCTCTTGCTCTGTTCAGTAGTGTTGCTGCTTGTAAACTGCCTCCACTTTTCAAACACAAGGCCAATATTTCCTCTCATTTCACTCTCTCTTGTCATGAAGATTTTTAGAAGGGCAACAGGACTTTTTGGATTAACTCTGTTCACTTGGCCATTTCATGGCTGCAAAACACTGTTTGTTGACCTGGCCACATGTTGGACCGTAAAATGATTGGACAAAGGGCAGGGTCACAGGCAGGACCTCAGCGGGCGGGAGCACCTGAGCGCTACTCCAGACTGGGCAGTTCTCAAAGAAAATATACTGCTTTAGCAATGCTGTGAGAGGCAGCAGTGTTTTACTTTGACTGTTTCTTAATGTATGATCACACACACAGACTAAGTACAGTAAATATCCTACAGATTGCTCCTTTAAGCCCATTGGTCCATTTTAATACTAAGTCATAAAAAATAATCACTTAATCATCACATCCCAGCATGTGCAACTGATGAATGTCGTGAGTCTATAAGCAATAAATTTATGTTTACATTTAGTCAGTTGGTCTGATTCTGCATCAGAGTTCTTCTGATAAAATGTATGATATTTCAGACAAAGCAATACTGGATAAACTTTTTCATGACTAATCGTTTTTTTTTTAGCTGCCACTCCCTGTCTGCACCAGCATTCTTCTAATAAGACATGATATTTAAAATAATGTAAAACTAGGCTAGGTTAATGACTGATTATGGTGTGATCTTGTCCTTGTTTGTAAAATCTGTTGTCTACTTACACTAACACTACATTTTTAAAAGAACTTCAATAAAGTTGTGTCCTGTGATGGTTTCCTCTATTTTTTGTGGCATTACACTAAATTCAGATTACAAAACAATTTATGTAAACACTGATATAGTTAAAGCTTGACTGAGTTATACAGTGAGGCTGTGTCCCAAACAACATATTATGGAAGTTTACATACTACACTACAGTAAGCACTGCTAAGGGTGGAATAATATTAAATGTTTTTTTTTGTTTTTGTTTTTTTACATACTATTCAGTGCAGATGTATGCAGTTTGGGACATGGCAAGAATTAACTTGCTGCATGTTTTCGGTGCTTTCTTACAGCCTGAATACAGCTAATATTAACATTCATTAACTCTCAAATCCTCCTATGCAAGACCCGCCTTTTCTGACTCGCTGCCAAAACATGTTAACCTCAATGGTGCACTTTCAAAATAAAGATTTTCCAAAAAAGCATATTTTTTCTCTCTGTGCATCTGTCCCCTACATCCCCCGTGGTTCCTAGGCCAATGAATGCTACAACCTCTCTAAACTGGTGAGAAGGGCCTTGTAGCAGACATATACTCTCTGCCTCACATGCACCACCAATTTATGATGTCATTGCACCCTGAAATACTAAAATACATTGTGTCTGTTGAGGAATACCTTTGCGCTTGATATGCGTGGCCGGTGTGAAAGACTACACTGATTAAATCAGTATATCGCCTGGTGTGAAATTAGCTTAATATTTAGAGGTTTCTAATATTTGTGTTTTGTAACTTCAAAATTTAGTTTTTGGCACATTATTTATTTTAATGTAAGTCACATTTTAGTTGACCTTTAGCTGTGTTTATTCATTTTTTTTTTCAGTTTTTAATTTTAATATAAGTGTTATTAAAAGTTTTCAGAATTGTGGTTTATTAAACCAAAAATTTTTACTGATCCCAAAATCTAGTACTGTTTTACCTCATATTTGTACAAAATTAAATAAGCTCAAGTAACTATAATCTGATACAAGAATATGAAAATTGCAAAGAATAAAATCTTGGCTGCCCTGTGAAGGACTGGCGCCCCTTCCAGGGTGTATTCCCGCCTTGCGCCCAATGATTCCAGGTAGGCTCTGGACCCACCGCGACCCTGAACTGGATAAGCGGTTACAGATAATGAATGAATGAATGAATGAATGAATGAAAATCTTGGCTTTGTCCCGTCTGATATTCCATAATGATAGAGGGATTTTGAAAATTACAACTATCACAGGTAAATCCTGTAACTCTTTCTACAGAGAAAACTAAAGCCTCAATGGTTGAATTGAAAGTATCTAAATTCACTACAAAATTTGATATTTGGAGTGTACCTTCTATCATCATCTGGACCATGAGACATCCTGAACCTGAAGAATGTGGTTTTGAGCAATCCCAGCTAACAAAATTACGTTCTCAGAATGTTCCCCTAACATTCCATTTTGGTTGTGGGAACATTACAACGGAATGTGAACTGAATGTGAATTTGTCCAGTTTTTTTTTTTTAACGTTCACAGAACGTTTTCTCAATTACAAAAACGTTCTGGGAACATTATTTAAACAAATAATTTAACGTTCTAGGAACGTTGTCTTGGAATGTTCTTAGAACTTTGCAAAATAATGTTCTTAGAACGTTCCCATAATGTTCTATTTTGGTTATTGGGAACGTTACACTAGAATGTTCCCTCAACATGATTTTGTCCAGTTTTTTTAACATTCTCATAACGTTATTCTCAAGTTACAAAAAAGTTTACACCAATAATTTAACATTCTAAGAACGTTGCCTTGGAATGTTCTTAGAATGTTCCCATAATGTTATATTTTGGTTGCTTTGGAATGTTCCCTCAACACTAATCTGTCCAGTTTGCTTAATATTGAAGTTAGGATAACATTCTCAGAATATGACCTCAACTTCACTTGCACCGACAATTTTACATTCTAGGAACATTGTCTTCGAATGTTCTGATTATGTGCAACGTAAAAACATTCGCTTAACATTCAATTATGGTTGTGGAAACTCTACTTTGGAAAATGTTCCCTGAAAGTAAAAAAAGTAAATTTTTCTTGATGTTTCCAGATTCATCTTTCCCCTGAATGCTACCTTAACATGATATAGTTTTCTTTTTCTTTCTTATTCACTAATTGCAAGTTAGTAGAATGTATACACTATAATATCTGTTGTGCACTGCAGTGGAGCATTTACTTGTTGTTGTTGGTTTTTTTGCACCTTGTGTCAGATAAAAGGAACAGTCACCAGTGCAGTGTCAGAAGTTGATATTTTATTTCAAATAATGGTCCTATTAACATTCCATTAATTTTTCTCAGTATAGTTATGTGAATCCCTTTAACAGGCCTCAAACATTCCCATTTGTAAAAAATAAAAAACCTTTCTCCAAATCACTCAGATTTGCTATGGTGGTCTATTTCAATAATGAAATTAAGCTGCTATGATAAAGATATACTGAGGCAAAAATCAGTGTAAGCTTAATGAATTTTAAAATGTTTATTATTATCATCAACATCAGAAAAAACTTTTTAGGGGGTCTCCATATTCTCCACCTGCAAAGTAAAGAAACAGATTTAAGTATTTCTTTGTATATATCAGTTCATATAAAGCATTTTTCCAATCTACCCAAGCCATTTGGTGCAGCTAAAACACAGCATTCTTGAAGTTATACAGCAGTTTTTGACGCATAACACACTACACATCTATTTCTACACACCTGACAAGCGAGCAAGAGAGGGAGAAATAGAGGAGAGGGAAGAAAGTTAGATTAAACTAGCTAACATAGATAGGTTTTACAGTTGAAAAGATTTAGAATTTTTTTTGGTGTGGCACATACAACCTAATGAATGGAGCCTGTTTAGATTCTACAAACCGGATTCCAAAAAAGTTGGGACACTAAACAAATTGTAAAAAAAACTGAATGCAATGATGTGGAGATGGCACATGTCAATATTTTATTCGTAATAGAACATAGATGACAGATCAAAAGTTTAATCTGAGTAAATGTAACATTTTAAAGGAAAAATATGTTAATTCAAAATTTCACAGTGTCAACACATTTTTTACCACTGTGTGGCATCCCCCCTTCTTTTTACAACACTCAGACGTCTAGGGACAGAGCAATAGGAGTGCTCTCCCATACATGTCTAATACAGGCCTCTAACTGTGCAATCGTCTTGGGCCTTCTTTGTCAGACCTTCCTCTTTATGATGCGCCAATGTTCTCTATAGGTGAAAGATCTGGACTGCAGGCTGGCCATTTCAGTACTCGGATCCTTCTCCTACGTAGCCATGATGTTGTGATTGCTGCAGAATGTGGTCTGGCATTATCTTGTTGAAAAACGCAGGGTCTTCCATGAAAGAGATGACGTCTAGATGGGAGCATATGTTGTTCTAGAACCTGAACATCTGCATTAATGGTGCCTTTCCAGACATGCAAGCTGCCCATGCCACAAGCACTCATGCAACCCCATACCATCAGTGATGCAGGCTTCTGAACGGAGTATTGATTACAACTTGGGTTATCCTTGTCCTCTCTGGTCCGGATGACATGGTGTCCCTGTGTTCCATAAAGAACTTCAAATCGTGACTCATCTGACCACAGTCTTCCTTTTTGCAAGACCCCTGGCCCAGTGCAAACGTCTGAGCTTGTGGAGTTTGCTTAGAAATGGCTTCCTCTTTGCACTGTAGAGTTTTCAGCTGGCAACGGCGGATGGCACGGTAGATTGTGTTCACTGACAAAGCTTTCTGGAAGTATTCCTTAGCCCATTCTGTTATTTCCTTGAGAGTGGCATTCCTGTTTGAGGTGCAGTGACGTTTAAGGGCCCGGACATCACAAGCATCCAGTAGAGTTTTACGGCCTTGACCCTTACGCACAGCAATTGTTCCAGATTCTCTGAATCTTTTGATGATGTTATGCATGGTTGATGATGATAACTTAAAAGTCTTTCCTATTTTACACTGGGTAACACCATTCTGGTATATGCTGGTATCTTTCTGTGCAACAATTGTGGAATTGGTGATCCTCTTACCATCTTGGCTTCAGAGAGACACTGACACTCTGAGAAGCTCTTTTTATACCCAATCATGTTGTCAATTGACCTAATTAGTGTTAATTGGTCTTCCAGCTGTTCGTTATATGCTCAATTTTCTTTTTAAGCCACTTATTGCTACTTGTCCCAATTTTTTTGAAATTTGTTGACACTGAAATTTTGAATCAACATTTTTCCTTTAAAATGTTACATTTACTCAGATTAAACTTTTGATCTGTCATCTATGTTCTATTACGAATAAAATATTGACACTTGCCATCTCCACTTCATTGCATTCAGTTTTTATTCACAATTTGTTTAGTGTCCCAACTTTTTTGGAATCCGGTTTGTACATATAAGCTTTAAAATAGTGCTGTCAAAGCTAATGTTTTCATTTTTAAAACGGATTAATCATATGACCAAGTTTGACCCCAACTTAAACATGTATTTGTGTTATTCCTCACCATACAAATTACTAGTATTTTAACTTGTGCTTTATCACAGCCAGGCTGCAGACTATGTAACTGAATTCATGAAAATAATTAGTGTGTAATATTTATTGTGTAGTTTATATAATTCTTCTTTGCTTTTTAATTAATTTTTAAATTAAGAGGGACTGCACCTCTTTGGGTGTGGTTGGGTGGTTTATGGAGGTATATTTGGTGCAAAACCCCTGAGCACCTGTGACAATGAAATTTGTAGTTGTAGAAAATAGTCACACGTGTATCAGTAAATTTGAAGTCACAGAGAAAATCACGTCAGGAGTTGCAAACCTATAGATTATTTTCCCCACAAATACAGCTTAACAGTAACACCTTCACAAAAATTTTTCACTACAGGTGCACAAATCCAATTCTACACACACAAGTACAAAAATATCATATGCTCACAGTTCTGCTCCAGTTGGAGCGATAAATATGGTGCAAAACACATTCGCATACTCATATAAAACTTGCACATTCGCAAACCAAAATGTGAACATACAAGTCTCAAATGCTGTTTTCTTCACTCACACGTGACTACTTCCACGCACTCTCACTTCTGCACCAAATATATCAGATGGAGCGTGGTGCAAAACTAATTTGTGCATCTGTAGAGCCAGGGGTCAGCATTGTTCACAGATCAGTAAGCCCCACTGACCAATCAGAGCAGCTTGTTGGGCAGGTGTCATGCTATTGGCTGATGTGTCCTGGTTCAGTGATTGAGCGCCTCCTACGAAAACCAGCTCCAGAAACCAGCACGGAGGACAGAGGGTCTGTGCAGTTCTTGGAACAGGAAAAGGGAAACAAGGAATGACTCTTTATGACATCTCTGATGAAAAACATAAATATAACTGGAAAAGTGCTTTGTGTCTTTTTGGGGCTAGGCGCTTCAATCCACGTTCGCTGTGAGAGCGCGTGGAAGTAGTCGTGTGACTGAAAAGACAGTATATAAGACTCGTAGCTGCAGATTCGTGCAGATGTAGTCATTGACTTGTGTTTGTGCAAGAGAAATATCACCCCCCAAAATATCTAAAAAAAAAAAAATACATATATATATATGCCTAGGGGTTTTGCATAAAATAAACCTCCATAGGTGTTGGGGGGTTGAGGGTGCCTGCCACCGCTACTGAAAAAAAATTCTAGAGGAAAAACTGAAACTGTTTTGTACATTTGTGTTTTTCATATTTTGTATACACTGTTATAAATAATTTATGAATAATATATATGAGAAGAGAGACTGGCCCTTAAAAATTTGATATGATCCAGATTGGCCCCCTTTGCTTCTCTTTGTTCCCTTGTTCGGTGCATATTTTAAGGTGTCCCCAATACACTCTTCAAAGACCTTAGATGCCCCTTTGGGATGCATGACCCAGCCAGCCTCTAAAACACAAAAAACAAATGGTACAAAGCTGTGCTTATCATAGAACCTTCTCCATCTGTTTTTGTTTTGCTTCCAATGTCTACGTACTCGTGCCATCATACATGTTACAGCTATGAAGCACTATGTTTTGTGCAAATTGTTTATTACTATCAATAGTATTATTATCACATTCTGTCTTTTAACTTCTAAGTTACGTAAGTGTTCCTCAGTATGGTATAAAAAAAATACATCTGTGACTTTATATGTACTTAACAAAGAGAACTAGAATGTTCACTCTTCTCTGTTAAGTTACCCTGCTTAAAACAAATAAAAACACAAAACAAGTTAAATGACAAAGTTGAGTGGTTTTGCTTTGTATAAAAGCGTGTTCTTGGCCTGCAGTGTGAAGACAGCTGGGCAAAATAAATGCTCAATCTCAAAAGACTTCCTATTCTCTGTGTTGTCCACTGTGTGAAAATGTTTACATTTATATAAATGTTTATATTCAAGCATAGCTGCATATACCTGACTAAATATTAACTATTCTAACAGCTACATTTATTTAGATTACTGGCTATCAACTTAACAATTTAATAGTTATTTAACCCCTTATAAAATTCAAGGCCTTTTTTATTTTTATTTTCTGCCTGAAAATACATACTCAAATCTGGAAGCTTCCTGTTCAGGCAGTGAATAAACTAGAGGCAGTATCATGATTGAATTTTACAGAAAACCATTAAAATTTGTAAGAATAACCATTTAGAGGTATTGAAATTTAAGTAATCAAAATCTGATAAAAACAATCTAGAACATAGGCTTTTCTTTGAAGCTGGTACTACTGCTTTGAAGTTATTTGCTGGAGTAGACAGTGAGCAGGTGGCCTCTTCATGTGTCCCTTTGGAGTCTCTAAAGACCCCAAGCTCACCATAAGGAAAACTATTACTTTAGTGCAGAAATACAGTGTATTTATCTTGTCTGGACCTAAATCAATATCTTACAATGTAGAAACTAGTCTCATGTACCGCTCCTAGTTGGCCTTTACCCTTATCAAACAGGAAAAAACTTTTTGTTATGGTGTATTTTTTCCAAATTATCTAGTTTATTTCTGGTGTTTACATGTGTTTCTAAACCAGTATTGTCCCTTTAAATGCCAAAGGCGTTGGGAGTCGGGAGCTTCACCTTGATTGGCTGTAGAGCTAGGCAACCTCCCTCACACCCTTTCCTGTATTTAAATGGCATCAGTGGGGGAAATGTATCTAGCAAAAGAAATCTAAGCTTGAAAACATATTTATTGTTTATAACTTGAGGCTGCCAAATAAAGCCATTTGGGTCATTTCTCACAGCGTCTGGGTCTGTTAGTCGCTGAAAACGAATGCGTTCTGTTGAAATATGGGTCTGTGTTGGTCCCTCCCTCCTTGTGTGTGCATCGCCATAACTCTGCCTGACTGGTCTACAGACGAGAGACTAAGCTACACCGTTGAATGTTTCTCATGATCTCAGATCTCATCCTCATCTTTCAAAGTGTACCTTATCTCAAACATTGATGTAAAAACATTTTTAAGAAAACGTTAAAAGAACCTTCATGTAACGTTCATATTTTATTTACTTTTTTATTATTGTACTTTTATTATTCTTTACACAAGCATGAGGATTAATAACGAACAGTTTGACGGAAATACTCAAATTTGGTCTCGTTTCAAAGGTGACAAACTAAGGTAAGCGCTGGTATACTTTTTGTGTTAGTCGCTTCTGAGTTCTTCAGGCTTCGATAAGCAACGTTTTTGGGGTTTATTTGAGGATGAGCTCTGACGTTTGGAATAACCATTTCTTTCGGATTTTATCTTTTAGACATCACATTAGAGTATAATCCTCATAATCATGCGAGTCTACCTGTTCACTGATGTATGTACACATTAACGCAAATGTGGCTCTGCGAAAATTTTGAATATCTATACTGTAGCTAACTAATACTTATTCATAACAACTGTCCTTGCAAGGTAGCTATACTTCGACCAAAAATACTTATTTATCGAATGGAATTACATATTAGCAAAATCAATGAAAGGGACTTGACGCTTAAATTTGGTACACTGACCATCGACTTTGGACCTGTAATACTTGAGATATACTGGCGGATATAAACAGCGCGTTTTTTTGGTATGTGTCGTGTTAGCACACACACATTTTTTTTTTACCTCATGACTAATGCACAGTTAGCTAGCAAGATAGCTAATGTTAGCTAACCGTAAATAGCCGCTAACTTATGTTTGCTCTCTTATACTAAAATCAATTAGATAGCTAAAATGTACAAAATCCATAGGATGTATTTATAAAATGCTCTACAAACCTCACACAAATCTCGTAAAACAGGTAATAACAACAACATTATTTTATTCCTCACTTCTTACCTTGCCTGTAGAGGGTCCCGTCTAGAAAGAACTGGACAAAAATGGCTCCATCCGGATAAAACTGGTTCCTCTAAATGTCAAATCTCTGTAACCTTGACAACAGTATGCAAAATGGGCTGCCCAGTGCAAAATGTGTTATTTCTCCTAACAGCAGTTTTTAATTACATTTCAGTTGGGAAAATTTAGGAAAAAGTAAAAGATAAAAAGTAATAAATTATCTTAAATATATTATTGAATTAGACGAAAAATGTATGTAGTTGAACGCAATCAATGGATCCACATCTTTGAATGTGTATCTCATCTCAAACATTGATGTAAAACACGTATGTAAGAAAACATTAAAAGAACATTCTTGTAACGTTCACATGAAACATTTCGGACTAACAATGGGAGAACTTTTATCGATGTCTAATAACGTTTATGGAACGTTCCATTGTCGTTACTGTAAAAATGTTTGCTTCTAACATTAGGAGAACCTTTAAATAACGTTAGCCAAAGTGGTGGGAACCTTCCTTGTTTGCTGGGATAAACTCCAGTCCATTGGGAATCTTAAATGAAACTGTGTAGGTGGGGCACAAATAAGCACTACCTAAGGCCTTTTAGAAACATGACTAAACACACTGACTAACAAACAGCTGGCAATTTCATGGGTGCTCATTTTTGTGCAAACACTAACAAACCATCAAGCAACACAAAATGTAGTGCATCTAAAAGGTTCAAAACGTTCTATCAAGTAGCCCTGTCTCTCAAATTTTAGATCCTGTAGGTAATGAGAAGCAATCTCATTGGAATTTTGATTATGTAATTTAATTGTTTAAAAATCAGTCAATAGCTAAATCCCCAGTGACCAGTGTCCAGTGATCGCAGATGAAGGACTAGAGGAAGACCAACACAAACAGTGCGGCAACAGATGCACTAGTCTCTGACATGTTACAACCTCAAATTGCATAAATAATAAAATATATATATATATATATATATATATATATATATATATATATATATATATATATATATATATATATATGTAACAGTTAAAAAGAGAGGAAGGACTGGCGCCCCCTCCAGGGTGTATTCCTGCCTTGCGCCCAATGATTCCAGGTAGGCTCTGGACCCACCGCGACCCTGAACTGGATAAGCAGTTACAGATAAATGAATGAATGAATGAAAGAAAAAGAGAGAGAGGCCACAATGCCATCCCAACCGCCAGACCAAAACACAAATTCAATTCACATGGCAAAATTATGTTATTTATTTCTTTGACCCTTTTGATATCACCAGGTTGAATAAAACTGATATTTTTGATGAACATTTGCTTCAGCTATTCAGTGGTGGTAAAGAAGTAACAACTCCAGGGGTGAGACAAAACAAAAAGCCAAAACAATCAAAATAAGCAAGATCAATGAATTCACCTTATTTCAAAAACAACATTACAACAACTATCCTGTCTCCTTACTCCAAACCCAAGAGAAAAGGTATCCAAAAAAAAAAAAAAAAACCTCACCCCTGAATTATTGACAATTTCCTAAAGGACATGTACACAAGCTAGAACTAACACACAGGTACTCTACACAGATGGGTAAGTAGGACTTGTCTGGTCTATGGGAGGACTGATGGCACAATTATGACTACTGGAACAGCCCCGCCTTCTGCCGTGATCTCACCCCCTTTTATCTTTGGAGCGCCACCTACTGCAGCCAACCAGAATACATCAGACTCAGCTCTGGGAGGATGACAAAAAGAGAAAACACACAACAAAACAGCGCAGAAAATATGAGAGGGTTGTAACTGACATGACATCTACAAAGTGAACAAAAAGTAGGAGTGTCCTATATGGAAAAAAAATCTGTTTCATATCTTGCTGAAATCAAATAAAAAACATAATAGGTTGTTATATGATTCCTGTAGGTTTGAGTTATTTCGTGAATGATTATGGCCACATGACATGAAAAAACATACGTCATATAAGGGACTCATAAGGAAAACTAAAAAACTTGTGTAAACCTTATATTTTAAATATATATGATAACATATCATTTTAATATGAAACAATTTTGTAGCTTGTTGTTCCTTATTAATATTTTACACAGATTTTAGATAATTCTTATAACTATAATGTAAACCTTTGAATCGTGAATTTAAATGTTATGAATGCAATAGTAATAAAAAAAAAGTTTAAAATGGTTACTGACAGCAGTAGAAGCCAAACCCAAAATAACAAAAAAGTTAAGGTAAAATGTTCTATTTCCAATAAGGTGCAAAATTGATACATTTTCAAAAATGTTAAAGTGGTGGGGCTAAAGGTTCTGCAGAGAAACACATTTTACAGATGTATCCATCAATTATTACAACTGAACTCCTGTAATTAAGTGATTGTGCTAAGAGCTGTGGTGAACATTCCAGCAAAAACAAAAAACTGACAACGGCCTTTTGCTCAGAGTATTTAATTAAGCTTAATTCAAAAACCCATCAGAAACTGTGGACACTCAGACCATCCTCTGGAAGGAGGAGGCTTTTCGGGCTTGGCTGGCTCTGGGAACTTCTGCAGATGGGTACTGGCAGGCGAAAAAGCTGCAGCTGAAGCAAAATCCAGAGCATGGAAAGAGTTTGGAGAGGCCATGGAGAATGACTTCTGGGTGGCCTCAAAGAGGTTCTGGAAAACACTCAGTAAGGATGGTGAAACTCTAAACATGACTGAGCGTATTGTTGGGCGTTAGAGGGAGCACTTTGAGGAACTCCTTAACCAGAGAGACATGCCTCCTTCACAAGAGGTAGGGCCAGAAGTGTCTGGGGTGTCAGATCCTTGGCTGAAGTCACTGACGTGGTTAAAAAGTTACACAGTGGATTAATTACTACAATACACACAAACAATAATAACATAATCAAAGATCCTAGATATATTAGTCAGGAATTTAAGCAATTTTATAGTTTATTGTTTACTTCCCAGGGGATTGAAGATTTTAAAATTTCTGAATAGGCTAGATATACAGTCAAATTCTGAGGAAAACAAAGAAGCCTGGACACTAATATCTCTGAAGATGATCTGAATCAACCTATTGCTAAACTGCCTGCTGGTAAATCACCTGGCCACTTCTCTGTCCTCCAGAAGATGAATTTTGGCCCCAACCGTTTTAATTTAATTAAGATGCTGTATCATAGCCCCAACAGTACAAACTAATAGAGAAATATCATAACAGTTTTCTCTATCGAGAGGTACAAGACAACGATGATGTGTTTCACCCCTGTTGTTTGCCTTGGCCATTGAGCCATTAGCCATTGCTATTATGTCAAATCCATCTATTGTTGGCTTCACTGTTAAATACCTCCAACACACTATTTCGTTGTATGCAGACGATATAATTTTATTTCTTACCAGTTTGAACTGTTCTATTCCTTCTTTAACTACTGTACTACAAGACATCGGGTCAGTATCTGGATATAAAGTTAATATGAGTAAGTGTAAATGTGCCTCTTAATTCCGTCAACACACAACATCAACAAAGTAACGGCCCATTCATGTGGAACTCAAATACATTTGCCTCCTTATGGCAAATATCCATTGACCTGACAAGTTTTAAAACAACATTATATCCCCTTACTTTAAAAATTGAAAAAAGATTTGGATAGATGGAAACTGCTTCCTATTTCATTGATTGGCCGGGTAAATTGTATGAAAATGAATGTGTTACCAAAATTCTTATATTTGTTTCAAACACTCCCATTAACTCTACCAAAATCATTCTTTAAGGAGCTAAACAGACTAATTGGCAGATTTATTTGGAATGGGAAAGTGCCTAAAAACAGTTTAAAAACTATATGCACATCATACAATGAGGAAGGACTACAACTTCTAGATTTCTATTTATTTTATGGTGCAGCGCAAGCCAGAGATGTATGGATATGGCAAGCACAATTATACCAACCACCTGCATGGCTGCAAATTGAAGAGTCCCACAGGCATTGCCTTAGCAGCCTTACCATTTATTCCTACTACAAACAAATTGTTATTTTACCCATTTACCAAATGCACATTTAAAGTTTGGGCAGACATCAGGAAGATGCATAAATGTGTACATAATTTGTCTAGTTCTACACAGTTCTTGGCTAATACCTGTCTACCACCTGCCCTTAAGGATGGGTTATAATAGGGGTATTAAAACCTTTGGTAATTTGTATGAAGTGGGTGTGCTTATATCATTTGAACAACTACAGTGGAAGTACCTCCTCCCTGCCAAACATTTTTTCAAGTACTTGCAGGTGAGACATTATATTAGTACACAGCTAGGAGGATGCCTATTACCTCTCCTGCCTCTGCCTTTGGATAAGATGATAACAAGAAAGAAGGGCTCTAAGGGTTTTGTCTCTTATGTCTATGGAAGGTTATCTGAATTCTCAAAATATCCAATTTTTTCAGTGAAATTAAAGTGGGAAAAAGACTTGGAGTGCATAATTGAAGATGATGTGAGGGGTAAAATATGTGAGAACACACAGATCTTCTCCTTTAATAGTTGTAACAAGCTAATTCAGTTTAATATTGTTCACTGCATATACTTTATGCCTGAAAGGCATTTTCACATGAATAATGACTGCTCAATATACTGTCCCAGATGTAAAGTGGGGGTTGAAACCTTATTACATATGTTGTGGTCTTGTCTGGATCTGGGAATATTGGAGCGCAGTTCTAAAGGTTATCTTTTCACTTTTTTTTTTTACATTTCATGTCAAATCTTTGTCTTACTGGAATTCTGTGAAGCTGCTTTGTGACAACATCAGTTGTAAAAAGCGCTATACAAGTAAATTTGATTTGATTATCTCGGAGGTGGTCAAAGTGGATATGCCTCTACTACCTTGATTTATCTCGCTAGGAGATGAAGTTGTATTACAAGATCGAAAAGGGGTCAATCTTAGATTTATTAAGATGGCACTCCTGGCTACCAAATAATATATCACTATTAAATCGAAGTCATTTGAACTTCCTAATTTCTCTAATTTTAGTTAATTAATGAACACTGGGGTGATGTTATCACATATCTAAAATCCAGGAAAATACATGTAAGTAACTCGTGAAATACTTATTCATGTAGTTGTTTCTGATTATATTTATTGACTTTTAATTTTTTTCCCTCTTTTGCTGGCTCTGCCCTGTATGTTTTGATTCATTTTACATGCTTAGGGGAATTTTCACTTGCCGTTTCTCCTTCTGTGGACTTTATTGAGGACACTGCTTGGGTAGAATGGGGCAGGTAGGGTGGGAGTGGGCAAGCTGTATTGGAAATATGTTACGTGCAATTTTTGTATAAAAAAAAGCTACACAGCGGCAAAGCCCCTGGAGTACAAACCGGATTCCAAAAAAGTTGGGACACTAAACCAATTGTGAATAAAAACTGAATGCAATGATGTGGAGATGGCAAATGTCAATATTTTATTCGCAATAGAACATAGATGACAGATCAAATGTTTAATCAGAGTAAATTTCACAGTGTCAACAAATCCCAAAAAAGTTGGGACAAGTAGCAATAAGTGGCTGGAAAAAGGAAATTGAGCATATAACGAACAGCTGGAAGACCAATTAACACTAATTAGGTCAATTGACAACATGATTGGGTATAAAAAGAGCTTCTCAGAGTTTCAGTGTCTCTCTGAAGCCAAGATGGTAAGAGGATCACCAATTCCACCATTGTTGTGCAGCAATACCAGAATGGTGTTACCCAGTGTAAAATAGACAGTGTCACAGTGTCAACAAATCCCCAAAAAGTTGGGACAAGGCCATTTTTTACCACTGTGTGTCATCCCCCCTTCTTCTTACAACACTCAGATGTCTGGGGACAGAGGAGACCAGTTTCTCAAGTTTAGAAATAGGAATGCTCTCCCATTCATGTCTAATACAGGCCTCTAACTGTGCAATCGTCTTGGGCCTTCTTTGTCAGACCTTCCTCTTTATGATGCGCCAATGTTCTCTATAGGTGAAAGATCTGGACTGCAGACTGGCCATTTCAGTACTCGGATCCTTCTCCTACGTAGCCATGATGTTGTGATTGCTGCAGAATGTGGTCTGGCATTATCTTGTTGAAAAACGCAGGGTCTTCCATGAAAGAGATGACGTCTAGATGGGAGCATATGTTGTTCTAGAACCTGAACATAGTTTTCTGCATTAATGGTGCCTTTCCAGACATGCAAGCTGCCCATGCCACAAGCACTCATGCAACCCCATACCATCAGTGATGCAGGCTTCTGAATGGAGTATTGATAACAACTTGGGTTATCCTTGTCCTCTCTGGTCCGGATGACATGGCGTCCCTGGGTTCCATAAAGAACTTCAAATCGTGACTCATCTGACCACAGAACAGTCTTCCATTTTGCCACACTCCATTTTAAAAGACCCCTGGCCCAGTGCAAACATCTGAGCTTGTGGAGCTTGCTTAGAAATGGCTTCCTCTTTGCACTGTAGAGTTTTCAGCTGGCAACGGCGGATGGCACGGTGGATTGTGTTCACTGACTATGCTTTCTGGAAGTATTCCTGAGCCCATTCTGTTATTTCCTTGACAGTGGCATTCCTGTTTGAGGTGCAGTGATGTTTAAGGGCCCGGAGATCACGAGCATCCAGTACAGTTTACGACCTTGACCCTTACGCACAGCAATTGTTCAGATTCTCTGAATCTTTTGATGATGTTATGCAAGGTTGATGATGATAACTTAAAAATCTTTGCTATTTTATGCTGGGTAACACCATTCTGGTATTGCTGCACTATCTTTCTGCGCAACAATGGTGGAATTGGTGATGTTCTTACCATCTTGGCTTCAGAGAGACACTGACACTCTGAGAAGCTCTTTTTATACCCAATCATGTTGTCATTTGACATAATTAGTGTTAATTGGTCTTCCAGCTGTTCGTTATATGCTCAATTTTCTTTTTAAGCCACTTATTGCTACTTGTCCCAATTTTTTGGGGATTTGTTGACACTGTGAAATTTTGAATTAACATATTTTTCCTTTAAAATGTTACATTTACTCAGATTAAACTTTTGATCTGTCACCTATGTTCTATTACGAATAAAATATTGACATTTGCCATCTCCCATCATTGCATTCAGTTTTTATTCACAATTTGTTTAGCCCAACATTTTGGAATCCGGTTTGTATGTAATATGCGAAGCATTTGATCAAATATTATTATTACTATTATTATTGTTGTTATTATTAACTTCTTGTTATATATTTATCAGGCCCAGCAACCCTAATTTCCAGCAATGCCATATATTGCAAAGTGTTCTTTATTCATTTCATTGGTAAATATTTTCCCTCCTCTACATTCCACAAATCATAAAACAGATCTATTATTAATTGTGGCTCATAAGGCCCAAATTTCATATAATAAAGCACAAAATGCTTCATCCCTGCGGTTTGTCACCTTTGTTTTTACTGTATAGAGTTGTTTGTAGACAGTCCCTTAACACTTGAGGAGGTGGTGGCAACCCATAGAAATCAATATGTTTTGTGAGTTGTAGTTGCGATTGTTATGGGTCCCAAAAACAATAATTTTCAAGTATTTTACCCCATTTGCATGTACCATTCGAGAGTTATTGAGGACAGAAAACCAAATATGCGAATATGATACCAACTTTACTAGACTAGTCTTTTCTTGACTTACATGGTTTTTCCACTTCGCTAAATAGATCCTCTCTGACTTGTCCTTTGTCCACATTCCAAATTTTATTTCCTATGAAGACATCGCTTTAGGAATTCAATGGACAGATATGGAATAATCCAGGTAATAAACATTTTGACCAGTGGAGTAACAGAGCAGTGATTAGAACAGATGGACTTTTCAAACCTAACTGCTGAGAGGCAGTCTGAATTCCTATTGGCCAGTTTCTTGAATAACAGCCACATTAACCAATAAAACTCAAAGCAGTGGCTAAAAAGACAACACCACACTCACATCTGCCACAGACAGAATCCATCCAGACACATTGAACCAGTTCTTTGCTTACTTTGACCAATTGAACAGCACCATTCAGCTTAGGATGACAGTTGAGGACGCCCCCATTCAGCAGCACCCAAACCAGGTTAGATCCACCCTACGCAGGGTCAACACAAAGAAACTCCTGGGCCAGATGGTGTCTCTGGTTGAATTCTCAAGGCCTGTACAGATCAGTTAGCAGGAGTGTTCACCACCATCTTTAACCTTTCTTTGCAGTTCCCACCAGCCTCAAATCAGCCACCATCGTCCCAGTACCCAAGAAAAACACAGTGAACAGCCTAAATCGCACTCCCATCATCACCAAATGCTTTGAGAAACTCATTGTCCCTCACATTAGATCAGCCATCCTCGCTGACCTTGACCAACATCAGTTTGCTTACCAAACGAACAGGACAACAGAGGATGCTGTGATCACAGCTCTCCACACAGCCCTTACTCACCTAAAATAGAAGACATATTTAAAGATGTTATTTTTGGACTTCAGGTCTGCTTTCAATACAGTCATCCCACATAAACTGGTCACATAACTGAGTGATTTGGGCCTGGGCATTTCACTGTGTAGTCCATGGATATTGGACTTCCTGAGCAACAGACCCCACTCCTCTACTCCCTCTTCACATCTCCAACATCACCATTGTAGGACTGACAACAGACAACAATGAGTCAGCCTATAAGGCATGATGTCACAACAACAAACTGGATCTAAACCTCAGCAAAACCAAGGAAATGGTTGTGGATTTTAGAAGATCCACACGTACTGAGACTGCTGCTCTCTGCATCAATAATGAGGAGGTAGAGACGGTGGAGAGCTTTACGTTCCTTGGTGTACACATCTCTGTTGACCTCACCTAGACTTTAAACACACACTACCAGATGAGAAAGGCACCACAGAGGCTCTGCTTCCTCAGGAAGCTCAAGTATTTCCACCTCCATTAACACTCGCTGGTGAACTTCTACAGAGGCACCATCTAGAGCCTCCTGACCTACTGCTGCATAGTGTGGTTCGCCAGCTGTACAAATGATGCCTCTTAAAAGCCATCAGTGAGGTTCAATTTCATGTGTCATACATCATTTAGGTATTGGGTATTTGGTATCACGTTATGTAATAAAATCATAATATACACTATTGTGAAAAAGTCTCAGGCATTTAAGAAAATGCTATGTAAATCTACTTATCAGACAATTGTTTTATTAATTAAAAGTTATATATTTTGGGCATGCCAAAAATGTTCTGCCACTGATGATTCTAATATAGATATAGATATAAATACTGTAAATATTAAGATATAATTCAGTGTAAGCTAATGGCCTCTGATGTCCCAAAATAGCATCTGGTTTAAATACTATATTCATTTATACGTTACTTTTTTTTATGTTAACTTTTACATATAGTTTAATATATATACTTATATATTAAGATATAATATCTTAAAGGTTGAATGAAAATATTAAAATTAAAGAATTTAAAACATACATTAATCATCAATACTAACCCTCACTGACTTCACTGGTAAAAGTGGCCAAGGAATTTTGAATATAGTTTGGCTGCACAGTTGGGTGACTTTGAGAAAAGGGTGGTCTGATGATAAATGCTTTGGCACCTTTTTATTTTAACCATTTACAGTGTAGCCAAATAATATATTTAATTAATATACATAGATTGTTCATATATGTGGGTCAGGGTGGTGCAGCTGTTAGTGTTGCAGTATGTGTCTCCTCTGGGTGCTCTGGTTTCCTCCCATGGTCCAAAAACGTTGGTATGTGCATTGGCTGCTAAAAAGTGTTCATAAGTGAGTGTGTGAGTGATTGCGTGCGTGTTGCCCTGTGAAGGACTGGCACCCCCCGCCCCCATGTTTCCATATGGGGTCTAACAGTGTGGACAGTAAGTGAACACAGAGCTTAAAAATGGCAGCAGCCCTGCTGTTTCTGATTCACACATACCAATGTAGCCACCATGTCTGTATCGCTGCAGCACAGAGAATGATCCACTATTCAAATCATACCTGCTCTGTGGTGGTCCTGACCATTGAAGAACAGGCTGAAAGCGGGCAAACAATGCCATGCAAAAAAAGCATGCAGAGCAACAAATGGACCCCAGTCTGTAATGGTCAATGGAGCTAAGAGAATGGACAGTGAATGTAGAAACAAGAACGAGGTACTGTTATGGTTGATCAGTAAATGCATATCCACGCTTTTATTCTGATAACCTTTCATTTTAAGTGCAAGCATGTGACTGACCTGTTGCCATTGACAGTATTAGGGCTCTTTTTTGTAGCATTACACAAGTTTACGAGTTTTTATTACATCATTCAAATGTAATAAATTATTAAATTATAGAATTTAGTTCCTGTGGCCTTGTATTTATTATGACCTGTAATGATATTGGCTTTCTTGGATAAGATATCTATCAATGTAAAAGACACCAACAGGTCAGTTGTGATAGTTCTGGGCCGTATGCGTTCTCCTTCAATGAGTTAAACTGCTTAGTGATGTGGCATTATGTACTATAGTGGCAGTTGTCTGAGGAAGCACATGCTCAAAAGAATAGTGAAACTTTGCAGTCAGACAAATAATAAGTAAGGAAACGTAGCACAGTTTGTGGGTAATACATAAATAATATTCCTACTGCTGCCTGAATTAGGAGCTTACACCAGTGTGCTGGATTTCAGAATAGTCATGCTAACATCAGCTCAGAATCATCCCCTTGGGGTTATTCATCATAAGAAAGGCTCAACCAAAATTGCACAGGCTGCAGATTCTTAATTTTGAGGGGATGAACAAGACTCTGAAAGAATGCAAGTTGCTCAATATGTGTTTTGTTTGGCAAGCCATGAGAGTGAGGCCATGTGTGCTCATCGCCGTTGGCCATCAGTATGGGAAGAACAGAGGAAATGGAAAGATGCTCCTTCAGTTCACCTTTTGCATTGTGTTTAACAATTGCAAGTATTTTATATTGAATAATGTTTACTCCTCAGCCCAAAAGAAAAATAAAACCTACAACTTCCTGCTCATCTATGCTATATGCTGTCCTACTGCTACCATTTTCCAGGAGAGTGTTTCTTAACCCTGGCCCTGAAGGCACCCTGACCTATTTTTAATATATATATATATATATATATATATATATATATATATATATATATTTTTTTTTTTTTTTTTTAATTCACCTAATATCCCTGATTCAACTAATCAGTTAATAAACAAGCCCTTTCAGAGGTGCAGCAAAGAAGGGAAAACTCTAAAATGAACAGGGCATGACACCTTCAGAATCAGGTTGGAGAAACTCTTTCCAGGGTACGGTATAGCAGTTTCTTTCTGCTAATCCTTGGTTTACTTCTCTAAGCCTATCACTAGATCACAGATATTAGCAAATTCATATACAACCTCAGATGCAAAAAAAAATAATACCAAGCAGTTTGATTTCAAGTGTAGCCCTGCCATATACTTAACTATTTCTGGGATACTTCAAGGTATAGTGTAAGAGACAGGAAACAAAATGTCAAAAGGTGAAAGGGAGTTCAATTTCTGCATACCACAGTACTGAAAGACCAATCCTCCTCCTAAAAATAAACCTTTATTATTACTATCCAGCAAATCCTATGGGAAATATTTTATCTCATTTACATCAGAAGCATTACTCTTGGTGAAACACTGTGTGCTTCTGGGGTGCAAACTCAGGGACCACAACCTCAACTAACAACCAGCAGGGTTTATTTAAAACTGTGACAAGCCTTTGTCCTCATTATCAACAGTTTGCTGGCACTGAATCCAGGCTCTCTGATGCAAGCAGTCACTTTTCATTTCCAATATTCCACCAGTGACCCTGCCCACAAGCAACCATTCAAAAACTAGCAAATCCCTCCATCAACACATTGATAGCTGCTGCCAGAAATTCAAGAATGGACCTATTGTCCAATCATGCTGAATAATTCATTACTACATGCTGCTCTGAATTAATGTTTTTTTTCTGTATCTCCATCAATAACAGTGACAGTCAACTGCCTAGATTCATTACATAAGAAAATATGCAATACATGTATTAAAAGGGAAAAAACACCACTCAATTTCCAGCAAAATGTAATTATTTACATACTGCTATGTAAATAAACTAATTCAGAATTAATTGTTGTGGAATGGTTCCTTATTGTGCAACAAGAATAGTCCCTACAAAAAACAAAACAAAAAAACCCTCCAGGGTCTTGGTGCTCAATGTCCATCTCAGGTCTCGTCTGTGAAGAAACTGGTTTGTTCTGTATTTACATTTATATTTTTACAATTAGCAGTGACATACAAAAGTGCTTCACTTTTTACTCTGAAAATATGATCTGCTAATTTGTATAGGCTAGAATCCAAAATATTTTTCACGTTTAGATGCTGCCAAATACATAGCCAATATGGATACCTAGGTTTACTGTGCCTAAATACCAAATCAAATAAAATTTAATTGTATAACACTTTTTACAACTGATGTTGTCACAAAGCAGCTTCACAGAATTCCAGTAAAGACAAAGTTTTGACATGAAATGTAAAAATGTAAAAATCCCCCAGGTGGGCAAGCCCAGGGTGACAGTGGCAAGGAAAAGCTCCCTCAGAGCTGAGGAAGAAACCTTGGGAGGGACCAAGGCTCACAAGGGGGGACCTATCCTCCTCAGGTCAATCTACTGGTAATAATAGTTAGGAGTCCATGAAAACATTTTGGAAGACTGCAAGTGACTATACTGTTTGAATACCCAGGGCAAATTTGTTTCACGACCTATGTCGTGAAAAAACATCTGAATAATTGTCTTTCATGCATTTTGAAAGACGGGTCTGTACTTGAAGCTTGGAGAGCTCTTGGTACAGCTAACATTTTGACCATTGCCTCCAAGTATAGTTAATTTTTGGCTTTGTAGGTAAGTGTTAGGGTTTTGAAAATGACGTGTACACCTACAGGAAGACTGTGAAGAGAATGTAGCCGAAAAGTTACATGGCTAACCTTAGGAACACTGAAGACAAGTAGTGCCTCTGGCTTCTGGATCAGTTGCAAAGGCCTGTGGTATACACAGGAAGACGAGCCAGAATGGTGCGGCAGTAGTCAAGTCTTGAAATGGTGAGAGACTAAACAAGCACCTGGCGGGTTTTGAAAAAATGTAGCTCTCCAAATTTTGTAAAGGAGAAATCTGCATGACTATTTCATGTTTGCAACATGCATTGAGAACGCTAACTGGTTATTCACTTTATCCTCTTCATCATTCACACTATACTCTTAAAAATAAATGTGCTAAAACAGGTTATTTGAGCAATGTCATTGAAGTACCACTTTTGGTTCCATTTAAAGAAAAGAAAGGATGAGTTACCAGTTGTAAGATAACCCATAAGAGTGTATTACTTCAAGAGTGAGTGTAGGGTGAGAAAAGAAAATGGAGAGGCTACATGGAGCAGAGCAATGCTAAGAGCAATCCTGCAGGTACATTGCAAACCACCGCCATGCAGAGTCTGTGATTCCAAGAAGACAGCAAGTACAATCTTGCGGTTGACCGAATCAAAGACTGAAAAGAGGTCAAGGAGGATCAGAACTTTTTTTTTTTTTTGAGGTTGCACATAAACATAAATTACATTAATAACACTCTACATAGCAATCACACAAAAAGTATACAGAGAAAATAATAATAATAATAATAATAATCACAATCATAATAAATAAAATATAGCCGCAAGCGGCAATGACAGGGTCCTAACACGAATGTGCCCAATGGCAAAAATGGCACTATGAGCCAAAATGAGGCCTTAGCAAGCATGGGCCTGTTTGGGCAAACAAGGAAAAATTGGGTGTAAGATATTGTTATAGATGTTGTTGTAATGTGTAGCAAAAGACATGGTATGACTGGTGAGCACTGTTTTCAATTATGATAAATATTTATATTCGACTTTTCACTTATACAGATAAATAGGATCTCATGAATGTAGATGAACAAAGCAATATATGGTCTTAGAGTGCTACCTGCTGGTGAAAGATTTTACTATTGTTCTAAATGCTGCTGAAAGTCATTCACATATAGACTTTTTAATCGCCTACTGCTCTGTGGATAATTTACTCACATGGACATATATGGTATCAGAGGAATCCTAATGACCTGGACTTTAATAATTATTAATAAAATGTGGAACTTTCATCACTATGTGGCTTATAGGCCCTGCCCAATAACAGAAATCCAGTATGAATACGAAAACTGCATATAACCAGTTATTGTCTAATTGTAGCGCCCCCTTTAGGTGGATTTGAGTCATATTATACACACTGCTTCAGTGTAAGGCCCTACATAAGTATATCAAGTTTGGTCGGGCTTAATTTGTTTAAGTTATAGCTGAAACAATTTATAAAGCCCAGCACGCTTCGATTAATTAATTTATTGTGGCAACGGTTTGACTAAATGTTGACCTTTATTGGATAATTATTTACCTACAGACTCTGCAGATTCAATTTCAAATGCAATTGTTTTGGAAAAGAGCCAAATTACACAGACTAGTTCGAAAAAGTTCATTTTTGAACAACTGGCTATTGAGAAAAAACGATGCATTTTTGACAACACTTGAAATTACAAAGATGTGAGGCCCTCTGCAGAGTATACAAAGAAGCAAACTACATGTCAATATGCTTAATTGTCGCTGAGATTTATTATATTTTCTTAATATAGCGCCCCCTAGTGGCTATCGTTACGACAATTTTTCTGCACTTAGGAAGTGCCCCGGGGGAAAGTACCAGTCAAGTCTCATGATGATTGGACCTTGTTAAAGTAGTCAAACAGCTGCTGAAATCTAAATGGCTGATGACGATCACAATTTTGCCCGAATCGCGTTGTCCTTAATTTTCCACTTATAGCCTTTCCATCAGAAGCAGCGTGCCAAAGGGCATGCAGATCCGCCTTGCGGATGCTGAGATATAAACTTGTAACATTTACAGTGCCCCCTATAGGTATATTGGCTCCTCCTTTGACATGGTACCTCAGAATTGTGTCAGAAACAAGTTTGAGCAAAGTATGAAATTGTTATGAATTTTTAAGTAAAACATACGATAAGCCGAAGAGGTCCATTTGCATACGGTGGCCATCTTGAATCAGAATTCTAACTTTTTTTTTTTTGATAATTATTAACCTCCAGGCTCTTGCGAACAATTTGGTACCATGCTCAAGAGAATTGGACAAAAATCCACAGACTAGTTCGCAAAAGTAGGCTTTACAAATTATGCAAATTAGCTCGAAATCTAAGTAGGCAGAACTAAATGGTCCAAATTACAAACTAGTTTGTCTGATTCCAAGGAATCAGGGGGAAAAAAATTTGTCTCTACGCCTCACGGTTTAGGAGATATTGACACTATTAGGTCAAGGAGTGTAATTTTGCTTGGCTGAGTCATCTCACACCTGCTCTACCTAGCTGCCAAATAAGGAGCCTCTAGGCCTTACAGTCTTGGCTGCACATTGCGTTTCAGCCAAGAAAAAGAATAAATATAGCCGCAAGCGAGGGGTCCAAGCTGGTATTCGCTGGTAGGAGAACAATGTGCTAGCATATGAGCTGTCCTGAGATAGTAGGGGCTTTTGGGGAAGTTTGTGTAGTGTTTGTAAGGTGTTCTATGCATATGAGCTGTCCTGAGATAGTAGGGGCTTTTGGGGAAGTTTGTGTAGTGTTTGTAAGGTGTTCTATGCATATGAGCTGTCCTGAGATAGTAGGGGCTTTTGGGGAAGTTTGTGTAGTGTTTGTAAGGTGTTCTATGCATATGAGCTGTCATGAGATAGTAGGGGCTTTTGGGGAAGTTTATGTAGTGTTTGTAAGGTGTTCTATGCATATGAGCTGTCCTGAGATAGTAGGGGCTTTTGGGGAAGTTTGTGTAGTGTTTGAAAGGTGTTCTATGCATATGAGCTGTCCTGAGATAGTAGGGGCTTTTGGGGAAGTTTGTGTAGTGTTTGTAAGGTATTCTATGCATATGAGCTGTCCTGAGATAATAGGGGCTTTTGGGGAAGTTTGTGTAGTGTTTGTAACGTGTTCTATGCATATGAGCTGCCCTGAGATAGTAGGGGCTTTTGGGGAAGTTTGTGTAGTGTTTGTAAGGTGTTCTATGCATAAGAGCTGTCCTGAGATAATAGGGGCTTTTGGGGAAGTTTGTGTAGTGTTTATAAGGTGTTCCATGCTGTTCTGGCATCTCTTTGGATGTGTAGCATGAGATGGAGGAGTAGCGGATGACAGAGAAAGCATAGAGCACAGAAGTCACTCTGGAGTTGCACTCTGGTTTCTCACCCTAATGTTCAGGACCCCCAAACAGCAGATATGATGTGGAGTAGCTTGTACTCGAGTCAGTCATCAGTTGACAGAAGACACTCTCTGCTGGCAGTGTTTGGTTGTGGACTATTCTCTGTCCAGCAGTGTTGCTGAGGGATTTAAAATGCCAACACCTGAGTCATACCTGCTGTATGGAGGTATGGGTGTCCAGACCATTGAAGAGCAGGGTGAAAGCGAGCAGTCTTTGCAGAGCAGGAGCGTAGCATATGACAGTTCCTGATACAGGAGCCACACTTGAATATAGATTTTGTAGTGCTTTAAAATGTGATCCTTGGTGCTCTGGATTGTAAGAAGAAGGGGTAGTAGATGAGTGAGTGAATTTCTGGTCTGCAGGCAGGTGAACATGGGGCTTGGGTTACAGAGACAGCACAGAGCACAGAACTGACTCTGGAATTTCACCTTGGATTCTGACCCAATGTTCAGGACATCCACAAAATATATTTAATGTGGGTGGTGGATAATTCTCAGCACTGCAGTGACACTGACATTGTGGTGATAGGTCAGTGTGTGTAGTGCTCTTATGAGTGGATAAGACACAGCAGTGCTGCTAGAGATTTTAACACCTGTGTCAACTCACTGTCCACACTGAGATACATATATTTTATTGGTCAAACATAAATTCAGACACAGTTGCTCATACATTCTCAGCATTGTATTTTGACATTGTGATGCTATGTCCGTGTTTATTGTGCTCTCATGAGTGGATCAGACAGAACAGTGCTGCTGGATAATTTTAAAACCTGTTTCCACTCACTGCCTACACAGTTACACACACATACTCTGTTGGTCCACATTATAGATAAAAAAGGCAGAGACAGTAGGTCATACATTTGCAGCATATCTGCTTTGTAGGTGTCCTGACCATTGAAGAACATGTGAAAGGGAGCAATGAAAGTATGCAGAGCAAGAGGTGCACCCCTGCTTTACTTTCTGTAAAGTGCTCCTTCGGCCAGTGGAGCTGAAAACTTGGACACTAAAACAAAAATAAGGAACCAGTCATGATGTTATTGTTGATTTGTTTAGATATGCTTTCAATTGTCTCTGTCCTCTGGCCCTCTCTGACTGGCAGGGGGGAGGGGAGGGGGTGAGGTGACAGTTTGTGTGTGAGAAGGAGAGGGAGGGGCTGAGGGTATAGTGAGTCTGCAGGTGTGGGTATAAATGAGATATAACGGACATATATTTGATCAAGAACTAGTCCTTGGATCAAAACCCAATATAGACATATGTGGTATCATGAGAATCGTAAGAACCTGAACTTTAGTAATTATCAAAAAAATGTGGAACTTTCATTACTGTGTGATTGCAGCCTCTGCTTAAATAGAGATGTGCAGCTTGCCGTTGAAACATCACATAAAAACAGCTGTAACTCAAAAATGCTTTAGGCATATGTTATGAAAATGCACAAGGTCCTTTTCCATGATGTTCAGAATATATCTATCTCATTGTGCTGGTACTGCATCTCTAGGTGGCGGTGTAATCAATTAATAACCTGTGCAACCAGTTGCTGTCTAATTGTAGCGCCCCCTTTCTGTGCAATGTGGTCACATTTGGCACACTACTTCAGAGTAATGACGTACATATGTGTACCAAGTTGTGTTTGATTTGGGTGAAGTTTGTTGTAGTTATAGCTCAAAGAGTGCATCGAGCCCTGCCCATGCATATTTGTTAAATAACTGCCACAACAGCGTGTCAAAAGTTCTACATTTTTTTGATAATTACTTACCTACAGTCTATACAGACTTCAAAAATACCAGTTGTTTATTGATAAGACAAATTTCCAGGGAGGAGTGCGAAAAGCTCCATTTTCACATACCTGACTATTGTGGATAAAGTATACATTTCTTGACAATAGTTGTAATTGCAAAGTTGTAAGGCAATTTGCAGAGTATGAAATAAAGCAAACTGCTTGTCAATATGTTTATATTTCGCTGAGATATTCCATATTTGCATGTTGAAAATTTGAATTGCGCCCCCTAGTGGCTATCATTATGAAACTTTTTATGTGCTCAGGAAGTGGGGCCATGGACATACCATGCAAGTGTCATGATGATAGAACCTTGTTAAGGTCATGAAACAGCTGCTGAAATTTGATTGGCCGATGGCAGACATGTTTTTTCGAATATGACATCATCGTCATATAATCTGAGTCAGCTCATCACACACTACATGCATACCAAGCGGCATGTCAATGGGACAATCCTGTGAAGCGTAACAAATTTTTTGTTGTTATAGCGCCCCCTAGGCTTGCAGTTGCACAACCAAGTACTCATGTCTTCCAGCCCTTATAGGGATCAAGCATGTGAAGTATTGTAACATTCGGAGAAAGCGTTTGCGAGTTATAGCTGTATTTGTCTGATTTTTGGAACGCGAGCTCTACCCCTGTATTTGGGCGGAGTCTGGAAGCAAAGCAGTGATGAAATTCCAACTTTTTTTGGATAATTATTAAAGTTCAGGTTCTTAGGATTCTGCTGATACCACAGATGTCCATATTGGGTACATTTCCAGAGACTAGTTCGCGCTCAAAAATTTGTGCGATTTTACATATTATGCAAATTAGCTCAAAATCTAAGTAGGCGGAGCTTATGGGTTCTTGAGGCTTTTTTGTAGGGTCTGACCTGAGGAATCAGGGAAAAAAAGAATTTCGTCTCTACGCCACACGGGGTAGGAGATATAGGGAGCGACGCGTTCCGCGTTTTCACCCTAATGTTCAGGACCCCCAAACAGCAGATATGATGTGGAGTTGCTTGACGGGAGTCCGTCATCAGTAGACACAAGACACTGTCTGCTGGATGTGTTTGGTTGTGGACTATTCTCAGTCCAGCAGTGATGCTGAGGGATTTACCATCCCAACACCTGAGTCATACCTGCTGTATGGGTGTCCTGACCATTGAAGAGCAGTGTGAAAGTGAGAAATCTTTTGCAGAGCAAGAGGTTAGCATATGACATGTCATGATACAGGAGCCACACTTTAGTATAGACTTTGTAGAGCTTTTACATATGATCCTTGGTGTTCTGGTGTCTCAGCAGAGCAGGATTTTAAGAGGGAGTGGTAGTGAATGAGTTGGTGAATTTCTGGTCTGCAGACAGGTGAACGTGGGGCTTGGGTTACAGAGACAGCACAGAGCACAGAAGTCAATCTGAAATTTCACCAAGAATTGAGACCCAATGTTCAGGACCCCCACAAAGCAGATATGATTTAAGTGGTGGATGATTCTCAGCACTGCAGTGACACTGACATTGTGGTGATAGGTCAGTGTGTGTAGCGCTCTTATGAGTGGATTAGACACAGCAGTGCTGCTGGAGATTTTAACACCTGTGTCAACTTACTGTCCACACTGAGATACACATATTTTACTGGTCCAACTTATAGATATACATTCAGAGACAGTTTCTCATACATTCTCAGCACCGTAGTGACACTGACATTGTGGTGTAATGGCCGTGTGTATTGTACTTTGAGTGGATCAGACAGAGCAGTGCTGCTGGAGACTTTAAAACCTGTGTCCACTCACTGTCCACACTGTTACACACACCTACTCTGTTGGTCCACATTATAGAAATGAAGGCAGAGGCAATAGCTCATACATTTTCAGCATAGCTGCTGTGTGGGTGTCCTGACCATTGAACAACATGTGAAAAGGGGCAATGAAAGTATGCAGAGCAAGAGGTGGACCCCTCTCTGTCATTTTAGATCTACAAAGTTCTCCTGTGGACAGTGGGGCTGAAAACACTGAATGTAAAATTATTAGTATTAATATTAATAATTAATAATATTGTTATTGTTGATTTGTTTAGATCTGCAGTCAATTGTGTGTCCCCTCTGGCCCTCTCTGACTAGCAGGGGGAGGGGAGGGGGAGAGGTGACAGTCTGTGTGAGGAGGAGAGGGAGGGGCTTGGGGGGATTCTGCATAACAAGGACATGTCTGCAGGCATAGATAAGATGTTACGGACATATATTTGAGCAAGAACTAGTCCTTGGATCAAAACCCAATATAGACATATGTGGCATCATGAGAATCGTAAGCTGAACTTTACTAATTTTCAAAAAAATGTGGAACTTTCATTACTGTGTGATTGCAGCCTCTGCTTAAATAGAGAAGTGCAGCTTGCCTTCGAAACATCGCATAACAAAGCTGTAACTCAAAAATCCTTTAGCCATAAGTTAAGAAAATGCTCAAGCTCCTTTCCCATGGTCTTCAGAATATATCTATCTCATCTTGCTGGTACTGCATCTCTTGGTGGCGGTGTAATCAATTAATAACCTATGCAACTAGTTGTTGTCTAATTGTAGCACCCCTTTTTTGTGCAATGTAGTCATATTTAGCACAATACTTCAGAGTATTGACATACATATGTGTACCATGATTTGTTTGATTTGGGCAAAGTTTGTTTAAGTTATAGCTCAAAGAGAGTATCAAGCCATGCATATTTGTTGAATAACTACCGCAACAGCGTGTCAAAAGTCCCAACTTATTCCCAACAGAATTAAGCAAGTATTTGCAAAAATACCAGTTGTTTATTGATAAGACAAATTTCTAGGGAGGAGTTCGAAAAGCTCCATTTTCACATACCTCATCCACATATTGTGGATAAACTATGCATTTTTTGACAATAGTTGTAATTGCAAAGCTGTAAGGCAATATGCAGAGAATGCAATAAAGCAAACTGCTTGTCAATATGTTTATATTTTGCTGAGATATTCCATATTTTCCTGTTGAAAATTTGAATTGAGCCGCCTAGTGGCTATCGTAATGAAACTTATGTGCTTAGGAAGTGCTGCCATGAACATACCATGCAAGTCTCATGATGATAGGACCTTTTTAAGGTCATTAAACAGCTGGTGAAATTTGATTGGCCAATTGCGGTCATGTTTTTTGCATATGACATCATCATCATAGAATCACATTCAGGACAGCACCCACTACATGCATACCAATCGGCATGGCAATTGGACAATGCTGTGAAGTGTAATAAATTATTTGTTGTTATAGCACCCCCTAGGCTTGCAGTTGCACAACCAAGTACTCATGTCTTCCAGCCCTTATAGGGATCAAGCATGTGAAGTATCGTAACTTTCAGAGAAAGCCTTTGTGAGTAATAGCTGTATTTGTGTGATTTTTGGAACGCGAGCTCCACCCCGGTATTTTGGTGGAGTCTGGAAGCCGAGCAGTGATGAAATTCCAACTTTTTTTGAATAATTATTAAAGTTCAGGTTCTTAGGATTCTGCTGATACCATATATGTCCATACTGGGAGAATTTCCAGAGTGTAGTTCTCGCTCAAATATGTGTGCGATTTTTCATATTATGCAAGTTTGCTCAAAATGTAAGTGGGCGGAGCTTATGGGTTCTTGAGGCTTTTTTGTAGGGTCTGACCTGAGGAATCAGGGAAAAAAAAGAATTTCGTCTCTACGCTACACGGGGTAGGAGATATAGGGAGCGACGCGTTCCGCGTTGCTATAGCGCCACCATCAGGCTGATACTTCGCGCCTGAGTAGCGGGAGGGTTTACTACCAGTTGACCAAACGACAAGCCTGTAGGACCTAGGGTTTGGGCTGCCCATCGCGTTTCATCAGAGAACAAGAAGAAGAAAAAAAAAAAAAAGCGGAAAAAACAGAACAAAAAAAAAACAAAAAAAAAACAATAGGGCTCCAGCACTTGGAACCCTAATTACAATAGGGTCCTACACTACGTGTTAGGACCCTAATAAATAAAAATTAAAGGAACAAAAACAGTCTCTAAAGTACTTTATCCAAGATCTAGGTAGGTCGGTCCATATAGCGGACCATATTTGCCAAAATCTCTCTGACCTCTGGTGGAGGTCATAAGTTAGCTTCTCAACAATTTCCCCTTATCTAGAAGAGACTTGATAAAATGTCTGTTTTGAAGATATCTGATAAAAAGATAATTTTGACAAACTATACTTCTCCAAAATATCCAAAGAGGACAACAAAACTCTGTTTGAAAACAGACATGAGATCTGTGTAATACCTTGTCTAAACCAGTTGAGGAATCCTATATTATGCAATTGAGAGGGAAAGTCAGGGTTACGTGCAAGTGGGGAAGACAGAGAGGGACATTTAGGTATTTTTAAATACTTTTTAACATCTTTCCAAGTCAGCAGGGTGTTAGATACAACAAAAGAACCAGAAATATCAATTAAATTCAATTTTCCACATTATGAATAAATGGTAAGAGTTGAAGTGAAAAAGGGAAGCATGTCATGGACTCATAATATTAACCCATAATGAGTCAGTTCTATTGGCACACCAGCTGAGGATGTGTTTAATCTGAGCTGACCAGTAATATAATTGCATGTATGGTACACCAGTGCCCCCTTTCTCTTTAGGGTTCATTAAATTAGCTAATTTAAAAAATTACTATTTAAGTCTTTAAAAAATAAACTGGATATATAACAAGGGAGAGACTGAAATAAATATAGAAGACAAGGGAGAACATTCATTCTCGACATTTATCCTGCCAAAGAAAGATATTGGGAGAGAACACCAAACATCCAAATCAATCTTAATTTTATTCACAAGGGGCAAATCATTTTTGGAAAAGAGATTCTTAAGATTTGGTGTTAGAAAAATGCCCAAATAATTAAAACCATCAATAGCCAAGTGAAATAGGAAACCATCCCCTAGAAAATAATCCGAAGATGCAGATGAACAAACAGGGACATTAAACAGTAATGCCATGGATTTTGAAAGGTTAATTTTGTATACGGAATATCTACTATATTGAGCAATATCATCCAATATTACAGGAAGTGATTGGACCAGATTAGAAATAAATAATAAAACATCGTCTGCGTAAAGAGAAATTCTATGTTCCTCATCTCGCATTTTAATACCTGAAATATTGACATCCGTTCTAATCAACTTGGCCAGTGGTTCGATCACCAAAGCAAATATTAAAGGTGAGAGAGGACATCCTTGTCTTGTGCCTCTTTTAATATGTATAGGCTGTGAGATCTGTCCATTGGTTAGAACTGTGGCTTGAGGGTCAGAATATAAAAGTTTAACCAAATTAATAAAATTTGGTCCTAAATTAAATTTCTCAAGTGTGGCGAAAAGGAAAAGCCCACTCCACACGGTCAAAGGCTTTTTGATACAATAAGTCAAGTCAAGTGATACAATAAGGGCGGGGTGTTTATATGTATTGACAAAGTCCACAATATTTAGTAGCCAGCATATATTGTCAGAGGCATACCTCATTGTCACAAAGCCAGTTTGGTCAGGTTTAATTACCTTTGGCAGTTCCACCTCCAATCTACGGGCGAGTACCTTAGCTAAGATTTTGCAATCAGTGTTTAACAAACTTATTGGTCTGTAAGATGCACTGAGGGTCTTTACCCTTTTTCAGAATTAAGCAAATTGTTGCCATTTTCCAAGTTTCAGGCACCGAACCATGTTCAAGCAAATCAAGAAAAACAGGTAGTAAAATTGGATGAAGTTCAGGCCAAAAAGTTTTAAAAAACTCTGGTGGAAAGCCATCAGGACCAGGGGATTTATTAGAAGGCATGGTTTGCAATGCTTGGTAGACCTCATCAGGAGAGAACATAGCATTTAAATCAGCCCTATCACCCTCTGATATGGCAGGAATAGGTAGTTTATTAAGAAAAGACAAAATATCTGTCTCTGATGCAGTATTCTCTGATTTATAAAGGGACTGATAATAGTATTGAAAAGAACTGTTTACAACTAAAGGATCATATGAAACAGAACCATCTGAATTTTTTAAAGATTTAATAGCTCTTTCATTCTTGTCACGGATCACGAGGCGGACTGACGGAGGCGGATGCACTTGCTAAAACACGGAGGGTTTATTATAACAAAACAAAGACAAGCTATAAAGAAAAACAACAAGACAAGGATATTAAACTAATAGGGATAGGGAAAACACCGAATGACAAAACTAGGGAACAAACATGACCTGATTAAACAACGGGAGATAAACAACACGACATGACTTAGGACAACGGAGAAAGGAGAAACTGTGAAGACAGACTAGCATAATACGATTAACAAGACATTGGACAAAGGGGAAATAAGAAATGTTCGACAAAACAGGAGAGACACAAGGGAACTTAAATACAAGACACAAACGAGACACACCTGGACAGATAACGAGGAGGACGGGTTAACAAATGACAGACGAGGAGGCGGAACAAAGGCGGAAACAGGGGAGGAGACAAGGACAATAACAAACAAAGCCATGTGCACATAAAGCACATGGCGGGGACAACAGACTTGACAGGACGAGGGCGTGACAGATGCCCCCCCCCTGAACAAGCAACTCCCGGGGCGCGTACACCTAAACCCCCCAGGAGCTGGCACAGGAGAGGGCAAGGAAAACAAGATAGACTAGGACAAGACAAGGAACCATGGGAGACAGGACTCAGGACAAGACGGGAACAGACAAAGGAAATGGAGCTGGAAACTTGACAGGACTGGATCTATGAATCGGGACTGGGGACATGACATGAGACTGACAAAGGGGGGCAACAAGAGACTGGAAAGGAGACGGGACAGGTGACGAAATGGAGAACTGGGAATGGACATGAGACAAGACAGAGGGTTGAAACGGTGGCTGGACAGGAGACAAGACTGAACACTGAACACGGTGATTGAACACTGGACGGATACAGGGACTTGACATGTTTGGGAACAGAGGACTGGACATGATACGAGACAGAGCGTTAAAATGGGGCCTGGACAGGAGACGGGACAGAGGGTTGAAACAGGGACTGGACAGGACTGACAGGGGACTGGACAGGACTCACAGGGGACATTCAGACATTCAGGGGGACAGACACGAATACAGTGACAGGGACTGGGACAGAGACAAAGACAGACATGGGCACAGGGACAAGGACAGAGACAGGAATCAGGACAGGGACAGACAAGGGAACCAAAATAACAGGTGGGTGCCCAGGACTGGCAAATGTTTGTGGGGCAGTCTGAGGAACCAGCCTGGGCACAGTTCTAGGGATCAGCCCCGAAGTCCTTGGGGCCGTCCCACGGACACAACCAGGAGCGGCCGGAGCCACAGTCACAGGGGCAGAAATGGCCGTAGCCACGGGGGCAGAAACGGCCGTAGCCACAGTCACAGGAACAGGTGCGGCTGAAGGAGCCGCCATTACGAAGACAGGAGGCCCTGCGACGGCGTCCACGGAGGCAGGGGAACCTGCGACGGCGTCCTAAAATAGGAAATAATATCGCCTCTGATTATAGCTTTAGCTGCGTCCCATAAGGTAGCTGATGACATGGGAGAGTGTTTATTATCCTCCCAAAAATACCGAATGCGTTGACGCATATAATCACAAAATGCCGTGTTAGTAAGTAAAGAAGAGTTAAACCTCCAAGTCTTGCTATTAGATATTTGAATGCCAAATTCCATTTTCATATAGACTGGAGCATGATCAGATAGAACAATAGGGCCTATTTTGCAGTCTGTTACAAGATGAATTGAACTATTGGGTATGAATATATAATCAATTCGAGAATATGAGCTATGTGGGTTAGAATAAAAAGTATAATACCTGACTCAGGGGTTTAATTCCCTCCAAATATCGGCCAGTCCAGAATCCATGCATATCTGATTAAGCACCAGTGACGATTTGGAATTAGTTAAAAAAGTAGACGATTTATCTAAATTATGATCCAAGACGCAATTAAAATCTCCAGTCATAATACCTAAATTTTCGCAGTTATTTTTAAACAATAAAATAACATCAGACATAAATTTACAAATGTCTTTCCTGAATCATAGCAGTTGATGCTCCCTCCTTTTTAAGAAAAGTTAAAATTTGGGTCTGGAGCAATTGTCTGAAATAGCATGTATGGAATAGGGTCTGGTGGACAGGTGGTTGGACTGTTAGCTGTGAGAAGCTGTAGGATATAATTTGTGGAAAATTGAAAAAAAACAAAACAAATAAAAGATGAAATAGGATGAGGATGGTATATGAGGAGCCTTGCGCCCAATGATTCCAGGTAGGCTCTGGACCCACCGCGACCCTGAACTGGATAAGCATTTACAGATAATGAATGAATGAATGGTATATGAGGAGTAGAGGCAGGGAGAAAGGATTGGTAGGCTTTGTGAATATTCTCTTCAGAAAAAGGTAAGAAAATCTTCCAGGGAGAGGATCATGAGGGCTCAGGACAAATTGTTAATAAGTTTGTGGAAAGGCGTTGCAAGGTATCAGCAGTTTGAGGATGCAGATAATGAACATTGAGCAGATCTTGAGCAACGACAAGGAAATTAAAGGTTTAAAGATTTATAATAAACTTCTTGCAAAATTTAAATGTTAATTTACTGGATTGAAAAGCACTTGGGAGAAAGATATGGGTTTTACTACAAAGATGATGATTGGTTAAATATGTAATGGCATTTATCTCAGGTGTACCTCTATAGGGGTACATGATCTTAATTGAAAAATTTTAACAGAATATTTAACACCCCTGTATGTCTGCAAAAAATATACCATGAGCTAACAGCACTTTGCCCCAAATACATATCTGAAAAGGGAATGCACATGCACTTTCTGGTTGTTTAAAAAAAATTATAAATGACCACAGGACTATGTAATCATCTACAGCATTGATAATATTTTGAACAAGACTGAAAGGAATTTTCATGAAATTTTGTAATTTTGCTCAAGAGCTTCCCCTAGAGTTGTAGAGTGTAATTCGTTTTTACAGCACAGCCCTGAAATCATGGGGGAGGGAGAGGGGAAGTCCTACCCTCCTCCTAAAGTCACATAGTGCAGTTTCTGCAGTGTCAAGCCTGCAGTAGCAACAACAGAGGTTCCATTCTTCCTATTACAGGACAGTGAAAAACCGCAATTATTCTGAAACTGTAATTTTAAGGTAGAACTACTTACCTAGTACTTCTTTAAAGAAACTCTTTCTGCTATTGGTATATCTTGCAGAAACAATGTATCCTTTTGCTCTGGTCTACCTCCATGGTACATTCTCTCAAGTATCAACAATGTTGCTTTTGGAGAAACTGACTTAGGCTATGGTCACACACCAGATGTGACCAGATGGTAAACAAATCCTATTGTTTTGTTATGCTGCTCACACCGTCTATATAATGTGACCTTTATCCAGCATCCTTCTGAACTTGCTCGTAAATCACTTTCATTTTAAAATGAAGATATTTAAACAGACTGATGTTTTATTGCAACTCTGCATTACAAAAAGACCATTTTCTTTATTCCAAATAAGCTCTATGTTATAAACAGAGTATTAAATAGACTTTAAAGAATGTTAAAACATTTCCTTCTAAGCACAAATTTGCTGGGTCTCTTGCAAACACAAGGTCTCCAAAGAGAATGAGACTTTCACCAACATGAATTTAACATTTTCATGATACTTATTTAATAGTATGTTCACAGATTAAAAGGAAATGCTTTGGACCTCAGTCCATGGATTATTTTCAATGGCTGAAGTGAGTCACATGAATTCTGACCTGGCTGCATTGCCATAGATTGGATATGGATTTCAATAACATATACAAAAGTGGCTCAAATCCAATTTTGAACACTACTTTCACACAGCAGGTAAAGGTGGGTCAAAGCCGATTTGTTTCTTCATATGTGACATATGTTTTTTGTGGGGCTGTGTGAACAGCACAAATTGCAATGAATCTTAAATTCATATTTAGGCCACATTCATATGTAGTATTGAGAGCTGATCCATATCCGATCTGTGGCAATGCAACAATCTGAACGGCCAGATCGTAATTCGTGTGACATTTATGTCACTCCAGCTGCTGAGAATGATATCCAGACTATGGTCCAAAGAATTTTCATTTTAATTTGAGGCATTTAGGACATGGAAAAGGGCCTGGACAAAGCATTTTCATTTTGTAAACAATACTGGGAAATGAAAATCCTAAAACTTCTTAATCCAGGTTCTTATCTCTGATTTAGAGAGATAAGAAATAGTGAACAGTATAACTCATTATAATCACAGATACCCTGATCTGATCAAATAAGTATGGACTGAATGTTGATGCTTCCAACTTCTCTTTGATGAAGCATTATTTCACAGCAGTTACTTCCACTGAAAACCTAGAAAGGAAATGGCTTGTTGCGATTTCCTCTACTTTGATAAGGCCAGAGAGAAGAGGGAAAAGGATGACTGAAGAGGAGATGAAAGGAAAGTACTTGTAGCTGTTTCCAGTGGAATGGAGAAGGACCCACAGTGTTAAAGACTGATTACAACAGATGAAGCGAGAGATGACACAGAGGGAAGACTTTGGTGAATAGTGAAAGAACTTGTGGTGTTGGTGTGTGCAAGAAAAATAAGGAGGGAGAGTGTGAAGTGTAAGTAGTGATGATCAGAATTCAACAGGAGTCACTGTCAGACCCAAAGTTGGGACAGGTCTGCTGAGGATCTGGTTCAGAGTGTTTCCTGCTCTGTGCATTGGAGTAGACTTACTGAAAAATCACAGTAGTGGAAGACAGTATTATGACTGAGGTCTCAACAAGGAGACCCCTGAGGAAAATGTCCTGTTTGTCAATGAATTTGGCCAATGGATCAGTAGGGTGATAGAAAACAATGATATAGGGTTTATTGGGAAAAGACACTGTAACCGTTTTTTCCTGAACAGGTAAGCACATAATTCCTGAAATGAAGAAAAGTCTGCCTCCTTAACGACATTAAGGTGGAAGGGGAAAATATATATGGAAGATGAGCATACCTAGTGAAACATTTAATGTGCAAATAGAAATATGAAGCTGGTAAATACAGGAAAAAAAGCAGCAGATGTTCAAATATTGTCTTCCGCATGGGTAGGTAGATATTTAAGTGAAATGCATTATACTTTTCTGTGTAAATAGGTTGATTATGGCACATTTTTTAAGCTATGACGTTCCAGAATTTTTGAAGTTGCCTTGCTTTTGTATATGTAGGTTTCATCAACCTGGCAACCTGTGTGACTTTCACATCTGGATAGGAGGTGAAGTGGAGCAGAAAACTTCTACTAATGTTTTGAATTTGGATGGCAGTACCTATTTTAAATCCTGTCAGTATTACAGATTGCTCCTTTAAAATTGGTGACTATATCAATCCTGGCACTCTAATCCTAAAAATTAACTACCAAAAAAATAGTATGGAAGAACTTTTTGTCTGCAGAAGGCATTTGTGCAACATTCCCCATGCTGAGCTTGAAAATTATGAAGAGCCACAGCTCTTGAGAATGTTTCAGGGCTGTGCAATGTCTAGAGGGTGGAATTGCAGCGTTAGGTTTTTGCTTGAGCAGATGAGGTGAGATGGTGTAATTACACATGACAGCATTACAAAGAGCAGAGCAAGCCTCGTTTCATCCATTCTTTCTAATGGTGACAGGTGAAATTAGTCTATCCCACCTCATCTGCTCATATCTGGAGAAGTTTCCACTGAAACAGCATGTTGGAATGAAGAATGTAGAGATGCCGCTGGCACAATTCCATGAGAAAACAGTCCCATTATAATGAACAACTACTTGACCATCGACCAAGGACACATCTGTAGGGCAAATACAACCATAAATCTAGATCTCTGTCTTGGCCTCAATTATGGCCAGGGTCCTGGCCATATTTCTGAATTTACAAAAACAGTTCATAGAAAATATACACCTAATTTAAAAAAAAAAAACTTCTGAAGATTCGTCAAAAGATTCTGAAATTGCAAGGTATATTTCATAATAAACCATATTTCTCCTCCAGTTTTATTGCTTTTGAAAAAATATTGCAGCATGTCACAAGTCTTCTTTTCTTTTGGTGCATTATTATGGCTTCAAAATAAGTATATAATCAATAAATGACATTTTGAAATAGAGAAAACTGTGATTAATATTGAGACTTTGAGAGACTATTATAAAGACTAATATTGAGATATTGAGGCAAATTATGAAGCATGAAGCAAGTCTCCCAAAGAGGTAAAGTTTACTTGCCATCAAAGCTGCCATGCTGTGTGCAGTGCCGAAGGAGTTTGCTGTAAGTTTCTTTGGAGGGCCGGAATACAAACACTCCAGAGTTGAAACAGTCAGGCCAGCCTGGGTCTGGAGCGGCTGATAACTCCTCTCTCCCAAACAGCTCGTCAATATTCGATACCACCTAACACAGAACACCAGCTTTTTGAATAAAAATATAATTAATGAGAGAATAAACAGTCCCTATATCAGCAGTCCAGTGCCTGGACAGTCATGAAAAATTAATGTTTAGGTTAACAGTAATATTAAAAATTCTCATTCCATCTCTCAACACTGGTGTCTCTGTTACTAAATATCCATGAATATGAATAACCCATGAGTCCTATAAAAATTCATATTAGAGGTGGCCTAGTGTCATCCTTTCAAATATAACAGATTTTGAAGAGCTCTTTTTAAACTGTGATACTTATTTGTTCTCCACAAACACTCCTCAATCCCACAAGAAAAACAGCTGACATCTCATTACAGTGTAAGATATTTCAGCATGACCCAGATTTGTTTTAATACTATTTTCAAAACAGTATCATTATTACTCACTACTGGATTTGAGCCCTCTCATGATTAGATTAAAAAATTAGACTGGTTCAAACATTGTTTAGCATTTATTTAAAAGATACTAAAATAAATAGGTAAATACATAAATAATCTTGACTTAGTTTCTATGCATGATACACCCACATTAACCATGCTGAACATCACACACTGCTACAAGAATCTCATGCGTGTCCTGACAAAGCTCTGTTGTCTCTCTGCTCCACTGTTATGCAGGACTTGGCTTAGAGGGTTTAACCTCATTCAGAGCCAGAAAATCTCTGGCTCCAAGTATATTTACTGTCATGACTCAACTTTTACATTACATATTGAAAAGAGTGGGGGGGGGCTGACCCTGACTTTAGCCACCACTTGAAAGCCTCTGGTATTGACCCCCAGATGATAACCAATTCCCACAGACTCCCTACTGGTCATTGCAAAGCCAAATTATATATATTCTTTTGGCACTGCAAGTAATTATAATACCAAATATTAATTAATTGGACACTTATGTAGCCAATCCACCTACCAACATGTGTGTTTGTTTTCTTTGGACTACTACCAAATATATAATACGTTATTTTAAACTTTGGTCTCTAAATCATGAGATATAATGGCACTTGACTCATATCAGCAACTTGTAAGGACCTCAGCTTTTCTCTGATGCAATAATGTAAAATATTTATGCCCAGCTTTAAGTTTAGTCCGCACTATAAGCTCATAAATTTAAAATTTTCTAAAAGAAGTTTGGTGTAGCATATAAACACATTTTCAGACATTCCACAAATTTGGACCAGCATATCTGAATATCAACTGAAGGCAGTCATTTTTTTTTTGTACTGAAGTTTAGTTTTAATAACATTCATGTTTCAATTTTGACCCCCCCTGACCCTCACCAGTGTGTCTGCATCCATGAAAACACATTTGGAGTAATGTGTGAGGGTCCAGCAGTGTAACTTTGTGAAGGTCACCCCCAGGTCAGGTCTCTTCATCATGGCCAGATGTGCCGTGTCCTCACTATCCAACACATCCACCAGCCTGACCTCATCATATAGTTTATGGAGCACTGCCCTGTGGAAGAGGAGGAAAGAAGTTTCAGGCTGAAGCAACTTTAAACATCTCAGAAAAAAAAGGTACTTTTCAGGTCCCTTTTTGTTTCTTAAGGTACAAACAATGTAACTGTACCCTCCCAAGTACAATGGTGGCCTTTAAGGTCTAACCTTTAAAAAATAAGAAAGGTACATTTATAAAAATTTCAAGTGCTAGTGCATAATTGTACCTTTCTATTGCAAACTTTCATCTTTAAACAAATAACTGCAATACATATTTTAAAATATGCATATACATAAAAATTTGAATAACACTCCAATATTATATTATATAATGTATTTTATTTATTTAATGAAGTTTGTTATTATTTATGTGCTTTTACATTACATTCAATATACATTCAGAGATAAATGTAAATACATATATAGGTGTTTGTGTGTGTGTGTGTGTGTGTTGGCATTCATAACATCACAAGAACATTTACTTCAACAAGGATTGTTTTTCTGCTTAATTTTTCATTTATGGACAGTATGTGAACAGTATAGATGCTTACTTAGATTATGTTTCTATACTACATTCATTTTTAAGGTGTGAGGAAAATTCCCTTTATATGGGGACTTAATTCACATCATTTGAATTATTTTAAATGTAGGTTATTAATAAATGAATTAACATATGGTGAAATAGAAAAATCTAATTCTAAAAATATTCTAAACAAAAATCTATTAGCAAATCATTGACACAAATAACAGAGTTGACCTATATAAAAGTCAGTTTTGGCGGATAAACATTCTAACCTATTCACTCCCGCTTTGCGGAGGGATATGAAATGTAATAGTGACTCGCAATATAGCAATGCGGGATCACTTTTTGGAATATTCTGGAAATGGAGCTCTGGACGCTGACAACTGGAGATCTTAAGGAGCTAGCGATAATTCAGTTTGGCATCGATGTTACTGAAGAGGAGGCAAATAAATTCAAAGGTGAGTGTATTTTGTGCAACGTTCGTGGTGCTAATGTAACCATATTATATTTTTAATATTACTTCAAAGTGTTCTAGAATTTGAGAATTAAGGTGGACGTAGTTAGTTTATTTAATTGGCGAATGAGCCAAATTTAGCGGTAAAAATATCGGTGGCTCGTTTGGTTTTTGCCTCGCGGTCTTTGGTTGGTTCTCTTATATTTTCTGTCCACCCGAAGTGGAGCCATGCTATCACTAGCTAAGGTATGCTAGATAGCGATAGCAAGCTAACTTAGTGATAACAGATACCGTTCCCGTTCTATGTTGGCACACAACATTTCAGTTGATATAAGATTAAATATCAGTCAGTTGTATCAAAAAATAAAAGCTTTGTACTTTAAAATTATCTTTGCTGTTTTCAGTGTTTAACTGGGCTTTGAAGTATTTTTGGCGGCAACAGACGTTACTGAGGGGAGAGCGTTCAGGAGTGAGGGAGCTTCATTTATTTAGACCAGTAAACTGAGGTACAAGAAGCAGCAAGAGGTTGTACGCCAGATAACCTAGAAAATGTTATTGTAATTAAGGAATTAATAACCGTAAAGTTCTCACGAGTAAATGACGTTTACTCAAGATGTTTCTTGAGTTTTTATTAAAATGTCTTTCTTTTACAATATATAACGGGCGACACATTCACCGTCTGCAAGAGAGGCATAAAGAGAGAAACAGCGAGAATTCCGGACACAGGAAGACGAAATGGAAGGAAAACATGGCCGTTCCTCACATCAGTAGAGTTATTAAAAAAATACAGTTTAACACTGCTCTTTCTTCACTGCGCTTTCCTGAAACAAACGCCGAGAGCTGCTGTAAGCACCTGCTCCCAGCGCCGCGCCTTTTCAAATACAGCCTACTAAAGCACATAACTAATATTGAACTGAGCACTTTATTCGCTTTTATTTTTTTTAAAAACGTACTAGTAAAAATAATTGCAGATATCTCTAATTGAAATTTTTACTAGTAAGAATGTAATTACGGATATGAGAGTGTGAAATTCAATGTAAGTGAATGGAGAATTATGACTAGTCAGAGTTACATTAAAAGATATGTCTTCCTGTTAAGGTGACTAGTCAGAATTTAATTATGGATACATAGGTCTGTATTCTTAGTAGTAAAAATGTTGTAATTGATATCTGAAATGGGAGTTGTTACTAGTAAATACCATTAGAGGGATCTTGAATTAGAGTTCTTACTAGTAAAAATTGACTTAGGACTTGTATGCAGGTGTCATTTTAGGCTAAATTGGCTTGCCATAGGTCTGTAAATATCAAATAGGATAGCTAACTTAAATATACGATTGTGGCTAACCAAGGGCTAATTTACATAGAACTATGATTATATTAATTATTTACTCACTTAATAAATTGCACAATAGGCTTTGCTCCGTAGGTTGCTTAAGCTGCATTTTAGCCTAAATGCTATGTGTCAGTCAAATTTTTATTTTAGTTCTATAGATGTTAGCAGATACCCAGAAATAACATTTTAATCAGTCTATTTGTGTTGTTTACCCATGGTGTCATAAACATTGTTTATATTTAAATGATTGAGGATTTCTGTTTGTTTAATTTTTTTTTTTCTTTCCCCATGATAGACAATGACGTAGATGGAGAAGCAGTTGATTGTGGTCTCACAGAGTTGATGATTTCATATCTCTTCGAGGGCTCTTTCAAAAAACAAGCCAAATTTCACCATTTTGTAAAAGAGTCAAAGGAAATAGTGACTTTAACCATTGAACCAGTGTTTGTAAATTTATTTGTATTTATGAAGCACAAATATTGGTTGATAGGGGTGGGTAAAAATGGTAAAAATACAACATCTATCAGCAAAATGTGGAAACAACAAAGTAGTGTTACTTAAAAAAAAAAGAATGCACAAATTTCACATATCACATTGCATGAAATTGAATAAAACATGTAATTGTGGTCTCTTTCACATGTCACAGCTTGCAGTTGGGATTTGTTTTTAAAGACTGACAAAACGTATTGTGTGTTTCCATGTACAGAGTGATTTATCTGTTATTTTCTTGTTTATTACAGGCCATCATCTTTTCCTGCCATTTTTGTTGTTCCAAAATTCCCTAGATTTGTTCAGATAAAACTGGACAAAAAAGACGCTTGGAATATTGTGTCTTCGGATCGCCACAAAATTATAAGAACTCTGTATGAAAGCATGGCTCAATACAGCATGTAGGTATTTTAGCATACACTAAGTAGTATAAGGTCTTATTGTTTTTAGTTCACTACAGTTTATAAACTTTAATTCCTTTGTTTAGTTTTAAATTATGCTTCACAGGTATCCATCTACAAATGAATATGTGCAAGTATGTAAAGCTCTGATTTTGAAGTAACCTTTTCTGAAGGACAAAGAGGGGAATGGATATGTGAGTTAAGTCTAATAGTGGATTTAATCTTGTACTTGTATTTTTTTTAATGCTACTTTTTGTGTAATTCAGTGTGGAAGCACATTTTTCTTTTCTTACAGCACACATGGCACATGTCTCTGAAACGGATGTTCAAATTTGAGCAGGTTCCACTGGTAGATGATGCTAAAAGATGTTAAAAGAATTAAACAGAGGTTTGGCCATTCAAAGAAACCCCACCAACCTGAAGCAAGCACTTGCAAACGAACTGAGAGGCCCATGGTGAGAGACGTATGTTCTCTAATTTCTTTAACAGAGACAATGAAATGTAGTGAAAGGTGGAGACAAGTAAAGTCAGTATCTTGGATATGGGTTTTGTGTTGACTAATTTACAACTTGTCTTTAAATGACTTGGATGATTGTCAAAAGAATGAAATACTACATGCAGTAATAGAAGTGCTTGTTCTGAAAAAATGAAAAACATCTTCAGGTTGTCAGATGATCTAGCTTTAGTGTTAGTATTTTATGAATCACATTTCTTTTGCAATTTATGTACGGTTTAATTGGGTTAGCTATTTGATGTGCAACTGGCTTATGACCTTGATAAACTACCAACTAACCAACCATTTCAAGTTGTGTGTTCTGTTTCCTTTAAAATGCTGCTTTTATTTCATGCAGGGATACAGACTCATGAGTATTTTATGGCTGGTTACCTACTAAAGACTCAAGGCTCCTCTCAGGCTTGCACCCTAGTGACTCAAGTTTCAACTCAGACGAACCAGTTGTTGAACTTGTTAGTGACCTCAATGCAAGAAATGAAAATATGAAACTTCTGCCGTTTACACTGTGCAGGGCTTAGAAAATAGGTCAGTCGCTGCATTTTCGTTGTCAGTTCACTTATTTCTCTCTGTGTATACCAGGATATTAATGCTATTGGGGAGGATGAAACCTCAATAGACAGACATGTGAAAGTCCTGCAGGACCAATACAGAATGACACAGAGATGCTCACATTGTAGAAGAGTGAATGAGAAGGACATTTGTCTGGAGAAGGAAGGAGATTGCTGGTGGAATGACTGTGGAGGATGCCATCAACAAATACCCATTTCTTAGAAGTCCACATGGAGTCAGTATAAACTTATTTAATGTTTATATAAATGTTTAGTTGCTCAAAAAGCACTTTGAAAATGTATATTAAAATCTATGATTAACTTCTGATTCAGAGGTAAGGTGGTTTCTTTTCTTTTATGACATTGTATATGACGTTATGCTTTGTATATTCAGGTAATGTTTTTACACTATTTTACTGGTGGTTTGATATGAATATCAAATTGTTAGAATTTCCATGCTTTGTGTCAAGGATTTTTTATTTACCTCCAGTTTTGTTTGATCTATCATTCTAAATCAGTAAAATAATAGCTTAATCTGTGCAATCAATACATTTTTCTTCAGGAAATGCATGTTCCTAAGTCAAATACAGATTGTGATCTCCATGTTTAAAAGTTTACAAAACCAAAATTAACTTTTAATAATTACAAAATTATAAAACTCATTTATGTTCCCCCCTTCCTACTTTTTATAAAGACGTTAAAAGAATATAATTTTAATAATCTCTCAATTTCATAGCTTTGTCTGTTGTTCCACATTTTGGGAAGGTGTAAAAGCCTCCTGGGAGCATTTGTTGACCAAACATATAGTTGGTATTGTGAAAAATAGATTGCAGTTATTTTTTGATGTATATTTTGACTGAAAAACAATTACAGTGTTTGTACTCTTTTAGGGTGAGCCATCATCACCATATCCAACAGTTCAGGTACCAGATGTCACTGAGTGTACATCTGCCTCACTAGAAGAGTCACTGCAGTGGTCAAAGCTGATAGGTTGGAGGTCTGCCGAGCTAGCGGTGTCGATGAAGGCGCTCTTTCAGCATTTTGTGCTTGTGTGTTCAACTTGGCATACCCGTCTCATTTGAAGAATACTCTGGTGTTTATTCAGAACTATGTCCTGAAAATATCTGAGAATGGGGACAAGCCTCTGCCTACAACAGTGACTAGACTAATCAACCTTTTAGAGTAATCCCTGCCAACCATTCCTCGTCCGTTTTGCTGTCCTAAATGCTCTCAGAGAGTGTTTACGCTTGTTAAATTAATTCAGCATATTGGTCTTATTCATGCGCATGAAGCAAATTTTACAATAACTTGTGGCATTAATGACTGTCCAAGAATACTTTCAAAGTATGAGTCTTTTAGATGATATGTATACCACAACCATAAGCACACAGTATTACCATTAGGTACTGAAGATGAGGCACAGGTTTTGAAATGCAGAGAGAAGAATCATTTTCCATAGTCCGTGAGGCAGGAATTACTTGATGTTAATTTTGTTTACTTTTTTTAAGGAGAACTATGATGCATTTCTCACATATCACCTTGACAAAAATGGCTTTAATATTGCAGCATCTTCTGAACTCCAGGAAGTTCTACAGTCCCCTGACTTTTTTTCAGAGACTTTGAAACCATATATGTCACCATATATGTTTAAAGAGTATTGTAAATCAAAATTTGAGATGACTAAACCTGTAGAGTACATGCTAAGAGACTCAAGTGGTCATAAGGTTGGAAGTTATTCCTATGTTCCTATTTGTGATGTGCTGAGTAAATACTGATCTCATGAAGATATTTGGGACTGTCTGCAAACTGAGCTAAAAAGTAAAAACGATGAATATGTTCTGACAGATTATCGGGATGGCATTTATTTTAGGGAACACAAATTCTTTGCAGACCACCCCCAAGCTCTTGGGTTAAATTTTTATGAAGATGAATTTTAAGTGTGTAATCCCCTGGGCTCCAAGCGCAATAAGCAAAAACTTTGCAATTTATTATACTGTTGGGAATATGGGTCCAAAGTATTGCTCACAGGTTAAACATATTCATTTAGCTTTACTTGTTCGCTATTGCCATGTTACACAGTTTGGGTTAGAAGATATTTTAAAACCTTTATTAAATGATCTTAAAAAGCTTGCAGCTAGGGGGTTTAGTGTAATTGTTAATGGGGTGGATAAAGCTATTCATATAGCAGTAGCTGTTGTATCTGCTGATAACCTTTTGTCACACATGATAGGTGGGTTTAGCATGTCCTTTAATGTGGGTAGAATATGTCGGTACTGTATGGCTACTCATTCTGACATGAAATGTAATTTCAGTGAATCCGAGTTTGTTCTGAGAAACTGATGTACACAGATACCATTTAGAGTGCATAGAACAAAATCCAGAAAACAAAGCAACATATGGAGTTCAAGGTGCCTGTCCTTTTGACCAGTTGGACTACTTTGATGTTACAAGATCACCACCACCAGATGTTATGCATGATTTTTTAGAAGGTATAATACCATTGGTGATACAGCTTGTTTTAAGTAAAGCTAACGAGGAAAAACACATAACTATCAAAGAATTTAATGAAGAGCTGAAGAAAATGTCATTTGAACAGAATGATAGAACCAACAAACCTGCACCTCTCTCAGAAAACTGCTTCAGGGTTCTGGTTTTGTAGGTTCTGCTTCACGGAATGGTGTTTATTCCGTTTGATTCCTTTCTTGGTAGCACACAGGATCCCTGAAGATAGTAGCTATTGGCACATCTATTTATGTCATGAGATTGCTGACATTGTCATGGCCCCATCTGTTAAAAAAGAATGTCTTCTATTTCTGACCATTTAGTTTCTGAATTTTTGCTAGGCATGAAAGAACAGTTTGTTATAACGCCAAAATGTCATTATTTGATTAATTACTCTCGCCTGATGTCATATGGGTCCTTGCGATCCTTGTGGTGTATGAGATTAGAAGGCAAGCGTCAGTATTTTAAACAAGTAGCTAGTAATTGTAGTAATTTTGTCAACATTTCCTCCACTTTAAGTAATCGTCATCAGTATAAGCAGTGCAGGGAGTTTTCTTCTGTTAATATGTTAGGAGAGTATGAGAAAGTTACTGTAAATAGTGTGAACATACCGTTTAGAGCTCTGCCTTCAGCTCTACAGGAGTCCCTCAGTATGTGTGATAGTGATGTAAATTTTGAAGATATAACACTCCAGCATGTAACAGAAGTTGTGATTAACAATGTAAAGTATTGTGTAAAAGATGTGTTTGCTGTTGGCCATATGCACTCAGAAGAAATTCCATTGTTTTTTCAAATTAAGTATATTGTTAGCATTGACACAGACTGGGCATTGTATGGAAAGTTAATTCCAGTTTCCTTCTGTTATCACTATTCATACTGGGTGAAATGTGATACTGACTGGACTTTCCTTTCCCCAGGTGATGAGGTTGACTACCAGGCACTTGATACATACACTGTTGAGGACAGATTATATGTGAACCCTAGATACTCCTGCTGAAAAAAAAAAATTCAAATCTTGTGAACAATGTTGCCGTCCTCTCCTTTTTAGGATTAGAGTCTGCTGTGTTGTGTTGCAATATTTTACTGTTTCTAAGCTATGTTTGAAAGACATTTTAATGAATGATATATGAATTAAAACCATGGTCCTATGTTTCTTTAGTAAAGACAATGGTTCTTTTATAGAACCCTGAACACTTAGTGTGATTCAAGGGTTCTTTCTATCTATCACACATTCTCCATCTATCTGAAGAACCTTCTCATGATATAAAGAAACCTTGAATCGTGCTAAAGGTTCTTCAAATGTTCAGGGTTCTATATATAACCATTTACTTCACTAAAGGGCCTATTAGAACTGCTATTTTAGTGTTAATTTAAAACAATGTTATATTGGTGTTTCACCTTAAGTGTGATAAATTAGTAATAATTTGGTGTTTCAACAAATGTATTTATCATAGCTCCTGTTTAATGGAAACTTTTACTGCAGTGACTGGTTTTATCTGATTTACTAAAACCAATAATGTTTGTGCAGTTGGTTTTATTAGTTTTTTGTCTTTACTGCATACAAATGAAATGATTCTCGCCGCCATATGGCCAATAATGTGTGATTATTATTATTATTATTGTATAGTGTAATGAAACAAAAACAATATATAAGTATGGAATAAGTTATTAAAAAGTATTGCTGAATCAATAAAAATTGCAAGATTATCTTCTGTTATTTAATGCCTAAAAGAAAATTGTATATTGTGTACAATTTTGACCCTAAAGGAACAAAATGCCTTTGTCACCGGGGAGTCAAATTTGTACCTTTTCTTGGGGTACATTTTTTGTACCATTACAGTAGGGTACATGTTTGTTCTTTAAAGTATATCTTTGCCTCTTAAAAGGTACAATAGTATATGGTACAATTAAGTTCCTCTACTCAAGGTACAAAAGATGTCCACTTGAGGGTACCACCCCAGTGACAAGTGTTTGTACCCTTAAAGGTACAATTTGGTATCTTTTTTCTGAGAGTGTGGTGGATCCAGGGTAAGTTTACTAGTGACCATTCTAATTTACACAAACAAGAAGTCTATTACTAATTTCTATCAAAATATGATTCAAATATTAATAATAATTTTAAGGCCACAGATCCATCATAATACAATGTTTAATAAGTAATAAGAAAAACAATATGGCCAAAGGCTTGTAGACACAATGATTCAAACAGGATTTTTTTTTTTAATGTTTTAAATATATTTTTGTAATTTATTTTAATTACCCTAACTCTTTATGTCGTTTTTATGTATTCATTTGATTATTCATTTATTTCTATTAATTTTTTGCATTCATTTATTTCCCTATTTTTTTAGTTTTTCCTTGCTATATGGAAAATAATGATTAACTGTAGCTGTAGATCAACTGTACGTCTTGCTCCATCAGCAGTATAGTAATCGACGCCTTAATATAATCATACACCAAGACTGACCGTATGCAGTTATTTTACAACCTTCGCTTCCACATTTGTGCTCTGGGAATTTTCTATTACAATCAACTGCTCTGTTCTTTACTTGTACTGCTCTGAACACCTCGCTCTGGTGTTCTGGTTTTAATAATCCAGAGAATTTGCCTATTTTCGTGTAAGTTAAACAAAAAGAGTGCAGATGTAATTTACTCACCAGAAAATCAGTAATGGTGAGATATGCTAATTCCTGCATACAGACCCATCATCAGGCGATCGAAACCTGTCTTGAAAGAGATGAAAATCTAGCCATCAGAAGCAAGTCTCTACTCTTCAGGACTGTTTCGAGTGCACTGACTGGGACATGTTCAGAGAGGCAGCAACTTACAGCAACACAATCAACCTGGTGGAGTACACATCAGTGACCAGCTACATAGAGAAGCGCATCGATGATGTGACCATCTCCAAGACCATCACCATCCGCTCCAACCAGAAGCCGTGGATGAATGCAGAGGTGTGTGCGCTGCTGAAGGCTAGAGACGTTGCTTTCAAATCAGGCGATAACGCGGCCCTGAGAACAGCGAGGGCCAAACTCTCCAGAGCTATCAGAGAGGCAAAGCGTGCACATGGCCAGATCATTCACAGCCACTTCCAGAGCAGTAGAGACACTCGGCGCATGTGGCAGGGCATCCAGAGCATCACCAGCTACAAGACTACACCACCTGCTTGTGACGGAGATGTTTCCCTACCAGACGTGCTGAACCATTTCTACGCACGGTTTGAGGCACAGAACGTAACGGCGAGAAAGTCCACCCCTTCTCCCAGCGACCAGGTGCTTTTACTGCAGCCGACGTGAGGAAAACTCTATGCAGAGTCGACCCGCAGAAAGCTGCTGGACCAGACAACGTTCCTGGCAGAGTACTCAGAGAATGTGCAGACCAGCTTGCTGATGTCTTCACTGATATCTTCAACATCTCTCTTAGCAGCGCCGTTGTTCCAACATGCTTCAAGAACACCATCATCATCCCGGTGCCTAAGAATTCTTCTGTGTCCTGCCTCAATGACTATCGTCCCGTTGCACTCACACCTGTCATCACAAAGTGCTTCGAGAGGCTCGTCATGAAGCACATCAAAACCCTACTTCCCCCCACACTGGACCCTCTACAGTTCGCTTATTGTTCTAACAGTTCAATGGACGATGCCATATCCACCATGCTCCACCTGGCACTCACCCACCTGGACAAGAAAGACACATATGCCCAAATGCTGTTCATAGACTTCAGCTCAGCATTCAACACCATCATTCCTCAGCACCTGATCGTGAAGCTGAATATACTGGGCCTTAACACTTCTCTCTGCAACTGGATCCTGGACTTCCTGACTGGGAGACCTCAGTCAGTCCGGATCGGTAGGAACACCTCCAGCACCATCACACTGAACCCTGGAGCCCCCCAGGGCTGTGTGCTCAGTCCACTGCTGTTCACACTGCTGACCCATGACTGTGCAGTGATGCACAGCTCAAAACATATCAAGTTCGCGGATGACACGACTGTGGTGGATCTCATCAGTAAGAACGACGAGTCAGCACACAGAGAGGAGGTGCAGTGGCTAACTGACTGGTGTGAAGTCAACAACCTGTCTCTGAACGTGGACAAAACCAAAGAGATGGTTGTAGACTTCAGAAAAACAAGGGGTGAGCACTCGCCGCTGAACATCGACAACTCTGCTGTGGAGATTGTCAGGAATGCCAAATTTTTTGGTTTTCACCTAGCGGATGATCTCACCTGGTCCACTAACACCAGTAACATCAAAAAGAAAGCCCAGCAATGCCTCTACTTTCTGCGAAGGCTGAAGAAGGCTCATCTCCCCCTTTCAACAGAGGAGTCATCGAGTGCATCATGACCAGCTGCATCACTGTCTGGTTTGGAAACTGCACTGTGGCAGATCGCAGATCGCAAATCCCTCCAGCGGATCGTGAGGACAGCTGAGAAGATTATCGGTGTGTCTCTTCCCTCCATTACAGACATCTACACCACTCGCTGCACCCGCAAAGCACTCAGCATTGTGGGAGATCACCCTTCACACACACTCCTCAACCTACTGCCGTCTGGAAAAAGGTATTGAAGAATTCGAGCCCTCACATCCAGACTCCGTAACAGCTTCTTCACACATGCTATCAGACTCCTGAACACCTAGAGACTGAGACTGGACTGAAGAAGCACACACACACACTTCTTCACGCAAACACTGGTCTGTTGGACTGAAAATGAGTGTACTGTTTACTGTTTACACATATCCTGTTTACGTAATGGTTACATCCAGTTACCGTTTACAGCACAATGCACTTTAAATTGCAGTGTCCGTACTATGGTTTTGCATTGTATTGTATTGCATTGTACTGTATGGACATACTTACATACGTACTGTTTTATGTTTGCACTAGCTTTCCACTAGTTGCACTTTAATGTTGTGTATTGTCTTATGTAGCACCTTGGTCCTGGAAGAACGCTATTTCGTTTCACTGTGTACTGTAAACACTGTATACTGCTGAAATGACAAACTTCTTGAACTTGAACTTGTCCTTGTATTCAAATCATTATATGGACAGACAATATAATTTTCTGTTTGTTAAAAATAATAGTAGAAAACAAGGCTGGGGCACAGAAATGCCTCCAAACATATAGAAGAGACTATGATAAATGTTACCTCAACAACGTTCAACACATTTCTGTTTGAGGTTCCAGTTAAAACACTGAGCTGCTCACCGTGGTGAACGGTGGATCTACAGCGTCGAAGCAGCGTGAGTGTGTCCCAATTCAGCTCTCAATTCTCTGACCCCTTGAACACTTCAATCCTTGTGCCTTCTGCTCAACTTTCAACAACGTCAAAATGAACACTTTAATGAAGGGCTTAGGGCTTATGGCAAAGGGACAGGGGATAGCCTGCAGATAGCAAAATCCCAGATATTTTTTGGAGATTTTAGAAATCCCGGCCGGATGCATTCTTTTAGGTCCCAAAAAGAGGGCTTGTCCAGGTAAAAGAGGATGTTTGGTCATCTCTGAAAGGTTCCAAATTTAGTTCACGAAATGGAATGTGAAATATATTTGAACTAACAACATACAGTGAAGTAGCTCCACCTTAATTTTTATCTCTGAAATATGGCTGAACTAACGCGTTCGAGTGATGTCAGAAACTGGAAAATACCATTTTTCCGACTTGTAAATTGCACTTGACCGTCAGACAAAGTTGTATTTACCACTGGTAAGCTCAGGATTCTAGATGATACATGAGTTTACAAGATGTGACATATCGTGACCTTTTACCTCTACCCTTGATGAAAATGGCAAATATGCCTTTGAATAAATATGCTTTCTGTAAATAAAAGTCAAATATTATAATTAGATTTGTTAATACTCAAAAAACATTTAAAAACTCAAAAACATCTTTAGCAAAGCACCCGAACACCGTGAAATCGTATTTGCTACTTAACCACCCGGTATATACAAACTTCCAATTAGCACCCGAATGCAGCATAACAGTTCCTACTCACGCATGCATGTTTCAACATTAGGAGTGAGTCAGTCAGTCAGTAAGTGAAAAAGCCTCTTCTAGGCCAGCCTGGCAGGAAGTCTTCCAAAAAAAATATATATATATTAATAAAAAAAAAAAAAAAGCCAAGGTTATATGTCTATTTATTACTGCAACTGCAATATGGTTTGAGTCTCCCCTGCTAAACATATGTAGAGAATGGGCAACTATGTAACAGCGCATTGCATTGTGGATAGTGTTAGCCATTTTAGAGGACAAACTCCATAGCAGTAGAACAAAACAATGAACTGGGCGAAGAGGAAGCGCTCCCAGTATTTTGCAAAATCCATCTAAAGAAAGCCCAGTTTAAGCTTCTTACTGAACGTAAGCAAAGGCTAAAGACAGACGTGAGTATTTCGGACTTTATTGCAAAAATTGAAGTGTAAAAACGGAAAAAACAAACCAAGTCCAAACCCAGCGAAATACTCCTAAGCCCAGAAGGACTAAATCTAGTGGCATAAATAGAACACTTAACTGAATGTGGCCAATCTTCGCATAATTAGGGTCTTAAAACACTGTTTAACAGCACCGCGCCTCCTTCACCTAATGATACAAGTGCTGAGAGCCGCTGTGAGCACCTGCTCTGTTTTTAATCTATAGTCTATTAAAAGCACTAAATTGATCTCTCTTCACGCTGTTTCTTTCAAAATGCTTATTACCCCAAAATTGTATATATGTTCTCATAAATGTATAATTGTGTTTAAAACCTTCTGCTTAGGCCTAGTTATATGTATGCGCTCTATAATATTGAGTCATTATTGTAGAATAACTTTTTTAATGCATGCATATTACAAATATTCAAGCAAGACATTCATAGGTGGTACTTTTGGGGCTTTGATTTGATAAGTGATACTTGGTCTAAAAAGTTTGAGAACCACTGCCTTATAGGGATAAACTTAAGAAGAACACAAGGAAGCGTTATTTAGAAAAAATAAAAGTGATTAACAAACTTGATTTGTACGAAAATACCACATGTTACGCTTCCCTACTTGTTCCACAGTTCCATTTCCAGGCTGGAATATCAATTCTCGAGTCGTAAGAATGATTATGGCAGTTAATAACAAATCACCCTTTCACCATTTCACCAAGTTTCACTGTTTTTAGGCTGTATAACATACACAACACTGCAATATGTATCCACTCTGCCGCTTGTCCTCTTTTCCCAAAATGCCTTGCATCACTCACAGCAGTCGATGTCATGTTCCCATTCTCTATTCATGCTGTTTTCTCTCTCTTTTTTTTCTCCTAATGTATCCAACCAGGTCACATCCCTCATTACACACATTACAACAAACAAACAGCACTTACTAGCATTATTAGTACTAGTGCTATAACTGGAACCTCTGAAAACTTCTTATATCTTGACTTTCAGCCCTACTGTCCCTGAACAATGAGAAATTATGCATATGAAGAACCTTTCATAATTAAAGCATATTCTATATAACAATAAAATAAAAAAAAAACTTAAAATGTCTGTCTGTATTCGTTCATCTTCTGTAACCAGTTGCAGGAGCACAGGGCACCACACACAGCTATGAATATTTATGTCCTCAAGGGTGGTCACCCAAAACATAAATGTGAAAAAAAAAGTGATCAAATTTACAGAACAATTTGGGATAATTGGTGCTGATGACAGCTGGTGCTAATTTCCTTCATTATTTGATAAACCTCATTTATCTCACAACAACCAATCATTTTGCAATAGCTGCTCTAAGGTAACAGGATCCCTGTGATAGCAAGTTATTTGATAAAGTCCAAAGGAATGACCCTTAAGCTACTTCAAAATTAGTTTATAGTTAGAAGAGCATGCTTTATAGAATATTGAAGCATTAAAATGACACAAATTGAAGCAGGTCTATGTACAAACCCCATTTCCAGAAAATTTGGGACATTTTGTACAATGCAATAAGAAACGAATCAGTGATTTGTTTATTCTTTTGAAGATTTTTTTTAAAAGATATAAGCACAAAGAAAAGATTTATAGTATTTTCACTGAAAAACTTGATAGTATTTTACAAATACAGACATTCAGAATTTGTAAAAGTTTTGCCTACAACACCAAAAAAAAAGGGTAGCATAAAGCATGTTTGCTGTGTTAAATCATTTTTCATTTTAATTACACTTTTAAAATTAGGTACAGAGGATGATGCTTGATAAAATTAGCAAATTACATCTTTTGCCCAATTTGCTTTGATACAAGTCTTTAGCTACTCAGCACTTTGTGGTCACTGCTGCCAGATTCTCCACTTCTTGATAGGAAACAAGAAGCACACAGATTGTTTACACAGAATGCGTATGGTGCAATGTTGTTGTAGCATGTACACAGGAGGCCTTGAAATGTCTTGCTGAAATGACCATGAACTTCTGAATGAACTATCCGTGCACTTCCGTGTATCATTTCGTTCTGGCTATGGTACTGATCGGACTTGAATCATAAAAACTGCCCCCTTCAACAGTTCAAGCCAATATAGCACACTTGTGATTGGCCCTTTTGCGTGTCAATCAAATTTATTTTCCTGCAGTAGTAGGCAGTTCTTGGCCACAGAAAAAAACAGTTCTTTCTGTGTATGTAGTATGACCATTTCTGAAAGAGTGTCAAATGAAACATTTCACAATATAAAGTATGGTAGATGATGAAACAACTAAATTCTTTGCATTCTTGCATTAAATTTTCATCATTCATTCATTCATTATATGTAACCGCTTATCCAGTTCAGGGTCGCGGTGGGTCCAGAAGTGGGCGCAAGGCGGGAATACACCCTGGAGGGGGCGCCAGTCCTTCACAGGGCAACACAGACACACACACACACATTCACTCACATGCTCACACCTACGAACACTTTTGAGTCGCTAATCCACCTGTGTTTTTGGACTGGGACGAAACCGGAGCACCTGGAGGAAACCCACGCGGACACGGGGAGAACACACCAACTCCTCACAGACAGTCACCCGGAGCGGGAATCGAACCCACAACCTCCAGGCCCCTGGAGCTGTGTGATTGCGACACTACCTGCTGCGCCACCGTGCCGTCGCATTAAAATTTTCCTGTTTTAAATATTTCATAACTCTCTCTTGAAGTTTGTCACTAGCAATTAGAAGCAATTAGCAATGAAATATGTCTGTTTGCAAAGCCTGAGACTTTAGTAAATGCTTCTTTTACACCTACTTCACAATCTGTGTTTTCGTAGGCATGCCAGAAAACCATTTTATTGTGTTAATGCACTTAAATAGCAGTTATTTCCACCTTAAAGGGTGCAGCAGGTATGTTCTGGTACCTGCATCATTTAAGATGGAATAGAAAAATTTTAACAAAAGGCAGAAGATTTGAAAACGCAGCTGCTATTTTAACACAAACCAGGAAAGCATCACATCGGTACTGGCGTCTCTCCACTGGTTACAGTTTAAATATAGGATTGGTTTTGAGATTTTATTAATGGTTTTCAAAGCTCTAAATGATGTAACTCCAACTTATATCTTTGATCTTTTGAGTCCATATTTAACTTCATGTGTTTTAGATTTCAACTGAAATCTAAACATGACAGAGCTGTCCCTTGTAGCTGCTGCAAAATTGTGAAATTGCCTGCCAATCTATATAAGGATGTCATCCACAGTTTATATTTTTACGAGAAACTTAAGTGTTTTTTATATTTCCAGACTTTTTCCTCGTTCCTCTTTGACTCAGTTTGATTGATTTATTTTTATATCTTAGTTCCTTCACATTTTTTTTTGGTTTTGATTGTATAGCACTTTGGCAGACCTCTGTGGTCTTTAAATGTGCTTAAGAAATAAAGTTGGACTGGACTTGACTTGACATATAACCAGTGCTCTATTAACAGGTTTCTCAGCTGGTGTCTCACAGATCAGTTGTGCAAATCTGCTGGACACAAACAGGATGAATAGCCTTCGCGTTAACTTTAGGTTAACTTCAGTTTTGCGGCAGACACCACTAATTTATCAGCATTTATACAGAAATTCTCTGATATTGAACTCATCCAAAATGATCAGAAAGACAGTGGAAACATGTTGTCAGAGGAGTTTATGTTTTAGCTTGTTTCAGTAGGTTTGACTACTGCAGCATCTTGCTTTCTGTATGTTCCATTAAAGACCAAAACAAGCTTAGTCCAGAATCCCACAGCCAGTTCTAAAATAATCCAAGGTTTGTATAGGGATCATACAGTCCAATATTATCAGTGCTACATTGGCTGCCAGTCAAATCCAGAACAGTCTAAAGAAATGTAGCTTCCCTGCCCTTGAGTGATTAAGTGAAATTATTTAGTGTTTTGAACCATTTTGCCTATGTCACAAGGTTCTGGCTTTCCTGTTTGTGCCTAGAATTATTAATTTACCACAAGGTGTGTAGCCTTTTTATCTACAAGTCTATAAGCTTCGAAATTACCTTGCGCTCAATGTTCAGGACATTGACACACAGTATCAGTAATTAAGTTTTCATTCTTAAAAATGCATGTGCTACAAAAGCTTTTTCAAATGACACCATAGAAGAACCCATTTTGGTTCCATAAAGAACAATTTTTTGCTAAAATATTTAAATGAGTTAAGAACCTTAAGCTTGAGTGTTAGGTTAAACATTTAAAAGGCTCTTAACACTCACACAACTCTTAAACAAACATGGTTGTTTATGGAACCAAAATTGGCTCTTATGTGGTATCATTCAAATAACCATTTGTAGCACCTTTATTTTTTAAGAGTGTAGGTTTATTTAGTCAACATTCTTGCTCTCGCTCTTGGTCTACACCTCTCTTATTACGCTTGCCAGATTATTATGCTCTCACATTAATTAGGGTTCAAGCACTCAAGAACCCTATTGTTTTTGTACCGGTTTTTCTTATTATTCTTTTTCTCCTGTAAAAGTCATTGTGCGGAAGAGACCGTAGGTCATACAGACTTCCCACTTGGAGGGTAGATGTAGTTTGTGTGCATCTCGGAGGACAACAACAATTACACTGATTGGCCTAATGGTGGCGCTATAGCAAAGTGAAACGCGTTTAGGTTCATATCTCCTACACCGTGAGGCGTAGAGACAAAATCTTTTTTTCTACTGATTCTTTGGGTCCTGACAAATCAAAAACGGCTTAGTCAAAATTTAATTTTTCCAAGGTTATTATCACGCTAATTTGCATAATTTGCAAAACCTACTTTTGCGAACTAGTCCGGGGATTTTTGTCCAATTCTCTTGAGCTTGGTGCCAAAACGTTCGCAGGAGTCTGAAGGATAATAATTATCAAAAAAATGTTTAAATTTAGATTCAATATGGCCGCCATATGCAAATGAACCTCTTCGGCTTATCGTATGTTTTACTTACAAATTTATAACAATTTCATACTTTACTCCAATGTGTTCAAATTTCATATTCTACTTCCAGATATGATTCTGAGGTAGCATGTCAAATGAGGAGCCAATATTCATATAGGGGGCGCTGTAAATGCTACAAGTGTATATCTCAGCATCCGCAAGGCGGATCGGACCGCCGTTTGGCATGCTGCTTCTGTGGGCAAGGCTATAAGTGGAAAATTAAGGAGAATTAGATTCAGGCAAAATTGTGATCGTCATCGGCCAATCAGATGTTAGCACCTGTTTGACTACCTTAACAAGGTCCAATCATCATGGGATTTGACTGGTATGTTCCTGGGAGCCCTCCCTAAGTGCATAAAAACGTTCGTAGCCACTAGGGGGCGCTATATCAAGAAAATATGATATTTCTCAGCAAAAATTAAGCGTATGGACACGCAGTTTACTTCTCTGTATACTCTGCAGAGGGCCTCACAACTTTATAGTTGCAAGTGTTGTCAAAAAATGCATTGTATTTTCTCAATCGCCAGTTGTTTAAAATTGAACTTTTTCAAACTAGTCTGTGGAATTTTGCTCTATTCCCAAATAATTGACCTTGTTAGAATCTGCAGAGCCTGTAGGTCAATAATTATCAAAAAAGGTTCAACATTTGGACAAACTTTTGTTGTAATAAATCAATAAATCGAAGTGTGTGGAGCTTTAAACATTCTTTCAGCTGTAACTCAAACAAATTAAGCCCAATCAAGACTAAATTTGACATACGCATGTAGGGCCTTACTATGAAGAAGCATATACAATATGACTCCAATCCACCAAAAGGGGGCGCTACAATTGGACAATAACTGATAAAATAAGCTTTTTTGTGTTATAGCGCCATCTAGGATTGCAGTGGCACCACAATTTAATCATGTCATCTGATCCTCATACTGATCAAGCATGTGCAGTTTTGAAATTTTTGGGGAAAGCTTTTTTGAGTTATAGGTGCATTTGTGATTTCTAGAATTCATGCTGGATCTCTATTATTTGGGGGGGCCTGTAAGCCACATAGTGATGAAAGTGATGAAAGTTCAACATTTTATTGATAATTATTATATGCCAGGTCTTTAGGATTCCACTGATACCACATATGTACATGTTAGGAAAATATCCATAGAGTAGTACTCCCTTAAACAGTTCTAACATGAAAGACTGTAACTGCTTAGCAACACTATGTTACAGTAGTAAATTCTTTCACCACCAGATAGAACTACAAAACTAAATATTGTTTTGTTGATCTATATGGAGGTTAAGATCCTATTCACCTGCAAAGGTTAATGGTCATACCATATGAATATGAATATTTATCATAATTAAAAATTATAAAGTCTCCTATACCCCTTCAAGTGGCCATTTACCCTCACCAGTAAGAAAATACCCTTGTTATTGTGCGTTTTATTCTGATGTACTGAGTTTCTGATGTTTATACTTGTTTCTCACAGAGTACAGTGTCCCATTTAATGCCTGACATGTTAAAAGGCAAGAGCTGCACTCTGATTGGCTGCAGTGCGAGGCAACCTCCTCCCCCACACCGCCTCCTGCATTTAAATGCCCACCTGCATTTAAATATTTTAGATTTATATATAACTACTCTATAGTAGCCTGTCCAGAGCACAGGTTGCTCTGATAGTGGCCTTCAGCTCTTCTGCATTGTTGGGTCTGGCGTATTGCATCTTACTCTTCACAATACCCTGTAGATTTTCAATGGGGTTAAGGTCAGGCGAGTTTTTTGGCCAATTAAGAACATGGTCCTTAAACCAGGTACTGGTAGCTTTGGCACTGTGTGCAAGTCCCAAGTCCTGTTGGAAAATGAAACCTGCATCTCCATAAAGTTGGTCAGAGCAGGAAGCATGAAATGCCCTAAAACATCCTGGTAGAAGGCTGCATTGATCTTGGCCCTCAGAAAACACAGTGGACCAACTCGAGCAGATGACATGGCACCCCAAACCATCACTAACTGTGGAAACTTTACACTGGCCCAAGCCACACGCTTCTGATGCTGTCTCTTGTTCAAGAGTGGGTTCACACAAGGAATGCGACGCTGAAACCCATGTCTTGCATACATCTGTGCGTGGTGGTTATTCAAGCGCTGACTCCAGCTGCAGTCCAGTCTTTGAGAATCTCCCTAACATTTGTGAATGGGTTTTATTTAACAATCCTCTACCACATCTTCAAGTTTATAGTAAGCACTGCTCACACATTATATACCTCACACAAAGACCCTCTTACATCACACACATCACTCAGAAACAAACACACCTCAGAGACTGTAGAACACAAGTCACAAACACAAGCACCTATTACAAATAATCTGACACTGCACATACCTACTTGGCTCAATGTCTAACAATTTTGCCATAGCCACAAATGTCAATACATCCTCTCCCGATCAATTCATACTACAGGAGTTGTCAGATTTGACTTGACTGCCATATTAAGCCAGTTAGTGCTTGAACCCGCAGATAGCCGCTAGCGGCTCTAGTTTTTATTGTGTTTAGTCACCTGAAAACAATTTTAGGCCTATCTGTATTAGACATGTTGAGCTGAACAATTGCCCATCCTGTTTGACCTGATGCTGGAGAGAGACTGTCGGGATTATATACAGCTTTGACTACAAGGCAACACCTAAACACCCCACCCATCCTACAGAATAAACCTCAAGAGTAGCGGGTTCCTGCTCACCTATCATGGAGCTTTTTAAAGATGCCAGAGTCTCTCTCCTTCATTTAACTACATTTGTAGTTCAACAATTACAGACTCTAGTGCACCTGTTTCTCGGCAAACTTTCTTAATCCCCATTTCACCCTGCTGTTCAAATGGCCAGGACCCCCACAGAACCGGCATGATTTGGATGTTGGATCATTCTCAATGCTGCAGTGACGTGGTGAACTACAGTCTGCAATTGTAGAACTACAAAGTGCTCCAGTATTGCTCCTGTAAAATGGACAATGAGTATTAGGGTAGGGGTTCCTATTACAGTAATTGTTTAGTGTATAAGTGTTAAAGAGGGACTCTAATATGGTTGTGCAAAATAAATTACTTTAGGTGGTGAATATAAAAAATATTTATGTAAAAAAATTGGGCCCTTTAATAATTTATATTGTAGTTGCTTTGGGCTACAACGCTGTGGTTAGATTTTAAGATTTTGAGATGTTTTGATGAGATGAGTACAAACATGTTCACATACCTGCATGGCTCTGATACATGGGGTCCAATCAATGCCACCAGTTTTTTGGAGGTTTTATGATTCCTCAGGGACTTCCCCAGCACCATTGCTCCTTTAGCATAGTTATCATTGGTGGCCAAGGTGACGAATGCCTGGTCTGCAAAAGCAAAAATGTAATCACTTTATAGAATGCCTTGCCAAAGCAAGAGCAATTACACCACTTTAAAACTGGACTTTTTGGAAGACATCATTTGTCCACTGTGTGTTAGGTCCTCTTATCGAAGTTAATTTTCTGTGACCTAATGCATCCTGTTCTTCACAAACACACCAGTTTCCATTATTCCAACATTACAATACAAGTACATTCATACTGAAATTACACAAGGCCACTTTATAAAAAGCTGAGCTATATCGGTCATATGTACATGTCCTAGTCAGTGTGGTCCATGCATTAAAACATACAAACAAACATACAAAAACCACTTGTGGGGAAAGAGTAACAAAATTACAGGTCTTTTGACCGGAGAAATCTCCCTCTAAAAAGTAGTCTCTCCTACAAATCTTTGCATAGGTGTTTGGTTCACCTGTTCCTTGTGGCACTATAAACAAAACAAACATTACTGCCATAACAGAGCAGTCTAGATTCTATGTTTGTCTCATCCACTGCAGGGAACGAGCACACAAAGATGCAGCTGGTGTTGCTCTAAATGATGCACCCTTTGCTCAGAATAATGTAGTAGAATAGTCTGTATACATTCTATTTTACATCCATCTTAGATTATTATTTTCCATGTAAACAATTTCAGGGTCATAGAGACAGCAGGACACTGTGCTATGTTTAGTTATTATCTAAAAACAGAGCTGTAAGTTCCCCAGTGTTTCAGCTCACTGACCTGTTCCAAAACCCTGTAGAATGGCCTGTGAATTTTTTGGCTGCAGCACTAAATGATGGAATCTAACTCTTGCTGCTAATTGGTTTAATAAAAGTGACTGACATAAAAAAATGGTGTGTAATAACAGACCACAAAAGAGAAGTGCATTCTCTGTTTAGGAGCCATGGAGTATCTGCCCCTCCCTCCAGCTGAGGGAAATTGTGTACCTCAAACAAATCATCAATCAGAAGTGTCTAACTTCAAAAGTGTGGAACAAAACATGTCCTCCAGTGAGTGGAACACCACAATGATTTTGTACCTAATTTTAAAGCCCCTGGGAACCCATTTTGAATTATTTTTTTTTAATTCTAATCTTGGGTGTTATGTGAAATGTTCAGCAAAGTTTAAATAAAAAATATAATTTCAAAATGGGTTCCCAGTGGCTCTAAGCTAAAATAAAACTACCTCATACTGTTTTAAATGGACAATATGGTCTAGCACCCAGTTGCATCAGTTGAGAGTAGTTTAAAACTAGTGACACACAGAATTTCACTTGCAGCTCAGATACTTATTGTACACCTTAACTAGTGGTGCGTAAGTGATGGTAAGTTTAAAAAAAAAAAAATAATGAAGAATGAAGTTTTCACTTTCTGCAGCCAATCTGTAATGCTACATGACATAATCAGGAAATATCACGGGCATGATCTCAACACAGTGAGATGCCATATCTTTCTTTCAGTGCTACAATTTCTTCACCTAAGGTCACAGTTTTATTTCAGAAAGAAACTCTTTTGTTGTCCTCAAAGCGCCCATCTCTTGTATGTGTGCTTATTCTGTTCAGCTTGGATTTTCAATGTTTAAATTGGGGTTCAAACATTTGTTTGTCACTGAAGGGTTGGCAACAAAAGCACAGCTGAAACTAAGAAAATCAATTTGCATTCAAGAAAAGTTTTCACAACGCAGTTAAGTATAAGTGGATATGAGAGAAAGGAAAGAGGATTGTATTAAACACATCTTTTTATTTTAACAGCTTTCTTATTGCAGAACCTACAACTAGGGTTTAACAGCTTACAGCTGTTTGAAGATTTAACTTGATGCAACCAGTTATTCTAAAATCCAAATACTTTACCAAATTTTACCAACAAGCAAATATTTTTCCTTTGTTTTCTTGATGGGTGTACTTTTAAAGTGTTTTTTCCCCAGTTCAATAACCTTTATTGGCATTACCATGTTTAGATACAGCATTGCCAAAATATAATGTGTTGTATGGTGTTAAAAATCCAGCATGTCTTTTTTTTTTTTTTCATGTTAAATATGCTACAGAAGGTTTTAGTCAGATCTATCACAATAGTAGAGGGTAGAGACCTTCTCGGTACACTCTTACATTCAAACCAATATTTGGGACAGAGTGTAAGCAAACTGTTGAGCCCAAAAACAGGTTTAATCATTGTCTACCTGTTACCTCATATATGCTTCATGTGTTCAAGGAAATATCAGACGGCTTGCTCTTTGGCTTCATCTAGCCTCTTGGAGTTAGAAAGATTTCTTTTAATGTTTTTGTTCCTACACCTCCCTCTCAAAACTTTTTTGCTGTGCATGTGTACAGCTCACATTTAGTGCACTGTGGTGGTGGTGTGTGTTTGTGGTAATCCTTTTATCCAAATGAAAGGACTAGATATGTTATTCAGCCCTGTGGCCTATGTAGAAAAGTAACACTTTATACTACTGTGCTCAGAACAACAATTTTAAAGATTGTATTTGGGAGAGCATACCTGTCAACACTGGGATTTGAAAATAAGCGAAATTTCTGCTGCCCTGTCTTCTCACCATTCCTAGGGAATCACCTTATTAAAAATATCAGTGTGACAAAAATAGGGTTGCTTACTCTTTAGAAATACATACCCGGCTGAAAGCTAAATGTTTATAACACCCCTGAATTTTATTGATGAAAACACAAAAAGGTATCAATTCAGTTTACAGAAGTTCAATGACAATATGTACACATCACTTAAACGTGTTCCAAATGTTTGAGTTTTGGCCTCTGTTTCATGCAAAAACATTTCATGTCATGGACTTCTCCAATTTGCAGAAAATGTTGGCATCACACTGAGCCAGACATGTTACTGGTCATATTGGCAGAGTATATTCATAAGCTCATGTTACTGTCACTGCATTCAGCTCAGGAGCATGTGTATGAGAGTGAGAGAATTAAACAGAAAAAGTGAAAAAGAAAAGCAATTGAGTTATTTTGCATTCTCATATAGATGTGGATATATTAAAAAATGCTGATGGTGTGCGTCCCCGCCTTGCGCCCAGTGATTCTGGGTAGGCTCTGGACCCACCGTGACCCTGAATTGGATAGGTGGTTACAGACAATGAATGAATGTTGGTGTGGATGAAGACAGGTACTGTTTTACATACTGCTACCTGCTTTAGTGGAAAGGAATGCAGCAATCATATCAAACAGATAGTTGTGGTTGGTTATGTCTAGCATCAGCACTACTGCCGATTTATTTAGAAAGGTAAACAGGTAAAAGATTTGTTGGGAATATTTTTAAAATGGGAATACAATGTCAAGAAGGGTAAAATCAAAGGACGTAGACATTTAAAATGTAAATATGAAACAGTAAGAAAATGTAATATTACATTTATAATGGACAACATTATCAGAATTACCAGTATTATCTTGATATTAATAAAATGTGCTGAAAATTTCCAGAAGAACTAATACACAACAGAAGAACAAAACAGAAGAGAAAAGTAGCTCCTAAAGGACATGCTTCACTTTCTACTTTGGTGTCCACATGGATGATTTAGAGACTTTAGAATTGTTCATTTGAACTTTTTTAATTATGTACTTCAAACAGAAAATGGCTGATAAGAATGAGGAGGGGTCTTCTGCAGAATGCATGTGAATAATACCACACCAGTCACCTTCAGTTTACTCTTTAGATTAAAAATGATATATTTCCACCTCAGCTGTAGTAGCTTATAGACTATTACAATAATTAATAAAGATTTTAATGTAGCTACTTTCAGTGTGGCCATAACTTGTACAGTAATATATTATCTACTATCAATGGATTTTTTTGACTTATGAATAATTGTTTGAATAAAGGTTGAAAAAAAACAGACCTAAATGAAGAAATAAACTCTACACAAGCTTGTATATTTTGTTAGCCTTATGTAAAAGCGTTATCATTGTAATCACTATAATAGATATTATGTTTAAGTGGTAAGTAAGAAATCTTTATTTGTAGGGCACTTTCACAAGACAAAGATGCTTCACAATTAATAATCTAAATCAGACACAAAATAGTAACCAAAAACATTAAAAACAGACAGACAAAAAACACACTACTATGATCACAGCTCAAGGAAGCTAGAGAATAAAAATTGGTGTTTCTTAAAAGAAGATGAGAAGTCAGAGAGTATAATATGCAGGGGAAGGTTATTCCAAAATTTAGGTGCGCACACAGCAAAATCACATTCTCCTTTTCACTAACCATCTATCCTTTAGACTACCATGAGTTAAAAGTGGTTAAAATCTTGCTTTGATGAAATCCACATACTAGTCTCATGAAACGACCAGTTGTAAACATGGTCACAGGCTGTAGTTTTAAAATGTTACCGTGGCGCTGCATCAACAGGCTGAAAAGTCTCAGAGCTTATGTTCACCCGAAAAAGATTTTGCATTTGCTTATCACATCTCTCCAGACATAAAATTTATATGAAAATCTGTAGCGAGCCACCAGAAAGGGACCAAACACCTCCATGCCTTGTGCCACAGTTGGATGCCTATTATATCCAGACCATGTCTGTCACACCCTCGCCACAGATTTGTATGTAATGCTACATACTGAGGCTGCTCTTGTAAAGGTTATATACTTATATACATGTACTGTACTTAGTACTTGGGAATTTTTGACCATTCTTCCAGAAGCAAATTTGTGAGGTCAGACAATGAACTTGGACAAGAAAGTCTGGAATGCAGTCTTCAGTATAATTCATCCCAAAGGTGTTCTATAGGGTTGAGGTCAGGACTCTGCTGGCCATTTAACTTCATCTATATCAAACTCACCCATCCACATCGTTACGGACCTTGCTTTGTGCACTGATGTGCAGTCACGTTGGAAATGGAAAGGGCCATCCCCAAACTATTCCCACAAAGTTGGGAGCATGAATTTGTCCAAAACCACTTGGCATGCTTAAGCATTAAGAGTTCCTTTCACTGGAACAAAGGGGCCAAGCCCAATACCTGAAAAAACAAACCCACACCATATTTGAACTGTGATTCATCACGAGAGAACACGTCTCCACTGTTCTAGAATTCAGTGTTGGCATACTTTACACTACTGCCTTAAATGCTTTGTATTGCACTTGGTAATGTAAGGCTTGAATGCAGCTGCTCGGCCATGAAAACCCATTCCAGGCTCTCTATGCACTGTTCTTAAGCTAATCTTAAAACCACATATATTGGAGGTATATAATGATTGACTGTAGAAATTTGGCACCTCTGCGCACTTTGTGCGTCATAATCCATTGATCTTACAACTTTGTGGCTGAGTTGCTGTTGTTCCCAATCGCTTACACTTTATTATAATACCACTGACAATTAACTGTGGTATATTTAGTAGCGAGGAAATTTCAGGACTTGATTTTGTCAAGGACATGTGTTATGCTTTTAATCTGAACTGAGCCTACAGAGATTACAAAATCAACCAGGCATTATTACAGCCTGCAAACTGCAACAAGTGTATTACAACAGCACGTGTTGGAAACCAAATACCCTTGAGAGCTGTGGGTTGCATTTTGTTGACGCCACAACAGTGTAGATTTTGAGGAGGACCAGTAGTACTTCGGGCTACGGAGGACACTCAGTTGATCACGAACAACACTAAATCGGATTTGCATATTAAACACCACAAAGAAACTGGATTTTAAAGTCACTAACCATCTACCCTTTTGATTACCATATGTTAAAGGTGGTTAAAATCTTGCTGGGATGAAATACACATACTAGGCTCATAAAACGGCCAGGTGTAAACATGGTCACAGACTGTAGTTTGTTTATTAAAATGTCACCGTGTCGCTGCATCAACAAGCTGAAAAGTCTCAGAGATTATGTTCACCCGAAATAGATTTTGCACTTGCTTATCACATCCCTCCAGACATAAAATTTATATGAAATACTGCAGCGAGCCACCAGAAATGACCAGTTACCCACCGAATTTATTTGCTGTTAACACTTAGGGAAGCACCTGTCACCAAAGCAAACAAACGTATTTTCCAAAGAAACATATCGTACCTGCCATGGTCTCTTTAACCGCACGCTGCACAGCAGAGTCCCAAACACTGCAACGGTACTTTCAAAAGACTTCGCAGAAAGTCTGAGATTGCATTAATATCACTGTCAGGACTGCCGTGCAACTGCCCAGTCACATGACCCTCCACATACCCTTAACCATCCACCCACTTCCACTCTGAACGCCGCAGTCACTGTCCTGATGGCAGAGCTCGTCTCGGTTTAGTCTCAAGTGATCCTCGTTACTCCCTACGCCCTACATCTTTCGAAGACTCAGTATCCTACCACTGTAAAATCCTAAAGGCTTATTTTGTCAAGTGCTTCTTCAGAATTTCGTACTTACGGCCTTTCAAGTTATGATTTTATTCGTAGTATTGAAGTATTCACTCATACGATCATATTTATGTGACATTATAACTGGGGTGGGGAACTTTTTCACTGGGGGCCAAATTAATATATAGCCTATCTCGTCGCCGGCCACAGTCTAATGAGATGTATATTATTGAAGCAGTACGTCCTCAGCCAATCAGACAGGACTTTGACCACTGAAATTGTTACAGCAATTCTCCTCGTTTCTATTGGGTGAAAAGAGGTGAGTCAAGACACCCACCTCATGTTAAGAAGAGCCGACATGTCTGCTGATTATCAGTGTGCTAGCAAAAAATTATTCGTGAGCACGTATTAGCCAATATGGACGTTATGCCTTCCCAAATTCTTGTATTTGAAACATACCACACTCGTTATGAACAATTCTTATGTTAAGCTTGGCACACACTACAGGATTTGGAAAATAAAACAATTTGGAAAACGGATTTAAAAACCACACATTCACACTCTAAAGGTCAAGTCTTTATATAAACGAGTCTAATCACAGACTATGGGATTTTTAAAATAATAACCGTATAATAATAATAAAATCATTCATTAGGGGATAGGGCGACACACCTATATATATAAAAATAATGAGCTGTGGGCCATGATCATGCTGGCCCCACGCTGAGAAACTGTCAGTAACTACTTTAACTTTAAGGCTTTTACTGATTTGCACTGTGTTATAGATTTAAAACATGTATCTGTATACATATTCTATATCTATTTGGTGCAGTTCTTGCAGCAATTTGAATAATGTAAAAAGCACTCCGTTTATTTGCATAACAATCTATTACAGAAAGCCAAAATATATAGCCATGGAAAATCTAGAAATCAGGTTAGCCACACACAGATATTGGTTCTCCACCTTTACAAAACAACAAGCTTGTATCCTGTGCCTCTTATGTGCGGTCACTAAATGATGATGAAAACACACTTATTTAACAGTATCAACCCTTATTTATTTGGAAACCACCATATTTGCACTGTCCACTGTCACTATCAACATCTGTCGTCTGATAGTATGACACTAATGTAGCCTAATGTAATGTAATGTAGGAGTATTTAAAATTGTCCAAATTTCATCTGATAACTTTTTACAATTTTACATAATTTATAGATATTTTTGCTCAGATAACACATCAATCAAACTGATAAAAAGTTTAAAGCACAAATTTCCTGGTAAAGTGAAGATAACGTACTAATACATGCCTGTTTTGAAAAAAACCTTATATATATATATATATGTGTGTGTGTGTGTGTGTGTGTATGTGTATTTTAAACAAGGTTGTACACCGGCGACATCTAGTGGCCAGGAATATAAGGTCTTTGAAACAATCTTACATAATGGAGTGTTGCTCAACCATGGTCCTGGAGGCACTTTGCCCTGCACCATTATTTTTTTCCTTTCTCTTAACACATGTGATTCAGTTATTCAGTTTATGAACAAGTATTTTCAGAATTGCATAAATCAGTTTTAGTTACAGAACACCAGCCCACCACTTCAATATCTGTTGTGATTTAAATGTGAAAACCAGGCTGTCATGCTCAGTATTTATGTGTGTTATCAGTATTCAGAGGCATGCTACAGTGTGTCTGTTGTATAGTCACATGTGGTCTGCATACTATAGGAGAAAGGAACAATCATGTCGTCTGAACGGTACAACAGTCACACAGCCATCTTAAACTGTCCTAAAATTATTTTGGCCACGAGAACACCTGCCTTCCCATCCATTTCCTTCACACTCAACACCAGCCCCCAGCCAGGGCCTAAGAGGGGCTGCCTATAGTACCCTAACTCAATGAGCCATTAGAGGCCCCACTCAAGCTTAACTGCCACCCAAAGAGAGCCTTGCACAAATATACAACACCATTTCTTGCCTGTTCTTCTCTCAAAAGTGTAGAGCAGCTCACCATTTACATCCTGCTGGAAATCTTTCACTGCAGTGCACTTTCAGGACATTATAATTTAAAGGTTGAACTAGCCCATTCAAAGGTCAGTGAGGGCTATTTAAGGAAAGAACATGACAAGATATTTGTGTTTGGAGTAGAGTTTCTCTTTGTGTTTTTTCTTATTTCCAGACGAAAAATGTGGCAGGATTTTAACTCTTAGAAGCACACAGAGGCAGACTGGGACAAAAAAATCCCTGGCATTTTGGACAAGACTGGTCCACCACTTTCGATAACACACACCTTTTCTGTCTCTTGAATGTATATACCAACTGTGCTACGAACAACGAACTGGAACGTGAAATATGGCTGAACTAACAGATGGTGTAGTGGTGTCACCTTAAGTCCTCTCTGTGAAATATGGCTGAATTAACATTTCTGCGCGTTTCAACATTAGGTGTCATTCAGTCAGTCAAAAATCAATAAGGGAGGTGACATCAGCCTTATCTAATGACACATTTAAAGTGGAAATAAAAAGTCAGATATGAAGTTGTTAATAACAGGAATAATGGCTGCAGTTTTTTAACACCAGCCATTCGCCAGCCTACGTATATATTTTAGAGAAAGTGTGTACACATTTAGGTGTACATAGGTTGATTAAAGGAATACAGTGTAATAATGCTCTTTTTTTTTGTCTCCTGAGCACCCCCTGTCTGTTGTTGAGGGTAATTCTCGTTACAGTACTATAGTGAAATCAAGTTTCACTTCACTTCACCTCTCTTGCTTGCTCGCTCCCTCACTTACGGTGGGAAAACGCACAAAAAGAAATCTGATGTACACACAAAAACTGATGCATGCACACACAAAAAAAACACTGATGCACGCACAAAAAGAAAACTGATGCACGCACAAAAAGAAAACTGATGCATGCACAAAAAACGATGCACACACAAAAACTGATGCACGTGTAACCAGTGTCAATCTGCTAGCCCCACAGAACCACCTCTGCGTTGTGTATAACGTCAAATCACTCAGGAGTCGGAACAGTCGCCTCATTCATTTATTTCTGTGTTGTAAAAGAAAACAGTTTATTGTTGTCTGTGAGAAGGCACTAGAAACTCCTCTCTTTTTAGCTCTTATTGCAGACTGCATAGATACATTGTAACAAAACATAATGAATTGCTTTCAAGAGAAGTTTACATAAATTAAACAATAAATGACAATACATTATATATTTAAAATACCAATTACCAAATTATAAAGCTTTGAATATAATGACAATGGGCAGTAGTATTATTCACATATCTTCAATTTTAAGACCTTTAAATTGAAAATCAAAACACAACACAAATTCTAAACAGTACACAAGTGTTAATAAGCTAAACTGGGAAAGTATTAAATACTGTTCAAAACTACAGAATAATTATGTCAGGAAGGCATCTGCCATTTTCTACAACCAAAATTATATGGAGAGGTGACATTTTGTGTCCGACACTATCCCTTGCTGTACAAAAACGAAAAACAGACAATAAAATAGCATACCTGTGTTGTAAAAGAAACAGTTCATTGTTGTCTGTGAGAAGGCACTAGAAACTCCTGAGAGAACACAGGAAAAATTCTCAATATCTCAATGAATACACAGTGCCTAATCTACATATAACATGCAAATTAGCGCATAACACAGCCTCTCACTCAACAAGAAAACTCGACATCTCACTCGACAAGAAAACACACTTTTACAACCGCAAAGATACTTCTGAAATGTGCATTATACTTTTAACAAACTAACCAAGGTTTTTTTTTTATTAACTTTTTATGAATATTTAACATACTTTTTATACTACTCAACTTCACTTTACATACCGCTCCTTTCAGCTCTTATTGCAGACTGAAGGAGAGAGCGCAAGCCCTTGAATCATGTACCTTTTCTTAAAGAGAGAGTGCAGATTTTATTTTTCACTTCAAAACACACAAAATAAAATACAAACCAAATGTCGTAAATCATTAACAATTTTACCTGATGCAGATTTATATGAAATAAATAAACAAAAATAACATTTTATATCTGCTACATTCACCCCTCCTAAATTTTAAATAAAATCTGCTTAGGTAGTATAATTGTTTGCTCCACCTAGTGTTACCAGTTTGAATATTCAAGCCACGTAAACAAATTACAAAACCAAAAATAAAATTTCAACAAGATTTTCCCAATTCACACAAAGTTCAAGTGTAACCCTCAGCTTAAAATACTATCTGCAGGGCAGATTCAGAAAAGCCAAAGGGTGATCAAGCCTCTGACCCTCTTAGAGACATATGATGCCTTACCCACCATACTAACACTCAACTCTTACTTTTTTTCTTTTAAATGACAATTTAGCAAAATTACATAAACTACTTAGTTTGACTCCTTTTTAACAGTATAAATAAAAAAAAAATATGACAATAGAGTCATTAGAGACTGTTATTTTTTTTACCATCTTTTTGGCAATACCACTTTTCAATACTAAATTTTCAATGAGACGATTTACTTTTTTTACAGCTCGACCTGCTCGTGTTCGTACTACACCTGTTTCCGTGTCTATGTTAGATGTAACTGGACTGTTAGAGCTAAATGTAAGGTGAAATGCGTCACTTGATTTATTACTTGAGTCGGAAGTACGTTGAGAACTGGGATACATGTCTACTGAATTGGGTGGTGATTCTATGGGTATAGCGTTTTCTTCTGGACTGGTTTCTGAACGTACTGAACCACTACCACAGTCACTCAGTGATTCCAGGCTTTTGCTGTCAGTGTCATTTAAAACCCATGAACTTGTTTTATCCCCATTAGACTCTTCCTCTTCTATTTCACAGGACTGATCACACAATGGCCCATCCTCCAAATCACTTCCATTGCAATCTTTTTCACTAGGAATCACAACAGGCAGGAAACTGACATCAAGCAACAAATTCCTGTGCACAACTTTAGTGTTGCCCTTGTCATCAACTACCCTGTATATTTGGGTTTGAGGATTTCGATCCACAACTGTGTAACAAAGTTGCTTCCCAACGGTCAGCAAGCTTCCTTTTCCCCCTCTCACCTTTATTGGCAATTAGTACCCAGTCACCTTTATGGAGACTAATACCTTTGATCTTCTTGTTGTAGTTCTCTACCTGTCTATTTTGTTCTTTGATACTATGCTTTTGAGCGATGTCCATTGCTTCTTTCAGATTTGACTTCAGTTGCTCTACTGTAGCTTGTAGCTACTGCTGTAGCTTGTGACAACTGGATCTTTGAGTACTTGCTGAAACATAATGTCCACAGGAAGCCTGTGTATACGGCCAAACATTAAATAAAATGGGGCATACCCTGTTGTCTCATGAATGGTTGCATTGTAAGCGAAAGTTAGTGTTTGGATTTGTTGAGGCCATCTACTTTTGTCTTTGACTGACAATGCTTGTAACATATTGCCAAGAGTTCTATTCATTCGTTCAGTTTCTCCATTCCCCATGGCATAGTGGTGTGTGATTTCTCAACTCCAGACAGTTTGAGTAGCTCAGCAATAAGACTGCTTTCAAAATTTGCCCCTGATCACTATGTATACGCCCTGAGAATCCATAAACACAAAACACATTGTCCCACAGCTTTTTTGCAACTTGCTTTGCGGTCTGATTTGCACAGGGGAACGCATGAGCTAACTTTGAAAAGTGATCAGTAACAACTAAAATGTTCACTGTCTTTTGATTACTGTCCAAAAATCAATACACACCAGTTCCATGGGTGAAGAAGTCCTGATATTCTCAAGAGGAGCTCGCGCAGCTGGTTCTGGAGTCTTTCCTAGAATGCACCTCCGGCAATGTTTGATGTACTCCTTTACATGACGTTCCATGCCACACCAAAAGAAATGTTTTCGAGCTAAATAAAGGGTCCTGGCCTGACCTTGGTGTCCTGCTAAATCATGTATACCTTTCAGTACTTGGTTTCTTAACTTCCTGGGTAAAACATACTGGAGCCTTTGTTGTCTGGTTAATGGATCCTTCACTTTCCTGTAAAGTACTCCATTATGTAATTCCAGTCTGTCCCATTGCTTAGGTAACTGTAAAGTATTCAAATCCATGTTGGTTTTCTCCTGCCTTGAGGGTTTCTGTTTTTAAATAACAAAAGTAATGACTTTGGCAATCACAGGGTCTTCTTCCTGACCTTGAAGAAGCTTGTCAAAATCAAGTGTCTCTTGAAAATCATGTTTGGAATTTGTGAAATGCTGGATGCCTTGGACCAAATCAGTTGCTCTAGTTTCAATGGCCTTCTCCCACTGTTCATTGCTATGAGCTTGACACTTAGCTTTAAACAGCATCAGGAGCAAATGATTCCCTGGCTATAGCTTCCTCTGCCCCGTTACCTTTGGAGCTGATTACATGGGACTGAACTTTCAGACGAAGAGCATCCTGGATCCTGTCTTCCTCCATAGCCAGAGCCGGGACCAGGCCGCAGACAGACAGGCTAAACCGACCGTCTGCGAACTGTCTTGAGACGTCACCCAGGTTCAACTGTATTGAGACTGTGTCTTTCCCCCGAACTAAATGTAAAAGTAGAAAAACAAAATCAGCCTGTTTCAGCAACCTAATCAATATTAAATCATACACAACACCTAGCAGCAACACCTCAGAACTAAAATTTGGGTTACTCAACATAAGATCACTAAACTCAAAAGCACTCATCGTAAATGATATTATAAGTGATCATAAATTCAATGTTTTCTGTCTCACGGAAACGTGGGTTAAACCAAATGAATATTTAGCACTAAATGAAGCCACCCCCCTAGGCTATAATTATGCACATAGCCCAAGAATATCAGGCAAAGGAGGTGGAGTATGTGTAATTTACCAAAATACCCTAGAAATTAGTCTTAAACAATGTGACACCTTCTCTTCTTTTGAGGTTCTCTCCACTATTATTACAAATCCGGTCACAAAAAAGGACGCATTTTTATTATGCAACATTTACAGACCACCAGGGCCTTACTTAGAATTTCTGAAAGAATTCAGCAATTTTGCTACAAACCTAGCGGTGTGCAATCATAAAGTTATAATTGTAGGAGATTTCAATATCCATTTTGAGAAGGAAAGTGACCCACTAAAAAAGGCATTTACCTCAATCTTAGACTCTATTGGTATTACTCAAAATGTAACAGGGCCTACACACTACTGCAGCCACACTTTAGACTTAGTTCTGACACTAGGTCTTAACATTGACAAAATTAATATCTTACCGCAATCCTCAGCAATCTCCGATCATTACTTAATTTCATATGAGCTACGTTTTATCCATAATATATGTAAGAACCCTCGCTATTCTACAAGGCGTATGATAAAACCATCTACCGCCCTACAATTTATAGAAAACCTACCAGAACTATCGACCCCAGTTCCAACTCCATCAGACCCAATGGACCTAGATGTACTAACTGATTACCTAGAAAATACCTGTCGATCTACTTTAGAAAAGGTAGCACCACTTAAACATAAAAGTATAAGACAGAAAAAGCTCGCACCATGGTATAACGATAAGACCCGTACTTTAAAACAAACATTACGAAAACTAGAGCGGAAATGGCGATCAACCAAGCTTGAAGTGTTCCATTCTGCCTGGAAGGACAGCCTTATAGAGTATAGAAATGCCCTCACTAAAGCTCGCTCAGCATATCTGGCCTCGCTGATCTCCCATAATAAAAATAATCCGAGAGCACTGTTTAGTGTGTTTTCTAGAATTACAAAAAATCAAGCAGGTTCTGAACAACTAATTCCAGCAACTCTCACCAGTAAAGATTTTATGGACTTTTTTAATAATAAAATTGAGAATATTAGACAACAAACTCTAGCCACAGGATCAAATCCATCCTGGCTGCCACCTGATGTGAATGAAATAAAACATAATATAACTGTAAAAGAAAGACTTGAAACCTTTTGCCCACTCCCACAATTAGAACTAGAGAAGATTATCACCTCCGCAAACTGTACAACTTGCACACTTGATGCAATTCCCACAAAGTTGCTCAAAGAAGTACTACCAGCTATTATTGATCCTCTTTTAACTATAGTAAACTCATCGCTTAGTCTGGGCCATGTACCCAAAGCTTTTAAACTAGCAGTTATTAAACCTATGATCAAGAAACCAAATCTTGATGCTAGTACACTGTCTAATTACAGGCCTATTTCTAATTTGCCATTTCTGTCTAAGATCTTAGAAAAAGCTGTGGCCCAACAACTTAGTTCATATCTACATAAGAATCATATATATGAAAAATTCCAATCTGGATTCAGGCAACATCATAGTACAGAGACAGCTCTAGTCAAGATAACAAATGATCTTCTTCTTGCCTCTGATCAAGGCCACGTATCCCTGTTGGTGCTTCTTGACCTAAGCGCAGCCTTCGATACAATAGACCACAATATTCTCATAGAAAGGTTAGAAAACATGGTTGGAATCACAGGGACAGCCCTATTATGGTTTAAATCTTACTTAACGGAACGTTATCAATTCGTAAAAGTAAACAATCTAAATTCAAATTATTCTAAAGTAAGATTTGGAATTCCACAAGGCTCTATTTTAGGACCATTATTATTTACATTATACATGTTACCGCTAGGCACAGTTATAAGAAACCATGACATTAACTTTCACTTTTACGCAGACGACACACAATTGTATATTTCAGCCAAGCCCGATGACAAACACAGATTAAAGAAAATAGAGGACTGTGTAAAAGACGTGAAAGGCTGGATGTTGCGTAACTTCCTCCTCCTAAACAGCAACAAAACAGAGGTCCTGCTTTTGGGTCCAAAAGTGACAAGAAATAAATTATCAGACTTAATTTTAAATCTAGCTAACTTTCCAGTTAAACCTGGTTCAGCAGCAAAAAATCTTGGTGTCATAATTGACCCGGATTTATCATTTGATCAACACATAGGTAGTATCACTAGGACAGCTTTTTTACATCTTCGCAATATTGCTAAGATTAGAAATGCCTTATCCCTTCAGGACACAGAAACATTAGTACATGCCTTTATTACTTCAAGGCTTGACTACTGTAACGCACTACTGTCAGGATGCACCAGCAGCAATTTAAGAAAACTTCAACTAGTTCAAAATGCTGCAGCTAGGGTCCTCACTAAAACTAGAAAATTTGAACATATCAGCCCAGTTTTATCATCACTTCATTGGCTGCCTGTTAAATTCCGCATTGACTACAAAATTTTGTTATTAACATATAAAGCTCTACATGGGCTTGCTCCTGAATATCTTCAAGATACAATTTCCTATTATGAGCCCCCACGTTCACTCAGATCACAGAATACTGGATTTTTAAATGTTCCCAGAATTCAGAAGGCCTCAGCTGGGGGAAGAGCCTTTTCTTATAAAGCCCCCCAACTCTGGAATGATCTTCCAGAAAATGTTCGGGACTCAGACACAGTCGCAATCTTCAAATGTAGGCTAAAAACTCATTTGTTTAGTTTATCATTTGGTAGCTAATGCTCCCCCATAGATAAAGGCGGCAGATCCGGGGGGTCCATGGACACAGGGAATTATAGTATACTGAGACGCTGGTGCTGTCATCCCGCCGCTTCTCGCGATCACTCAGGTTTGTTGACGGTGGAGCGGAGGGATGCCAGTGTTTCAGGATGCTCCCGTGTCTGTGTGTCCTCCTGGTTCTCTCCTTTTAGTTAATGCTGTCATAGTCAGATCTGCCGGAGTCATTAGCCACACTCTGGAAATTTTCATATTTTCTACTTTACAAACACAAAACAGTTCAAAACTAATTCCATCCCTTTACATCTTTCCGAGTAAACGACTGCCACCTGTCTGTCTGGACACTGATGGATGACTGTCGAGATCCTCCTCCACGCTTCAGACCAGCTGCCCACGCTCCAGCAACCACCAAGTGCCTTGAAGCTGTCCCTACACTGAAGTTCTCATGGACTACTAACTATCATCACCAGTAGATTGACCAGAGGAGGATGGGTCACCCCTTGTGAGCCTTGGTTCCTCCCAAGGTTTCTTCCTCAGCTGGGGGAGTTTTTCCTTGCCACTGTCGCCCCTGGCTTGCTCACTTGAGGGTTTTACATTTGTCTTTACATTTCATGTCAAATCTTGTCTTACTGGAATTCTGTGAAGCTGCTTTGTGACAACATCAGTTGTGAAAAGCGCTATATAAATAAATTTGATTTGATTTGATTTGATAGCCTCGGCTTCACATAACAACTTCAGGTAAGGCTCACTGGTTAGTCTGTGGCTGACTGTTTGAGTGAAAGGGTCTCTGCTCAAAGTATCTGCAACAATGTTTTCCATTCCTGGAATGTATTTTAAGTCAAAAGTATATGGAGACAGCTTAGCAACGCAGCGCTGCTTGCAAGCATATAACTTTGGCTTAGTCATAATATATGTTAACGGACTATTATCCGTCCATACTATAAAAGAATGGTCTGTTTTCGCAGACACTCCACTTAAGTGCCAAAAACTCAAGCCTATGTGCCGGATATCGCTTCGGTGAATGACTCAAGGTTTTGCTCGCAAATGCAATGGGACATGCCCGATCTTCATTAGATGAGACCTGGGACAGTACTGCCCCAAGTCTGTCCAAAGAAGCATCTACTGACAAAATAAATGGACGTGAGAAGTCTGGATGGTCAAGGACAACACAGTTCAAAAGCTTTTCTTTGAGACAACAGAATGCATCATCACAATGTTTATTCCAATCAGAAGGTTTGAGCTTTCTGAAGGTGCCACTCATTTTCCCTATCTTGCCCGTCTTTTTCTTTCGTCACTGACCTGCTGTAAGAGCGAAAAGTGGCTTTACAATAGATGAAAAATTTGCAATAAAATGTTGATAAAAGAAAACCATTCCTAGGAAAGACATAATTCTCCTTGTTGAGGGAGTACAGCCATCTTATTCCATAAGATGTTGTTTTGTCAGGGCTGCGATCATTTCAATTTTTTCAGGATCCACTGACACCCCATCTTTACTGACAATATGGCCTAGAAACTTTACTGATGTTTGCATTAAATAGCACTTTTTTTGATTTAGCTTAAGTCGATGCTCCCTTAATCTCTGAAAGACTAGCTGTAAACGTTCCAAAGCTTGCTGCTCAGACTGGGCAAACACAAGAAGGTCATCTAAATAGCACAGTAGGCTACTAAAATTTAGGTCTCCGAATATACTTAGCATCATTCGCATGATGCAGGACTATTGCAAAGACCTTGTGGCATGTGGTTATATTCATATAACCCATGCAGGGTTGTGAACGCTGTGTATTTCTTGTCTTGGTCACACATGGGAATGTTATAAAAGCCTGATGTAAGATCCATTGTGCTAAAGAGGATATTACCTCCAAGTGCTGCCAGACAATCCGATTGATGTGGAAGAGGGTGTGTGTCCTTAATTGTTTGGGCATTCAACCACCTAAAATCAGTGCAGATGCGTAGGCCCCCATCTTTTATCCAACCCATAACAAGGGGTGATGCAAATTCACTGACTTCTGGATAATTCCTTGCTCCTCCATCTCTGAGAGGACTTGCCGGAGTTTTTGATAGTGAGCTGGCGGCACCCTTCAATATGGCAAGCGAAATGGATACTCATCCGTCAATCTTATGTGATGAACAAAACCTTTAGCCTCACCACAATCTAGAGAATGCTTCGAAAACACATCTTGGTAGTCGATCAGCAGTTGGACTAAATCCTGTTTAGTTTGGTTACTCACTTGAAAAAACTCAATGTCAATATCAGCTAATCCAATAGCGGCTAGTTTTTGTTTCAACTCAATGTCAATCAGGTTCATATTCGGTAACTGTTGGGTTGCATCCATCTGTTTTTTCTGACATATTCTATGGAATAATTCTGCAGCTAAACATGGAGACACATCGGCTAGTTTGCAGTTTCTTCTTAAGGTAATGGGTTTTTCTGTGGGGTTGAGAATTTTTAAAGGGATCCAACACTCTTCCCACATAGGCGTGATCAACTTTCCCACCAGGACATTTCTTGGTACTGACCTGGATGTGGTGGGTTCCACAGTTACTGTGCTTCCCAAAGACATGGGAGAATCACTAGGGAGTCTTCCCCAAACTAAGTATTCATGTCTAGGTAAAAGGGTCACAGCTTGTGTCAGCTTCACTGTGCCAATTTTTCTTGGTGTCTCCTCACCCCTCCAACGGGTCACACTCGTCATCATATCCAAAAACTGTTCACATTCAGGAGGGCACTGGAAGCCATCACATGAGACTTTCTGCCAGTATGCATCATTTCCTTTCATAAAATGCATAATTCCTTGATCACATTGGAGCCTATAATCAGGTCATCTTGTTGTCCAGGCACCACCAATTCTGGAACTACACAATCCATCCCATAAAGCTTGAGTTCCACTTCATAAATACATTTGGGTTGTGTCTGTTGTCCGCCACATCCAATAAAAACAATTTGCTCACTCAATGGCTTACTTTCAGGAAGGATGCCTGCGGCTAATAACTTTTCTTCCATCACATCACTGAAGGTGCAAGCCATGGAACCAGAATCTAACATCCCTTGCAGTTGATACTGACCATCGATGGTGATAGGAGCATAAAACAATTCAATAAATGGCTAGATTTTCTGTGTATTTTGGAACACCACATGACAATCTAACATGGCCTTACTTTTGTCTGCATACAATTGTGCTAAATCTTGATCATCAAATGTGAGGGTTGACTCCGGATAACCCACACACCCCCTCTCAGCGTGTGGGTTTATCCATTTAAAGGTAATGATGTATGTGCTTCAGAATCTACAAGTTTGTTTGATTTGAAGCTGGTTTGAGCCTGACACTCCCTTTTGATATGACCTGGTTGAAAACATCTAAGACACAAATGCTTCTGTCGACAGTGTGAATGAGTAGAATGATCAAAAGAATTACATACTCCACATTTCCTTGGCTGGACCATGGGTCCTTTGGTTGCTTGGGAATTTTGCTGAAGGACTACCCACGGTACTTTGACAATAGGCTGGTACTCGTTTCGCTAGAGTTACACGGCTAGGCTTTGTCAGCATCTGTGCTTTTACCTCCCTCTGGTGTTCATCAAGTCGCTCTTGCACCTCGGCAGAAGTCCACTTCTCAGCAGTTTTGAACTTAAAAACTGCTGCAAGGCTGGGATCTAGACAGTGTTTCACAAACATCATAGTTACTTCACGATTTGGATCTTCCATATTATGACCTTGTCTTTTCAAGCAATCGTCAGCTACATCAACTGCCCTGTTTAACCTAATCCAATAATCCATTGCACTCTCTCCAGGAGCGGGTATGGTATTATAAAAATCAGCAAGGGGCATAGACGAATATGTGAGTTCACAAAAATGTTGCTTAAGTATGTCAATAATCACTTAGGGTTATCACTAGGTCTCAATGAAGGGTTACTGCACAACGTGATTCTTACGATGTCCCTTGCTTTACTCATAAGCCTAGACTGTATTTCGTGGCTGTATTCAGTGCTGGGGATACTACTCCTTCTGAGGTATGTATCCATTAACTCTTCCCACTCATGAGTTGTGTATTTATCAGTGCCATCGGCCCTATAGTAGGGTGGGTCCTTAGCATCAGACTTCATGACTAATTTAACACCTGTCAAATTGGCGTCTGTAAAATGTGGAGTCTGACCAGGGGAATGAGCATGTAATCTAGTACCATCAAATGCTGTTCTACTTTGATTCAACTGTGCTGTGACAGACTTGCCTATTTCCTGGGCTATTTGTGTGATTAGATTACTTAGAACTGGACTTGTTATGTCTTCACTGAAAGTAGTGCGGTCAATAGGCTGATTAGTATGTTCTGCGGGTAAACGTGTCGAACAAAGAACAGGGGAGTCTGCAAAACCTGTTTTTCTTAAAGAAGTTTCCACAGCTTCCTTAAACAATCGCCCTTTGCCAAAACTAACATTACAACTGCCCTCGTCACCTTCTCTCGAATAGTAAGCCATATCAATTTATAAAATTGTGTAAATAAAAAGAGAAAGAAAAAAACAAAACAACCAATTAAACAGAGCACAGTCCAACTCACTGCTATGCAGCACTTTGTTACAAACAACCAACGGCGACCAAACTGACGTTGATCTGAAACAGCTGGTGAAGCTGGGGATCTGGGTCACGGCACCACTGTAACCAGTGTCAGTCTGCTAGCCCCACAGAACCACCTCTGCGTTGTGTATAACGTCAAATCACTCAGGAGTCGGAACAGTGGCCTCATTCCTTTATTTCTGTGTTGTAAAAGAAAGCAGTTTATTGTTGTCTGTGAGAAGGCACTAGAAACTCCTCTCCTTTCAGCTCTTATTGCAGACTGCATAGATACATTGTAACAAAACATAATGAATTGCTTTCAAGAGAAGTTTACATAAATTAAACAATAAATGACAATACATTATATATTTAAAATACCAATTACCAAATTATAAAGCTTTGAATATAATGACAATGGGCAGTAGTATTATTCACATATCTTCAATTTTAAGACCTTTAAATTGAAAATCAAAACACAACACAAATTCTAAACATTACACAAGTGTTAATAAGCTAAACTGGGAAAGTATTAAATACTGTTCAAAACTACAGAATAATTATGCCAGGAAGGCATCTGCCATTTTCTACAACCAAAATTATATGGAAAGGCGACATTTTGTCTCCGACACTATCCCTTGCTGTACAAAAACGAAAAACAGACAATAAAATAGCATACCTGTGTTGTAAAAGAAAACAGTTCATTGTTGTCTGTGAGAAGGCACTAGAAACTCCTGAGAGAACACAGGAAAAAATTCTCAATATCTCAATGAATACACACTGCTGAATCTACATATAACGCGCAAATTAGCTCATAACACAGCCTCTCACTCGACAAGAAAACTCGACATCTCATTCGACAAGAAAACACACTTTTACAACCACTAAGATACTTCTGAAATGTGCATTATACTTTTAACAAACTAAGCAAGGTTTTTATTTTTTTTTATTTTTATAAATATTTACATACCTCTCCTTTCAGCTCGTATTGCAGACTGAAGGAGAGAGCGCAAGCCCATGAATCATGTACCTTTTCTTAAAGAGACGGCCTAGATTTTTTTTCACTTCAAAACACCCAAAATAAAATACAAACCAAATGTCGTAAATCATAAACAATTTACCGGGTGCAGATTTATATAAAATAAATAAACAAAAATAACATTTCATATCTACTACACACGCACAAAAAGAAAACTGATGCACACACAAAAAAGACTGCCCTCTATCTGCAGAGATGGGGTGCTGCTTTTTCCCAGAAAGTTGCTGCAAACAAAAACGAATTGCTAAAGCTAGCACGGAAAGCATTATGGTAGTTAGGGAGTTTGTAAAGCCACAACAAAAATGGTCGCTAAGACAACGTGGGAAATAGAAAAAAACACATGTAAGTATTATTAATTTTGAGTAAGTTAAGTAATTTTATACTGTTTTCCCTTATGCTAACTATACATTTTAACTACTGATTCGTAACGTTGAGTTAGCCCAGAAGCTAAATGTTGTATTGCAACTTTTCGCTTCCACCTTAAATTACCTGACGCTGGATTATAACTTACTCCTGAACGTTTTTCCTGTATGTTGGGCAACGATTTTAATGTGTGAGCAATCATTTTGTGCTGACTACATGTAGGTGTATTATTTAACATTCGGACCGGTGACTGGTGTTCGCTAAGAAGGTTTTAAATTTTTCGCTTCCACCTTAGGTAATGCAACAGTAACGTTAGCTAACGTTTACTGCCAAATCATTTAAGGTGGATTTTAAAGTAAGACGTACGGACAGGAGTAATTCAGCAGGGCAACGTGGCTCACTGTGGTTACATGTTTGTTGGTTTACTGGCATTATTAATATATCAAAGATTGTTGGAAAGGAATAAGGTAGAGTCTGCCACGGTTTCCACGCTCATTTGTGCCAGTTTCCATAAAGATTTTAAATAAGGTTTAAGGGGTGTGCCGTACTATGAGTGATGTACAATGGCTTATAAATACAGTAATCCCTCGTTTTTTGCGGGTGTTGCGTTCCAAGACCACCCGCGAAGTAGAGGAATGATTTTTTTATGTATTTAACGAGTATTTGGACTTTTAAAACCCTCCCTGTACCCTATATAAATAGTCATTCTATAATGTTTTTCAGCTGGAACTACATGTGATATCCTACCAGTTTCTTTAATAGAGTAATTCCTAGGCAGTGATTTAGCGTAAGTAAATTTCACTCGGATGTGGACATGAACAATACATGTACTGTACGTAAGAAATACTTGTAAATGATATATTTTGTCACATACAGGCCTAGTCTAATACATGTAACCAAATAATAAAAAAGCCCCCTTGAAAAAACCCGCGAAGTTGCGAATAAGCGAAAGATCAATCGCGAAGTAGCGAGGGAATACTGTACGTTTTGTATTTTAGACTGTGAGTTGTGTAACTTGAGATGTTTTTATTAGACAGTATATATGTGAATGTGTGTATGTATGTATTTGTTGAAATGTTGCAGCAATTGTAGCCATTTGTAATCCAAGAAAAAATCTTCTGTGTGACAAGTATATCTAATCTTAATTCATAGATGGGAGTTCCAGATCAAAGTGACAACTTAAGTAAATTGCCAGTGCAGTGTTGCAGCATTAATTGTAGAGGTGAGTTACATTGCAGTGAGGAAAACGTGCTTTTTAGTATGTGTGTGTATGCATAACTAAATAATGTCCAAAGTTGTGCAGTTTGCCTGTTGTTCAGTGTGGTCCTCAGCAGTGTTCCATAAAGGGGGGTGTGAGGGGGTCATCAGTTCTATAGAGTGTATATAATTATTGAACAAAATGAACAGGTTCTACAGTTATATTTCTAAATATACTTTACACACAAGCTTTACTTTAGTGTTGAAATCAGTCAAAATGTTACAATGCAGGAATTTGTTTGGAGGTCCCAAATGCCAAATGTTGGGCATGTTAAATGTATTAATAATTTTACAAAACACTTTAACAAATGAACGTAGTTTAGAGTTTAAATGTATGACTTTATATATGCATATTCAGTATTTTCCCCAAAATTCCCCAATGATTATGATTTTATATGTACTTATTTTTTAATTTTTTTAGGGTGGCATGGATACTGGATAAGTGGTTACAGACAAATAGAATTTGTAATTTTTTTTTTTTTGCAAATTTTCTGTAATTCATTTGCCACTTAAAATGTTCTAGGGATTTCGTTCAATTTATGCATGTCCTTTTTTTGTTGTGAAGAGCACATTCTGTACATTGTTTTTTTTAATTTATATTTAAGGAAAATATTTTTCTGGTGGACTCTTAATATCAAAAGTGATGATATCATCCCCAACCACTGTGAATTAAAACTTAAAAGATAAATGATTTCCCTTGTGATGATTGTAAGGTTTCAGAAAAAGGTTTTGTTTAAGATAATTTTTGACCAATTTGGGAAAATTTTGTTTTATTCATAAATTTCTCAAAACACTAAGACATTAAAAAGGTTTATATACAGCTTATAATCCATGCTGTCTATGATATAACCACATTAAAATAAGATTGAAACATATTTAGAATTTAAAGAATTAAGTTACATAGAGCCCCGCATATACTTAAAAATATGGTTCAACACAAACATTTATACACAAGTGTCTCCTTTTGTCAAAGCAACCTATGTCTGCAGACCAACAATTATGCAAACTAAATGAGAACATATTTGTACAGTTATGATGCTTGATAACATTACCTGAAGCAAATGACACATTTGAATAATTTTATGTATTACACTTGGTAGGCTGATTAGGTTTCTGCATGAATGAATATTCATGATTAATAATTTGGTGTGTGTCACATCACATTTAAATGTGTAGTCTACAGTCCACAAATGTCCTTAAGATTTAAGTAAAACTAAATGGCTTCCTTCCAGGTTTGGGGATGAATTAGTTGGTTTCTGGTAATCGTCTGTTCCAAGAATTCTTGCGTAATTTCATCCCAACACAATGGTGGTACTTCTGCAATCTCGTGGAATAGCTGGAGCTCAAGAACTGTGGCCAATACATTCACCATGTCTGCAAAACACAATGGCAAAAAAAAAGCCAAATATTTTCAGAAATATTAACATGCATTGATACATGTCTACAGTGCTGTTCTGTACAAAGCTGTATATGGGATAATAAATGCTTCTTTCTTAGAGGTAAGTGCAGCTGACTGAAGAGATGTTTAAATATGTTAAATGTTTCTATGTGAAGTTTTTAGGCACTAAATAAATAGGTAATAAGTCCAATAATGTTTCAGCTCAGGTTTATTCAAAGAATTTATCCAGCCAAAGACAATGTTGATAAAATATACATCATAAAAAAAAATATATATATATAAGTATATAATTATATATATAATAAGTATATAAATAAGTATATAATTGTAAAAATCACTAATGATCAGGTATGTGTATGTTGATGGCAACATGCACAAAGGTTTGTATGGCCCATAAACCTCAAGAATATGGTGTTATAAATGTCCAATTAAGAAGACCCTCCATTTCTGCAATACAAAATCTAACAGCAGCCCAAATTGTTTATTCATGTATGTTTATGAACAATCACTTGATTATGAACACCTACCTTGTATTTACATGTAAGGACTAATATGATCTACACTGAATCACTTTGTAGTTCTGGTGGTCAGTGTCTTTCTCTGCATACCCTGTTTGCCCTCTTTGACCCTGTTCTTGAACACTCAGGACTGCCACAGAACAGGTATGATTTGGGTGGTGCAGTGGTGCAGCAGGTAGTGTCGCGTTCACACAGCTCCACGGACTTGAAGGTTGTGGGTTCGAGTCCTGCTCCGGGTGACTGTGAAGAGTTTGCTGTGTTCTCCCCATGGTCCAAAGGTAGGTGGATTGGTGACTCCAAAAGTGTCACACATGGGTGTGAGGGAATGTGTGTTCTGCCTTGCACCCAGTGACTCCGGCCCCCCACGACCCTGAACTGCATAAGCAATTACAAACAATTCTCAGTGCTGCAGTGACACTGACGTGGTGTTGTGCAGGTACGAGTGGATCATGCACAGCAGTACTGCTCGCGTACACTGTCCACTCTGTGAGACACTCCTACCTTGTAGATATAAAGTCAGAGACCATAGCTCAAATGTTGCTGCAGTTTGTGTTTATCATCCTCTAGTCCTTCATCAGTGGACATAGGACATGGTCACTTGATGTTTTTGGTTGATGGACTGAGGGGTTTAAAACTCCAGCTGTGTCTGTTCCTCTTGAACCAGCACAACACACACTAACCCACCACCACCAAATCAATGTCACTGCAGTGCTAAAAGTGACCAACCAAATAAATCATACCCTTTTTTGGCATGACTGGTAAATAACATGGAGAATGATGGCAGAATGAGAGTATGCAGAGCAAGAGAATGACCACTGTCTAAAGTTGATCTACCAAGATGGTCTAACACTGTGGAGGTTCCACTGAATCTTGCACTGGTCCAGATCCTCCTGCAGAACTGCCATGAAACAGAAACAAATCAAGCACTGGTGTGCATGACTGCCATCATAGTGTTCTTGCTCGAGTAAATCCACAAACAGCTCAATTCAGAATTGAGCTCTGTGTAAAAGAACAGAAACATTACTAACAGTGTACACAATGTACTCGTCAGAATGGCTTGAGATTAAGCTGGCTGACAAGCATGCAGATTCAAAATCATTCTAAACGTACAATATATAATGTACATCTCACAGAATAAGAAAATGGTAAAACAGACCCTAAAAAGTGAACCACTTTGACAATCAACACCACCTCAACCTCAGTACATACCTTTCCATTCTAAAGACAGGTCACCAGGACTCATTTCTCTAATTGCTTGTACTACTTTCATACATGTGATTCCTGCTAAAGTACTGAAGGCCTGTGAGGAGCAGCTATGTGGCATTCTAAAATACATCTACAACCTCAGCTCACGACTGCAGAAGGTTTCATTATTTTGGAAGACCTGCATTGTTCCAGTACCAAAGATCACCAACCCCAAGGAACTAAATGACAACTGACCAGACAAAGTCAATGGAATGACTTGTCCTTGTCGTCTCAGGACACAGGTGGGAGGGGTATTGGACTCCTTACAGCTCACCTATCAGTGGTACGTGGAGTTTGAGGAACTTGAGATTTACCTGGTGCACCGAGTCTACTCTCACCTAGAGAAGGCAGGGAGCACTGTTAGTGTCATGTTGTTTGACCTTTCCAGTAGGGATGTACTTGTGTACCTGGTTAACTGTTTAGGTGTCAGTATTAAAATACTGAAATCACTATGAGTATCATTCAGAAAACATTGTTTTAAAAAAGAGAAATCACATCTAGCAGCTTTTTGACTCAGAAATCCAGAGCATTTTTTTGAATGAAAAGCTTAGTGCGGCACAGGAAGTGCGCCTCGGTGTCCTGTGTGATGATTTTTTTTTCATTTATGGCAACACAATATAACTTTATAAAAATCTAGAATAAGATGATCATCAATGCATTTCTTCCAAAACCCTTCCGATGAGAAGCTTACACATACATTCCTTATCACAAAGTATTATAAAAGCAAACTTAAAAAAGTAAATTGACTGAACATTTTTCATAAAACAGATTTATTGGCAGAGTACCTCTTCTTATTGATATGTTTGTATACTATTTTACACGCATTAAAAACATTTACATTTATAAATAATGCATCGTTATTTATATATTTATCTATATACGTTTTCTATAAATTTGTTCCAAATACATATTATTTTACAAAGTGACTTTCTAAAAGCTTGTGTGTAAAGTATGTTTAGAAGTGTAACTGTAGAACCTGTTCATTTTGTTCAATAATTGTATATGTTGCCCCCCTAAGACTCAACGCAGGGAGCATGTGATCTGCGATAAAGAATAAAGAGAGCACACGTGTTGAGCTGATGTAAACTTCACAACAAGAGGATTTATTCTTCCTCCGTGGTGCGCAGTTCTATTCTCTATCAATTGCGTATCATACGCCCCCCTTTGGCAGACATAGGTAATAGCCTTTACTCCTTTCGAGTTAACTGATACCAATTGAATATTTATACTGAAAGGAAGATAGGTAAATAACAAAACAATATTTTGATGTGTGTGTGTGTTTTTTTTTTTTTTAGTTACTTCTGATCCTCTACACTCTCCCCCACTTACAAAAAATGTCTCCTGACATTTTACGTACTAAAATGATTTAATGCCCGAAAGTATACCAGTTATAACAGTAGGGTTGGGGTTGGATGGGGTAAAAATATGGCATAAAGTTCTGAGTTACAGGTACAGGAGTGGGGCATAAAAGAGGCTTTACTTCAGCATTCACCTGGTGATAAGATGGTTGTCCGAGAATGTCATATGTAAGTCTCTCTGCTGGTCTCACCGTCCTGTGTGACCTTCTCAGTTCAGTTTCCCCATTGTCTCTACTATCCACCCCCTCCACTTGAACTTGAGGTTCATCTTGCAGCAAAGGTGGTCCATCCATTTGTTCCAAAATATCCTGCTGTGAGTCCATCAATTTCTGCGGTTCAAACTCCCTTGCAGTAGCACGGAGTGGTTGCTGGTTTTATGGATTTTCCCCTGGCCGTGTATATCTTTGTTTTTTTTTCTACTGTTTGATGTCTTGTCCGTTTTGTCTTTTCTGCAACAGGCAGTTCTTCAATAGGTAAGTCGTTTACTGGCAGCAACAAGTTTCTGTGTAGTACTCGCATGATTTTGTTACCTCTCTCCGCTTGTACTTTATAAACCGGCCCATCTCCAAATTTTTCCACTAGACGATGCACTGTTAACTCCCAGTAGGCACGCAACTTGCCTGGACCGCCTCTTTCCGAAAGGTTTCTAACCAACACTCAGTCACCTGGCTGAAGTGCGACTCCTTTTACACGTCTGTTGTACTGTTGTTTTCCCTTATCTGAAGATTTTTGACTGTTATCAGCTGCAATTTTGTAAGCAACGCGCATCTTTTCAGCCCATTTTTTAGCATAGGTCTGATGGTCGTGTGCTTCTGTTTCAGTCTGATGGTTAAAGATTAGGTCAATTGGCAACCGTGGAGCTCTGCCATACAAGAGAAAGAAAGGGGAGTATCCCGTTGATTCGTGCCTCGTGCAATTGTAAGCATGCACCAGTTGAGGTAAGTGATCTTTCCATTCACTCTTTCTCTCCTCTTGTAGGGTGCGAAGCATCTGGAGAAATGTACGATTCAGCCGTTCCACAGGATTACACTGTGGGTGATACGGTGTGGTGCGTGAGTGAGAAATTCCCGACAATTGTTGCAATCTTTGAAACAGCTGATTCTCAAACTCGCGTCCCTGATCGTGGTGCAACTTCTCCGGATACCCAAAACGAGGAATGAAGTCATGAAATATCTTTTCTGCAGCTGTCCTACCCAATTTGTTTTTCGTTGGATATGCCTGCGCAAAGCGTGTGAAATGGTCAATGACAACTAGGATATATTCATATCCTCCTTTGCTTGGCTCCAGATGTAGATAATCAATTGAGACTAAGTCAAAGGGAGCAGTGGTTTTAATAGATCCCATTGGTGCTCTCTGAGGAACATTTGGGCGTTTTTGTTTGATGCACGGACATTTCTTCATTACATAATTTTCAATGTCTTGTTGCATGTATGGCCAATAAAAACGCTCACGGGCCAGATGCGTCACTTTGTCACAACCTACATGGCCTACATCATCATGTAAACACTTTAGCACCATGGGCCTCAATTGCTCAGGGAGGACCAGCTGTTTGTTGTATTTAGTTTTTCTATATAGTAGTCCATTCTCAACTTCCAACTTATTCCACTCGCACAGTAACCTCCTAGTTGCTTTAGTCATTGTCCTTTTCTCTTTTTCATTTGGTGTCCAAGCCTTTTGTTTCAATGACATCACTTCTTTGATAGATTGGTCTTTCTGTTGAGCGTCTCTAATGTCCTTTGGTGTCATACTTGACACATTGTCTACTGAGACAATTTTATCATTGCAGACCAGTTGCAGACCAGCTATCCAAGGCACGTCATTGTTTTGAGCTGCCTTACTACCCTGCCACACTGCAGACACTACATCTGGTAACACTGTTTCTGTATACTCATCCATGCTTTGTTGCAAGTCTAATGGTTGTCTGGACAACATGTCTGCGTCTGTGTTTTTCTTTCTGGGTCTATACTTAATATCAAAATGGAAATCTGCTAACTCCCCTATCCACCTGTAGCCCATCGCATTTAATCTGGCAGAACTTAGGACATAGGTTAGGGGGTTGTTATCTGTATAGACGGTGAAAGTTGGAGCGTAGTACAGATAATCACGAAACTTATCGCAGATGGCCCATTTGAGTGCCAGGAACTCAAGTTTACCAGAATGTAGGTGGTAATTCTTCTCAGCAGGTGTGAGAGTCCTGGACCCATAACCAATCACTCGTAGTTTGTTGTTTTGTCTTTGATAAAGAGCAGCTCCCAAACCTTTGTTTGACGCATCTGTATGCAGTACGAATGGAAGGTCAATATCTGGGTAGGCTAGAATGGGAGGGTTTGTCAGAATGTTCACAAACATTGACACAACATCCTGATGTTCACTGGTCCATGTTATGGGTGTACGAGAAGAGTCAATCATTGTGCGCAAGGTGGGAATACACCCTGGAGGGGGCGCCAGTCCTTCACAGGGCAACACACCCACGCACACGTTCACACTTACAGACACTTTTGAGTCGCCAATCCACTTACCAACGTGTGTTTTTGGGGTGTGGGAGGAAACCGGCGCACCCAGAGGAAACCCACCCGGACACGGGGAGAACCTCACAGGTTCTCTCTCTCTCTCTCTCTCTCTCTCTCTCTCTCTCTTTTTCTCCTCCTTGCTCTCTCGGCCATATAATGTCCGTACCAGGAATACCGAGATGGTCTTCTTGTAGCTAGGCAACATTCCACCTGTGAGCTATGTGCCGTTAAGTGTTAACCATTTCTTGTGAGAGTCCTCCGCCCCGTGATTCAGAAGTTGCTTAGAGCAGTAAACCAGAAGAGGACCCGACATTGCTGCAACAGAAGCAATATTCTCCTTTTGACAGCTCCGTGGAAAATTACAGTCATATAGAGGCTGTAATTTTAATGTGGAAATACTACATATTGTTCCTTTAAAGCAAATTCTTTTTAGCAATGCATGTCCAAAGTTCTTGAACTTATCTTGAGCTCGTTTGTGTAAGTTGAGCATCTTGATGCCCCCATGTGGACTTTTCCAGCAGCTGGGGAGGAGGGGGACGGGGGCAGACAACTCCCTACAGTGTGTTGAATTTAGACGGCAGTAGCCACTTTAAACACCTGCTCTCAGTATTAGAGACTGCTCCTATTAAGTAGGTTTTATACAGCGCCTCTGAAACCTTGAAACATGGCCACAAGGTGTCAGTATAAGGTCAGTTTAAAAACATGAAGAGAACTATTGGAGAAAACACTGTGCCTTTACATAAATCATAAATAAACCTCTTTTGGAAGTCGCTTTGGATAAAAGCGTCTGCCAAATGCATAAATGTAAATGTAAACCGTAATATGTGTGAATATAGTGTAGTAAGAATATAATGAGAAACACAAGGATTTATTTATTTATTTTTTACTGATAACAGCTGGACATGTAAGATACAATTACTAATGTGTACTGATGTGTAAAGGTATGGTATTATAATCTAGGGTGGTTTCCGTCTCAGTACAGGTTTTTCTGCACATGGGCAGCAATGTATTTGACAGCAAGCATGGTCTCCTCACAGGTGGGCTTGATCTGGGACTCAGGAAGCAGGAAGCCATAACGTCCAGTGTCTCTGAGCTCGAATGTGTATGAATACTTCACCCCCAGATCATAGGCCCAGTCATCAGAGCCCCCAGCAGCAGGGTCTGAAAAAATAAAACAGGATTTGTTTTGTGTGTTTGACATAAAGAAACAATTCAGTGGAATATCACATTTATACAATTTATAGAAGGTATGGTGTAGGGCAAAAAATTGTCCACTCTGTTGAAAACTGAATTATGTCTATACTATTGAAGTCTTGCAAATAACACTATAAAATGTGACTAGTTCCTAGATTATCAGTGCCAATAATAACCTCCCAACCAATCCCTTTATTTATCACTCTTATTTATTTGCCTGTAACCTTGAAGTTTTAAATATTTTTACCAGTCACTAAAAGAACAATACATAGGAAACCATGAATAACAACCAGTGCAGGGAAAGGATAACAACAATACTACAAAACCTTTTAAGTTGTTGAATGAAAACAGTAATCTAGGCAAACACCAATAAGGAGAAATTAATTTAAAAAATTGTTGTACAATGCTCTAAATTTAATCTGAAAGATCATAATGCAGCTGTATTGAGATACCCACAGATAGTTGTGGCCCCAGGGCCGCTAGTGTATCGGGTCCCATGGAGACTGTGGAGAGCCTTAGAAGCAGCTTCTGCTACACGCAACTTTGAGACAGAGAGAGCAAGAGAGATATGAACTTCAGGCCAATAGAGAAATATCACACACATGCAATAGACTAGCACCAAGTGACTCTTTCAATTCATCAACTGTTTGTTTACACAGCGCACTCTATATATGTTTAGTTGTGTGTGTGTGTGTGTTGAGTGGTACCAGCTCAGCATGGTCAGCAGCCAGGCCGTATTTGTAGGAGTATGGGAACAGTAGGAGCTGGGAGTATGAGTGGATGGTAAGGTAGGCCTTAATGGACTTGTTTTTACGAATGAAGTTAGCAACATTCTTGACCTCAATCTCAGACTCAACACTGGCCCCACAGTAGGTGTCACTGCAAGGGTCACTGGAAGCTCCCAAAGCTGTGATAGAAACAATAAAACACACACTCACAGTTAGAAATGCATGTAAAATTTTATGTTTCACAACAGAGGACAACAAAATCTGTCAAAGAGTCTGTCAAAAAAAATCCCTCACTTATATGATTTAGTCTTTAATGAATATTAAAATAATATATGTACATGCAATCTATGATACATATAATAAAATTGTCATTTTTAAGATTATGATGTTTAATAAGACTGATGGTTTAGAGAAAAGTTTGCCCTCATTCACAATGGAGCATTACTGTATTCTGTCTATAGCAGGCAGTTACTGGAGTTTTCAAAAGGAAAAAATGTTTTTACTTATTTGACTGGATATCCAAAGGTATAAGAAAGTAAATATTAAAAACAAGGTAAAAAATAAAGAATGACTGATTTTGGTATGAAATGTATATATGTATATACACACACACACACACATATATATATATATATATATATATATATATATATATATATATATATATATTCAACGATGCTGTTCAATTTAAGGAAAAATAATAAAAGTAAAGTAAGAACTGTTTCTTAATTACTTTAGGCTTAGATTTCATCTGGATCTAGGAAAAAGATTTAAACTACTATAATCAAAGAATTTAGGATTGTAAAAATAAATAAATAATTAAACATCGTAAATGTAGTTTGTGATTTAATACTCACTGCACCACCCAGCATCAAAGTTTCTGTTGGGGTCGGCTCCCAGGCAGCTGGAGCCGCTCCTCTTAGAGCGAGTTTTTCTCCACATCCTGTTCTATAGAACCAGATCAAAATATTCTTTTTACATCTCAATCCACCAAAACTCCATTATGTATTAAATGAACATCTACAATATGTCATGAGAAAATGGAATATAATAGTCCTGTGCTGTCACTACTCTGTTTGCTAAAAGCAAAATCCTACACTAATTCAAATGCAGAAATAGTTCTGCTAAAGTTAGTATTGTGGTATTAGTGTAAAATATTAATTAATTTATTTCTAATTTGGGGCGACACAGTGCCACAACAGGTCACTGCCACACAGCTCAAAGATCCTGGGGTTGTGGGTTCAAGCCCTGCTCTGAGTGACTGTGAGGATTTTGGTGTGTTATCCCTGTGTCCACATGGGTTTTCTCTGGGTGCTTTGGTTTCCCCCCATGGTCCAAAAATACACGTTGGTAGGTGGATTGGCTACTCAAAAGTGTCCATAGGTGTGAGTGAATGTATGAGTGTGTGTCGCCCTGTGAAGGACTGGAGCCCGTGTGTTTTTGCTTTGCAGCAGTGATTCCGGGTAGGTTCCAGACTCACATCGACCCTGACATGGATAAGTGGTTATAGACAATGAATTGATTAATTAATTTCTAATTTCATTCTGACCTTTTATTTCTTTAAATGGTCAAGTGTATCATAATGTTCAAACATTACTTTTTCTTCCATAAAGTGATTCCATAAAGTTCATACTGATTTGTGCTTTACACAACCTGGGACTTAAGTTCCAGTCTCCTATAGAAAACTGCAATTTTACTTACCAAACACCCTATATTAATTACACTCATTATTCTGACGGATGGATGTTATTAGCTGATATAACCAGTAACTAAAGAAAATAATGGGAGACTATTTTACTCTAATATCATGTTGTTATATTGTATTTTCAGTCAGTAACTTTCTGTACATTACATATCATGCCAACATTTAAAGACATATAAGGTAAAAAGTACTAAATAATTATGATTATTACTGTATTACTATTACAATGCAATATGATAATTACTAAACTACAATTTAGTAACAACTAGCAAATTAACATTAATATGTATGGTAAATACAAAAGTATTATCATATTATTACCCACTTGTTTAGTATTTGTAAAGTGCTTTTCTTAAGCTGACAGATCCTACACTTCCTGAGAAGTTCCACTGTAGCTATACTTATTTTGAGGTACTGATTTCCTGTTCTATCTCAAGCTGTATGATTGGGAAAATACATTATCTTGTTATCATTTTATCCCAATAAAAATAAATGTATCTGAAATAAACACTAATGTTACTCTTCCCACTTCCTGTACAATACATAAAACTGCATAAGCAAGTCTACATTAGTCAAAAATAAGGCTAAAATATGATGAAAATATGATGTAGAGTCATGTCAGTGAGAAATATACTGAAATCCAGGTGTGCATATAGCCATCCACATTGAAGACAGGCAGAACAAAGATATCCATCTGGTCCAGAAGGCTGGTCATCTGGGCATCCGATCCATAGGTGGACACAGCCTAGTTACAGTTGAAAAAAACACAAAAAAAGTTAATAACAACCTGAGAAGGTAACATTTTGAAAATGTTTGTTTTCCCTGAAAAAAAAACCACACACACACATATATATATATATATATATATATATATATATATATATATATATATATATATATATATATATATATTATTTTTATATATTCAAAACCATTTAGCAACAATTACCTTTGTATGAATCTATTTTAGCTCTTAGAATTACACAGAATAAATGGTCCAGGCAGAAATGTACTTGACAAATAATTGTCAATATAATTCAAATAATTAAATTTGAACTGAAATTCTGAAGGACATCTATAAAAAAAAATTTGATTGCTGGAAAGCTAAAATAATTCAGTTAATATGTGAAATAATCATACAGCATGTAGAAAAAATATGTGATTTGTTTTCTTTGATTTAGTAGAAGAAAACAGAAAGAAGAGTGTATTAGCTGACCAAATTGATTTATTTTGAAAATATATAAAAATTTTGAATTTGTATATTAAAAAAAGAGTTGGGACAGAGGCAAAATAAGAATGAAAAGTTCATAAAATAGTCCAGATATTGCACTGTACCCAGGTAAATATAAAAGGAGTATCTATGAAAGGCTCAGTCTTTGCATGCAAAAATGGGTCTAGGTTCACCAAAGTATTAACGAATAGTTCAAAAATATTTTTCCTCAGTGCAATTTTACAAAGAATGTTTTGTGTTTGTTTTTGTTTTTTTTAAACACCCTTACAGTATATTGTTAATAGTTTCAGGAAATCTGGAGAAACTACAGCTGAATGTGTATGACCTGCAAACTGTCAGACAGAATTTCATATGAAACTGTCATACTGCTGATAAATATAGAAAAATAGACTTGGGAATACTCTGGAAAAACGTTGTCATGTAGCACAGTGTGCCTTTTTTTGGGGGTGGGGGGGTGTACATTGAGTGACCTGGGCAAATTGAGTTACCAAGACACAAGACCCATCCAGGTTGTTATCACAAAAGGCCAAAAGGACAAGATCTATTGGCTCTTTTGCCATGCTGAGTATGACATCTTAACCTTGCGGAGTGCTGATTAAGCAGAGAGACTTGCAATCATGATGAAATGCAGACATCCAGAACAAACTGTCTATTTGTAAACTGTCCAAGATATAAAGTTCACATTTGCTTTTATCCGACTCTCATTGGCAGTTTGTAAAATTATGCCATGATCTTTTGAAGAGGTACAAAGTTTCCTTGGATTAGTTGCCAGTGTACAGTGAGAGTAGGACAGTGCAACAAGGAACCAAGTTTGGGGCCAGGGAGGGATCAGTGGGTAACTTTCGTATGTGTTAAGGTACCGTTTGTGTGAAGGTGTATATTAGGACTTCAGAGAGACATACTGTCATCAAAGCAATGCCTTTTAATGGGAAGCCTACACATTACAAGTGTGTGACTTCAGAGACAAAGAGTATGTGTGCTTGACATTCCAGATCTGTCGCCTTATGGCACATCATGAAAAGAAGACTCAAACAAAAGCAACCACAGTCTGTTGAGCAGCTGAATCTTGTATCAAGACACAGCTAAAAAATTTATGATATCCAATGTTTCCAACAATTTACAAAATGTCAGTATGGAACACAATGGTAAACACGCCTCTCTCATGATTGTTGCAGGTTTAATGTAAAATCAAGCTGTTTATTGAAAATATGGGTAACATATTTCGGTAACACTTTATAATTCAGCCTGTGTTTTAGAGTGTACTGATTTTCGCTGGACGGAAAATGTATTTTTATATATATATATATATATATATATATATATATACACACACTCTTTTCTGCTCACTGTAAATAAATCAAATAGGAACTGCTCAGTAATATGTATTGATTCTCTTAGAGAAGCTATACTGTAAGCAGTAGTAAAGTACACTACAAAACAGTGCATGTTACACTAAAAGTACAGGTAAAAATACATTGTAAGTATGGGGCAAGTAAACTCTAAAACACTGGCTGTATTATAAATTTTAGCGAAATCTTTTTTTAACCGTTCTATTTGTTTATAAGAAAATGAAAGAAAATCACATATTTTAACTTTATTGCAATTCAAAAAAATCCAAACAGCTCCTGAAATTTGCAATGTGATTCCCAAGAACTCTGTTGCATTAGCAACATTCTGTATCATTTATAATTTTAGAGTGAATGGGTGGTTATTCTACTGTAGCCATGGTTTTGTTACATCACTACAATAAGTGTGAAATGGATTTGTTTTGCACCATAGTTTCTAAATTGTCATCCCAAGACATTAATTTTTTTAAATGAAACTTTAATATCTTTGCCTATTTATTTAGATGTGCTGAGCTTTAACACACCATATATGAATTTGAAGAACACAGTACGCTTTACCTCCTTGACAAACCACTGGCAGAAAGCAGGGGAGATCCATTCTCTGGCATGAATGCCACAGTCCATGAAGATTGCAGGTTTGGTGGAGCCAGAGCTCTTTCCAATCTGTGGAAAATAGAAATTAAATACATAGAATTAAATCATTATTTTTGGTTCATTATGGGCACAAGAGTGAATGGGTTGACAAATCAGCTCCTAACATCTTCCTAGCACCACATCACTTATGTATGCTTTATAATTTACCCTAAATGCAAAAGAGTAGTCACTAGATACAACTACTTAAAAAAAATAAGGATGCTGTGCAAATTGTAAATAAAACAGAATGCAAATTATTTAACTGAAGATATAAATACAAGTAATCCAATGTTGACAATATTATAGTTTTTGAAATGTTAATGCTCACATGGAAACACCAGGAACATCCCACAACTAAATAGATTTAATGCAGTGAACAAGAAGCTTCGGCAGCATCTCCTGTGCCTCGCAATCTCTTCAGTGCTACAGAATGTGTCCAGGCACCTGAACTCACATGTTGGGGATTAATTATGGCAAATTGTGTGAGACTTGTTCTAGTTGGTTCAGGCCCACACATAGCTATGTCACTGTTCTAGGAAAGTCTTTCTTTTATCAGCATGTCAATGCCAAACCACATTCTGCATATATTACAATTAGGGATGTGCCTATACAATATTCAGTATCGGGATCGATCCAATTCTGGCCTAAATTGCTGGATCGGATATCGGAAAGGAAGAAAACATGCAATCTGATCCATTAAATATAAAAAATTTTCAACATGCCGTAAGCCAATGCAGCTTTTTCGCATAGGACTGGCAGGCATCACGTGATAGAGCGATTGTTGTGAGAGGCCTGTAAACATGTCAGTAGTGTGGAGTTACTTCACAGTCAACGAAGAAAACAGCAAGACCACCGAGTGTAATTTGTGTAATGCTACTGTCTCATGAGGTAGTAGCGGTGTTGGAAACTTTAACTTTTATTTATATTTTTTATACTGGAAAACTTTTTATACAAGTGTTAAATTTTGTATAGAGCGTTGAACTTCAGGTTTCATGTGATGATAAAAGATTGAACTGACAGCCATCTTAATACTAGTTGAGGGTCACAAAAAGCCATGTTTGCACTACTTTCATTTTGAAAATTACTTTAGATCCTTATATTTAAAGTTTTGCTTTAAGTTTTAAAATTTCAGGATAAATTTCTGAATAGTGTTGACCAGCTAAATGCTGTGAAAAGTTATGTTTAAATAAAAAAAATCAATACTGGCAACTGAACTGTGTTTTGGATGTAATGTATTTCTTGCAAATGAGTATAATATAATAAAGTTACTTTGACTGTTGACTTATGTAAAAGGCACCCAATGTTTTTTTTTCTTTTTCTTTCAAAGCAATTATTTTTTCAAAACATCGGATTAGTATCGGTAGATACCCAAATGTAAAATATATGTATTGGTATCGGACCTAAAAAAGTGATATCATGCCATCCCTAATTACAATCACATGACTCCATACCAAGCCTTCCTTCCAAGTCTTTCATGTCATGCCTACCAGCTGATGAAGTCCTGTTTTCTGACATTCCCACCAACTGAAGAATCTTTTTTTTTTATCAGTGCTGCTTGCCAGCTAGCTACCTGCTCTCACTGCTGCTATCTGCCCTGATTGCCAGAGCTTGGTGCTGCAGGAAGACCAGCAGCTTACTTTTACTGCCATTATCTGCCATGACTACAGATGACAGTCTGTTTTCTAGTATGCTGTTCAGTGGCTAGCTGTCTAATATCTGCATTGCTATCTGCCATGCCTTATGTGCCTGTTGACTAAGGGAGCATTTTTTTTTACTGTCGCTGCTTGGTGACTAGCTGCCTGCTGTAAATGCTACTATCCATGTTATCCCCAGATACTCAGCACTACTCACTGGCTGGCTACTATCACTACTGCTATCTGTGCTTTTCTGTAGCCCAGAAAAGCAATTAATATTATCAATTATAATTTTTGTGGAAAAAAAGTGGAAAAAAAAGACAAAACAGAAATTAATGTAATTTTTCAGTTCCCAAACTCTTACAGAATGTGGTTAAAAGAAGAGTTGATGATGAAAACGGTGCTAAACATGCCCCTGCTTCAAATTTTGAATAATTGTCAAATAAATAAATTAATTAATTAAATCAATAATTTGGTTTGTTGTCATTGTATTATTTTCAATTACATATAGTTATTAAATTATTTGCCCATCAATACAATATGGTTTTACAGGTTGAACAGTCCCCTGACTATTTTGGAAATGTTGTTGTATAGCCAAAGAGAGCTGAATGAATTTAAAAGAATATTTTAACCGAGAAGTTAATTAAACCCACATAAAACTGTATAAAAACTAATAGAAATGAAAGAAACCAAATATAGCTGAAGCAAACTGAAAAGAGCAGATAAAAAATACATTAAATTGAATAAAACTGCATAGGGCCAAATAGATAAAGTCAAATAGATTCAAGAGAGCTGTATAAAATACAAACAGAACTGAATAAAGCTGAATAAAAACATTTATAGAACTGACTAAAACTGAAAAAGCAGACTATAGCTGAAAACTAAATAATATTTAAGTTAAAATTCCAGTGATAGGTATCCAGCAATATTGAGTGGGGTAGGTGAGGTGGGATGTATGACAGTGAGTTCTGGCCTTAAGCAGGTGCATTGCTCGACCCTCGTAGGTGTTTCCGATGGTCATTTGGCTGATGATGGTAGGGTTGGCCGAGGTGATAGAGGAGATCCAGCCCTCGATCTGAAATATACACAATCAGAATAAAAAGTCCACAAAGGCCAGATGTTATATATTTTTTTTTCCTTTTCGACATTCAAGCGTTTTATGAGACATAAAGGCACCCTGACCAACTATGTTCTCATCCTTAAAAAATTTTCAAAGAAAAGTTGAATTTCCCTTTAAAGTTTGAAAATAGCCTACCGTTGACCAGTTGTTGTACTTTGTGTAGTCATGAGACCTGGTGTGCATCTTGTTGTCCATTTGATTGTTCACAGCAATTTGTAGATCATCAATCAACACCCTGCATCACAAGAGAGACCTAAGTTAGTAGTAAACATGCTTATAGCAGTTCAATATCTCATCCTCACGGATATTAAAAAATCTCACTTTAGAGCAAACTATTCTCAGCACACAGCTTTTTTATTTACATATTTATTTATGTATTTTACTTCCCATTATAATAAAAAAAAAACAATTTTAGTTAAGAATCTTAATTATATTTAGAATTAAATCGTAGTTTTTATGTCATGTTTACTGCTATGTATGTCTCATTGAATGTTAATGCATTTCAGCCTGGTATAGAGTCAGACCATAACAGCATATGGGAAGCATACTAAAGATGAAAACATGACAGCATTAAGGCAAAACATAAAAAAGGCATTAACATCAACATTGTGTTCTGTTCTATCTTAATATATTTGTGTTAATTAAGGTGTTCATTAAAGGAGAACACAGTGTTACTCAATTAATTTATGGTGTTAATATTGTGATATTTTCAAATGATTGGTTTGTTTCTCATGAAATATAACACAATTCAAAATGTATCTTACATTGTGGATTCTGTCAAACTATTTGCCATTAAACAGAGCATAAATGGAGAAACAAGGTATTGACATGCTCTTGTTTCTCACTCTCCCTACCAATGTAACATGTTGATACAGACTGGTATCACTCCTTCCTTTCCTCTCTAAAATTCTTGAACATGTAGTCTATAATCAATTGTCCCTCTTTCTTACATAGAACCAGCTCCAGGACCCCTACCAGTCAGACCTCAAATCGGCGCACTCAACCAAAACTGTCCTTGGAGGAGTTATTGATAACTTCCAGGCAGCTTTTCATCGGTTCTGATTCTTCTGGACCTTTCAGCGGCCTTTGACAAAGTCAACCACAAGATCCTCCTGTCAGTCCTCAGCAACCTTGGAATCGCTGGTTTATAATGGAAATAGTTCGAGTCTTATCTGGAGGATCACTCAGGTAACATAGAACAGATATCCTTCCACTCCATGCAGGCTCTCCACTGGTGTCCCTCAAGGCTCTGTGCTGGGTCCTCTTCTCTTTTCATTGCATAACCATTCTTTTGATGATATTATAAGTACTTCTCATGGTTTTCCTGCCACTGCTATGCTGATGACACTCAACTAATGCTTTCCTTCCCCCGTTCTGACACTTAGGTTTCCAGTTGTATCTCGTGATGTCTGACAGACATTTCTTCTTGGATGACATCTCACCACCTGTACCACAATCCTAGCAAGACTGAGCTGCTTTTCATCCCTAAAACGGCTGGCCCTCACCATGATCTTCCTATCTCATTTCATAACTCCTCAATTGCTCCATCTGGGGATACAAGGAGCCTTTGTGTGATTCTGTATGACCAGCTATCATTCGCATCCCATATCGCAAACCTGGGCTTGATTACTGCAACTAACTCCTTGCTGGTTTTCCTCTGTGGGTCATCAGGTCCCTTCTGTTGATTCAGGATACAGCTGCTTGTCTTCAATCTTCCAATGTTCACCCACACCATTCAACTTCTGTGCTCTCTTCTGTGGCTTCATGTAGCTGCCTGCGTCACGTTTTAAACTCTCATGCTTACCTACAAAGCTAAGAACAGACCAGCCCCTCCCTACCTTATGGAAATGGTCAAGAGTCGGACTGCACCTTGAGCCCTTCAAGCTTGACTTGACTTGCCGTCCCTAAAGTCACATAGAGGACTAGCGTCAAGACTCTTCTCTGTCTTGGCACCTAGATGGTGGAATGAACTTCCACTGGCTGTTCGAACAGCAGACTCAAACACATGCTGAAGACCCATCTCTTTGTCACCCACTTAGAGTACTAATTAGAGTACTAATCTAAGTGCTCACCAAAACATGTTTTTGCACTTATACTGCACTTTCTTTATAGGTATGAGCACTGACTAGTTTTTTTTTCCTTCTAGGTTTGAGCACTAGATTGTACTGGGTATTTCACCTACTACGTTTTGTTCTTTCTAGGCATCTGCACTGGCCCTTTTTGTGACAAGTGTCTGACCTCTAAGGGAATTTGGACCCTAACTTATTTGTACTAGCTAGGATACACTTTCTGTCTGAACACTAAGCACTTTTGTGAGTCGCATTGGATAAGAAAATCTGCTAAATGCTGTAAATGTAAATATAAATGTTGATGAGGCCTGGTGAAGTGAAATAACTCTTTTTGGTTACCAGTATTTGTGGCTGCAGCTTTGCCAAAATGTGCAACTTCATAATTTCCTGTTACTCCTCAAAGTGGAGGAAAACATGACTAACATGAACCCTATAGTAATCTCTAATAAGCCCTAATTGTTTCCCTATATGTGTTTCTGAAGTCAATAAATATGTAGGTTCTGGTGGTTCTTACTGCTGCAACAGGTAGTGTTGCAGGCACATAGCTCCAGGGACCTGGAGTTTGTGGGTTCAATCCCACTCCGTGTGACTGTCTGTGAAGAGGTGTGTTCTCCCTGTGTATGCCTTGGTTTCCTCCCACAATCAAAATACACATGTTGCTAGGTGGCGACTCAAAAGTGTCCATAGGTGTGAGTCTGTAAGTGAATGTCTGAGTGTGTGTCACCCTGTGAAGGACTGGCGCCCCCTCCAGTGTGTGTTCTTGCCTTGCGCCCAGTGATTCCGGGTAGGCTACGGACCAACCGTGACCCTGAATTGGATAAGCAGTTACAGTCAATGAATGAATGAATGAATGGTGGTTCTTACTCATATTCCATGCCGGTCTGATCCAGCATGATGTAGACCATATCAATATGTGAGGCAGGAATATGGAGGTCAACATCAATGTCAATAGTGACCATCTCAGCACTGTCTGGGCTCCAGAAGTCCACCTGCATAGGGCAGTAGACAAAAACATATGTACCTGTGAATGCATGAACAAAAAGTAAAACCTACTAAAAGTAAAACCCCAAAGATTTTGGCTGTAGGGACATACTAAAGCCATTTTTTTTCAGTATTAACACATCCAAAGAAAATACTTTATTCTAGATTATTTTGGATCCCTCAATACATTCCTTTTAACTGCCTGGTTATTGTCATGAATTGTGATCAGTTTTTATGTCATAACAATATGAATACATACATTTACTTTATTCAGTAATACTTTCTACAAAACTAATATTGTATCCACAGAGACACAGTATGATGTGTGCATCCTTAACGTCATCTCAGTGTCGGTTCTTATATTATGGAGCCTGTGGAACTTAAGGTTGCACTCTTCCTTATTTGTTTTCCCTTCCACCCTAAAGGTCATTTTAGGATGCAGACTGCAACTTTTATGCCCAACTGTTTAGTTCTACCTTAAATGGATCAGTTTATAATGATAATAATTATAATAAGTATTATAAACCAGGTTCGTATTTGAATATTCTGTTCCACTTTAAAAAGAAGACTGTGTGGCTGAAGATACCTTTCCTCATTTTCTTTGCTTACACACACAAACCTCAGTTTACAAATTAAATTTTTACCCAAGCACCTGTACTTTTGTAGTTAAATTGGCCTTTTTCTTGTAGTCTTGATAGGATCTAAAATGGCTCTAAAACACACACACACACAGTACTGTGCAGAAGTCTTAGGCACCTAAAATAATTATATATATTTAAACTAATGCCTGCTCTTTAAGTGTGGTCCTTGTATAAGTTTATATATAATCACAGTGAATACAAATAAATAGTAATAAAAAACAAATAAGAAATATTTTTTTTTCAATAAAGTAGTAGGTGTGAGTTTGAAGAGCTTTGTTTTGTTCAGATGCTCCTTGATTGAATGAATTTAAATCATTATTTTAAAAGCTATGTAAAACTAGGTATTGGATTGGATTTAAAGTTCCTGGCCATTTCTGAAGCTGCTTTACAATATACACATATAGTAAATCACATTTCATTACTCTGAATTTATGTATTCTATTATGTAGTTTCTGGATTTATGTTTGATATCTGTGTGGCTTGGCAACAAATGCTTACCCAAACCCAAACAAATTAATTAAGGTTCATCGTGTATTTTCTTCTTTTTAATATTGACACTGTACCATTAGAATTTTATTATTATCACTACTTAACTGTAGTAAAATCACACTGCAAAAAAAATTTGTGTCTGATTCTGGAATGTACCTTCATGCTGCTGGCCAGCTCCTTGATAAATAACACATGTTCATTTATCACAGGTTTCAGACGAAAGACTTTGTCTCTGGAAGAAATAAATTAGATGCTATAAGTTAAAGTCTGAATGGTTAGAGAAAAATAGATAGCTGCAATATTTATTACTAGTATTTTTACTATTTTCAGTAAATTAAGCTCCCAAATATTATTTATTTTTATATAAAAGCCATGAGTCAAAAGAAAAGAGTTACCCCTCATAATGGGCCATCTCACAGAGAGCGATGGTGACCACTGTGAACAGCAGAAGGACCTTCATGTTGCCTGTGTGGCCAGTTGATTTCCTCAGGTCTGCTTTTATAACCCCAAGTTTTCAAGGTTTGTCCAATCACTGAGGACCTGTCTAACAGTGCTTACAGCAATATGTGGTCATTTTAGATTTTGGGTGTGATTTAGGGGGAGGAGTGGTGGATATTCAATGATTAACACAGAAAAATAGTTATAGATATCTCCCAGAAAGAATGCAAGAAAGAAAAATAGAATGGAAAAGAGAGAGAGAGAGGGCGGGAGGTTGAGAAAAAAAAGAGAGTGAGAGAGAGAGCACTTTAATCCAAGGTTACGTTAAGACTGTGATGGAATTTTCCACATCCACAATTTTTCTTCTCTCCCTCTCTTTTCCATTCTTTTTTTTAACTATATTTTTATCACTCTATTTTTGTCTCTCTAATGTTTTCTCTACACAATTAAAGCTGCAGCCAAATTTTTCTTTTAAATGAGAAGCAGTGTTATTCCCGAATGTGAAAGGGACAAAATCCCTTCAATGTCTGTTATAGTAATTCTAAAAACAGAGTGGTAGGATAGGTTTTTGTCAAAGTTTTTTCTGGTCATGTCACACAATCTTTACATACTTGCATCACTTGCACAGTCTCTGAAAGTGGATTTGGCTCCTATTGCTGCTGAGCAATTGTGGTTTTTACTGATGGAACTAAACATAATATCTAGCGTAAACATCTAGATGTCAGAAGAGCAAACTCCTTCCTGTGCTCCTTCACCCATTGTCAAACCAAAGAAACATGGATTGCTGGTTAAGAGACTTTTCCAACCAAAAGACAGCAAGTTCTTATCTACAGTTGATGTTGAAAGACCTAAATATTTTTACATAATTTGAGAGATCTTGTTTGATAATATTCTTACAAACTTTGGCACAAAGTGGTAATACACATACCATCTTTACTTGCAAGAACTGAGCTTCTTTTGGATGCTCCTTTCGTACTAAATCATGATACCGTTAACTTTTCTTAAATTTTGATGTTGTGACAAAGAGCACAGTAGTTGCTTTGGATGTTCCTGATAGCCTCCAGTCCCAAGCCAGTTTTCAATTAAGCCATGGTTGCCCTGGTTGCCCATGATTGCTGGGGTTTTTCTTGCAAAGCCATAATTAGTGGTGTTTTGTCAGTCCTTGCAGAGCTGTTAGGTCCCATTTATATCATGTTATATATATATATATATATTTTTTTTTTTTACTTTTTCTGTGAATATACCCTTAAAATGAAAAATCTGATTGGAAATTCAATAATATTGATCTCATTTGAAAAGGAGGTTAATCTACCATTTAATTAAAATTTTATTTAAAAATGTATTTAATTGTGTATTGGGGCGGCACGGTGGCGCAGCAGGTAGTGTCGCAGTCACACAGCTCCAGGAACCTGGAGGTTGTGGGTTTGATTCCCGCTCCGGGTGACTGTCTGTGAGGAGTTGGTGTGTTCTCCCCGTGTCCGTGTGGGTTTCCTCCCACAGTCCAAAAACACACGTTGCAGGTGAATTGGCAACTCGAAAGTGTCCGTAGGTGTGAGTGTGTGAGTGAATGTGTGTGTGTCTGTGTTGCCCTGTGAAGGACTGGCGTCCCCTCCAGGGTGTATTCCCGCCTTGCGCCCGATGATTCCAGGTAGGCTCTGGACCCCCCGCAACCCTAAGTTGGATAAGCGGTTACAGATAATGGATGGATTAATTGTGTATTACCACAAAGCAGTTTTTAATGTTGTGTAATTCTGATCTGTAATAGATGGTTTGTGATTTAAAAACTTCTGAATGTAACAAGGGTTTTTCATGCTGGCTTGCTTAAAATGTCTTCTTTAAACAAACTAAGTAATCTAATTTGATTAGAAATAACGACGATAAGTTTTTGATACAGTGTGATGTTTGGCAGCAAATGTTTGACCTTGAATAAAACTAGAATGCTTTCTACACAAACACAGAGCTGCATACAGTGGTGCTTGAAAGTTTGTGAATCTTTTAAAATTTTACAATATTTTTGCATACATCTGGCCTAAAATTCCATATTTTCTCCTTGATAAAAGTAAATAAACCAAACAATCAAACAAACAAGACAAAATTCCATTCCAATATTACATATCTTTGAGTGGTATATATGTAAATCTTTGCTTTTACCCACTTGTGCAGCAACTGCAACTAATTTTCTGGTCAGTGTTCTGCAGCTTGGATGAATTTTCGCCCACTCCTCCATACAAAGAGAGCTTTAACTCTTTTGTGCTGTTTTCATGAACTGCTGTTTCAGGTTCTTCTACAACATTTCTATTGGATCAAGGTTAGACTAATGATTTGGCAAATCCAGATTTAGCCCAATGACAGATGTCCTGACATTTTCTTTTAGAATATTCTGGTATAATTCAGAGTTCATTGTTTCATCAGTGATGGCAAGCCGATGTGCCCAGATGCAGCAAGCTGGAATGCAGTGGAATGCAGAGAAAGACCTTTATTTGCTTTGTTACACACCTTGCTCTTGGCATGTTCTTTGTTGGTTGACCAGTTCTGGGGAGGGTAACAATGGTTATGTCATAAATTTTTTTCATTTGTACACAATTTGTCATACTGGATGGGTGGAGACCAAACTCTTAAGCAATTGTTCTATAACCTGGATGAGCATCTACCTCTTTCTGAGGTCCACAAAAATCTCCTTTTTTCATGCCATAATACTTTTCTACAAATGAGTTGTGAGGACCAGACTCTGATAGATCACTGTTCTTTAAATAAAACAGGGTTCATATCTTATTGTCTTCCCATTGATTAAAAATCAATTTGTCTCATTTGTTTTAGTTTAGTCTCTCGCTACTTTTAGGACTTCATTAAATAAGTTTTATGTCAGATTTGCAGAAATATAGAACATACAAAAATGTTCACAATATGTCAAGCTCCACTATATGTGTAGGACAGTTTGAAGTTTCAACTTTATTATTTAATGACTTTATTCTGCTACACCTTTTGCTTTTCCACTTTATTAGTGAGACATTCTTGTTCACAGACAGATGCTGTAAGCTATATATTACAGAGCACTAATTTAGTAGTCTTCTATGAAGTGCTGATGTAAGAATGATTTCCAAACTTCCAAAAGTTTTATCAAAACTTTTTACAAAGGTTGTGGTCACCAACTGTCATCAAATTCTTCCAAATATATAATTTGGATAATCAAGGAATTCTGAAGACAATATTCAGATATATCATATGGGGTCAGTTAGTGTTGGAGCTAAAATAGAAAGTCAGTCATAAAATTATGATGAGCCCCAGTAAAACTGACACAAATTCTGCATGTTATGGGTCACAAAGCAATGGATCAGTGGTCAATAGCTATTCCTACATCTCTGATCAAAACTCTCTTTTGAAGGCATAGATGAATAGAAGAAGGTCATTTGTATATTTTTCTGTGTTTTCATATGCTAGGTTTTTGATTCTTCAAGTGGCTTGTTATTATGCCCCATAACTTTCTTGCTACTAGACAGATGCAGTAACTCTGTAAGACAATGTAGACATCTTGTGACCCTCCACTGAATCAGACCCACAGTGCAGTAGCCTCAGGAGGTTCTTGCGAAAGTTATATCCCACAAAGCCATAGAGGATGGGGTTGACACAGCTGTTGAAATAGGCGAGGCAGATGCTGAAGGGCATGGCAGTGTCAATAATGTCCAGAACACTGCAGTTCTTCACCACCCCCAACATGGCCATCAGCTCCATGAAGTGGAAAACCTGGTGAGGGGCCCAGCAGATAAAGAATGCTAACACTGCAGCTGCTAACATGCGTAATGTCTCATCCTCTCTGGAGTGAGAACTCTTCCTTAGCAGGCCGCTGGTGCCAATAAGGGCACGGCCCATCAAGCAGTAGCAGGTTATGATGATAAAGAAGGGTACGAGGAAGCCCAGTACACTCTTCAGGATGCTGAGGGATACCAGCAGGTGGGGCTTGTCATTGCTGTGCAGGATGCCACATGCTGTGGACATGTGGTTCTCAATCTTGTAGACATCTCGACTCATGGCAGTGGGGACACTAAGCAAGAAAGCAAAGACCCACACCAGGACGCAAGTGACCCGGGCATAGAACAGGGTCCGGCGTTGCCTGGAGCGGAAGGGATGCACAATGGCCAGATAACGGTCTATGCTAAGTGCAGTAAGAAAAAAGATGCTAGTATATAAGTTGAAAATGACCAGCCCAGCACTAGCTTTGCATAGGAAGCTACCAAAAGGCCAGTGGTAACCAGTAGCCGTAAAGATAGCCCACATGGGCAGTGTGATTAAGAAAGTCAAGTCTGACACAGCTAAATTGAGCACAAATACATTAGCTACTATATTTAGTTTCATGTAACGGTAGATGATGACCACCACCATGCTATTTCCCACCATCCCTATAACAAAATTGAAGGTGTAGACAACAGGAATGAAGGTGAAAATGAAGTTGTGTCTTCCAGACATGTTGCAGTGCAGTTGCACACCTGATGTCAAGTTATTCATTTCTGCTTTTTATATTCTTCTTTCCTTTCAGTATTCATAAGGTCCCAGGGTATTAAACAGTGGGCTGCACTGGATCTGAGCTGTATCCACCTTAGGGTAGGGGGTGAGCTTCTGTATATTCTATAAAAAAAAAAAAAAACAACAAAATTGTCAGTCACTGCCTCAAAAAAAGTAGACATCATTACCATAGTCATGGGTCATAAATGCCTGCCCCAACCAATTGGTCAGGAACCAGTTCAGGTTGTGTTTAGACCCTTCTCATTAAAAGCATAATGAAATAAAATTTCCCCATGTTTTTTTTCCGTTAAATGTGATTTTATTAAAAGCAGATATTGTATTTACCTCACTATCTAAAGTGGCCTTTTGAAAATGTGGTAAATGCATGGTCACAAAGCTGTTCCCAGCCGTCGGCTAAAAAACTAAATGGGGTGAATATATCGGTACAATATTCCTTATGTCTGGTGCTCTAATGAAGACAGCATGCTACAGAAGGTGATTTTGTGGGGTTTTTCTTTTAACTGCCACATTAACTATTTTGAGTTCCAGGTGAGAGAGAGAGAGTGTGTGTGTTTGTGTGTGTGTGAGAGAGAGAGAGAGAGAGAGAGTTTGTCACGTTTCATTGTGGATGCTTGTTCTCAGCATGTGAACTCCTAATCAGCGCACACCTAAACAAACAGGTCACCAGGGGTCCAGGCAGTGATGGAAAATTTTGAGAAAACTCCAACATGATTTGCTATTGAAAATGAGCCTCCAGCTTCATTTTAAGGATGTACAATTAAAGGGTGTAATGAGAAATGTGGAAAAAATGTGCAATAGCCTACTGGCAATAACATAAAGAGAAAATCTTTAACATCTTTAAAACCACAACAATGTAATAAAATTTTATTTGAATTACAGGGGATGACTAATCACTGTGACACTGGTTTCTTGCTTGTGTGTACACTATATAAATACATACGACTGCTGAGAGGGTCTGTTTAAATTTAAGGTTGTAACAAGGTGCTTTTCTTTCATGTTGACCACAAAAGAGCAAATTGCAGCAGCTGTAGCCTGGTAATATCAGATCAAGGTTATAATTTATTGTAATTCATGATGAAATGTTTATAGTCTCCTCTTATAAATATATTCAAACCCTGTTATGTGATATATTATATTTTTGGCTTTATTATATTCCTTGGTGTGTCATAATATTTAGCTGTTTTCATGGTAAAATATATGTTTTACAGCCACAATATACAACAGCTCGAGTGACGTGTTACCTTAAAATTAACACAAGCCTAGGGCCTGCCTTCTAGAGACAAGTCAGCACTCTATATATCTTTTTGGTGTTCAGTTAATTATGATACGTAGATGTGGTCACAGTCAAAACCTACGGCATTATTTTAATGCCAAATGCTATAATCATAGTTTTATGAAAGTAATATTTATGGGTAACAGACATAGATTTATTGTTTATGTACAAATTATATAGATGCAGAATATATAGATTAATTACATAGATTAAATATATAGATTTTCAATACCCGCGCTCAAGTGTTTACTGACAATGCTCAGATTTGAGACTGCTGAGCTCAAGTTTACCTTGGGTGCTACAATCAACACTGTGCTCATAGATTTTCAGCACAAAATCACTGCCATAAATCCTCAGCAAATCAGAAGGGGTAATTCTTCTGCTGTCACTCCTTATTTTCATTATTGGAGAAAAGCATGCTGAAGACAACCACATCTGCATCCTGTTTCAGCATTGACAAATAAAATAGCATCAGGTTTTGATGAATATGAAAATATTATGCTGCTGCTGTCATACCAGAGCCCAGCTGTTGGGGGGAAAATGGTTAGAGCACGGCTGACAAGATGTGTGAAGTGCTGTTCTCTACCTGGTGTAAAATGTCTCAGCAACAGCCTGTTGTTGTCTCCATTGCCTTCCATGCAGGTCATGAAATTTCCCTGGAAGGATGAAAAAACTAAATCAGGAAAGGTGAGTCTGGAGTCTGTGGAGATGGGAGTGAGAGGCCTTGTATTCATAACTACACTGACTATTGCCATTAACACTAGAATGACTAAAACTATGAAAGGTAAATCATGATGCCTTTAGCAGATAGCAGTCTTAATTGATGATACACAGTGCATTTTATACACCAACCTCACATCCACAGACATCTTGTACAACATTGGAAATATCAAACACAAAAGAAGGAGCTAGCAAAAAAGTTTGTTTTATAGCACATCTCATACATAGTTTCAAATCAAATTTATTTATATAGCGCTTTTCACAACTGTTGTTGTCACAAAGCAGCTTCACAGAATTCCAGTAAGACAAAGATTTGACATGAAATGTAAAAACAAATGTAAAACCCTCAAGTGAGCAAGCCAGGGGCGACAGTGGCAAGGAAAAACTCCCCCAGCTGAGGAAGAAACCTTGGGAGGAACCAAGGCTCACAAGGGGTGACCCATCCTCCTCTGGTCAATCTACTGGTGATGATAGTTAGTAGTCCATGAGAACTTCAGTGTAGGGACAGCTTCAAGGCACTTGGTGGTTGCTGGAGCGTGGGCAGCTGAAGGCATGCATCAGGAGTTCATCTCCATGCATATACAGTAGTCAGCCAAAAGGGCAATGGTAAATTCACAGAGGGTGGCACAATAGCGAAAGTAGGTAGTATCGCTTTCACACAGCTCCAGGGTCCTGGGATGGAGAATGTGGGTTCGAGCCCTGCTCCGATTGATAGTCTGTGAGGGGTTTCGTGTGTCCTCCCAGTCCTATTCTTGCCTTGCACCCAGTGATTCCGGGTAGACTCTAGACACCCTGAACTAGCTAAGCAGTATATATATATATATATATATATATATATATATATATATATATATATATATATAGATAGATAGACAATTAGTTTTATCACTAATTAGGAGTTTTACCAAATTTGGCCACAACTTTCTCCCAGAATTCACTCTTTTTACAAAGTCTTAGTGACATATTAGCAGCTGTAATCAGAAATGCAAACAGTGTGTAACATAGTCTGTCTTATATTTCCTCTCTCTATTGCCCCCACGTGTTATTTTTATTCATTAAAGCTTGAGTCTGATTCTAAAACTCTTCCTGAACTCGCTTGCTAATTTTGACAGTACATATACATACACTCTGTGTGTGTGTACAGTTGTGTTCAAAATAATAGCAGTCCAATTTGACTAACCAGATAATCACTGTTTTTGGTATAAATTATATTACCACATGACAAACAATGACAATAACAGTTCGTGCAGTAGATTCTTAGAAAACCAACAGACTCAGCATTCATGATATGCATGCTCTTGAGTCTGTGTATTTGCATAATTAATTGAAAGGGGTGTGTTCAAAATAATAGCAGCGTGGAGTTCAATTAGTGAGGGCAATCATTCTGTGAGGAAACAGGTGTGAATCAGGTGTCCTTTATTTAAGGGTGAAGCCAGCACATGCTCTACATGCATTTCTCCTTGAAAGCCTAAGAAAAATGGGTCGATCGAGACATTGTTCAGAAGAACAGCGAGCTTTGATTATAAAGTTGATTGGAGAGGGTAAAACCTATAAAGACGTGCAGACAATAATTGGCTGTTCAGCCAAAATGATCTCCAATGCTTTAAAATGAAGAGGAAAACCAGAGAGACGTGGAAGAAAACGGAAGACTACCATTCGAATGGATCGAAGAATAGTCAGAATGGCAAAGGCTCAGCCAATGATCAGCTTGAGCCAATGAGCTAAACTATTAGCAAGAAGTCCCCGCAAAGTCCCACTGTTAAAAAAAAGACATGTACTGAAGCGGATACGATTTGCCAAAGAACACATCAACTGGCCTAAAGAGAAATGGAGAAACATATTGTGGACTGATGAAAGCAAAATTGTTCTTTTTGGGTCCAAGGGCCGCAGACGTCAGACGACCCCCAAACTCTGAATTCAAGCCACAGTACACTCTGAAGACATTGAAGCATGGTGGTGCAAGCATCATGATATGGGCATGTTTCTCTTACTATGGTGCTGGGCCTATTTACCGCATACCAGGGATCATGGACCAGTTTGCATATATCAGAATACTTGAACAGGTCATGTTGCCTTACGCTGAAGAGGAAATGACCTTGAAATGGGTGTTTCAACAAGACAACGACCTTAAACACACTAGTAAACGAGCAAAATCTTGGTTCCAGTCCAACAAAATTGAGGTTATGGAGTGGCCAGCCCAATCCCCAGACCTTAATCCGATAGAAAACTTGTGGGGTGACATCAAAGATGCAGTTTCTGAGGCAAAACCGAGAAATGCAAATGAATTGTGGGATGTAGTCAAAGCATCCTGGGCTGGAATACCAGGTGACAGGTGCCAAAAGTTGGTTGACTCTATGCAACACAGATGTGAAGCAGTTCTAAAAACTGTGGTTATTCAACTAAATATTAGGTTAGTGATTCACAGGAATGATAAATCCCCAAAAAAGAGTACTTATTTTGAGTTAGTAAAGAGAAATGCAGATACTGCTATTTTTTTGATCAGCCCAGTGTTCATTTTTTGGTATTTTCTGTAAAGTAGTTAAAAATTATTTAAATTTCTCTTCATGTTTTGATTTGGAAAACAGTATGCAATGTTGCCAATGCATGGAAATAAAAATTGCTATTAAGATTTTGTGCTTAACTAATGTTTTTAAACACACTGCTATTATTTTGAACACAACTGTATATACAGTATGGTGCAAAAGTTTTAGGCACCAGAGATTATGAGATTTAAAAAGCTATTTATCTGAACAGTAAGTGTTTATTTGCTAAAAACAAACAAACAAACAACAGATAATGCCCAACATTAAAAAAAAAACAAATAACATTATTTTGTGTGAATGTGTGATATTCTGTGTGAATGTGTTGGTTTAATTTGTCCAAATCTCTCCTCGTTGTAGTCCATATTATTTGAGGTTATCATCCAACACCTAGTTTGACTGATTAATAAATAATGATTTTAAATAACGTGTGCTGTTGATTTAACAAATTCATGCAATCAAGGAGAATCTGAACAAAACATTGTTCTTCAAACACACTCACACATACTATTTTATAAAAAAAAATCTTATATATCTTATTTGTTTTATATTATTATTTTTTGTATTTACTGTGATTATATATAACTTTATACAAGCACAACGCTTAATGTGAAGGCATTAGTTTAAATATATATTATTATCTTAGGTGCCTAACTGTACTGTATATATATATATATATATATATATATATATATATATATATATATATATATATATTACAAAGTCATGTTACCTTGGGGAACAGCTTGGGAATGCTCACACCTGTATAAGATGTGAAGTGTTATCTTTGAACATTGGCCAGTGTGCTCATGGCAAGGTGATGTGAATTAGCAGGGTTTTAACAAGTTATGATAGTGGGTGCCAGACGGATAGGACAGTCCATTTATGAAGGATCCACAGTGTCACGTGTACTGGGAATATATCATAGAACCTATTCCTAGTAAAATCAGAATCCATTACTGTGTCTGAAACTGTGCCCTATTCCCTACATAGTGCACTATACACATTATAGAAATAATACTTCTACACCCTGACAGTGCACTAAATGTTAGACAAGAATACAAATGTATTAACTGACAAATTATACATTTTTGAATGAAAGGTTATTTTATGACCTACATTGTGCATTACATAGGAAGATATTTGAATTTAAGCCTGTATGATTTTTTTGTATGATGTGAAAGTAGAGGTTTGGGCATTTTTATTATTAACATGTCATATGATCCAGCATTAAGACCTATCAATCTTTAGGTATATTTACATATACAGTATAGTATATGTCAAGAACAAAAACATCTTTCTTAAAATATATAGGATTTCATTTACAAACACAAATATGATATGACCATATCATTTGAAATACATTTTACACAGATTGTTTTTTTTTTTATTGCATTCTTAAGAATATAACCCTAACCATCTCCTTTTTTTCCTAAACGTAGTGTCCATTCTCTCATCTCCACTGTCCAAAAGATTTTTATTGTAGTTCTACAGTTATAGATTGTGAAACAAAATAAAATGTGCAATTATTTTTCATTGTACAACTTACAACGAAATGTGTCTTCTGCCATCTGTGGTAGTGAACACACGCACACTACTCTAGTCTATCTGTTGCACTGCATGCTTTGTTTGTCCCCTTTCACCATATTATATAATGTCAAGATCTTCACCCCAGCTAACAAAATTGCAAAAATCGTAGTCGTAATTGTCTCGGCTGTAGTGCGGGGCGATAGTTCTGGCCCGAATCTGGGAAACTCTCAGCGCAGACTCGGCCGAGTGTTGTGGCAGAGGTGTGGCTCAAATGACTTGGCCCTAGTCTGGCAAGCCATATCTAAATCGCGATATCCGGACCACGACCGAGTTTGAGCCAGAAGCATGCCATAAGTGCCAGACTCTGCCCAGATCTGGCTCATTACTGGTTGCAATACAGTAGTTTATTTCTATACAACCCCACCACCACCACCCCCTTCCCTCATAAATGGATAGAATCAGGTTCATGGAGAAATTACTGCTTTGTTAAATAACAACTTACACTCTCAGAAAAAAAGGTACAATATTGGTCACTAAAGATACAACAGTGTTTAAAAGTCCAGTTTTGTTCCTTCAACCCATTAATCACTAGCTCAACATCACTGCTACTCCCTAACAAAGAATTATTTTATGTGTAATTATATTTAAAACATTACATTACACCAATCTCAGCGCTGAGATTGAGAATATATTTTAACCTACTTAGCTAGTACTTTGTCTTCTTAATGTGTTTAAGCAGTTTTATTTCTTATTTAGTTTCTTATACTAAGGGAAGCAGTTCTGTGTGACATAAAAACCCACAAAAGTGCTCACATCGTCTTGTGAAATATGCCATCAAACCGCATAATTACTAAAATGAAAATACTCATGTAAGAGCAATTGTCATATAAATTAAATATTTTCTATATCTAAAGTTAAACGGGTTAGCCTAGCTAAAGTTGTCATTTGAAAAAATGGTTCAATATATGTAAAATATAGCAATTGATAGAATTACATACATAACATTAACAATGTTAACTACATTTGGGTGATACCAAAATACTTATGTATCCAAAAATATATGGGTCAACTGAAATACTTACGGGATGAAACTGTTCCGTGAGGTCAGTGAGAGCTGCTCGCGTGCCGCGTTCACAGAAAATAGCGCAAATCTTTAGCGTCTTCTAGTCTTTTTCTTCTGTGTTGTTACAGCAGTTTGCTTCTGCCGGCTTCCAGTTTCTCATTCAGAGTTCATTAATTTAAAGCTGTCATTCCAGTCCAGTTGTCTTCAATGACTTAAATAACAATCTCCTCCCTTCAGCACGGCACAGTCTCCATATTAACCCTATTCATCATAATAATTTCTGTCTTATTATATTAACCCTATTCATCATAAGCATTTCTGTCTTTTCTGTCTCAGTCAATCAATTTTCTAAATCATTACAATATTAACAAAGCTTACCTATAACTGTATGGCATTTAACAACATTTTTTACATCGTTTTCCAGACAGTTACCAGTATTGTCTTTTATTTTTAGAAGTGGGCCACATTTGATTAATACAAAGTATTTAATAAAATGCTCTGATTAGTGTAGTGTGCTAACTGCAATGGCAATCGCTTCGCCAGCCAACAGTGCCAAAGTGTAGCCGGAATTGGGCCAGATGCAGGGTGCTGCATTCATGCTGAGCCTTAGTCATCCAACAGTGCCAACGTGCAGCCTGAATTGGGCCAGATACAGGGTGCCGAATACAGGCTGAGATGGCAGCCAGCCAACAGTGCCAACGTGCAGCTGGACCAGACATGGCGTGCTGCATTCACACCGAGATGGCAGCCAGCTGACAGTGCCGAGCCTGAGCCAGAATCGGCCCAGATATATCTTGCTAGCTGGGACAGAGCAGATATACTTTGGGTTGATGATAATTCTCTGCACTGCAGTCACATTCACTTGGTGCAGTAGTGTTAGTGTGTTGCATTTGTACTAGTGGATCAGACACAGCAGTGCTGCTGGAGGTTTTAAACACTGTCCACTTAGCCCACTTTCTTAGACACACCCATCTTGTTGGCGCACCTTGTAGAGATCAGTAAGTCAGAGACAATAGCTGATCTGTTACAGCACTGTTTGTGTTGGTCATCCTCTAGTCCTTCATTGAATCCTACCCACAGGACACTACTGGCTGCATATTTTTTGTTGGAATACTATTCTCAGTCCAACAGTAATGTTGAAGTTTTAAGTACAGCTCTATGATGTAAGATTACTGTCAAAAATATGCATGTGCATGCTCATCTGTATTTGTACATAAATATTTAAGTTGTACACAAAAGTCTGTTGTGTGTGTTTTGTATGAAATCAACTTATAAAATACACAATTGTAAAGACTTACACATACAACTTGAATTATTATGGGTATGACTTTTTTAAAAGATTATTACGACAGAGTTTTAGGACCACGGCATTGAAAAAAAAAATCAAGGTTTCGAGATTAAAGTCAGAATTCTGAGAATATTCTTGGAATAATTCTGAGAAAAAGTCTCAGAATAATTGAGTAAAAAAGGTCTGTATAATTTCGAGAATATAATCAGAATATGTAGAGAAACACTTGTTTCGGGTATTATTTATTATAATATGTAGACAGACAAACTAACAGTCTGTGCGCCATGAGTGAGTTGTGAAAGAAGCAGTCAGTGAAGTGAACAGAATTATTTATTATTCGCATTCACACGACATGACGACTCCGTAGGTGCAGCCCCTGACTGCGATGCATAAGGCTGTAGTTTATTGTACGAGGCTGAGCCGTAACATGATGGAGCCTCGTGGGCGCCGGAGTTCTACTCCCTCTGGATCCATCATTTTCGTGATCATTAAAGGTATCATGTTAAACTACATGTCATGGTTTCGTGCACCAATTCAGGGTTTAAATACTAATCACACTGTGGTCCTGATGTGGAAGAGAACTGAATGTTTATTCCTGAAATCTATACCATAGCATGACTTAAGCAACACACTGCATTTCACAGTTACACTGTGTGTCTGCTCCATTATACGCGGCAAATTATTCAGAGAATATTCTCAAGATTTTTTCCTCAGAATTCTGACTTTAATCTTGGAATCATTCATTCATTCATTATCTGTAACCGCTTATCAAGTTCAGGGTCGCTGTGGGCACAAGGTGGGAATACACCCTGGCGCCAGTCCTTCACAGGGCAACATAGACACACAAACACACACATTCACACCTATGGACACTTTGAATTGTCAATCCACTTACCAACGTGTGTTTTTGGACAGTGGGAGGAACCCGGAGCACCCGGAGGAAACGCACACGGACATGGGGAGAACACACCAACTCCTCACAGGCAGTCACCTGGAGCGGGAATTGAACCCACAACCTCCAGGCCCCTGGAGCTGTGTGACTGCGACACTTCCCGCTGCGCCACCATGACACCCTAATCTCGAAATCTATTTTTATTTTTTCAACGCCATGGCCCTAAAACTCCGTCATAGATTATTAACACAAATTGAAAAGTGAGAAAAAATACATCATTGGACTCACAGGCAAAATGCACGAAGCAGATGACCAATTGATTTGATATTGTGCAGAACTCTGGAAATGAGAGAGGATGGGCACAACGTCAGTGGTAGAAAAAAAATGATGATATGATGAGAGCGAATCTACAACAAGGAAGCCATGTAGCGAGGAGACTGCGTTCAGTACCCAGTGTGCTGGGCAGGAGCACAGCAGCCACTGTTTAGGGGGTGTGAGCTGGAAAGTTTGAGGCATGGAGCAGCAGCTGCCACAGGGGGAGAAAGTGAGATGATTGGGATGTGTTGGGAAAGGGAGGGTTGGGATGATGAGTAGGGACAGATGGAGAGAGGGGGATAAAGGGAGTGGTTGGGATGATGAGTAGCATCTAAATGAGTGCAATGCCTTCAATCAAGGCAGTGGGAAGAATGTGCCGATTCATAATGAATGCTTAAATATCCTGCATGCTTTTCGGTTCCAGTATTTTCAAAATGCAAACATCTTGTCAAGCACTGTAGATGAACTAGTGCCCCTGGTAATGTGCCATTTTGTAATGCAGCTTAGGTAAAAATATTAGTTTCAAAAGCAGCCCTCTAAGACAGATTGGCAAGACAGCAAGGACAGTAATAAGACATTGAGGCTAATGGCAGAGGTAGAGGTGGGGTTACACTCTCTATGCTGCTCTTAGCGGGGGGAGAAACCGAGTCTGCACTGCAGAGACTTGACGACGGCAGGTTCCCCAAACATGAGGTAGTCCTGTAGCAATGTAGCCGGAGGTGGAGTTAAGGGGAGGCTTGAAGCCATGTGCCGATGGGGGTTCACTCAGGAAGCCGGTTGCAGTGGGAGGAGAAGCAGGAGAAAGCAGAGGCCACACACGGATCTGGTAAGGGAAGTAGGTGCGGCCCCAAGTATCAGGGAATCCCGTAGCTGTTTAGCTGAAGGTGGTCCTATGAGCCAAATGCAGCATATTTGTCTGACATGGAAATTACATGAATTGTAAGGGTTTATTGAGTTAATTTTACATTTAAAACTCTTCACCCACTTGAGAGAAGGGTTGGTTTGAAGGCATCACGCTGAGGCACTGCTGACTGAGCTCTGTTAAAAAAACACCTTTTTTACCATGTTTGCATGGCAATTACCCATACACTAGTGATTGTGACATTGTTGCATAAACTTTTGAAAATATGCGACTATGTCATGAATTGCAGTCTCCTATATATGTGACTATATCACGAGTAAGTGTGAGACAGATGCTGGATAGCAAGGAGATGGCGGACCACTGTTGGCCCACTGAGGACAAAGTTAGAGGTATACTAATGTTTTGCACAGCATTTTCTGGGCGGGCCGATGGTGATTAAACAGAATTTTAGACAAAATGCCACATTTTAGCACTTTTCCATTCACAGTCCAATTTACATTTTTTTCCTTCATTAGGTTCTTTTCTTGTCCTAGTAAATAATTTTAATCCAGCACAGTGTCAACATTTTCAGCATAATCATTTTATATCAGGATTATACTCATTATTATATCTCTCATAGTGGTTGGTAATATTTGTATTAGTTTGTTTCACAGAATAAAAGTCTCTGTGAATTTAAAATCTGTTTGAGGAGATAAAAAATTAGTTATATCCTGTACACAGGACAGTAATCTGAGTGGTCCGATGGTGGACCAGCAGTGGTGTGCCAGCCTTTTTATGCCAGTGGACCGATATATGCTCGCTGTCTGTGGTACGCACAAGACTTCTGCTGTACACAGATTTGCCCAGAAGATGTTTACACTATAAGCTCATGCTCATAGCCCATGCTCATGCTCTGAGATAACTGCTGCAGTCTGAAATGAGAAGCATTCACAGAAGCAAGTCATATTGTCTAATCACAGTGTATAATCATTTTTATATCCTTTTGACAAGTGAGAAATGTGGCAAAAGCATGTGAAAGCTGTATTAGCCAAGTTGGTATATTGCACAGACATATACATTTTGTTTCAATTAAACAGGTGTTTTAAATCACTTAAGTAATTGAGTGTATGTAGTGTGTAGTATGATGCTCCATTTTGTTAGTTTGAGTATTATATGTTTTAAAATATTTTAAACAGAGTTCTTGCATTAACAGCGACACATATTTTTCTGTTTTGGATGGAAGCACAGACAATACCAATGCAGCTCTCAGAATTTTTCCATGGTGTATGAAGTAAGATTACTGTCAAAATAACACGCTTAATAACTTAAGCATTAGTGCCTTTATGTGGTAGAATAAATTGGTTTGAAATTCTCAGTGCATTCAAAAAAGCAGTGTAATTTAGCATCCTAAAAGTAGCTAAATTTAGCATGAAGCAAGCTATCAGCCATAAAAACAGATAGTGCTCCCTAGTGAGAAAAACAGCTTCCTAGGATATCTGAAGAAACATCTAGGACCAGACCTCATAGCACAACTTAAAAATTACCACTATATGATTCACCAAGAGGCACTGTGAGGAAAACAAACACAGTGAAAGGATTACTTATCGTGATTATTTGACTGACCTGACTAGACACTTAGAGATTAGAAAAGTAAGCAGAGGGTGTTGATGCACCTAGTGTTACGAAGCTCTGGACAGAGAACAGTTACCAAGTCTCTTAATAAATGCAGTAGATCTCTGTGTTTGAAAGCACTTACATAGGTGAACAAATGTTTTCCTTCATGAAGTGGAATAAATTTCCCCTTCAAACTAAATTAACTGATGAGAACCCGCAGGCATATTGTTGCATGTTGCATATCCCTTGCATGCACTTATCAGTTGCTGAGTATTTCCTCTGGTGACACGAGTTCCTCTGGTTCATATGGAACACAGGCTCAAGTAGATTTAAATTGTGGGACTGGCTTGGCCATTATATATATATATATATATATGTAGATATGTTTGAGATCATTCTCTTGCTGTCGGAAGAAGTATTGCACAATGAGTTTGGATTAATTCACTAGAACTTAAAAAGACAGGATGTTCCTGTACACCTCATAATTCTATGTCCTACTACCATCAGCAGTTACATCATTAGTGAAGAAAAGTGCACAAGTACTTTTGGCAGCCATACATGCCCAAGATATAACACACCCACCAGCACATTTCACAGATTAAGTGGTATGCTTTGAAGCATGGGCATTTCCATCACTCAGATACAGGTATCGTCTCTTCAAATTACCATTCTCCAGGAGTAATATTTTTTTGCAAACTCTAATCTGAAAAAAAAAAAATCTAATAATGTGCTTATAGGATTATATCTGGCAGTTTAGCCTCTGTTTTTCTGTTTGTTACATCTTCTGCTGGTAGCATCCTAAAGGCTGTTTTTTTTTTTACAATAATAAGGACTTTTCTGTTATCATCTTCCTTGGCCTACTTGCCCCCTTGCAATTAATTAGCTCACTAATGCATTTGTTTCACAGCCCCCAAAATTGTTTGAAACCTTAGAAGCAAAAATAGGTATCATGTGCCTGCACTACAGACAGAATGGAACACACCTGAGTAATAATAAAAACCTTTAAAGCCAAATGTCCTAAACATTATGGTGCCCTAAAATGAAGGAGGTTTTGTAAAAAAAGAGTGTTAGAATGCAAAAGATTTTGACTGTGTCTGCTGTGTCCAATCACAATGCGAATCCACCGTCCTGCTCAGATTCTGTGCAAAATCTCAGATGGAAAATGCTGACTAAGTCTTTCAGTGAGAGTTTAAGATGCTGAGAAAAAGAGAATAATACTATTATTAATTCCCTTAGGGAACTTGTTTCTCTGCATTTAACACGTACATGGTAGTGAACACACAAACACACTAGTGAGCAGTTCTTCACACACACAACCGAAGCAGTGGGCTGGCAGCCACCTCAGCGGCAGGGGAGCTGGCTCGGGGCTAGGTGCTGTGCTCTAGGGCACTTCAGCTGTGGATGAATTATTTTCCTGCTGGCATGGGAACTGAATCAGTAACCCTCCTGTCTCAAGCTTGATTCTCTAAACTAAAGGCCACAGATAAGGTGGGAAAACTGTGCCTTTTTTCTCTACATATTCTCAGAAGTTTCTGACATTGAAAATCAAAGTAATTGCAGCTGCATTTTCATGATTGTTAAAATAATAATTTTAGCCACATCAGAATACTTTTTACAGGACTCCTGAAGATGCGAGATGGCACCCCAGGGTGCTGCAGCAGTCCAGTTAAGATAGGCTGCCACAGACCACACTATCTTTTTACAAAGATTATAAGCATTATTGGAATCACAGGAACAGCTCTATCCCACCTTTAAATCCTATCTACCTGAATATTAGCAGTTCATACATGTACACGATATACCATCCATCCATACAAAAGTGAATTGCTGACTTCCACAAGGTTGTGATTTTGGGAAGTTTTATTTTCATTATACATGCACATACATATACACAGGGCACAGTTATAGGTAAACATGGCATTCAGTTTGCCCTGTTATACTGACCATACATAACTGTACATATCTGTCAAACAAGATAAACATAGATTAAATATGATCAATGAATGTGTAAAAGTCATGAACCACTGGGCTTAATTTCCTTTTTCTCATTATGCCAGACAAATTTTAATAAAAAAAAAAATTCTCACCATTTGCTATCTCTTCAGTCTGTTTGCGTAGTCAAAAGTGGCCTAAGGTGTTTGCGAAGCCCCAGTATCAGTAAAAAAAACAAACTGTCTATGTCCTGTATGCTAAGCTTTCTCTCTCGGCTCATGGAAGTAAATTGGTATTTTGGAGGTTTTTAGACAATTAAGAGATGAAAAGCAGGAACTGAGATGAAGATACTGCTTTTTTCCTACTCCATATATAATATTTGTTTTTTTGTTGTAGATGTCACTGACTAAATTCAGGACAACACTAACTGCATGAAAGTAAGCTAAAAGTCAGAAATAGCTACAAATTTGTTACTCAGGTAACAAATGAGTTTCTGTGGATAAAAGCTTACAGACAAATTAAACTTCAGCCACACAACAGTCAGTTTTTTTCCCCTCCAACATACTGAATTGGCAATGCAAGTGTTTCAGGGGGCTCTGTGAGGGGGTTCTGCTCTTCTCCTTTTAGTTAAGCTGTTATAGATGGATCTTCTGGAGTCACCCGCTATACAGAAAACATTTGTATTCTCAATACTACATACAAAAATAATGCCATCTCTGTATTTCTCTCCATGTTAATGACTGTCAGTTGTGACTGTGAGTGTCTGAACATTAAGTGTCTCCTGCTAATAGTCTCATCAGTGTCCTCTGTTGTAGGGAGATTTTCACTACAGCCTTTGTCTTTCCAAAAATTGGGTTATTTATTTTGTATTAATTTTTGTTTCTGTAAAGCTGCTATGTGGCACCATCAGATTGTAAATAACATATATACAAATATATTTGACTTGACTCATCTATTTAGAAATATTAAAACGAAAGAAGATGATGGTCTTTTTTCTGAGACCTTTTTTCTTTGATATGTCCTACAACTTCAGATTATTGCTGTTTTTATTCTGGAAAATAATCTCTCTTTCTCAATCTCTCTCTCTCTCTCTCTCTCTCTCTCTCTCTAACACATACACACACCATTTATAACCAGAGTTCAGGAAGAACATAAGAAAAACCACTTACTCCTGTTCAGAATTCATATTCGTTATACATTTACTGCACCCGTTTATTTTTTCTACTGTGTAGGTGAACTTGGGTAGATCCAAGCAACATTTAAATCATCAGTGCACTGAACGAAACCTTGTATCTCATATATTTTGAAAGCCGCTGCTGCCCTATAATTTATATTGAAATCTTTCAATTAATGGACCAACAGAAATTATATTATATGAAATATATTGATCCACTTCAAAATTAACACTGTCTTTGTTTAAGAGTTTGTTTTAAGAGCAACAATGCACAGTTGAGAGTAGAAAGAAATGTATTAATTTAAATATTATTCAGTAAATCATTAATGACCAATAATTATGAGGTTAGTTACAAGTGAAGGCAATGAATGAGAGATGAACAGGTCTTACCTGCTGTGATGCTCCAAAGGGTTCAGAAAGTGAACAGATGTATAAAGGTCACCAAGCCAAGTGTTAAACAAAGGGAATGTAAAACCCCCAAACAAATTTTAGAACCAAACAGAATCACATGCAATCACAAACATGAACCATTAGCTCTTCACCACAACATATTCACTCCTAGTCCTAGAGGCAACAGGCTGAAGAAATCTGTGTCCTCTCAACTCACCCCCCCTCCCTCTCTCTCTCTCTCTCTCTCTCTCTCTCTCCTCTCCCTTACTCTTGTATCCTGTTGTGTCTCCCCCCCCACCCCCGTATTGTGAAAGGTATGGACACTTGAACTGGCCTCCACCACAAAGCTTTATAAATAGATATGTCATTGTCAAGGCCGGACACAGGGGATGGGGAGGAAGCTTTTAAGGAATAACAAGGATCATAATCTGTGGAATGCACTGGTCACAGTCTGACTGACTGTATCCAGATGACTACATGAAAGAAGCCTGACTGACAGCAACACAGTAAACCTGGTTCTACCACACCTCTGTGAAGCATGGGAAAATTGTTTGATGGGAAAAAGTGATTGATATCTCCCAGAAATCTCTTGATATCTCCCAGAAATCTCTCTCCTCAGAAATGAAAGAACTGATGTCAAGTGTGAAATATGTTTACCAAACAATACCAGTGTGACCAAGGAATTTACATCATTTTTTGCAAAGTAAATGTCCATTGTGCTTTTGCTATATCTCATATGATATACTGCAGATACCCCACTAATTGAAAGAACACACACCAAAAAATTCTCAACAACACCTAGATCCTGCTTTTGTTGTCATAAAATTAACATTTATAAATATGCACCTACAAACATGGAAAAATAAACCCAGGAAACATCAACTTTTATGAATGATGCAGCCATCAAAAATGATGACTCTATCAGCCTAGTTCTATTAAGCGTGCATTGGTTTACTGTTAATTTTTTATTGATTATAAAATTATTCTATTGATGTATTGATCCCTTATGTTTACATCCCTGAATACCTGTAAGACCACATTCCCTATTGTGAACCATCACATCCACTTAGATCATAATTAACAAGTGTTCAGAAAGAAAGTCAAAAATATACACTCTCATACTCATATCCATGCATAATTCATAGTTCTTTTACTTGTCTTTGGACACCATTTGTGTGAATGCATTGGCAGAGTGGTCTTTCAGTAAATTAGTCAAAAATAATGCTTGTGGGGCACTTCCACAATCACAACAGGTGTTTTTTATTATCTCTCTGTAGCTGGTGCTACATAATAAAACCAAGGGCACATATCTTTATCTCCATCATTTTGCTGCGGTCAAGGCTTCCAAAATATTTACAGTGCCTGCAGAAATGGCACTGTTAATTTACCCTGCACATCCAGATATTGTGACCATCCATTAAGTGACAACTTTATTACAGCGCTGGACTATAAACAACCTTTGCTTACTCCAGCTGCTTTGTATCATGCAACAATACCAGTATGATGATCTATGTGCTAAGAGGCCATTTGGGACGAGAAGCTATTCCATTTCCACTGTGACTGAGAGCAGAGAATGAAGAGGAAGTTTTCCTCTTTTTATACTCCCAAACAGTGTGCTCAGCAACCATATGTCTTTAATATTCTTTGTATTTTTATTGTTTTTAACAATTTCTGGCAAACAAGTCTGATATCTGGGGGAGCCAGGGAACCTTCAGCCTCCCAACTCCCATCACATTCCAACATCACTGAAATGAGTCTTCTACTAAATGGCTGTTAATACTTTAAAATTTGAGTCTCTATCCTCCATCCTTTGTCCATTTTCATAGTATCAATGTCAAAAAACACATAAGCAATCTGACTTACTGTAATATTTATGCTCTTAAGTAAAAGCAGTTGCAATATCAGATTTCAAAAATTGCAAAAATCTGCATTGTTTTTTTTTTCTTTTTCTTTTATAATTATTTTTTTTACTTTTTGCATAGTCTGAAAATGCCTAGGGAACAGATTTAAACTTACTGAATAAAAACCTACCAAATTACAACAGGAGCTAAGATTTTTGTTTGTGTAATTCAACTAGTATGTACTTTTAATCAGAAAAATGTCAAAAATAATAAAAATATTTTTTTTTACATAAATCAACATCTAACAATTCCTATTTTAAATTTATTATTCAGTCCATTGAACCTCACTTTATTTAACTATTATGTCTGTTTTGTTACATTGCATTTCAATTATCAATTTTGTTAAAAATTTGGTCAGAAAATTCCACCTATAAAACTGTGTTTTCTTTTTATCCAATGATGCTATACACAGAAAAGGAAAAAGATATATAGATAGAGATAACGAGAGATTAATTTATTGATCTCATAGAGAATATATGTGAGAATATATGTTTATACATTGAATATGAAACAATGGATATTAATGATGTAATACAATTTTTACATAAGCCTTCTCAACTCCAACAATGGTACCACAAAAGTCCTAATAATGAGATATACTGACTAAGATGCATTCTAGTATAGGATGGTTTTACTTAAAATGTAATATGGTTCACTCACTACTTAAAAAACATTACTTAATTTTCAAATTTATATAGATAGTATAGCTGATGCCACATAGAGTAAGTAGATCATGCGGTATCAGAACATGAGTGCGTATTCACAGCTCCTAATACACTAATGTGTGTGTGTTCATGTTGGGTTAAATGCAGAAGACACATTTCATTGTACGTTGTACAATGACAAATAATTGCACAGTAAAAAAGTGGTTCTCAATACATTGTACTGGTGGGCCTCTGCCCTAAATGTTGTATTCACCTCACTCAATCACACTCACTATAACTTCATTATTATGTAGCTCCTTAGTTGCATCAAATAGTTTGGGAATAGGGGAACCTATTAAAGGGTGCAGGGCACAGGACCACCAGGACCAGGATTGAGAACTCCCGGCTTAGCCGCTTCGATGCTGGTAACTCACTCACTTCTGACAGCTGGTAACTGTCTCTTCTGACATTGTTGGCTGTTGTTCCCAAAGCCTCATTCTATCATGGACCTCATGGCTGCTGTCGGTTTCCTCTTACTTTGCCAACCATAGATAACTAGTGCTGCCAATCACTTGCTGCTGCCTGGCTGTTTTTCCACTGCAGAGCACCTCTTTGGAACTGCTGTGCAGTGCAGATGAATTGAATGAATGAATTGCATTTATTGTCACATACAAAGTTATACAAGTACAACATTGCAGCGAAATGATTATAAGCAGATCCCTGGTTTGATGATGACAAGCAGGGTTCCTTGGATTGCTAGTACCAATTTTCCTATCTACTGCTACTGAGTGTGACTTGCTGAATCATCAGCATTGTCTTATGCACCATCCACAGTCCCTCACCACTGAGCATGGCTTCTCCTTCAGCATCATATTCCATGTTTTCTGCACAGACTGCTTGATATTTATTGATCTTACACCACCAACTTTGCTGAGGAGCCACTTGATCTTTGCCATATTTTCCTATCATTGCTGAGCTGAACACATATTGGTAGGTGGATTGGCAACAAAAAAAGAGTCCATAGTTGTGAGCATGTGAGTGAATGTGTATGTGAGTCGCCCTGTGACTGGCACCCCCCAGGATGTGTTCCTGTGAAATGTGCCACGATAATAGACACACACTACCTGATCTTGTTTTAAAAAAAGAAATGAGAACCACCACCTTAGTTTGCCAATCCAAAGGTACAGTTCCCAATGTCCATGCAATATTGCAGAGGCATGTCAGCCAAGACAGTGTTGAGTGTCTCCAGTTCCAGGTGAATCTCATCCAGTCCAAGGCCCTTCCCACTGCAGAGCTCAGCCAAGGAAATGGAATTTAAATACCAAATACATGGTAAACAAATCATGTCATATCAATGATATGCATTTTTCTATAAAATACATTTATTAAATGAAACATTTCAGTCTCAGTCTTGTTTATATTTTTTTAACATGATACCATAACCAAAATATATAATGCTACATCACTACAGTGCATTATTTTGAAGACATGACTACTGAAAATCCATCCATCCATTATCTGTAACCGCTTATCCAATTTAGGGTGGTGGGGGGTCCAGAGCCTACCTGGAATCATCGGGCGTCTCCTCCAAGGCGGGAATACACCCTGGAGGGGATGCCAGTCCTTCACAGGGCAACACAGACACACACACACACTTTCGAGTCGCCAATCCACCTGCAACGTGTGTCTTTTGGACTGTGGGAGGAAACCGGAGCACCCGGAGGAATCCCATGCGGATACAGGGAGAACACACCAACTCCTCCCAGACAGTCACCCGGAGCGGGAATCGAACTCACAACCTCCAGGTTCCTGGAGCTGTGTGACTGCGACACTACCTGCTGCGCCACCGTGCCGCCACTACTGAAAATATACATTTATATAAGTATATTACAATAGATGGGTAATATTAATTTATTTTTGCGGGTAAAGGGTTCTAAATTCAGGGTAAATGAAAATAAACACAGCCCGAGAAAAGCAACAAAATTAAACAACTTGAGTAACAAATGAGTTTCTGTAGTAATGCAAACAGTAACAGTGAGTTTCTGTAGTAATGCAAAAATAATATCTTACAGTTCTTCTACATATTTTTCATCCTGATTAAGACCCTGCCCCAAAATATTGGGACTGTTTTGCAGGCATCAAATTATAATTGTTTTATACTTAAAAATGTAAAACTTTAAGAGATTTAAAAAAAATCACAGATTTCCATTTATTCATTCCCATTCCCATTTTTAAAATGTTAATTTAATGAAAACCAACCTTTTCAGAATGATAATGACATATAAAACTTATTTTGTAATGTTTTCTCCTCTACATTCAGTCTAGATTCCTTACACTCATCACAAATTCACAGGAAGTACACAATCATTTTCCCACAGGAGCTTTTTAAAGTCTATGGGGGTATGTTTTGTGAAAATTATTTTCACGTTCTTGTAGTTCTCAAACTTTCCCTAACATTTAATGTACTGTTACTCAGCAGGGGACCTTGCCAATGTCATAAGGTCAAGGGTTAAACAAGACTGAAATATGACACTTCTCCTAGCCTTATGGGAGCTTAAGCACAATGACGTCATGAAAACTGAGAACAAAATGTATCAGAGTTCTGTTTAATCTGGTCTTTCCCAACCTTCTTATATTAGATCTATAGGAAAATGTAACATATTGCAGTATGTGGTCAGTATATTTCTTAAGTACCCCTGCCCCCCACCACAAAAGCACTAGTGGGTTGACACTGTTGGTTGGTAAGCCAGCAGTCCATCAACAGTACTGCTGTGTCTGTTTAATTTGTTCCAGTGCAACCCATACTAACAAGCCAACCAGGGCAGGGTTAAGCAGCTATGTATGGAGAGCAGCAGATGGAATACTATCTGTAAGTGTAGAACTACAAAGTACAGTTATATTAAGTGTTGCTGGTAAAATGGAAAATGTGTGTAGAAACAAAGAGATAATTTTACTGTTTTGGTTGATCACATTATCATACTTTTATTTATGTATCGTAAAGTCACGTGTAGGGCGGCACGGTGGCGCAGCAGGTAGTGTCGCAGTCACACAGCTCCAGGGACCTGGAGGTTGTGGGTTCGATTCCCACTCCAGGTGACTGTGTGAGGAGTTGGTGTGTTCCCTCCGTGTCCGCGTGGGTTTCCTCCGGGTGCTCCGGTTTCCTCCCACAGTCCAAAAAACACACATTGGTAGGTGGATTGGCAACTCAAGTGTCCATGAGTGAATGTGTGTGTGTGTGTCTGTGGACTGGCGCCCCCACCAGGGTGTATTCCCGATTCCAGGTAAGCTCTGGACCCACCGCGACCCTGAATTGGATAAGCGGTTACAGATAATGAAGGAGAGATTTGTGTGATTAGAACCAGGTCTGTTCTGGGATTAAGGCCAATGCTACAATACCCTTCAAATATGTAATAATATAAATTTTGTTTGAATGATAAACACCAATATTATAATAGAATGTTGATATAAATAATACATAAAATTTAAGAAAAGTGCAAATAACATGTTTAGAATTTGTACAGTTTATTGTTTCTGTAAAACAAAGTTTCTGTAAACTTCTGTATGTAAAAACATTTTAACAATCACTTATATTGAATAATAAAAATATGAATTGAAAAAACATTGGCTGATTTACAACATTATTTTAGTAAGCATTTTTTATTTTGCTTTTGACTACTTTGAGAAGGACCTTTGACTTCTTCACTTGTTCACAATGATCTGATGTAGGACAGGACAAGGAATGGGAAATGCTTTGTTAAGAACTTGCCAACTGTTTAATCTGGCTTAGTTTCAACATGGACACAATGGACAAGGCAAGGTGAGAAATATGTCAGCTTTGTTATGTGTTAGCTTATTGCCTTTAAGAGATAGGCCCATGGCCTTAAGCCTCTAAAAAGATACAGTGTCTCATTACATTAATGCACAAACTTAATTCCAGGTGAGTGGAACCTTATGGTCATCAGAGTGGTGAATTTAACTTCAACTTTTAGTTTGAAACATCATGACTCTTGAATTTATGATTTTATTGCATTGTTCTCGGGTTCTTAATATTTTTACACAGCAAATTTAGTTTAACTGAACCCATCTGTGGTGGGGCAGCATAGTAGTACAACAAGTCGTGTCGCTGTCACACGTCACCAGGGTCCTGGGCTTATGGGTTCAAACAGATCACTGTCTAGGTCCTAGTTCATCACTTGGCAGCACAAAAAGAACATTTCTCCATGCAAGGTTGATTTCATACACTGTGAATAATTACAAGAATCTAGTAATGTTTAAGTGTATGGCAAATCTAGAAAACACAGAGTGACCTTTGATCCCTCTGATGGCATTTTATGAGAAACCATCAAGTTGCTGCTTCATAGAGTCAAGAATACTTTGTAAAAATGTTAGCATATTGAAAAATATGTAAATTCTATGCACAATGGGTAAGCGGCTACCACTGAGGTGATGCCATTCCTAGGGAAATACACGGTCATTTGAACAAATATATGCAAATATAAGTGCTTGGCTGGCGGGCCTGCAGTCCAGGTCTGTCACCTGTGGTGCATCATGTACAGAATTTTCAGACAGCCACTTTATGAGCTTGTTCAGGGAAGAAATTTGTCAAATGCATTCTTATGATATCAAACCCAGCCATATACAAACTTAATGTCACCATGCATGTCACATCCCCCCAGCACTGGGAAGTGGAGTTTTAGAACTGTGTTCTCTTGAATGATAGATTTCCAACCAGTACCTCTGTGATGAATTTAAATAGAGTTTGTGATCCAGAAATAATTACTGAACAAAAGTATCAGGCCTCAGCATTGTTCATATGGCAGCAGAATGCATATCCTCACAGAAACGTATGTACTTATGTAGAGGACCCCAGTAGAGCAGAAGATGTTGTAAAGGTGGGAAAGATCACTACCGATGTGCTTGATTGGGTCTCCCATGGCAAAAAGGTCTGAAATTAAGTTAGATATGTGACGATTGCAGTGGTGTGTAAATAATTCCTTTGCATCATCCATACGAATGATTTCTCATTGGTGGTGGTTGAGGTGACTTCCAATGTGTCCCAAACGTAAAGTGTAAATTTAATGTTTTGGTGTCTAGACAGTTGTAACTATCATGGAGCAGGAGCTACATGAACATGTTTTCTACCACAGTGCAGACGATTCAGCTTTCTGGAAGAACATGATTGGAACTCTGTTGAAGCTTTCATGTAGTGACTTAATATTTTTGGCTGGGGGGTTTAACACTGACTTGGGCAATGACTCAGATTCCTGGAAAGTGGCAGGAATTGCCAGTAACTGGCAAGAATGGTCTGCCAAACCTGAACCCAAGTGGTGGCATAATACTGGACCCCTGTGCTTGTCAATGTTTGTTCATCATTAACACTATGTTTAGAACTATGTTTAAACACAAGCTTCCTCATAAGTATTGTACATTTTGTGAAAAGTTAAGGATAGAATTTGTGGCTGTGTCTTCTGACATGAGGTCTGTCTGGATGATTTTCTATCCCAGCTCACAGTTTTTCAGACAAATTCAGGACGAGGTGAGAGGCATGAAGTTGACCCTGTTTAAAACCTCCCGTTGTGCAAGCAGCATATAGCTATGGCCAAAAAATCGGTGACTTTTGTGTAAGCAGTGTCTGGATACTTAAGGCCTATACAACATTAGCATTGGTCTTAACTGAGGTTGCACCTTATTTCTTATTCTGTTCATAATATTTATAGACAGGATGGCAGGGTATAGCAAAGGGCAGGATGGCTTCTGGCTAGAAGTTCAAGAGATTGTGTCACTTCTATTTACAGAGAACTCTGTCCCTATGCCTTCTTCATACAGAGACATCCAATGCACACTTCAATTGTTTAAATTTGAGAAGGTAATGCCTGAACATCCCCTAGATAAAGCTGAAGAAAGCTGCTGAGGACAGAGACATATGGGCTTCATTCATTCATTCATTCATTCATTCATTCATTATCTGTAACCGCTTATCCAGTTCAGGGTCGCGGTGGGTCCAGAGCCTACCTGGAATCATTGGGCGCAAGGCGAGAATACACCCTGGAGGGGGCACCAGTCCTTCACAGGGCAACACAGACACACACATTCTCTCACCTACGGAATCCACCTACCAGCGTGTGGTTTTTTTTTGGACTGTGGGAGGAAACCGGAGCACCCGGAGGAAACCCACTCGGACACGGGGAGAACACACCAAACTCCTCACAGACAGTCACCCGGAGTGGGAATTGAACCCACAACCTCCAGGTCCCTGGAGCTGTGTGACTGCGACACTACGTGCTGCACCACCGTGACGCCCCATATGGGCTTCATGTTTGCACTATTGCCACTCTGACTCTGACTGAGTGGAAATTGAGATTAAATTACAAGAAACAAGTAGGTCACCACAAACATTTGGTGAGTAATAGCAATCTCAAATAAGCCAATTAGGAGAAATATTTTTGTACAATATTTTGTAAGTACTCTGTCCTCCTTAGTGATTTAGTTTCATTATTACTTAAGCTAGATTTTTAGTTGATGTAAAAGGTGATTCTTCTTCTTCATGGTTTATTTATAGGTGCCAAGTACTAGAATGTAATTGCATCATAATTTTTCCTGGAACTAGCTAACTACTGAGAAATCAGCATACTACCAACAATGTTTTATGCTTGTTATGAAGTAACTGGACATTATACCTTAATCAAATGAAATTTCAAATTTATTTATATAGCGCTTTTCACAGCTGATGTTGTCACAAAGCGGCTTCACAGAATTCCAGTAAGACAAGATTTGACATGAAACGTAAAAACAAATTGTAAAACCCTCAAGTGAGCAAGCCAGGGGCAACAGTGGCAAGGAAAAACTCCCCCAGCTGAGGAAGAAACCTTGGGAGGAACCAAGGCTCACAAGGGGTGACCCATCCTCCTCTGGTCAATCTACTGGTGATAATAGTTAGTAGTCGGTGAGAACTTCAATGTAGGGGCAGCTTCAAGGCACTTGGTGGTTGCAGGAGCGTGGAGGAGGATCTCGACAGTCATCCATCAGTGTCCAGACAGACAGGTGGGCAGTCGTTTACTCGGAAAGATGTAAAGGGATGGAATTAGTTTTGAACTGTTTTGTGTTTGTAAAGTAGAAAATATGAAAATTTTTTAGAGTGTGGCTAATGACTCCGGCAGATCTGACTATGACAGCTTTAACTAAAAGGAGAGAACCAGGAGGACACACAGACACGGGTGCATCCTGAAACACTGGCATCCCTCCGCTCCACCGCCAACAAACCTGAGTGATCGCGAGAAGCGGCGGGACGACAGCACCAGCGTCTCAGTTTACTATAATCCCGTGTCCATGCACCTCCGGGATCTGCCGCCTTTATCTATGGGGGAGCATTAGCTACCAAATGATAAACTAAACAAATGAGTTTTTAGCCTACATTTGAAGATTGCGACTGTGTCTGAGTCCCGAACATTTTCTGGGAGATCATTCCAGAGTTTGGGGGCTTTATAAGAAAAGGCTCTTCCCCCAGCTGAGGCCTTCTGAATTCTGGGAACAATTAAAAATCCAGTAGTCTGTGATCTGAGTGAACGTGGAGGCTCATAATAGGAAATTGTATCTTGAAGGTATTCAGGAGCAAGCCCATGTAGAGCTTTATGTTAATAACAAAATTTTGTAGTCAATGCGGAATTTAACAGGCAGCCAATGAAGAGATGATAGAACTGGGCTAATATGTTCAAATATTTGAGTTTTAGTGAGGACCCTGGCTGCAGCATTTTGAACTAGTTGAAGTTTTCTTAAATTGCTGCTGGTGCATCCTGACAGTAGTGCGTTACAGTAGTCAAGCCTTGAAGTAATAAAAGGCATGTACTAATGTTTCTGCATCCTGAAGGGATAAGACATTTCTAATCTTAGCAATATTGCGAAGATGTAAAAAAGCTGTCCTAGTGATAATGCCTATGTGTTGATCAAATGATAAATCCGGGTCAATTATGACACCAAGATGTTTTGCTGCTGAATCAGATTTAACTGGAAAGTCAATCTAAGCTAATACAGTGGTTATCATGATTTTCAAAGAAGAAAATATTTATCTTTGTGCAGCCAACTTGCTGGTGATTCACATGCCATTTATTAGTGTGCCTTTGATAAATCTCATTTTCAAGGGCCAACCCTCTGTACAACAACACTTGAGACACCCTACTGCTAGGCAAAATGGAGGGGTAGGGCTAAGTGGTATGAACAAAGGGTGAGATGGTATTCACCCTTAGTGCACAAGCTAACAGCTTTTGTCTAACTTTTGTTCTGGCACTGCACTACACTAACTTTTACAAATTAGTCAAAAAAATTAAAACATGAACACAAACAGATGAAGATGTAAAGAAGACACTGGAGATCTAATTGTATTGAACGGTGGCAAACAATACACCACTATTTCCTGATGAGGAGGGGTATTTTCACAGCTCCCTTGGTGATGTATGAAGTGTTTATGAGGCCTGCATTGTCTCTGTTAAACCCTGCAGAGCAAAGGGGATGGAAAAAGAATCACAGGAAATCACACAGCCGGGGGAGTGTGTATGCGTGTGTGTCGGGGGTGGGGGTAGGGGTCACGTGCCAGTCTCTCACACTAACTGACACACACACGCATTAAGAGCCACGATTATCGAGGCAATGTAAGCCCACATCCTTCAATAACAGCCTTGTTGGCTTCCAGCAGCTCTGAAAACATGTCTAGAATGTACAATATATTATTTAATTTCTTACATCATATTGTGTAAATAATTGGCAATTTACTATATATATATAAATAAATAAATAGAGGCAATCAATATAGAGGGAAAAAGGTTTTTAGCCATGCTTTGAAGGTGAAAAGGAGGTACAGATGTGAATATCTGGAGGGAGGGAGTTTCAAAGGGAAGGAGCAGCAATACTAAAAGTTTTACCACCTGTAGTTGCGAGACAGAAAAGGACAGATAAGAAGGTGAAAGGCCATGCAAAGATTTAAATGTGGAGGATTTTGTAGCAGAGGTGTTATGGAATTGGAAACCACTGTGACTGGAGACAAATTACATGAGTCTACATCTTGTAAGACTTTTGCTACAGAATTTTATATATTGAAGGGGACAGTGTTTTGGCAAGTAAGCCACAGAATAAAGAATTACAATAATCTACAAAACAGATTCCAAAAAAGTTGGGACACTAAACAAATTGTGAATAAAAACTGAATGCAATGATGTGGAGGTGCCAACATCTAATAATTTTATTCAGAATAGAACACAAATCACAGATCAAAAGTTTAAACTGAGAGAATGTATCATTTTAAGGGAAAAATATGTTGTTTCAAAATTATGGCGTAAACAAATACCAAAAAAGTTGGGACAAGGCCATTTTTTTACCACTGTGTGGCATCCCCCCTTCTTACAACATTCAGACGTCTGGGGACAGAGGAGACCAGTTTCTCAAGTTTAGAAAGAGGAATGCTCTCCCATTCATGTCTAATACAGGCCTCTAACTATTCAATCGTCTTGGGTCCTTTGTCGCACCTTCCTCTTCATGATGTGCCAAATGTTCTCTATAGGTGAAAGATCTGGACTGCAGGCTGGCCATTTCAGTACCCGGATCCTTCTCCTACATAGTCATGATGTTGTGATTGCTGCAGAATGTGGTCTGGCATTATCTTGTTGAAAAATGCAGGGTCTTCCATGAAAGAGATGACGTCTAGATGGGAGCATATGTTGTTCTAGACCCTGAACATAGTTCTTTGCATTAATGGTGCCTTTACAGACATGCAAGCTGCCCATGCCAAGAAGCACTCATGCAACCCCATACCATCAGTGATGCAGGCTTCTGAACGGAGCATTGATAACAACTTGGGTTATCCTTGTCCTCTCTGGTCCGGATGACATGGCGTCCCAGTGTTCCATAAAGAACTTCAAATCGTGACTCATCTGACCACAGAACAATTTTCCATTTTGCCACACTCCATTTTAAAAGACCCCTGGCCCAGTGCAAACGTCTGAGCTTGAGGAGCTTGCTTAGAAATGGCTTCCTCTTTGCACTGTAGAGTTTCAGCTGGCAACAGCAGATGGCACGGTGGATTGTGTTCACTGACAATGCTTTCTGGAAGTATTCCTGAGCCCATTCTGTTATTTCCTTGACAGTGGCATTCCTGTTTGAGGTGCAGTGACGTTTAAGGGCCCAGAGATCACGAGCATCCAGTAGAGTTTTACGGCCTTGAACCTTACGCACAGCAATTGTTCCAGATTCTCTGAATCTTTTGATGATATTATGCAGGGTTGATGATGATAACAAAAGTCTTTGCTATTTCACGCTGGGTAACACCATTCTGGTATTGTTGCACAACAATGGTGGAATTGGTGATCCTCTTACCATCTTGGCTTCAGTGAGACACTGACACTGAGAAGCTCTTTTTATACCCAATCATGTTGTCAATTGACCTAATTAGTGTTAATTGGTCTTCCAGCTGTATGTTATATGCTCAATTTCCTTTTTCCAGCCACTTGTCCCAACTTTTTTGGGCTTTGTTAACACTGAAATTTTGAATCAACATTTTTCCTTTAAAATGTTACATTTACTAGATTAAACTTTTGATCTGTCATCTATGTTCTATTACCCCTTCCTGGATCAGGGCCTTATTGTGGTGGAAGGGCTTGTGTGGTCTCATGACCTCCAGGGCTATGTCGTCGGGAGCAGTAGGGTCTCCCATGGCGAACAGGTCTGGAGTGGAGTGAAGATCCAGACAAACATGATCCAAAAGCATCCCTATGAGTATACCCATTAAAATTCAGTGTACCTTGCCTGGGAGAGGGTTACCGGAACCTACCCCTGGAGCCAGGCCTGGGAGTAGTGTCCGACTGCGAGCACCTGGTGGCCGGGCAGCCCACGTAACCCGGCCAGGCTCAGCCCAAAATGGCAACGTGGGAGAATCTTGTGGGCTCACCATCCGCAAGATCCAGAGTAGGGGTGCGGTGCAATGCCCATCGGGCACAGAGCAGGGGCGAAGGGGCCCCTGGTGTCGTGGAACTTGTCAGCGGAAACTGGGTCTTGGTACATGGAACATAACTTCACTGGGGGGGAAAGAGCCAGAGCTGGGGTTGAGAGATACCAGCTAGATATAGTTGGACTCACCTCTACACACAATGTAGGCTCTGGAACAGGGTGAGAGGCGCTGGGCAGGTGTAGGGATACTCAAGTCCCCGGCTGGCACCTGTACAGCTGGAGTTTGTCCCAGTAAACGAGAGGGTCGCCTCAATGCGGCTCCGGCTTGTAGAGAGGAAAACTTTGACTGTTGTGTGTGTGTATGCACCGAACAGCAGCTTAGAGTATTCGGCCTTCTTGGAGGCAGTGAGTGGAGTTCTAGGAGGGGATTCCATGCACCGAATCTATTGTTTTACTGGGGGACTTCAATGCTCGCGTTGGCAATGACTGGGAAATTTGGAGAGGAGTGATTGGGAGGAACGGACTGCCTGATCTAAACCCGAGTAGTGTGATGTTGGACTTCTGTGCTAGCCATGGTTTGTCCATAACGAACACCATGTTCGAACATAAGATTGCTCATAAGTGTACTTGGTACCAGAGCACTCTGGGCCAAAGGTCAATGATCGACTTTGTGGTTGTGTCTTCTGAACTGAGGCCGTATGTTCTGGACACTCTGGTAAAGAGAGGGGCTGAGCTGTCAACCGATCACCATCTGGTGATGAGTTGGATCCAATGGTGGGGAAAGCTGCTGGACAGACCTGGCAATCCCAAACGTATAGCGAGGGTGTGCTGGGAAAAGCTGGCAGATGACTCTGTCCGGATGGATTTCAACTCTCATCTCAGAGAGAACTTCTCACATATTCCGGAGGAGGTAGGGGGAAATGGAGTCTGAGTCTTCCATCGTGGAAGTGGCTGCATGTAGCTGTGGTCAAAAGCTTTTCGGGGCCTGTTATGGCGACAACCCAAGAACCCGTTGGGTGGTGAGGGAAGCTGTTAAGCGGAAGGAGGAGGATTTGAGATTGGCTAGCTCGGGGAACTTCTGATTCTGCGGATGGGTACTGGCAGGCGAAAAAGGCTGCAGCTGTGGCAGTTGCTGAAGCAAAATCCAGAGCATGGGAGGAATTTGGAGAGGCCATGGAGAATGACTTCTGGGCGGCCTCAAAGAGGTTCTGGAAAACACTCCAACAGCTCAGGAGGAGGACACTGTCCAAGCTGTGCTCAGCAAGGATGGTGAAACTCTGAACTCAACTGAGCGTATTGTTGGGCACTGGAAGGAGCACTTTGAAGAACTCCTTAACCTGAGAGACTTGTGACCTGTGAGACCTGTGCAGGAGGTAGAGCCAGAAGTGTCTGGGTGGTCAGATTCCATTTCCTTGGCTGAAGTCAATGAGGTGGTGAAAAAGCTTCACAGTGGCAAAGCTCCAGGAGTGAGATTGAGAATGAGATTCGCCCAGAGTTACTGAAGGCACTCGATACTGTGGGACTGTCTTGGATGACATGCCTATACAATATTGCATGGACCTCGGGAATGGTGCCTTTGGATTGGCAAACCGGGGTGGTGGTTCCTATTTTCAAAAAAGAGGACCGGAGAAAGTGTGCCAATTATCGTGGGATTACACTTCTCAGCCTCCAGGGGAAAGTCTATGCCAAGGTGCTGGAAACGAGAATCCGTCCGATAGTTGAACCTAGGATTTTGGAGGAACAATGCAGATTTCGTCCTGGCCGTGGAACTATGGACCAACTTTTTACTTTTTCACGGATGATTAAGGGGGCGTGGGAATTTGCTACTCCACTCTACACATGCTTTGTGGATTTGGAGAAGGCATATGACCGTGTTCCCTGAAAGATTCTGTGGGAGTTGCTCTGGGAGTATGGGGTGCCAGGGTCGCTCCAGCGAGCCGTACGGTCCTTGTACTCTCAAAGTTTGAGTTGTGTTCGCAACCTTGGTAGTAAGTCAAGCTTGTTCAGTGTGGGCATTGGACTCCGTCAGGGCTGTGCCTTATCTCCACTCCTGTTCCTGATATTCAGGCGTAGCCTGGGGCAGGAGGGCTTCCGTCGAGGAGCTCAGGAGGTGGCATCTCTGCTTTTTGCAGACGATGTTGCTCTTCTGGCTTCTTCGCACGGAGACCTCCAGCGTTCACTTGAGCAGTTTGCAACGGTCAGTATGCGGATCAGCACCTCCAAGTCTGAGGCCATGATTATCTCCTGGAAACAGATGACATGCTCCCTTCAGGTAAGGGGTGAGAACCTGCCCCAACTGAAGGAGTTCAAGTATCTCAGGTTCTTGTTCACTAGTGATGGGAAGAGGGATGGTGAGACTGACCGTAGGATAGGTGCAGCGTCTGCAGTAATGCGGTCATTGTACCGCACCGTTGTGGTGAAGAGAGAGCTGAGCCATAAAGCAAAGCTCTCAATTTACCGGTCAGTCTACGTCCCCACTCTCACCCATGGTCATGAGCTCTGGGTAATGACCGGAAGAACAAGATCATGGATACAAGCGGCCGAAATGAGCTTTCTCCAATGGGTCGCTGGGCGTATTCTCCGTGATCGGGTGAGGAGCTCAGTGAATAGGGAGGAGCTCGGAGTAGAGTTGCTGCTCCTTTGCATTGAGAGAAGTCAGTTGAGGTGGTTTGGGCATCTGATCAGGATGCCTCCTGGACGCCTGCCACTGGAGGTATACCAGGCACGTCCAACTGGAAGGAGGCCCCGGGGTAGAGCCAGAACACGCTGGAGGGATTATATCTCCCAGCTGGCCTGGGAACGCCTTGGGATACCCCAGGAGGAATTGGTGGATGTTGCAAGGAACAGAGACGTCTGGGCTTCTTTGCTTGCCCTGTTGCCACCGCGACCCTAAAATGGAAAAGGGGAAAAGAAGATGTATGAATGTATGTTCTATTACGAATAAAATATTGACATTTGCCATCTCCACATCATTGCATTCAGTTTTTATTCACAATTTGTTTAGTGTCCCAACTTTTTTGGAATCCGGTTTGTAATTTAGATGAGATATGATATATATATATATATAAAATAAAATAAAAAATTAATATTGTAATGTGGCAGCTCAGCTTGCGGTGAATTGAAACAGGGCAAGCCCCCAACAGGGCACTAGAGAAATAGGCCTCAAGTGCAGAGACACACAAACAACCCCTCTGGATGTTAGGAAAACAGAGACAAGAAGAAACACGAGAGGAAAACTTAAGATGTCAGGGGAAAACTGATCAGCTCAAAATTTAGCAAAAGAAAACAAAGGCAAGAGAGTTTCCCAAAACAAAAGGGAGGGACAAGATGAGACGAAAGAAATTAAAGATAGAACACAACTTATTTCTAATTATTTATTTATACCAAAAAAAAATATTGAATTCCAAGAGAAAAACCTCTGGTGGTGAAGGAGGGGAGGGAGAGAGAGAGAGAGAGAGAGAGAGAGAGAGAGAGAGAGAGAGAGAGAGAGAGAGAGAGAGAGAGAGAGAGAGAGAGAGACCCAGGAGAAAACTCAAGAGCCTTTACCAAATTACCAGCCAGACTTGCATGGCACTCTGAAAAGAGAAACCCAAGACTGAGCACTGAGGTGCGTGTTGGCTTCCCTTAAGTAGGAGTAGCCCAGGTGGAACCAATTGCCCAAATTAAGAGTGTCTCTGTCTCCCTCTAGTGACTGGGGGTGGCTTAGCAGGCAGCCTCACCCCAGCCCCAGGCAGACTTCTTACAAATATGAGAAGGAAAGGAGAGCCCGGGGTCAAATATGACACCAAGGTTGTCCACAAAATAAGACTGACTACAGGGTTATTGACCAGAAGTATACAATTAAGAAAGGCATATCGATAGCTGATTTGGAGCCAGCATCTTGGGAATGTTAGAGTTTAACCAATGCATTTACTCCTGAATACAAGACAGAATAAAGGATGGAGGCAATGAATGTCTGAGGTTAAGGCTGAAAAGATCTGTCTCTGCAAATCAGTGGAGATTGAGGCCTTACGGTAGCATATAGGTAATGAATAGCAAGGGACAAACAACAGAGCCTTGTGGGAGTAACTATAGCTGAATAGTCACGAAATGAAACCTATCTGTTAGATATGATTGAAACCAGAATAACAGTGCCAGAGGGACCAATATTTGCAAGCTGTGATATTATATGATTATGATTAACAGTATCAGAATCTGCAGTGGTCAAGCAGAAGTAGGAACAAAAACACGGCTGTAATTTGAGGACAAGAGCAGTCTCTGTATATGAAAATGCCAAACCTGACTGAAAAGATTCAAAAGAGGTTTTTGATATTAATAACATTAAAAAAATAGATACATTTTTTTTAAATACAATAAAGTATTTTTTAAAAATTTTTGTTGTTCCTTCAGTTTCTCAGTTTGGCCAAACTGTTTACACACAAAAACCTGTTAAACAGAATGGCTGAGGGAGGATGTCTGCTGTCAGGATACTTCTAATGCAATTCTCTCTTTGCTACCATTACCTTCATGATTTTCCACAAATCCTTAATAAAGGAGATAATGTGCTGGTTATTTAATACACTACAGCATTCATTTATATAATTTCTAGTATATATGGTTATAATTTAACATACACTATATTGCCAAAAGAATGTGCTCATCTGCCTTCACACAAAAAATGAAGTGACACTCAATCTTAATCCATAGGGTTTAATATGATGCAGCTATAACAGTTTAAGATTTTTTGTGAAGGCTTTCCACAAAGGTTATAGTGTGTTCATGAGAATTTTTGGTCATTCTTCCAGAAGAGCATTTCAGACAATGATTTTCGACGAGATGTTGTGGATCCCAGTCTCCCCTCTAATCAGTTCCAAAAATGTTCTATTGGGTTGAGGTCAGGTATCTGTGTAGGCCAGTCAAGTTATTCCACCAAACTAACTCATCCATGTCTTTACAAACCTGGCCATATACCACCATCATCCCCGTCCACCAAACTTTGGTGCACAAATGCACAAAGCAGTCATACAAATATCATTCTCCTAACCACCAAACACAGACTCCTCCATGAGATTGCCAGAACAAGAAGATTATTCACTCCAGACACGTATCCACTGCTTTAGAGTCCAGTGCCATAAAGGTTATGAACAGAATCAGTGACAACAGGCAGCCCTGAAGGAGTCCAACTCTGACTAGAAACCAGTCTGACTTACTGCCAGCCATACAAACCAGACTCATGCTCTGTTTATATAGGGACTGGATAGATCATAGCAAAAAGCCCAGTACCTTATAGTCACCGAGCACCCCACACACGAATATCCTGAGGGACACAGTCAAATGCTTTCTCCAGATCCACAAAACACATGTAGATTGGTTGAGCAAACTCCCATGCACCCTCCAGGATCCTAGGGTAAAGAGCTGGTCCTGTGTTGCACAGCCGGGGTAGAATCTGCAGTGTTTCTCCTGAATCTGAGGCTCAACTATCAGTCAGACTCTCTTCTCCAGTACCCCCGCATAGTCTTTACCAGGGAGGCTGTGAAGTGTGATCCCCCTATAGTTGGAACACACCCTCCGGCCCCCTTCTTAAAAAGGGGAACCGGCACCTTTGTCTGCCAGTCTAGAGGCACTGCCCCGGATGTCCACACAATGTTGTAAAGACGTGTCAGCCAGGACAGCCCCATGACATCTAGAGACTTGAGGAACTCAGCCACCTAAGCCTGGGTGATAAACAAGCCCTCCCCTGGGTCCCCAAACTGTGCTTCCTCTATGGAAGACATCCTGGTAGGATTGAGAAGATCCTTGAAGTATTCCTTCCACTGCATAATGATGTCACCAATCAAGATCAACAATTTGCCACCTCCACCATATACAGTGTTGGTGGAAAGCTGCTTTCCCCTCCTGAGTTGCCTTACGGTTTTCCAGAATCTTCTCTGAGCAGTCCGAAAATTGTTTTCCATGTCCTTGGCTCTTTGGTACCAGTCAGCTGCCTCCAGAGGGAAGAAGGCGCAGGGAGATTACCCTCTCATCCACTGGGTTAAACCCCAACGTACAGGCACTAAGCTATGGGGGCTATGAGTAAACCCATTCCTGCCTTACACCTCTCACCCTGGGCAACCCCAGAGTGAAAGAGCATCCACCCCCTCTCAAGGAGATTGGTTCCAGAGCCCATGCTGTGTGTCGAGGTAAGGCCAACTATATCTAGCCGTTACCTCTCAACCTTGCACACCACTTCAGGCTCTTTTCCCCCACGGAGAGGTTACATTCCACGTTCCAAGAGCCAGTTTCAGTAACCCCTGCCCTCGGCTGCCACCCAATTCACATCGCACTGGACCCAGATTACTACCTCTCTCATAGGTGGTGGGCCCATGGGAGAGTGGAGGAAGCAAGGGAAGCTGCGTCTGCTGTTCTTCTTTTTCATGTGGGTATTTGTGGATCACATAGCTCCTACAGGCTCACGCAGGCACACAAACCCCTCCACCACGTTAATGTGGTGTTCCAGGGAGAGCAATACATTCTTTCATAAATTTTTGTAGAAGCAGTCTTTCTGTCTAGGTGCTTGCTTTTATACACCTGTGGCCTTGGAAGTGACTGGAACCCCTGAATTGAATGATTTGGATGGGTGAGTGAATACTTTTGGCAACATACTGTATATTTTCTAGGAAAAGTAACACTAAAATCTCAACAGCCAAAACATGTTTTCACTATTTTTACTATGTCTATATGTCCTTTTTTTTTTTAAATTAGAATTGTTTCTTTCTCACCCTAAATGTCACTTTTAAAGTGTGGTTTTATTTTATGTATTGCTGGATTTAAGTATATCCCAAACACATTCAATGATGCTGATTCTGGGCTCTGAGGGGTGAATAAAAATATGCAAATGAACAACTTTAGTGATGTGATGTGATTGTGCTAGCTCAATAATTTCCAAACTTCTCCTTGAAGAAGTTTAGATTTTAGAGGTACAATGCAAAATCCAGTTCATCTAACTTCCTTTATTAAACAATATCATGTTGTGAAAGGACCGTTCAGACTCATATTCTTCTCTTCACATTTGGCTCAAACACTTCAAAAGAATGAATGAGAGAGCTTAGCACTTGTAGTACTTGTAGTATATATATGTTCTGCTGAAATTATGTGTGTATTGTGTAAAATTCACTTTCAGTAGAAAAGCTATTTTACACAATTATTTAATAAGAATTCAGCAGAATCATTCAGCAGATCTACATTTTAAATATAATTAATATAATAAATCTGTTTATATTTGCAATTACTGAATAATTATTTTGTAATAACAAGGAAACTAACATTTAATTTATAGGTAAATAATATTTGTTACCATAATATCACCCACATAATACTGTTACATACATATTGCTGATCTGTAAAATAAAGTGCTACCTCAGTTTCCTTGACACTGAAACTGCTCATGGGTGGATGCATGTGTTCCAGAGATACAAAATGGACACATTGTGCACAAACAAACAAAATGTCATGTCTTTTTTTATCTAATTAAAGGTGCTGGTACTGCTGAGCGCCTGCAGGGACACTCAGGCTGTTTGGAAATCACATTAACTCACACATCTGTGTACTGAACACTTTACAAGAGCCTGGTCATGTCTCTCCCTTTCACTCGCAGCATTGTGGCCCATAACTGCATTAAAAAAACATATTCATTTATTACACAGCTCAATGGCTATATGTTTTTTTTTACGACAGTGACACAGTGACATCCGCCAACACTTTTCCTTTCATTTATTTTCCTACAAGAGACTCTCTCCTCTTTTCTCTTCCCTTACTAGGTATTGGTTGTAGGGTAATAAAATAAAAGTTTATAGCAACATTTCAAAAATGTGGAAAAAATGACAAAAAAAGAGAAAAGAAATAAAGCTATGTGTTTTGAAAGTACCCACACTGATCAACACACCATAGTAATTATTGATGTAAGATTTTTACCTGTATATGTTACAATATGTATTATGTATTACGTAATGTATTATTTTTATTATTATATTTCATGAAATAAGTGTATAGAGCAATGAAATATACACCAATCAGTCATAACTTTATAATCACCTTTTGTTCAGTATCCGTTCTCGCAGCTTCACTGACCACAGAGGACCTTGTAGTTACAGACTGCAGTCCATCTGTCCAACTGTTGTTGCTATTCAGTGGTGAGGTCCACAACAGAACAGTTATGATCTGACTGATGGGCCATTCTCAGCACTACAGAGAAATAAATTTTGTTGATTTGCTAACTATTATATGTTCTATGTCATTTAAGGCAAATTAGTCTGACCCTATTCAAATGCAACAGGAGAACAGGGAGAATTTTTTTTTTTTATATTTCAAATCATATTGCAAATCCAGAGCATATTCATTATTAAATAAAGGTAACTGTTAGGAGAGTAGTTAGAAAATGTTTTCCAATTTTGGGTGACATTTTACTGTTCGTCATTCATAGGGCTACATGACATTTAAACATATGCCAATGTAAACATCTATAAAGGCTTAGCCAAAGAAATACATGGCTTATGAAGAGAGCTAATTCCTTATTTTAAGTTATGCCATCTTCAACAGATAAAACATCAGTTCAAACAACCTCTGAATGTGAGAGCAGATGCAACTCAGCTGAGCTCTTAACTTTATCAGTGTAAGAGATATGAGTCTGGAAAGCAAGACTAGTTAAAGAGTGGGACAGTGCTGTTACTAGACTTGAGTAAACTTCCAAAAAGACCTAAGCACACAGCATTATGTGATATTACTGCATACACACACACACACACACACACACACACACAAGACATGATCATATATGTTATCAGCCTATTCAAGGGTAAAGTTTTCATACATAAATCTCCCCAAAGTTAACTTGTCAAATGTAATGTTTAATTTGTACTGACCAGTGCCTATGAAATCTATTTCTTCTGCTTGAAAAATAAGTATTATTTTATGGATCCCCTTTGGGGAAATTGATTATTTGTGTTAGCCCATGTTAAACTACACAGATTTGCGTAGTGTTATTGTATGATCAATTTCATTTGTGAACATTTGTGTGAACATTTCATGTGAACATTTCATTGTGAACATTGTGTGAACATTTCATGTTGAATAGACTACATAAATATGTCACAGAATAATATCCTAGCAAATAAACTTTTATGTAAAAAATATTCAAGAAAGTGAGGAATGATATTTTGTTGGGTTTGTGGAATCCAATTGGGTAGAAGCAGGAAGAAACAATAAAAAATTCAATGATAAAGATACAGCAGTTTTAATAAAATGTCTTAATACATTAAGCCCAGAAAGTTTTAAAATATATAATAAATGTTCATAGTTCAAAAGTTCAAGAGTATGAATTTACACATACATGTGTTTTATGAGGGAGAAATATTTGAGGAATAGTATTTAATCTCATCTGGCATTATTATTAGGAAAAGCATGTGAGTGCAGGTATGAGTGTAAGGAGAAACCTGTGAAGGAGGACAGAAATCTTATTCATAATTATCTGCATAATTATTCATAACCATTAGGCCTAGTCACAAAATCACTGGAAAAATTGCCCTACCATCTGACAGGGATAAAAATGTTTATCAGTGATTGTATATATATCGGCAATTACTCTGGTTTGCTCACATAAATGCACAGAAATAGTTGTCATTTCCAGACCTTTTTATGATCATTCATCTTCCATCAATTTCTTGTCTTGCTTATCACCCATGAAAGATGTGAGACTAGCATTTTCCACACTAAAAATGCAGAATAACAACTCTCAGAAAATATGAACTATACTAACTACTTTTATCAAGAGTGATCACAGCCAACAGGATGTTTATCCATCTGTAGCAGCCACTGAGTCTCCCTCAAGCAATTTCAGCAGACTCCCAAAATAAACAGGTTTGGTATGAACAAACTACAGTGATTTGCTGAACCCAAGAGGAAAGTCACTGATGTCAGATTACTAAGTATCAACACATAAGAAGAAAATAATACTGTTAAAAATATTTCTCCCAGGGAAAATGTTTATGGGCTCCATGTGTACTGGGGGTATTGGTGGCAGGATATGTAGAATAGCACCCAGCATGCCCTGTGCTCTTTTTTAAATCGAGAATTTCTTGTTGTTTTGTTGCTGTTTTTATGTAATATATATGATGTCTAGCCTTTTCAGACCTTACAAAGGACATAATGTGTATCCTTGCTCTTTACACAAGAGCAAGACACTTACATGAGGCATGGCAGGGCTCCAGCCAAGAAGCCAGAAAATCTCCATAAGGGTACTGGCAGCAGAAACCTTTAAAAGGAGGTTCAGTGGTTTTAAAGTTCAGTTGTGTTGCCTAACACTACATTACATTTTCTTCTCCATACAACAATTAATATTTGTACATTTTTGATAATAGAACCCATTTCAAAAGGAAAAACAAAATAAAAATACTTTATATCAAGTGTGAAATCTTTGCAATTGAAAAATCTACAAATATAGAATATTTAATAAAACAGTTTATTACATGGTTATTAATTAGGTTGTAAACACCTTAAATGTTGTTAATAATGTCAAGGTAAAGAATAAGCTAAGACCTGAAAATGTGAGTTTAGTCTTTTCACGTGTTAAGGTAAACCACATTTTATAAACTTGGTGATTAAAAGGTTATATCTATTTACAATTATGAGATAATGCTGACAGGTTGATGTCAACTGATGGGGAAAACAAAGTAAGGTCAGTATCTGGCAGATTTGAGGTTTACCCGTGTAGATGGATGTGGGTTCAGTATTTGGCAAACAGGTCACTGTTGTCCTTTCTGTCTATGTGTTATAACTGGTTATTAATTAGTTTTAATGGATTGACAACATATTTAATAACAATTAATAAACAGATTTTAAACCACATATAAACCTTCATAATTGTAGACTAATTCTAAATTGGTACCGAATATTGTGTATGTTCTCTGTCTAAAAGTACTGTAGCCTTGAGGGTACCACTACAGTGATTTTCTGAGAGTGTATAAAGATATACATATGCCATGGCCCTGGTTGTTGTAAATAGCTGGCTTGAGGACAGAAGAGACAAAGAATGCCAGTGTATTCCTCAATAGTACACCCTGAATCCACTTCACTTCAAAATGAATGTCACAGAAGCACTTGTGTGGAAGCCACAGGAAACAAAAACAAGAAGACCAAGCTTATTGCAAAGCCCATCTCTCAGAGAAAAGGCCAATATGTAAAGCCCCTGCAGAGCATGTATTTTTATATGTGCAAGGTCTACTACTGCTTCGCTCCAAAAAGAAACTGCTTCAAGGCAGCTACAGTGACTTTGAGATATGCACTGGCATGGTTATACAGTAAATTTAGGATACTGTTAAGCATAAGACATAACTGTTCCTAATGAATGTTTTCAATAATAGTTTAGTGTTTTTAAAATAATTAAAAACGTTGTTAAATATGGTATATACGGTCACTAAATTAGTGATCAGTTAGTGACATGGTTTTCCATTTGACCAATTGTTATTTTTTGGTCCAGGTTTATGTTCTAAAAGGAAACAGGTTCAGTTTTTATAGCACTGGGACATAATTTTCGTCAAAAAAGTTTGATTGTTGTCCTAATTTGGTTGCTTTGTGTATGAAGTTAGTGTGTGGAAAGTGTGTCCAACTCTTATGACTCTTATGTATTTTCTCTTTTTATTACCTTGACATTGATGATGTCTATGGAGCTTAGATTCAATGAAACATACTATAATTCACTTCACTGTAAAGAAAGCTAGAGAAGTGGGTTTTGAATCAGAAGGTCACTTGTTCAATCCCCACAACCAGCAGCTAAACTGAGTCAGAGGAGTGACAGAACATCACATTCTCTGAAATGCCCTTGAGAAATGCACTCCCCTAACTGCTCCCCAGGCACTGGGACGGCTGTAGTGCACTAGTGTATGTCTGTGTGTTCATTGCCATATAGAGCTCAATGTGTAAGACACATTTAGTTGTATGATGTACTATGACAAATAAATGTGTGTTTAATTTTTATTTATTTATTTATTCTTTTAAGTATATTGGAACTGTTCCTCACAAGGCAATTTCTGCTGCCCTCTAGTGGATATACCTGTGAAGTGCACGTAAAACAAAGGACTACATCTGTGGGCTGAAACTGTAAATGATACACTATATACTCCATTTTCTTAACAAAACCATGTGCCACCAAATAGTAACTTTATAAAAGAGCTTAAAGTATGATTATGATTATTAACAAGATTATTCAGAGAAACCAATATTTAAATAATTTTATTATAGCAGAAGTTGTAGGATGTAAATTATGATGGCAAGCCACAATCTTTTACTTAAATCATCCGGATAACTGAAAAAAAGGGTGGTAGTATGTAAATGTTTGTGTGCAGAGGCATGTTTTTTGAGTGTGCTTTGTTGCTAAAGCTGGCCTAAGGCAAACTGACGCACAGCCATCAGCTTCCATTTGCAGTGCTGCATGTCAGAGATGGTGGTCCAGTGGTAACACTCAACAATTTGCTGCTTTATTTAGTTTGGTGTGCTGTCTAATTTCCTGTTTCAGAATTAATTACTTAATTAACATAGTGAATTAACAAATGATTATGATGCATGGAATAGTTCCAGCAACACCCAATGCAGTTCAGAAACATGCTTGGAGGCACACACACACACTCACTCATACACACACACACACACACACACACACACACACCAACAGACACACACAATGACTGGCTCCAAGGCCTGAAGCCAGGAAATTAGAGTTGTCTGTTATAAAATAAACCGTTTTAACCAACAGCCTCTTCAATGTGCAAGTGATACAATGCCACTGTGTATGAGAAGAAATAAAATTCTAGCATTGATTTATTAGCAACGTATGATTCTGGCAATTTAATTAATAATTTCTCCTATGCCTGGAGTTTGGGTCCAGAGTGCAAGAACAGGAAAGAAATCACTACTAGCTTCACACTAACTGGACTTTCTGAGCTAAAAATGTGGCTCTATATTTTGTTGGGTAGATGTCCTATCACTAAAGTAAATACACTAATATATGTATTTATTCAAGTTTTAACCAGTTTTCTCCCCCAACTTATTCCATGTTAACTAGGACTTCCTTCTTCAGACCACAATGAATGGTAAAGTGTACCATTGGCTTCTTCCAAACCATGTGAAGCTTCACCCTCTCTTGTTAAACTGCTGCTAACACTACTACACACTACTAAACACATTTGGAGGAAAATATAGAATGTCTAGAAACCACTGAGGACACTAATGTTCAATTACAATCTATTAGATTTGCCAATCATTGCATTTTTTTTATTTACATTTTTTTCACAGCATCCCCACTTATTTGGAATTGGGATTGTAGAAAAGGGATTTTCTTGAGCTTATAACTTCACGTGTTTTATGATGCTGTTGGCCACTCCTCATGCTCATTTGAAATTTTAAAGTGACAGAGCTTTCTCTGTAGCCACTCCAAATTGTGGAATGGCCTGTCACTCTATATACCAGTGGCGGATGCTGGTCTTTCAAGGGGGGGAAGCTCAATTTCAGCCTACATCATAAAATGTGTCAGTTTATTTATACGTAAATTCTACCCTCTGTTCTTTTTCAAGAAAATGATCTGTGACCCTGTCGTACCAACAAGGCATCTTTTCCAGGGACTTGACTAGTGTCCTCTCAATGGCCAGCAGAGCCAGGCTGCTTAAACAGCCTTGGCCCATGTGAAGTGTGTCCGCCTGTGAGAGAGAAAATGCCACTAAGAGGTTTAAGACAGTCTCCGGTTCAACTCAGAACAGAATGAAAATGTAATGCTCCCACGGATCTTTACACCAAAGCCGAGGCCAGCCCACTGCCCCATAGACCCCCAGAGACGCTGAGCGTCCGATGGGCGGGACAAAGCCCAGCATTTATCCAATGACTCGTCTCGTTTCGCTGCTTCGCTATAGCGTCCACACTGTTTTAAGGCACTGTGAAGCTGATTGAGAGCAAAGCCGTGTCTTTACCAGTGATAATACGCTCATTCTGAACAAAAGTTGAGCGTGTTGTAGTGCATATTTATTCAACGACATGTACACACAACAGTATATATTTGATCACTTATTTTTTGGCATTTTAGGGGAAGCTGAACTTCCCTTGCAGTCCTAGAGTAATCACCTCTGCTATATACAGATGTCATCCACAGTTGACATTTTTAAGTCAAACTTAAATAGTTTAAATATTTTAGTATTATTTCAGTTTTTGGTTTATTGATTTATAAATGTGTGTGTGTGTATATATATATATATATATATATATATTAATATGGCAAACCAAACAGGAAATATTTAAGGAACATTGATATATATAGAATGAAAGCTGATATATATAGAATGAACTTTGATATATATATAGAATGAACTTTGATATATATAGAATGAACACTGATATATATAGAATGAACTTTGATATATATAGAATGAACACTGATATATATAGAATGAACGCTGATATATATAGAATGAAAGCTGATATATATAGAATGAAAGCTGATATATATATATATATATATATATATATATATATATATATATATATATATATATATATATAATGAACTTTGATATATATTTATAATGAACTTTGATATATATAGAATGAACACTGATATATATAGAATGAACGCTAATATATATAGAATGAACGCTGATATATATAGAATGAAAACTGACATACAGGGGTTGGACAATGAAACTAAAACACCTGGTTTTAGACAACACCTGGTTTTAGACAACAATAATGTATTAGTGTGGTGTAGGGCCTCCTTTTGTGGCCAATACAGCAGCAATTTGTCTTGAGAAAGTCCTGTACAGTGGTCAGATGGATTTTAAGCCATTCTTCTTGCAGGATAGTGGCCAGGTCACTACGTGATGCTGGTTGAGGAAAACGTTTCCTGACTCGCTCCTCCAAAACACCCCAAAGTGGCTCAATAATATTTATATCTGGTGACTGTGCCGGCCATGGGAGATGTTTAACTTCACTTTCGTGTTCATCAAACCAATCTTTCACCAGTCTTGCTGTGTGTATTCGTGCATTGTCGTCCTGATATACGGAATCGCCTTCAGGATACAATGTTTGAACCATTGAATGCACATGATCCTCCAGAATGGTTCGGAAGTCCTTGGCCATGATCATTCTATATATATCAACGTTCATTCTATGTCCCCCATACTCAAATAGCGGCCTCCTGCAATCCGGCATTGGGCATCTATTTCTGGCACGAGAGCTGTTTTGAAAAGTTTTTTTTTTTTTTAATATGATTTTTTTTTTCAATCGCGCTGTCCGCTCTTATTTTGAAATCGCGCACCGCGAGGCTGGTGATTGCCTCCATGGCAACAATAAACAGATAGCAGTAAAGCCTTCGGAAACGAGACAGTCAAAGTTCATTCTATATATATCAGCGTTCATTCTATATATATATATCAAAGTTCATTAAATATTTCCTTTTTGGCTTGCCATAATATGTATGTATGTATATATATATATATATTACTTTTTTATGTTATTTGGTGCAGTGAAACTGTATTCTCAAGACTGGTATAGAATTAGGAGTAGGAGTGGTGTGTCTGATCCAGAAATAGTCTTTCAACTTCAGTACTTGACCTCACAAAGATTCTCATGGTTGAATGGCATCAAATTCCCACTAGAGTTCCAGCATCTATTATAAATACTTCCCAGTAGAGTAGAAAATGTTATAGGGGGGGGTGAATTTCAGAGGAAATATTGGATGATGTTATGATCACCAACTTTTAGACATACAGTGGTGTGAAAAAGTGTTTGGCCCCTTCATGATTTCTAACCTACATGGTCCTGTGTGAAAAAGTATTTGTGCCCCCCCCCCCCCCCCCCAAAACGAAGTACACCAAAAGATCCACAAAAGCTAGACATCATGCCAAGATCCAAAGAAATTCAGGAACAAATGAAAAAGAAAATAATTGAGGTCTATCAGTCTGGAAAAGGTTATAAAGCCATTTCTAAAGGTTTGGGACTCTAGCAAACCACAGTGAGAGCAATTATCCCCAAATGGCAAAAATGTGGATCAGTGGTGAACCTTCCCAGGAGTGTCTGGCTGACCAAAATTACCCCAAGAGCGCTGTAACAACTCATCCAAGAAGTCACAAAAGACACCACAACAACATCCAAAGAACTGCAGGACTCACCTTCCTTGGTTAAGGTCAGTGTTCATGACTCCACCATAAGAAAGAGACTGGGCAAAAATGGCCTGCATGGCAGAGTGCCAAGATGAAAACTACTGCTGAGCATAAAGAACATTAAGGCTCGTCCCAATTTTGCCAGGAAACATCTTGATGATCCCCAAGACTTTTGGGAAAATACACTGTGGACTGACAAGACAAAAGTTGACCTTTTTGGAAGGTGTCTGTCCCATTACATCTGGCATAAAAGTAACACAGCATTTCAGAAAAAGAACATATTACCTACAGTAAAACATGGTGGTGGTAGTGTGATGGTCTGGGCCTGTTTTTCTGCTTCAGGACCTAGAAGACTTGTTGTAATAAATGAAACCATGAATTCCGCTATCTACCAAAAAATCCTGAAGGATGTCCGGCCATCTGTTTGTGACCTCAAGCTGAAATAAATTTGGGTTCTGCATAAGGACAATGATCAAAAACACACCAGCAAATCCACCTCTGAGTGGCTGAAGAAAACCAAAGTGAAGATTTTGGAGTGGCCTAGTCAAAGTCCTGACCTGAATCCTATTGAGATGCTGTGGACTTTAAAAAGGCAGTTCATGCTTGAAAAACCCTCAAGTGTGGCTGACTTACCACAATTCTGCAAAGATAAGTGTGCCAAAATTTCTCAACAGCACTGTGAAAGACTCATTGCAAGACTCAAAACACTTTTTCACACAGGGCCATGCAGGTTTGGATTTTTTATCTATCTTAATAATAAAAACCTTCATTGTTTTTGTCTATTATTTAAATTTGTTTGATGATCTAAAACATTTAGGAGTGACAAACATGCAAAAAAAAAAAAAAAAAAAAAAGAAATCATGAATAATGTGCCACGGAATTAAATATCCTGTAAAAGCCAGAGAGCAGCCATTTCCTCAGAGAAATATCAAGGTGAAAATGTACATATTTTACAAAGAGACCATTCCCAGGATTAGTAAATTGTGTACAAATAAAATCAACCTGTGTGAAAAAGCAGCCTTAATAAATTAATTATAAAAAACTATAAAACTAAACATAATTATAATCAGCCCTAGCACTAAACGTAATATGAAAACCTAACTGCAGTCCATAAATTTTGGAAAGCAGTGATTTGAGCTTGTGTAATGCTAGCTCTTCTTTGGGTACATAACAGAAAATATGATTGTATGTAGTGAAATAGTGCTAACAGTGGATGGGGTCTCCATCAATGAATATAAAATAACTATGAATCATGATAAAGCAAATTGTCCTCAAGGTACAAATGACAGTGTTTAATAGGGATTGTCTATTAGTAGTATATTCATATTTGATTTATGTGATACTAGGTCTATTCCTTTCAAAAGAACCATTTATTTATTCATCGGGAGAAGCCTCATCCTCTACTTTCCACAGGTTCAGAGTCTTTACTGTAGCTTCCATTTATTTGGAATCACCCATTTTCAAAATAATCTGTAGGAATATTTTCCCACACCTCCAAAGTTGGACAAGCGGGTTGCCAAGTAAACCCAAAGACATTCATTATTGCTGAGGGCTGTGCTTCTCAAGCAACCAGTTCATTGTTTCAAGAAAATCAATTATATTCTTTGTTCTATTTTCAAATATTCTCTCTTAACTATTAAGTGCTTAGAACAGTATTAGCACTTGCTTTTTGTTGATGAACATTAAATTTTTTTTAATCCAATCCTTTTCTCAGTTTAGGCATCTTGACATCTGTACAGCCTAACACACTCGTTTATTGTTTGTTGTGAGTTGTATTTACCATTAACTTCTAGATATAAGACGTGTAAAACTTTACACTTTGTATGCAAATATTTAGTATCCAAAATATATGTGGCATAGGACCTATATTAGTGTTTAAAATTTTCAGTTAGGGCGACACTGTCGCGCAGCAGATAGTGTTGCAGTCTCACAGCTCCAGGGACATGGAGGTTGTGGGTTGAAGTCCCACTCCATTTGACAGTCTGTGATGAGTTTGGTGCATTCTTCCTGTGTCCGCATGGGTTCATTCCCAGGGTCCAAAAACACAGGTTGATCTATCTATCTATCTATCTATCTATCTATCTATCTATCTATCTATCTATCTATCTATCGTTACACTTATATAGCGTCTTTCTAGATACCCAAGGACGCTTTACAATCCACACTGCTCAGAACGCTCAGAACACTCAATCCACACACTGGTGATGGATGGATTCGCGAGTCAAATGTGTGAATGTGTGTGTGTGTCACCCTGTGAAAGACTGGCTGCGGGGTTTGTTCCTGCCTTTCGCCCAATGATTCTGGGTAGACCGCAGGACATCTCAGAGAAACACCACATGTCCATCAGAGCCCTGTGCAGTGTGAGTTACAGCAGAAAACATACCTATTTCCCCCAAATAACTCAGTTTTCCTCAGCATCACACAAAAGTGTTCAGAACAGAGAGCATTTGAGATAAATTGATCCAATGAGTTAACTTCAAAAAATGCTTGTACAATGGTGTGTGGTTCAGATGTCACTTACGTGCATTCAAAATAAGGATCATTAACATTACATTCAGAAAATAACCTAAAGGAAAATATAGTTTTGTTTGTAATTTAATTGATTCCAAACACGACCCTGAACTGAATACGTGGATACAGATAATGAATTAATGAATGAATAATTGATTCCATTACATTTATTTTATTTATTGAATGGATTTGTGTATGAAAATTAAAGAAATGTAAACCATTCCACTAAGTGGAGTGTCATAATAGTTACGCAAACATTGGTAGTAATCACTGAAAAATTAAATAACCCATTGTATTTACCAAATAATCCCTAGTTCATGCCAAATTATTCATACTAGTTATTAAATAAACCAAATGTAGATAATAATTCATAGAATTTACCGAAAAATGCGTAGTAGATTCTGAACCAATAACAGTCACCAAATTATTTAGTAGTTAAATTCATAGTGGATACTGAATAAACATTTTTAAGTCTGTCTTTCAGTCTGTCATTACCTCTCTTTGTTTCATTATTTCTTTCTGTCTTTCATACTTTTAAAAACATTTTTACATCACTCTCTACCCACTAAGAAACAAACAGAGTCAGAGGAACTGAGAAAACAGAGAGACAGGACAAAGAGAGACAAGGAACAGAGAAATAGCTAAACAGAGGGACAGAGAAATTGAGAGGTGTAAAGAAAGATATGAGAGTATTATTTTCCTATGTGCAGTAAATCTTTGTAACACTGAACAATTAAATATTTTTTCTGCATTAATTTTAAGAGAGAATAGTTTTTACTGCTGGAGAGCCTGAATGTGGGTTGAGTGGAGCATTGCCTTTATCGATAGCCACATTTATTAAAAAAACTGAATATTCCAATCTCAATGTTACAAACCGAATACCTACCCAAAGAACAAATATCTGAATACCGGAATACATGGGGCCAGCCCTATTGTTTAGAAAATAAGCTCTCAGCGCCCACTTTATAAACTAAGGCTGCACTGCAGCTTCCAGCATTTGCTACCTCGTGCATACAGGGCACAGAATGTACATGACAAAACCACAGCCACATGAACATCCCAAATATCAGAAAATGTTGGGCTGAATCTATTCATGGCATGTTCTGTGTGGACGAAAACGGTAACATGCTCAGTTTGTGTGTTTCTTGTGTTTAGCATGACACAAGGTTCATTGGCTTTTCTTCAGTTTTCACAGGCTCAGTAGGGTGACTTGGAACTTGCCGACATTTACACATGTATCATATCTCACTCTGATCTGAACCCACTGAAAACAAAAGAATAAACAATGATCCTGCCATGACTCTGTTTACTTTTATATGGCTCTGGAGCTGAATTCAGCCACAATGACTCTGGAACCTAGCAACCTTTCAATGCCCCCTGCTGATCATGTATCCATGGTTCCCATCAAAACCGGTAAAAATATGGGCTGGTTCACCACATAGCACCAAGGTTCCAAAGATCAGGAACCAGTTCAAGAACCAGAAATCATTTGGTAAAAAAGCACTAAAATTCCATAACTTTGGAACTCTGTGGAAGAGACAGTACCTTTTGTGCCACTGTGCCTCCCTACTGCAGTGAATGTACAGTATTATTACAAATACATTTATATTAAATATATATTTTTAAACTATATAAACAAATTGTAATGTTTAATACTCAGTAATCATTAGTCTCTCTCTGATGAAATGAGAGGAAATTAAACATTTATATTTCTCTTCCATTGTTTTAACTCACAGGTTGTGCAGTTGCCATGTCATACCATGTCATAACACAGCCTCCACCCCCACCAACCCCAGTCTGTGCATTATAAATTCACCCAGGAAAAAGCATGACCTCAATCTTTCACTCCATAATGACCAATAGTGACAAAAGACTAATTGTTTATGTATATTAAGTATGAAAGCATAATATTGTTCATTTTTAATTTGACAAACACTATCCACTGCAGGAATACACTGGACTAATAAGACTGAGGGGAGCTCAGACTTAACAGATGATTCAGTTATGAACCAGTGGGCCAAATAATATAAATAAATAAAAATATATTATATTATATAATATAAAAAATAAAATAAATCTCCACACTGTACAGAAATCTTTCCTAATTACTCTACATCCTGCTGAAAAATGTGAACAGTACAAAAGCACATGTTTTGCTTAAAATAAGAACCCACACCCACCCCCAATGGGTTGATCACTCACTCAATTAGGAGCTTAGTGCAGCTTAGCTCAGGGGTCCTATATTGCCAGAGTATTATTGTCCTATTGTCTTGCCAGAGTTCTGTGTACAGACACTTTTTTAGAGCTGCCAAAACTTGTACTGTTTTATACTTTCAGGTGAGCAGAGCTGTATTAACAGTAGTGGATACTGATTCTAAATGATTGTGGGTTTCATGAACAGCGTTGGACTCAACAGTCAATTGGAGGAACCAGTACCGCTTAACATGGCAATGGAAGTGTTAATCACCTATCTTAGTACCTCAAATTAGCAGGCGCAATATTTGAGAGACACAGTGTATTGTGCTAGTAAAGTAAATTAGAAAACTCATTGTGATAGTGCTTTGTAACTGTCTATGAGTTATTCAGTTGTGTTGAGTCATATTTTATATTTGGCATACACTGAAGTAGCTTCAGTGGAGCTTTTGTATTGCCAGAGTGCTATGTACAGCCATGTTTTCAGAACTGCCAAAACATGTACTGCTTTATGCTTTCTGTGAACTCATGAAGGAAACGTAAACCATTTTAAAATTCACACGCATGGAAGCTTTTCATTTCCCACCATGTGTTTAACATACATATCCAAGAAATAGTTAATTTCAGATTCCATCCCCAGCATCAAAAGCCTGACAGTGAGTAATAATAAAACCAGTACAAACGGTTGTTTCCAGAATATGGTCACAAAGTGAAGAGCTGAATAGATGAGTCAAATTTATTTGTATAGAGCTTTTTTCTCCAACCTGATGGTGTCACAAATAGCTTTACAGAGATCAGAAATTACAACAAAATGAAATGTGGGAGAGAATGTATCAAAAGGAAAGCATTGGGCAGAAAAAGAACAATAGTTTGGTGCATGAAAAAGAGGGCAAAATGAGAGAACCAACTAGAAAAGAGTGAGAGAAAGAAAGAGAAACTAAATGTGAGAAATATAGAAGCACATGAGGGAGAGAGAGATAGAGAGAGAGAGAGAGAGAGAGAGAGAGAGAGAGAGAGAAAATAGTAGGCAATAAATAATCGTATCCACAGAAAAAACACAGGGCTCCATGTTCCCTCAGCACCATGCAGTCTTCAGGTTTTACGAGTTTAATTCTCTCACAGATATAGCCAGTGTAAATATGTTCTCTCTCGGTGGGAGACTCTGCAGAGGATCATTGGAACCTTGACTATGCACACTCACATACACATATCTTTTATTGAGGATCATTTGGAGTTTTGTCATAACCTTATATGTAGGTGTATAGTTGAAGGAAAAGGTTTAGAGTTGTGTTGCCCCAGGACAGAAACAAACGTGACGTCATTCCACTGAAGTGGGACACAAGAAGTCCAATAACGTACAGAGAATAATGAGAAAGCACTAATGTTAAAGCATCAGAGTCAAAATGTAGAAGATTTTCACCATCAAAACACCAGGCCAGTACCCCAGCCAAAACCAATTCCACAAAAACAGCATCAATGTATGACCAAAGATTTACAAAACAAATAATACCAGTGTGGTGAGTAGTTAGCCAGCTAGTGAGCAGTGCCCAGCAACGGGATTAAACCATGCTCATTAAATTTCCTGCAGGTAGTGACAACATTGTACAGATTACTTTGTTTTTCTTGTCTATGTTGTAACTACGTTGTCACCAACACCCAGAATGTTGTTAGACAATGGTGTGAAAACCTTTTGAGAAATTTGCTGTGTGTCACTGTGGCCATAAGGCAACGGACACGAGTTCCCTCGTTTAAGCACCTGCTAGACCCGCTAGTCCCCCAGGGGTTATTGGCATTTGCTAACCTGAGTTCTTCGTTAGACACAGCAGCTGCTAGCAGTGGGCAGGGTTGGGAGGGTGTTATGTTGGTAGCCGGATATTTAAAAAATATCACCATAAGGAGAAGGCAAAGAGTTCTTGCTTTGTTTGCTTTACTTTGCAGACTACTACAGCTTCAGTACAGATGAGGCTTTCTTAAAGTTACACTACCCTCTGCTGTTCAAATAATACTAGTTTTGGTTTTCTGAAAATTGCATTTATACGATGAAATTTTAGGGCCCAGGCATTGAAAAAAAAATTCAGAAAATAAAGTCAGAATTCTAAGAATAATGTAGGAATAATTCTGAGAATAAAGTCTGAATAATTCACTGCACATATAATGGGGCAGACACAATCACATTGTAATTGAGGAATGCAGTATAAATCTGAAGTCATACATATATTTCAGGAATAAATTCTCAGTCCTCTGTCACATCAGGACCAGATTATGATTAGTATTTAAACCCTGAATCGGTTGTGCAAGGACTAGGGATGCACCAATTTTGAATGTTTTGGGCTGATACTATTACCAATAATTTGCACCTTGTGAATGATGCACTCATGAAAATGATCAATCCAGAGGGAGTGGAACCCACGAGGCTCTACCGCGTTACAGTTTATGGACTCATACAATAAGCTGTATGCATCGCAGTCAGGGGCTGCACTGATGGTGTTAGTCGTCATGTCGTGTGGATGCGTTTATTTAGGGTCACCAGACATCCTCTTTTACCCGAACATGTCCTCTTTTTTAGACTTAAAAAAATATTCGGGCGGAACTTCACAAACGTCCGGGATTTTGTTTTTCTAGAGCTTACGTAGAATTTCGAGAAGCGTTTCGTTCACAAACTAGTCCCGCCTCCCCTACTCCATTTGGTTCGCTTGAGTGAGAAGGGGGAGTGGTGAAGTAGCCTAAAATCTTCTGATTGCACGTTTTGACTCTAGAGCTACCGTTATTCTACCGAGAATTCTAGAGCTACCGAGAATTCTGACTTAATTTTCTGAATCTTTTTTATATTACTATTACTATTATTATTTTTTAATGCCATGGCCCTAAACATCCACCCCCCCCCCCCCCTTTTTTTGTACAAAGAATAATACAACTATTTTTTTTTAACAAACAAACATTTTTTGTTATTAATGCTTAACAACTTGGATTTCATCTCAATGCCCAAGATGCATTGAGAATTAAAATGTTAAAAAAACAGAACTAATAACAAAACTGAATTGCATTCTTGGTTGTTGAAAAGGAAACGTGTTCTAACTGCTAGGACATTTTAATGCAACTATCAATCATGTATGGTGCACTGAAAACCTTTAAGATAAGATGTATGTTTGTTTGTGTGTGTGTGTGTGTGTGTGTGTGTGTGTGTGTGTGTGGCAGGGGGTGGTGTTGGAAGAAGTGTACCTGTGTGTTAATGAGCATACACTTGCTGTAAACGTCATCTTGGATTCTTCAGACACTTATATGTAACACAATATAATACTGCAATATTCTAAAATATAAAGTGCAAAATTTCAATCTATCTACCAATGTGCAATATCTCCATGTACAATAGTCATCTTCATTAGTTGTCAATATTTTTCAGAGCTTTTAATTATTCTATTTTTTTATTATATTTTATTTTCCATTATTTATATTTTTTTATTACTGAGTATTATACTGTCCCTTTGCTGCGGTAACACTGCATTTCTCCACTGTGGGAATAATAAAGGATTATCTTATCCTATCTTAAAATTTGCCTTAATGTAGAGTTTACATTTTGGAAGCAGTATAATGTAAGGTGGCACTGAGTTTCAAGTTTGTAATTCTGGTTAGAAAGCATTCTTTTTGCAAGAAGCATCTTTTTTTCTTGTTAAAATTGTAAAGGAACAATTTACATTTCTACAACATTGCACAGACTTTTATAAAGATAGGCAAATTGTGCCCAAAATGTTTAAAAGAAAGTTTTTCACTGTTAAAACAATGTAATGTAAGCTTATTCTAAACAGTGTTGGCATGGATAGTTTCCTAACAGCTCCTATGCAGTAGGTGCTCCCTAAGCCTATGGCGTAGCTTGAGGTGCACCTCTCTAGAAATGTAACTATGTGACTCGTCAATGCAGACCGCAACAACGATTCATCAGGAGTCAGTGGGACATTGTTTATGCTGAACAGAAGTATTATAGAAACATAAACTCCTCCACACACAGAGACACAGGCAGCAGCTAATTCATAGCGAGATATTTCCTCAGCCATGGTATGGGCATCAAGGTTGAAGAAAAATATTGTATTGCTTTGGATTAGTTACTTTCCAGGTACCTCATGTAAACTATGCTCTGTCCCAATCAACAACCTTCTTCCTAAAAAGTTTAAATATTTATAAAAGCAATTCTACTACACCACTACCTTTGTTTGTTCTACAGTGTAGAGGAAGATGTTTGAGATTCAGCCCTAGTGTTGTGGCAGTGTAATTGCAGACACTCTTTTATATAAATTTACAATGAGCATCTGGAGTGCTCTCCCCCACCCAAGATCAGCATGTGACCAATTACAGCAAACTGCCTGTCAACATCTTCGTCCCTAATATTGGTTTTGCAGAGGTGCCAAACTCTTCATAACACGCCAGCTAAGAGCTGTAAGCTGATTCCACCTCCCCTGTGTATTCGGATCCCTTAAGCACTGCTCAAAACCAGTGGCACTCAGCAACCATGACATCTAATGAGAAACAGCCAATGTTTTCAATTCAAAACTTTTCATTGCCTGGGACAGGAACTCCAGAATGTTGTGTTACCATTACACAAGAAATAATTGTTTGCTATGGTGTGATGAGGAAGAGAATACAGCGCTTTAACAATATTTTTCATTGGTGTAGACCTTCTCCTGGTACTGCATTTGATTTTAAAGGCAAAATCTTATGTGATCGTACAGGTTTACAGTGGTATATAAGGTTTAATTTAAAAGGGCGGTGTACTCCATGTAGAGCAGAGAACACAGAACAGAGCAGTGTATGTTTGGTTTCTGTGCATTGCATAAGTTGCCAGAGAACTGTTTAGGTTAGACAGCTGAAAACTATAGTTCTGAAAAATAGGAGTATATGTGGTGCACTGTGAGATTAACAACATTTGACGCTATCAATTAATTTGTTTTGTAAGCTGTAATGCACATCTACCATAATGCTAAAATTGCCACATAGTGTTCTGCATAAGGCTTAATGTTTTTGTTTTCAGAATTTTCTCTTTCCAGTGTTTTAGGACTACATTAATTTCATTGTTCTAATGTACCTTATATGTAGTGTCAGAGGTTAAATCGGGCACATCTTGTGGAAAGGGCAAATGGTTGTTCCTGAAAGAAAATGAAGTGAAAGACACAAACTTGAATGTCATCCATATATTTGTTGTATTAGGACCACGGCAGGCAGTCTACCACCACACAGTGTCAGGATCCTGCAAGTATACATGGGTGGAAGCTTCAACAATAGCTCCATAGTGTAACAAACAGATAGAGGAAGCTATCACCCACATTCAGGAAATGAGTTAGTTAAAAAGCAGCAAGAGGTTCAGACCTGTTCAGATGCAGCAGAAACCTCAAAACAAAAGAGGAATGACTCTTCAAATCACCTGGAAAACAGACAATACAGAGAGAGCAACTCCATGTAAGAGGTGTAGGAAAGTGCTGTCACATTACACACAACACTGTCTAGTCAAAGAGATATATTGAAAAGGAAAAATATGTTGATTCAAAATTTCACACTGTCAACAATACCCAAAAAAGTTGGGACAAGTAGTGGCTGGAAAAAGAAAACTGAGCATATAACGAATAGCTGGAAGACCAATTAACACTAATTAGGTAAATTGACAACATGATTGGGTATAAAAAGAGCTTCTCAGAGTGCCAGTGTCTCTCTGAAGCCAAGATGGTAAGAGGATCACCAATTCCATCATTGTTGTGCAGAAAGATAGTGCAGCAATAACAGAATGTTGTTACCCAGCGTAAAATAGCAAAGACTTTTAAGTTATCATCATCAACCCTGCATAACATCATCAAAATAATCAGAGAATCTGGAACAATTGCTGTGCGTAAGGGTCAAGGCCAAAAAACTCTACTGGATGCTCATGATCTCCGGGCCCTTAAACGTCACTGCACCTCAAACAGGAATGCCACTGTCAAGGAAATAACAGAATGGGCTCAGGAATACTTCCAGAAAGCATTGGGGGTCTTTTAAAATGGAGTGTGGCAAAATGGAAGACTGTTCTGTGGTCAGATGAGTCACGATTTGGAGTTCTTTATGGAACACTGGGATGCCATGTCATCCGGACCACAGAGGACAAGGATAACCCAAGTTGTTATCAATGCTCCGTTCAGAAGCCTGCATCACTGATGGTATGGGGTTGCATGAGTGCTCGTGGCATGGGCAGCTTGCATGTCTGGAAAGGCACCATTAATGCAGAGAACTATGTTCAGGTTCTAGAACAACATATGCTCCCATCTAGACGTTATCTCTTTCAGGGAAGACCCTGCATTTTTCAACAAGATAATGCCAGAACACATTCTGCAGCAATCACAACATCATGGCTACATAGGAGAAGGATCCGGGTACTGAAATGGCCAGCCTGCAGTCCAGATCTTTCACCTATAGAGAACATTTGGCACATCATAAAGAGGAAGGTGCGACAAAGAAGGCCCAAGACGATTGAACAGTTTGAGGCCTGTATTAGACATGAATGGGAGAGCATTCCTATTTCTAAACTTGAGAAACTGGTCTCCTCTGTCCCCAGAAGTTTGAGTGTTGTAAGAAGAAGGGGGGATGCCACACAGTGGTAAAAAATGGCCTTGTCCCAACTTTTTTTGGGATTTGTTGACGCCATGAAACTTTGAAACAACATATTTTTACCTTAAAATGATACATTCTCTCAGTTTAAACTTTTGATCTGTGATTTGTGTTCTATTCTGAATAAAATATTAGATGTTGGCACCTCCACATAATTGCATTCAGTTTTTATTCACAATTTGTTAAGTGTCCCAACTTTTTTGGAATCCGGTTTGTAGAATTAGACATGCATAGACTGATCAGCCAATAACATTGTCTTGTTTTCATTGTGATTGACCATAACCGGTGACTGACCATTCAGCTTGTTTAAACGATTCTGTGCTGGTCACATTTACACTTGTCCACCACATGTGGGTGACTTCATTGCAAACACAGCCACAGAACGCTGCAGTAACATGGTGGGAGGTGTAACTTTAAAAAAGTGAAGGAAGCTGAGATAAGAAGTGAACAAGAGCTACTTATTTGATCACTGTGACTGTCGCACAGTTTGCACAGTTCACCAACTGCGTATTAAAATTTTCATTTAAAAAAATTACTCTGCAAGGCTAAAGTTAGCTTTTAAAAAACCAGACTTTACTTTTTTTGTAATTTTGCTGTTGTACAAAATTGGGTTGTGAAAAGAAAAGGATTTTCTTAAATCATAGTTCATTTCTTTGTATTTCTGAGACTGCCCTCGAAAAAGTTCGTAATGATCTACTGCTATCAACAGATGCCGGATCTCTCAACATCCTGGTTCTTCTAGATCTGTCATCAGCCTTTGACACAGTTAATCATAACATCATAATTTCCAGACATTCATTTGTAGGTATTATTGGCCTAGTCCTTAATTGGTTACGGTCATACCTCAAATATATAGGCAATAATATGTTGCATTAGGTTCTCACAAATCATCTATGGCCACTGTTGATCAGGGCGTACCCCAGGGATCAGGACGTACCCCAAATTTTTAGTGCTGCTGCTCTCAGTCTTTGGCACACACTGCCTCAATCTCTCCATCTCTGTTCATCACTGTCTTCCTTTAAATCTCAGCTTAAAACTTTTCTCTTCTGTTAACTCTTCTTATATTTTTATTAAACCTCTATAAAGCGTCTTTGAGTTTTTTTAAAGGCGCTGTATAAATTGAACTTATTGTTATTATTATATTATTGTAATTTCGAAATCTTAAAAAGAAAATCATGTTTAAGTTGCATTTGATAAACTTGAAGTATTTAATGCATACATTTCAGTTTTAATTACCTTTTCTTGTGTGTTTTGAACTTGAAGTGGTGTAATATATTTAGATAAAAAATGAGATCCATAAATTCAAATTTAAAAAATTCATATCTCAAAAAATATGAATCTATGTTAAATTTCAACTTCTGGGTTTCCCCATAAAAGTAACCTTCCATAAAGTGATTGAATGCAATGTTTTAACTTGACAACTATTACTGCCTTTTGGCCAGTTCATGTACAGATTATTAAAGCCACAGCAGAAGACTGCAAATGGTTTATTCAGTATTTTTAACAAGGCGACAAGACAGCTTCCTGAGCTGACATGTCAGTTTCCTGAGAAGCCAGGATAGTTGACACTTAGGCTTGATTTTTATTTTGAAATCTATATTTTTAATATTTCAGTTTATGGAGCCGAATTTTTAAAATCTGAATATTTCACCACCTCACAAGTTCACAAATAAAAAAGTACATTTATCATGAATTAGATTAAATATTTAAAAATTATAAAATGTTCAACATTCAAATTCAGGCGCAGCACAGTCATGCTAGAGGATTGTGTGCTTGTGGGTTCAGGTTACTGTAAGGACTGTGTTCTCCCACTGTCTCCTCTGTGCATTCCGTTTACCTCCCACAGTCTAAAAACACATGCATGTACAGGTGCATCACAATAAATTAGAATATCATCAAAAAGTTTTTTCAGTAATTCAGTAATTCAATAACTGAAAGTAAAGTATTTCAGTAATTCAATTCAAAAAGTGAAACTCATATTATATAGATGCATTAGTGATCTATTTCAAGCATTTATTTCTTTTAATGTTAATGAATATGTCTTACAGCTAATGAAAAACCAAAGGTTATTATCTCAGAAAATATTAGATAAGGACAATTAAAATTTTTTTTTTTTAATACAGAAATGTTAGCCTGCTGAAAAATACTTACAGTATATGCACTCAATATTTGGTTGGGGCTCCTCTTGCATGAATTACTGCATCAATGCGACGTGGCATGGAGGCAATCAGTCTGTGGCACTGCTGAGGTGTTATGGAAACCCAGGTTTTCTGCATTGTTTGGTCTGATGTCTCTCATCTTCCTCTTGACAATACTCCATAAATTCTCTATGGGTTTAGGTCAGGCAAGTTTGCTGGCCAATCAAGCACAGTGATACTGTGGTTATTAAAATAGGTATTGGTACTTTTGACAGTGTGGACAGGTGCCAAGTCCTGCTGCAAAATGAAATACACATCTCCATAAATAAAGACTGGAAAACAGAGGGAAGCATGAAGTGCTCTAAAATTGCAGAGTGTAGAGTGCTGCAGTGCTGCACTAAAATTGTAGAGTGCTGCACTGACTTTGAACTTGATATAACACAGTGGACCACACCAGCAGATGTCATGGCTCCCCAAACCATCACCGATATCATTTGTTACAGTTTATAGTTAACATTTGCAAAATCTTTGATATTGATTTATTAAATTATTCTATTGACATGTAAAACCCTGCAAGGTCTCACCCCTGAATACCTTTCATTCATTCATTCATTATCTGTAACCGCTTATCCAGTTCAGGGTTGCGGTGGGTCCAGAGCCTACCTGGAATCATTGGGCTCAAGGCAGGAATACACCCTGGAGGGGGCACCAGTCCTTCACAGGGCAACACAGACACACACACATTCACTCACACCTACGGACACTTTTGAGTCGCCAATCTACCTACCAGCGTGTGTTTTTGGACCATGGGAGGAAACCGGAGCAAACCCACGCGGACACGGGGAGAACACACCAACTCCTCACAAACAGTCACCTGGAGCGGGAATCAAACCCACAACCTCCAGGCCCCTGGAGCTGTGTGACTGTGACACTACGTGCTGCGCCACCGTGCTTATATTTGTTCTTGTTTAGTTTTGTAGCATGTAATTAGCAGTTTCCTGATTTTAGAATGGGTTCCTACCAAAATGATCTGAAACAGTAAAAATAATTCAACATTACCCACTTATGGATCAGGAATAAAGCAATATCCTCATATTTTTCCTTATTTCCAATGTTTGGAGGGCTCTTTGCGATTGTTCTGCTGTAAGCAAAAAGAGAGGGGAAGCCTAGCATGTTTGAAATAGCCCGTTAGTTTTTTTTATTTTACACTTTTTACTCTGATACTCGTTTAATGATACTGGGGTTCCGTAAAAAAAATTAGACAATTTCCAGTGCACAAACAGACTGGAGAGGTATCAAATGTTGAGGAAATATCATTTGAATTTTATAAAGTGTTTTATTATTATTATTATTATTATTATTATTATTATTATTACAATCATGAAAGTTGCCTTTAATGTTTGGGACTCTCTTATAGTACATTCTGGTACTATAATTTCTGCTTGAGTTCCTAGCCACATTCAATATCCATTCTCTACAATCCTTACAGAACTAATGTCATCTAGGTCATATACCATATATACAATATTGATCAACCAGAGAGCAGTGTTGGATAATTCTCAACCCTCCAGTGACACTGACATGGTGGTGATGTGTTAATTTGTGTTGTGCAAGTATGAGTATGAGCACAGACAGCAGTGAATCTAGAAACAAAGATGTGGCCATAATGTCAATGAGAGCTACATTTGCTAAAAGAACAGATCAGTCAAGCACTACCCTCTTAAGCCAACCAAATGCCACATTATCTAACAAATCAAAGACTGTTCTCTCTAACAAACCAAATATTATCTGTTTCTAAAATAAATTCTGAGGTAAAATTCCATTCATCATGAAAATGGTTCCCATCTCATTAATTGAAACATTACATCACTGTGGAGAGGGTTTATACACAAAATTATTTCACTTTTTCTAAAGGTTTGATTGAGCTAATTAATAAAACACCAGTGTAGGTGGTAATGACTGAGCTTTTCTGCATCTCCTAGCTTGAACACCCAGCATGGCTGCTACTGGAAAGAAGCTCATTTGCTCCAAAAGTCAACATTTTTAGCAAAATTTATCATCTTCTTTCCTAGTGCTGCATAATGACTTTGGTAGGATGAATGAGGCAGCTTCCTTCCTAACTTCAGGTGAGAGAGAGAGTGAGAGAGAGAGAGAGAAAGGGAGACGGAGATAGATAACTAGAGACAGACATCCTGGCCTATGGCCAGCACATGACAAATTTGAAGCTGAAAACGCCTCCTTTCCCACAGTAAACATATCACCACCACTTGAGCAATAGAGCATTAGCATAATTAGCTAGCATATTGTTAATTTTTCTGTTGCTCTGTTGATGTTCCACAACAACTAAACAAATTGTATGTGTGTGTGTGTGTGTGTGTATCTGTGTGTTTGGGGTGGGGGTGGGGGGTTGTTGAGCTAACAGGATGGTGGAGTTGGGGGGAGCCTTCAGGGCAAAAAAAAATTCCTCAGCGGTGCTAACTCTAGCGCTTGATGGTGTTTCGCTAATTACAGAAACTTCCTTGAAATGAAAGTAATAGTCTTATGTCAGTGCCTGAAGCTTATCGAGAAACATGCAGGCAGTCATATCTGGATGAAGCCCCCTTTTGTCTCTTTCTCTTCCTTTGAGCGAGAAAACAGAAGAAAAAAACCCCCAGAAGAAACAGACAGAAGAGTAGATGGCGAGTGAGAGCTAAGTGAAGAAAGAGCAACAGAGAGTAAAAGAAAAGATGTCTGATGTTGGAAAGTGGCGGCGCAAATGTAATTAACCTTTTTTTTTTTTTTGCTTCAATTCTGGACGCTCTGACTTATGATGGAGCTGACAATTAGTTGGTCATGTTTTTTGTCAGTGTGTGATAGCAATGATTCTCATTAGCATCAAGCGACCTCATCAAATCTAGACAGTCTTTAGTGCCAGCTATTTTCCCTAAAGAAGAAGGAGAAGAAACAGATGTAGTTCTCTTGATACCATCAGAGTCAGAGGTAGAGCAGGGGGTCTCACATGTAAATGATGATAGCAAACGTTTGATTTTAGTCTGGTTTTGTTTTTTCCTATTCTCTCAAGGGAGACTGCTCTTATCTGCATGGAGACTCTTTCACTCTTGGAGCTTCGTTCTTTTTTCCCCACACATTTTTTCCACTAGGCAATCTTTGCAGCTCATTTGGCAGCATGGCAAAACCACTGGGTGTCTGCTTGATCATATGGCATGGAAAGCTGGGCTGCAACAGAGCAATACCAGGCAGTTCTATTAAGCATTCTGCTTGTAAAGATGTGAGCATTATTACTGTGTTACTCTTGTGAGGGAATATAAATGCAGAAAACTCCCTCCAGTGATGGTTCTTTTTTGTGCATGAAAGAAAGTGAATTTTGTGAAAGATATAGAGTGGATAATGTTACTAAGCAGCAGAACTTAAAGTGAGTTAATGGAGCAAGGCTTACACATACACACACACACGCACACACACACACACATCCTATGGAAACATTAGGACAGGACCCTTCTAGAGCAATAGCCACAAAAACTGCACATAAAACTTTCCACTGGAAAGTAAAGATGCAGATGTTACTGTGAAAAAAATATTTCTTCCATTAAAAAAAAACCTCAACAGATTTCATATCCTAAATTCTATAAAGTCTGACTTTAAAATACCTAATATTTACACCTATTAACTTTTATTTTTATTTATTTATTATTTATTTTGTTTGCACAATAAAAAAAGGGAAAGAGATTACATTTGCTACAACAAAAGAAAGTAAAATAATGTGCAGGGGATATAAAGAAGCCCAGGAAGGGTTTGTATGAAGCACTGAGAAAAGTAATCATTTAAAAATAATAATAATAGACTAATCAGAGATTATTCACGAAAAGAAAGAAAAAAATGTATTAATGAAAACAAACAAAAATACACACACACACACACACACACACACACACACACACATATATATATATATATACACACATTTTATTTAACAGATTTATAAAAACAAAAAAGGCCACATGAAATCTGACATTCTTAATGGGTTCGGTTTTTGCTCATTTAATTTGTCTATGTATTTGGCTATGTTAGCAAATGTGACTACATTTTGGATTTGATTTTATCTCATGCTGATGCATCAATTTCCCAAATTTTAAAACCAACGCTGTCAAAATTAATACATTAACGAGGGAATTCACTTCTAATAATTCACTCATTTTACAGAGCTCAGTGATATATTGGCAGTTTTATCTAGCAATGTTAACACAGCGTCGCTACTGCTGAGTATATAATGTAGACTACATATTATTTTATGTTGAACTATGTATTATATATCATAACTGACACTTTGTGCATGCACACATACATGTGCACGCAGACAATCAGACTGAGATTTGCTTTGTCTCCTGTCTCTCTTTATTTGTCCAGGTTTGAGGCACAATCTGCGATATAGCATTAATAGCATTAATTTATTTTTATTATTATTATTATTATTATTATTATTATTATTATTACTACTACTACAGCAATTTTTTTTCACAACATAAATGCAAGGAAATTAATTGCAGGATTTTGTTGCTTTTTTCTTTTATGATTCTTATTTCTTACTTGCACCAATCCTATTTAATTCAATGCTTGTTGGAAGGTGGGAGATTTACCCCAATTGGCTGTGATGATTATTTCTCATATTTGATGTATTTCCTCATTTGTCTGTCCTCAAGGACAAACCCATGATCAAATTTGGGATGTCCAAATAAATCCCACACTGCTTATTTTAACCTTTTTTTATTAGTGGATGGACATCTGTAGTATCAGGCTCACTTCTACCATTTTCTCTGCTGTATGTACGTGTTTGTGTGTGTGCACGCAGCTGCAGCTGGAGTTAAGAAGTTGCGTATGCTCAAGTGAGATTTTCCCTGTCGGTTCCTTTTTTTCCCCAATACTGGTAATAGGCAAATGCACAGGATATAATAACCATTATTTTCATACCATTGTTAAACTGGAATACCACTGCAACCCTAATGTCAAGCAAATACACTGGACTGATTTTAACTAGGGCTGTCCCAAATACCATTTTTAGGGCTTCTGAGCTTTGGCCAGGATATTCGGTGAGTGGGGTGTTGTATATTGTTGTCATTAACAAACTCCAGTCCTCATCCCTGCTTTAATATCACACTCCAGGCTGCTTTGTGTCTCACTGCACGGCTTTGCTCTTTACCTTTGCTCACTAACCTGCTAATTAGCTCGCTAACTAAGGGCACAGAGTGCACACAATTTAACCAGTTTGAGCAGAGGTGCTCTAAATTCCAGCACAAAGCTGACAAAATTAACTGTAGCATCACCTCACTATGTTGTAAGTATGTTTTAGCATGTTAGGCTGTTTTATATGACTGAGACTTAGGCTTCATTTGCACGAAGACTTTTATATTGATGAGCCTGAATATGAATGGATTGGGGAGAGCACTGTTTATACAGCTGGAGAACCTGAATGTGGTGGAGCGCAGCCTTTATCGATAACCACATTTATTCCAAAAATCTGAATATGTGAATCTCAAAATTAGAAACCAAATACATACCTAACGAACCCAACAAATAATACCCATATACTTGGGGCCAGCCCAATTGTTCAGAAAATCAGCATTAAGCGCCCACTTTAAAATTAAAGCTGCACTGTGGCGCTCAGCATGGTTCTGCTTGCTGAGTCGTTCATTAACTTGTGCATATACGGTGCCACTAAGGGTACAGAGTGTACACGAATAAACCAGTGCTTTGTGGAGGTGTCCTAATTTGAGGTGTAAAGCTGACTAAATGAACTGTAGCTTTATCATGCTTCATTGTAAATAGGTTGCTAGGCTGTTTTACGCTTTGTTCAAGACTTTTATGTTGACGAGACTGAATATATGTGGAGTGGAGGGTTGCGTTTATTTATTTATACATTTATCAAACACATTTATCAAAAAAAAAAAAAAATTTCCGAATCTCAATATTATAAACCGAATTCCTACCTAATAAAGGAATATCTGAATATTCTGGGCCAGCCCTAATTTTAACAACAATGTACTTGAAATGTCCACTGTGAAACAGTATTATCTAAGAAAATACAAGTATCAATTCAGGACTCTATCAGCAGATAGTCAATATTAAACAATGGATTAATATACTTATACTTGGCTTTTCTTTATCATTTATGTCATATTTATATTTGCTTACTTTTACTTTTTTGCTTTCTTCAGTTTCCAGTAAGTGCCTGATTAACCATCAATTGTTCCAGAATGAAACAACCAAAATTCTTACATGAACTAAGATATTTGACTAGAACATGCCTTAAAAATTTGTGGATTAATGGTCATCTATATCACATATACCACATGCCACATTTTTACCCCTTCATGTGACCAACTTACTGATGAGAGGGTGCCTAACTAGAACTGCCTCATACTGTACTTAACAAGCTCAGATTATGGCATTATAGAAAACTGTACATTAATTATAACTCTTTATACAACAGTTAGTTCCAGTCAGGCACTCTAAAGCTTGCTTTTAAAAGCATGCTTTATTTTGCAATAACAGCATGGTTTTTTCACCACCACTGTATCAGCCTGCTGAATTCCATTGCTAAACAAGGCCTTAAACTGCTACTGGAGACCCTCAATCAAATGTACTTAGTATTTTTTATCAAACAGAAAATAGATTTGACCTACAACCCAATTGGTCAGACGTTTCGCCGTAGAGGAGACTACAGTAATTTCCAAAACTGACACTATCATTAACCAAACTTTTCAGTCGACAGCTGTGTAAGAAGGACAACTTATCGACCTGGAATATAGCCAGAAATTAACAGAATATGATAACAAAATGGGCTATAAAATGCAGCAGCAGTTTTATGGCTCTATCTGTACTTCAAAAAGCAAAGCTTAGAGCAACATCCATTTTCTTGTACTGTGCACAGGGCTTAACAGAATCTTCAACTGCAATAGATACAGTGTGGTACATAGCAAGTCCCTTCATGGTGAACCAACTCACTACATTGCTTCCAAGAATATGCAAGGAGGCTTGAACTTCCAGTTAGTTGGATGAAGCCAGTTTTGTTCGGTTTATTCTAGACGGGGAGGCTCTACTGACAAGGTAAGAAGTGAGGAACAAAATAATTTATTTGATATTTGAATTACCAGTTTTATATAGTTTATGCAGGCTTTTTAGAGCATTACATAAATACACCTTTTTGTTAATTGATTTCAATTTAACAAAGCAAACATTTTAATTTTTAAAGGAATACAGTGTAAGAATTTTTTATCTCCTGAGAACCTCATAGCTCCTGCTGAGTGTAATTCACGTTTATACTACTGTCGTGAAATCAGGTTTCACACACATCTCTCTCTCCCAATTTCTCATTCACTCACTTAAACACAACTGGCTATCTGTGCTTCTACTAACACACACGCTCCCTGTCTCTCTGTCACAGACACACACACACACACATACGTCCCTCCATCTATCTCACTCTCACAGAGTTATGTTTACATAAATCGCAAACGGCTCTTGGGGCTTCCTTCATCTACTGTTCAGCTGGAGGAATGTGTGTAATCTAATAAAATAATGCTGACTACATCATAAAACCCATATATCGCTTATAATACACATTGGAACATATTGTTACATATTGTTGTGTGTAACTCACACACAAACAAAGCATACCAGTGCTTACCTTAGGTTGTCACTTTTAAAATGAGACCAAATTTGAGTTTTACAAATTTGAAAATAAGTAAAATATGATCTCCCATGATCTCTGCCATAACACACTGGCTGTATAGCATAGGCTCTCATCTCTCCAATGACACGTAAATCAAGCTTGTAGACCAATCAGGGGCAGAGTTATGGTGAAGTGCCTCCAAGGAGGAGGGACAAACACAGGCCCATGTTTCAACAGAACACACTAGTTTTCAGTGACTAACAAACCCAGACACTGTTAGAGATGACTCAAACAGTTTTACCTGGCAGAATAAAATTAGAATAAAATATCAAAAAGTTTTTTTCCTATATGGTGAGGGAAAAAGGCCACTTGGAGAGGTTCAAGAGACTAGTTTCTCAAGGAAAGTAAAGAAAAACATTGTAAGATGTCATTAGTTATAAACAAGAAATATACAGTGTATTCCTACAGCAAACGTAATAATTTTCCTTATGGCGAGCACCTACATTTTTTGTGATTTTGATCAGATTTTGACCACTTCAAATACATTTCAATACCTCTAAATGGTTTCTATTACAAATTTGAAGGGTTTTCTGTAACATTGCATAATGATACATCTAGTTTATTCACTGCCTGGGCAGGAAGCCTCCAGATTTGGGCATTTAATTTCAGGTGGAAAAAAGTCCTGGATTTTATAAGAGGTTAATTACTATTAAATCGTTATCTAAAGTTATCTAGCTAACACAAGGTATGTTGATAACCAGCAAGCTGTCATTTAGCTAAATAAATGTAGCTGTTTGTATAGCTAACCGTTAGTCAGATATGTGCAGCTATGCTCAAATATAAATGGTTTTTAAACATTTACTGCAATCGTGTGTAGAAGCCACAGGCACTCCTTGCACACTGACTACGTGTAAGTCAAAATATAACTTATAGAAAGCTTTGTGTTTTAGCTCCCCTGAATGGCTTGGGTAGACTGGAACTTGTTTACTTTGCATTTGGAAAAAAACAGAGACCCCCTAAAAAGTTTGGATTTTTGACTTTGATTTAAATGTTATGATGATGATGATGATAAACATTTTTAAACTCATTAAGCTTGCACTGATTTTGCCTCAGTGCACAAAAGATGTTATAGTGTATACATTCTACTAACTTGCAATGATTATTGTTAAGGGAACATTCCAAAGCAACGTTCCCAACAAACAAAATAGAACATTATAAGAACATAATTTTGCAACGTTCTAAGAACAAATATATGCAATGTAAATTTAAATAAAAGTATTTTATTTTGCATTAATTAAGATGTATCTATGAAAGCCAAAAACATGTATTTATGAATTTAACTGTATTCATACAAATTGCAGACCGTGAAACAGATTGGGATATATTCATTTGTGAATAGTGAAACATATCTGTGACTTATGTTTAATTTGTGGATTAACATTTACACATGTGTAAAGTATTTTGAGACTAATCTCTCTCCATACTCAACACACACATAAGCTTTTAAGAAATAACAAATCATTATGTGCCAAACACAAATTCTGGAAAGTTATATATATATATTTTATCTTGTTCAAAGTCACGGTTAAGGGTTCTGAAAGTGGGTTTGAACACACAAACTGAAAAATTCCCTATTACATATATTTCTTCAGTGATATCTTGGCAAATTAGTGTTAAAGGGCTCATGAAAATATAGTTTCATTGCTTAATCTCAGGCTGAATACATGAAATGTCTACCTTTTAATTAAATAAATCTAAGAAATATGTTGATGATGATGTTGGGGGCAAGTCCCACTCCAGGTTTATTCTTTACAACTGTCTATGTTTGTTTGTTTTTGGAATTATTCTTTACCCATTTTCTAACTTTATATTTCTGTGTTTTTTGGACAAGTAAATAGAAATTGAAAATCTACACCAGTAGTCATCAACCAGTTGATCACGATCGACTTGAATGGTCTTGGAGATTGACGATAAATCATGGCTGCTTCAGTTACGGCATTTAGGTTACTATAGCTGTGCCATTCTGTATCCACAGTGGTTCACAAGCTACTTAAGCAGGGACATATAAAGCCACAGTCACACAGGGTTTGTGTCCACGAATACTGACTTGAAAATTTGCGTCCCTGACCAATATGCTGCTGCTCTGTCTCTGCCCTCTCTGAGCTGACACAGTGGCAGCACTGAGGGTTTCTGTTTCAATGCAGGAGACATTACACACATATTTTATGCGGATTACAATAATAAATTCAACTTATATAGAGTGTTTCTCAAACCGAAGGATGCTTTACATAAAGGGAAACACACACACTGTCAGGATTCGCGGGGCGGACTGACGGAGACGGACGCACACACTAAAACACAGTTACTTTCATTTAAACAAAAAGATATAACAAAACAAAGACAGGCAACTACGGAAACAACAAGATATAGGAAATGAAACGAGGAAACGACAGGGACAGACAGACCGGACTAAGCAACATGACAGCACGACAAAGCAAGCAAAACAATACAATACTAGACGGGGAGAGCTAAACAATACAATACTAGACGGGGAGAGCTAAACAGACAAACCTTGACAAAGAGAGCCAAGCAATACAAGGACTTGGAACGAGGAAACAACAGAGACAGACATACTGGACTAAGCAACAAGACACGGAAACACTGGAAGCGAAACAACAAGACTTGGAGGAAAGAAACGAATGACCGATAGGAGGAAGCAAGACAAAGGGACTTAAGTACATCTACCAGACAAGACACACCTGAAACAGATAACGAGGAGGATGGACAATGAGGCGGAACAAAGGCGGGACATAGGCGGAGACATGGACAATAACAGACAGAGCCATGTGCTGAGAGAGCACATGGCGGGGAAAACAGACATGACAGGACAAGGGCATGACACAAACACACACACAGAAGAAACCTGAGGAATAAGTTACTCGGAGTAAAATGTGGAAAAAAGGAATGTTTAAAAATTACAACAAGGCGAGTGTCACACTATACTCTGGTGTTCTGTCGGGTTGTGCTACCCTGTGGAAACGTGCGACCATAGAGTACTTTGTACAGCCGCATAAATAAAAGGTAGGATATTTGGATAGTCTAATCTAACAATTCTTACAGACAGCCTCTAAGTACCACAACAGCCAACACTCAGCTGTACATTAATGAAGTAAATAAACAATTAAATTTTTTTTACGCAATTGGAGGCAATGGTGACATTCACAATTTTATTTTTTTTCAAGTTGTCTAAGCCTGGCATTTATGCTGGGAGATCTTTTATTTTTTTTATTTCAAAAGGTGATCTTGTATGTAAAAATTTGGTGACCCTTGGACTACACCATCATCAGGGTTCAGTTGAGCATAGTCGCAGCCAAAGACACTTCGTCCACATGTAGAGTCTGATTCACACCTTCAGTGTGTTAAGCTGGCCTCATTCTCAGGATTCTGCCAGTTACATTCTGATTGGCTCTCTGTATTTCAGCGTATGCATACTTCTGTTTATAATTTTGTAATTGATCTAGTACTGGTCTAATGTGAATCAAAAGCTGCTTCCTCTACTTGTCATGCCAAAAAAGGATTTGTGATTGGTCCTTTTGAGTGTTAGTTAGATTTGTCTTCCTGCAGTAGTAGGCGGTTCTTGGCCATGTTAAATGATATATATCCATCCATTATCTGTAACCGCTTATCCAATTTAGGGTCGCGGGGGGTCCAGAGCCTACCTGGAATCATCGGGCGCAAGGCGGGAATACACCCTGGAGGGGACGCCAGTCCTTCACAGGGCAACACAGACACACACATTCACACCTACGGACACTTTTGAGTCGCCAATCCACCTGCAACGTGTGTTTTTGGACTGTGGGAGGAAACCGGAGCACCCGGAGGAAACCCACGCGGACACGGGGAGAACACACCAACTCCTCACAGACAGTCACCCGGAGCGGGAATCGAACCCACAACCTCCAGGTTCCTGGAGCTGTGTGACTGCGACACTACCTGCTGCGCCACCGTGCCGCCCCAAATGATATATATATATATGATATACCTAAATGTACAATAAGTAGTTATGGTTTTCTGCAGAATTTGAGATTAAGTTATGTGAGATTAAGATATCACTTTAATAGGCTTTATTTAACAGGTAATCATTAAACTTTGTTAACCTGTAAGTCTTGGTTGAAATACATTTGCAACTGATGAAACTGACGTCCCTATTTAAGTAGTACGTTTATTTCAAATAGCTCCTTGTCCACAAATAAAAATGCGCTTGACCAGTTGTGGAATTTAATGTTGGTTGCAGAATGATATTGAGCACTACTGAAGGTAAAAAGATTTTCAGAAATGTATTCTCATATATAAATGAGACGGACACACTTCACATGGGCCAAGGCCATTTAAGCAGCCTAGCTCTGCTGGCCATTGAGTGGACACTAGTCAAGTCAATGGAAAAGACCCCTTGTTGGTACGACAGGGTCACATATCATTTTCTTGGAAAGGAATGGAGGGTAGAATTTACGTATAAATAAACTGACACATTTTATGATGTAGGCTGAAATTGAGCCCCCCTTGAAAGACCAGCATCCGCCACTGATTTTATATTTATTTTATATATATATAAAATTGTAGAGGCATTTAATATGTAATAGGTGACAAGTTAGTAATTCTGACAATAATGCTTCCTTTTTTTTGCCTGAGATGTCTGATTTGTCATTAAAAATGAAACAGTATGACTAAACCAGTACGTTTTACAGCAGTTCCCATGGCATTGGTCCCAATCTCACCTCCCATTCTCGATTTAACCTCTTCTGGTTTAAAGGGCCCTTGGGGACTAAAAATCAGGACAGGTAGGTGAGATTTAGCAGCTCACTGTGGCTCTGTTTCTGAGCAATGTTCCCCCTATACTATAGAGCTTATAAATAGAGTGTAGAACCTGGCTTTTTCAGTTATCAGCAAGAAAGAATCTCTGATGGAAATTTAAGAGCATTTGGTATGTGGTTAATGGTTAACTCTTTATTAGACCCAGATGCCTGGGTTTTAAAATCACAGTGCTCCTTTGTTCTAGAGCTGCTCAGTATTAAAATTACACAGTTTTCCTCCTCAGAAAGCTCAGCTCCGTCCTCCTGAGGCCTGTTTCCATCCACCACAAGCAGATAAATCTCTTGTCCTAGATGAGCTGTACAGGACTGTAAATGGACTGGAGAGCTCACACCCAGAGGCTGGGAGAGTGTAACAGAGCCAGTAAGAAGTAGGGTCTTCCAAGATACTATGAAAATATCACTTTTACAATCAGGGAAAAGGAAACCATGGATTGTTGTTACATCTAATCCACAGACTGTCAGGAACCCCTGTTCCATTCTTCTCAAACACAGTTCTATTTAAGGGATCCTGGCCATTTGCAGACACTTCACTCCTTACACCTGAATACTGGGCTGTCATGCTGAATTCAGTTATAACTCATTCTAATTTAAAAGATCAGGCACTGAAACTGATCATTGGGAAGAGGGCTATTTAGACAGGATAAGAAAAGTGCTGCATTGTTTAATCTTTGTGGTATTTTAACAAAGTATGTCAAGACCCAAGTGTAAACTTGGTGAAAAAAGGGTATAATATGCTTCTCTTAAAGCATGGATTTGATGTGGTATTTTTGCGTTCGGAATATTCAGCTTGCACGTTTGACAATGTCATAAAGTATAACTTAATTGTATATTAAGTTCAATCCAAAAACACTTGTTTATAAATTGATTGGGAAATGTCCACAGATCTGTGTGTGTTACAGTTGGGTAAGTTATGTGGTGCAGCATGGACAACTTTGGCCTGTGTATTCAGGCAGGAAAAACAAAAACTAAAAAAGGGTCAAGATTATTTTTTTATGCATTGCACAGACATAATCTGTCAGAAAAAGATATTTAAACATCTGTGGAAATGAACACGCATTCACCCCAAGAATCAGGCAGCAATCTTGGTGCTTTGGGAGCAGTTGCACTTTAGATGGCTTGCTCAAAGGCACTTCAGCAGTGGATGTTAAGGGAGGAAAAAATACTATTCCTTCACATAACCTATCCTTTAGCCAGTGTTGGCTTGTTTGCTGGGGCGTCTTGTGTTAAATAACACATACAGATTTAAGGAGAGTGAGGAGTAAAGAACAAGAAAACCTGGGAAGCCAATTTACTAATGCATTTAAACGGAAAAAACACTCAGCCAAACCTAGAAGTCAAAAACTGACGTTGTGTTTACACCTACAATTACACATATATTTCTGTTATAAGGAGCAAAAATGAAAAAGATAGGAAACTGGAGCAATAAACCAAATCTATTTCTAATTTTCTATGCTAAGTTAAAAAATTTTGATTTTTCAGCCAGCAGTGAAAAGTCTAAAAATTGATAAATACTCCACAGATGCAAACAGCATGGGATTAACACATTTAACCGATATATATATATATATATATATATATATATATATATATATATATATATATATATATATATTGTATTAAAAATGTAATATATAAATTATGTTTTTTCTCATTACATTGAGTATGGTTTAATATGGTAATATATTGCATAACAAATGATAATATATAAAATATACCATAACATTTGCAAAGGACTAATTTGATCAAATAATTAGAATTTGAATAATATACAGCAATATAGTGCTAAAAATTGTTGAATTGTGTTCTTTATCCAGGATGTGGATATGGGGTAATCAATTCTTTCAGCGACTGAGTACTAGTAGTTTCCTTTTCTCTCTTTGCTGCACTTTGTTTCTACTCTTCTGGGAATGGTTTATACTGGATGTTATATCATTGCTGTGAGGATTTGATGGCAATGATTTAATGAATTACTGAATTATTAATTATTACAGTGCTTTTCTAGACACCCACTGTGCTTTGTGTACTTTGGGAATTGCCACAACCACCACCATGCATAGCAACAGAACACTAAACTCACCTAGAGAGTTTAGAGGAGAGAGGTAGAGAGGAGAAAAGATTAAGCCAGTTATTTAACAATGTGGATAATATGTGGGCCAGAACTGGCCACAGCTTCAGATGTAGCCAGAACATTAGGGTAAAACCACTTTTGTTTTTGGAGAAATGCCCAGGGATGTTTAATGACTTCACAGATTCGGGATTTCTGTTTTTCCAAAGCATGGTACCTTTTAGGACAGGCACTGGTATTCATGTATAGCACAGGAATGGTGCTCCCTGCTGGCCAAATCTGCTTAGCTTAAGAGTATTTGCACATTCAGGTTATATGGCTGCTGGCATTGAACAGCATTAAGTATTTAGAACAGTATTAAGACCTTGTACTGATTCTAGATTTGCATAGGTATTGCATGGAGCTCCATTACTCCAGACAACAAAGTTCAATTGCCACATGCCTAGCTGCTCCAGGGAATCACATTTTATGTCATGCTTTTGTATGGAGATTAAAATAAAGAGGTTTCTATGTGGCTCTATATGGTCTGTTGGGGAGTTTTACTCCACCTCACCTTTTCAAACCAACAAGGGAAAAAAAAAGGGCAAGACAATTAAATACCCATGAGATTAAATTCAAATTCACCAACCTTCTAAGAATAGAGCAGAGTGTGACATCATCTGTGCAAGGTGCTGATAGACAGCAGTAAATATTCCCCAGAGAACGGTCCAGTTGAGTTGAAAACCTCCTCAGAGATGCAAGACATGTCTGTGAGGAAAGTGTGTGTTTCATGACCCAGCATGAGTCCTGGACACTTGATAAGCAGTGGAGACTGGGAGTGGACTGAGATGGGTAAAGGTCTTCCTATTTGTGAATAGTTGAGGACTAGTGTAACAGAGCGGGCTAGTAAATGTCACTTCTATTGAGGTTATGCTCTTTTCTGACTTTCTATAACGTTTTGTATAAAAGCACACCCCGCTGAATAAGGACATTGTGGTTTCTTAGGAATGCCGTCATCAACATCATCATTGTAATCATTGCCATAGAATTCCCTTCTTTATGTCCACACTGGACACTCTGTTCCCAAAACAAACACCACAGAATTAAAGATGATTGATTACAAGGACAACTATTTCTCCATGGTGTCCTCTAATTCATTTGAAGATGATATAATTAAGCATGGCCCCATAAAGTCCTTTAAGTTTATGCCAAGCTTAAAACAGCACGCACTTATCATAAAAACCTACAAGTCTCATGACAAGTAAAAATCTACTGCAACTTCAAATGGAAAGATGTGAGGTAGCCAGACTTCTCAACTGGCCAGAAATTAACAAATTGTTCAACAACAAAGGATCAATAAATCTTGACATAGGCACCATACAGTTCCACAGTTCAACATGGAGCAGTAAATACAGTGCCACTGAAGTGTTAACAGACCCCACTGTATTAGTTAACACCACAAAACTCAAATTCATCTCATGAGCCAACCAAATAAACAGCTGATTGGATTTTGTTTTATTCATACAACTGGCCTTCAATGTGCAAACTTTTGATACACTGCCAGGGATGTGTTTACTTTGGCTATGGTCATCGTCTCTAATTATTTGTAAGAGAGACTATCCCAACACTTCAAAAGCATTTTGGCCTTTTTAGTCACATTTATTCCTGGACACTGCCCTACCTTAAGATGTTTATTTTCTTTTTTTCCTTTGGAAATCTGGAAAACGTTTATCTCAGAGGTAACACAGTGCTTTTCTCTTGGTCCCGAGCCCTGTCTCCCTGGTGCACGTATGTTTTCTGTGCAAATGAACAGTGTCCAAGAGTTCATTACTGGAGCAAGCATTTGAAGGATACTGGAGGCTAAAAGGAACACCAAGTGTGTAGAGGGGAAGAAAAAAGAGGGGAAAACATTCCTCACATCCATAACTGGTTTGGAGAGGAGAAAAGAAAACTTCCTCATCTTTTGGGCTCCAACTAGGTTTCCAGATGTGCTCTGGGTTAAAGGTCAAAGATAAAAGTACAAAGATGTGGAGTTCTAGTTGGTAGCTATGTTGGAGAGTATACATTCCTGGCCAGAGGGGGTGCGACATTTTCTTCCCAGAGATAGGCCTCATTTCACCCAGGTGAATTATGACACTTCAGCTTTATACAAGTTGCCCTTACTGTGTTTATGAAGACTGTTAAATACGCTGAGGGCCAGAAACAATGCCTGGAGTTCTTTCTACGGTCCCTAGGAGGTCCATGCCAGGTCCAGGGCTTTAGTGGTGACCTTTATATTCTGGACAAGAGATGCTAAACTTGACCTAAGATTGCATTGCCCTCATGTCCTAGCAATAATACCTCTGTCATTAATCTTTGATTAGATTTAGAATTGAGAATAGCCCTTTCCTGGAAAAGGATAAGGTGCTGAGTGATTTTCTGATTGACTGCAAGCCAAGGACCCATTCAGCAGTCTGCTCTCTCTGCAGGTAGAGGAAATAGAGACATTGCACGTCACATGTGAAGGCAGCCTTCCGCAATTGCAGGCATCAAACTTCTCCACATAGAAATGGAGGTAATTTGCAGAAGGCACTAATACGATTACTTCAAGTGTGTCATGAGCTTAATAAGTGTGGAAATTGCCCTGTCAAATAAGGCCTGAGAGATGGGGTCAATTACATGATTGTAAGGGGGAAGCCTTGGACTCACTCATTGTTTCTTTACATATAGTAATCTCCTCAAGTAAAATGGGCCCAGACAACTTCATTGGGATTCTACGAAGTAGGCGGGGGAATCAATGTGACAGCAACAACTATATTTTAGTGAATTATGATAATTCTATCATGTGAGGGGTGGGTTAAGCTTGCATATGCTTGAGCAGATAGTCCTATGTAATAATTTCCATCACAACTGTAAACTCCCGGTAAACAGTTTTAAACCCTCAAAGCTAAAAAAAAGCCTTTAAATCTCAAAATCAGCAAATGAAAATATGCAAGAGTTAATTGATTTTTTTGTGCAAGGGCTGCAAGTAAGAAATACCCTTAACAAGTATTAATCAGTATGGATTACAGTATATAAAATGCCTTATTCTGAGAGTAGTGAGGTGTTCAGTGTGGGCCTTGGGATTGTCAGCTTCAGCTGAATGGTGCTCTTTTGGCCACTAGATGGAGTCAAATCCCGATGAAGAGCTAACAAAGTGCTGGCTCCTTTGTATCACTGGAACTACGTGACCATATAAATTACGGATATTTTCCATGTGTAGAAAATTTAACAGCAGCTAGACCATGTTCTTTTCTACTGGCATTTTCTGGAATTAAAAACGTTGTTACACACACACACACACACACACACGCACACACACACACACACACACACACAATACTGAAAGCATGGTACCTCACTCTTCATAGGATGCTGGTAAATAGAAAATTGTTTGCTTTTGTCACACTTGTTAAACCTAATGAAAAGCGTCGTGTTGTAGTGGTTACATAAAGTCTAACCCCAACCACAGAAAACAAACAAACAAACAAAAATGGTTTTAATTATGTTTCTAACATTGTATCCCTTAGCATTCTGAGCCCAAATAAGTAAATCAAATGTAGTTACAACAGTTTTATCAGTAGAGCATATCCACTAATATTGCAAGCGTTAGTATTCATTTATAATTGCTTTGACCCAGTCTGTTAATCAATGAACTATCGGATGTCTTGAATAAAACAATGTACTGCTATATTCTCATATTTATTGCTGCCAGAATTTAAGTCTATGTCTTGCCTTTCATATTATTTTTACGTAAGTATGGAATGCAAATATAAAAGAGATGTTTGCCTCTAGGGCGGCACGGTGGCGCAGCAGGTAGTGTCGCAGTCACACAGCTCCAGGGGCCTGAAGGTTGTGGGTTCGATTCCCGCTCCGGGTGACTGTCTGTGAGGAGTTGGTGTGTTCTCCCCGTGTCCGCGTGGGTTTCCTCCGGGTACTCCGGTTTCCTCCCACAGTCCAAAAACACACGTTGCAGGTGGATTGGCGACTCGAAAGTGTCCGTAGGTGTGAGTGAAAGTGTGTGTGTCTGTGTTGCCCTGTGAAGGACTGGCGCCCCCTCCAGGGTGTATTCCCGCCTTGCGCCCGATGATTCCAGGTAGGCTCTGGACCCCCCGCGACCCTAAATTGGATAAGCGGTTACAGATAATGGATGGATGTTTGCCTCTACTATTAATGTAATTTTTTAAGTAATGTACAAGAGAGTGCCGTTTGTTCTCCTTGCATTTTTCATGTTCCTATTTAACATATTTATTTGTGAGTATGCCTGGGTTTAGGCACAGCATTTCTTCTTGTTCATAAAGACATGATGCATTGTATCTGAGAATATGATGTGCATATTTATGGAGCACCATTGTGAGTGCAAATCTGACACTGTTACTTAAAATGCATAGCTATTGTAGTTGCTGTATTTAGAGACAAACATTATCTCCAAATGATGCACATCTCAGTTGTGTTAAATGTTCAGAGCAGAAAAAAGGTTAGAAGTGAAATGTAGCTTTTGACAAAGCTCTTCAGAGCAGATAACAGCATTTATATTTCTCATCGTCATGGCAAGAGAATGACTTCTGGTTTTAAAATTCATAACATATGTGTCATTGTAAATAGTGCACTGATTCAGCAAACTCTGTGGATGTGCATACAGTCTGCTGGGTTAAAACGAATTGAAATGGCACTTCTGACATTGTGGGTATATTGTGGCTAAATGAAGGAGACAAACATTCAAGCCCAGTATCTTTCATTCATTCTTCACTTAGTTCTTTATCTAATATCTAATTCTATCTATGATGTCTATCAATCTATCTATTAATGTGTTTATCACCATGACAATTTTTTGTGTGTGCAATTCTGTGGAAAAACAGATTCTGATTCTTAAAGTTACTTCTACTATTTTTACACTGAATTTATAGCTAAATGTTTGCTACATGGAATTTCACGTCATGTTAATAAAAATATGTTTTTTACTTATATTGGTTTGAAAACTCACTCTTTGCCAGAACCTTCAGCCGTCTCAGTTTCTACTTTGTCTCACACTGTTGTCATAAAATAGCCCTGAGTGAGTAAATTTCAGACAGCTGAGTTGCTTAAAAAATGTGCCCTTTGAACATTTAATTTATTCTTCACAACCTCTTTTGACAATGCTACAATTGTTTTGCCCAAGATTTTTCCTCTTTTTTTCTCTCTCTCTCTTTTTTCTCCATAGCCTTCAATCTTACTCAGATGGAAGTAGGCCCTAATTCTGCTTCCTTTTAGAGAAGCTCTTTAGTCTTGCGAAATATGATTAATCTGATTAGTCATTCAGACTGGCCTTCTCTTTTATGCTTACATTAACTAGCACAAAGAGCCCCCCTACAGGTTAAAGTTTAAATGTGGATTACCAGATAAAGCCAGTCCTGATTAGGTTACCAAAGACCATGAGAGAAAGAGAGAAAAAGGGCACAGAAAAGTCAGATTTTCTGCTAATTTCACCAAAATCTTCATTTTTGATAGGGTCTCTTTTAGTTCTTTTCATGGTTATCTTCTGTGTCTTTGGGTGTTTAACTTTGTCTTCTCATATTAATAACGCATGGGTATCAATTTTGGAGCAAATAATCTTTTTTTGACAATTATGCAAATGGCCAAAGGGCTACACACAATACAGTATGGAAATGGATGGTGGACGGGAATGGACTCATTAAGGACAGATGGCAAAAGTGCTAAAGGCATTTGTTACTGCAAGCCTCAGACAGTGTCCCGACCTGGGAGACATCTGAGATCTTTATGACAAAAGCCTGGTTAGTCGCTGCACCATGGTTCTTGATTATATGGATAGATGGCATTATATGGATAGATTAGATGGCATGAGTGTAAATGAGTAAGTGGCAACAAAAACATTTCACAAATCACACCAAACTGATTTTTGGACTGAGCAGGTATTGGAAATGCAGCAACCAATATGAATTTTTTAAATACAACATAAGGCTATTCAAATAATGACCTGCTTAAGATAGAATGGATGTCTGAAAAATTACACCAGCCCTTAAATAGGACATGAAAAGTATGAGAAATTAAAACAATGAATAGCAGCATTTGAAACTATCATTTTATCAATGTATATATTACAAATTAACTTAATTGAACTGAATTAATCATGGCTCTAATATTAGATGGTACATGAATAAATAGTCAGTATTCTAGTTATATTTGTTTCACCCTCATTGAGATATATGCTAGCAAATAAACATGGACAAAGAGATGTCTAACAGCACATTATTAACTATTTTGTGTAGTTAAACCCATGTAACAACACAGGCTTGAGTCATGTCCTGTCCAGATAAGACAAGCTGCTGGTTTATCGCTGTTCCTTGGCATAACAGAGAGTAGGAAAACTATTTACCCAGTGGATTATGATTAAAAGCTCTCATTATTGGAAGCCCACCAGTCCCAAGCTTGAGACGCAAAACCTGCTGACTTAAATCCACATTTCCACCTTTAGGCCAAACCTGGGATGAGTCCTGGGAGGGTATGTGTTCATGTGCATTTGTATGTGTGTGTTCATGAGGGGGTGCTTCTATAGCTTGAGGTTGAGCGCCAGCAGTTATTTGTTCTTCTCTCACCCACTGAGGCCTACCCCAATGCCACCATCTGGAACTTTGATGTGACCATGTTTATTGTCATCTATTCTCTGTCATCTGCCCTCCACTGATCAACTGAGAGAGAGAGAGAGAGAGAGAGAGAGAGAGAGAGAGAGAAAGAAGAAAAAGAGCACAATTTATTTCTACACTAATTTTCCCCTTTGTGATGGATGGCTTTCTTATTGTGCCATTTGGGCCTTTGAAAAATGTTCTCTGGAGCAGAAGAAATTGCCAGCTTCCATATCATACAAATCTGCTACTCGGCTGGAGCAATCAGCAGTCAGAGCTCACAGTTTCCTGATATTAGATCTTCATTCATATCTTTAGGGAGAGGTAAAATATCTGATCTGATCTGACAGACACAACCTGTACTGCAATCTGTAATTTCCAAGTTTTATCATTTTTTTTCACCACTGTCTTTGCATTTCACAATAAAGTTACTAAATATACTTTAGTTCAGTACATTTCTTAACATGTGGGTTGTGCTTTTATGAAGACTTTGCATGAGGTCATAATAATAATAATAATAATAATAATAATAATAATAATAACTCTAGAGGTGTCACTTCATGTTTTAGGACAAATATACAGGGTATGTGGAAAAGTATGGAAACGTCCATGTAAAATAAAAATGGGTTGGCAGACGGTGATCCGATTTTACAGACAGCTTGTGTGTAAAATTGGATCACTCTTTTATTTGGGTGTAACCTTGCTTTTAAATTTCATTACTTTTGAGACCCACTGTATACATTCCTCTCAGTTCTGCTGTCAATATTTTGTTATCAAGAAGGAAATGGACAAAATAAGAAAATGTACACTGAAACTGGACTCTGAGTATCTACAGAAAAGATTTGTTTTTGTAATGGGAATTATGTAACAGGCAGAAAGTAAATCCAAATTCTAGAATTTTGAAGGTGTGTGCATTTTAGCTGGATATTAAATAAATGAAGAGTAGTCTGTAGACACAGAATTTACAGTGTGTATATAATAATAAAAAAAAAATACATGAAACAAAGCAATGGAGACAGCAGTGAGAAAATATTCACAACATTAATTTTCTTGTGCTCTGCACTGTAATACTAACATGCACTAAAGCCTGGATTCAGTCTTGTGAAGAAAGGACAATTTTGCCATTGTATAATTGCTTAAGCTCTTGCTACTCAGGCTGGGCAGGGGTTTATTATAATGGAAAATTGTCAAAATGACTTATTAATCCTCATTCAGTTGTGTGTCTGTTGAAAATACAGAAGGAAAGGAACAACTACAATGGTTTATATAGTTATATATTCACAAATATAATATCATCGCCGTCCAATGATTTTCATTTAAACAGGAGAAGGAAGCATCCTTAACTCTCAAAAGTCAATGTAAAAATATGTTATGCCAAGTAATTTTGTAGCAATTCTATTGGTCCATCATGAAATGTCCATACATTGTGAAAGACAGCTGTTGTGTTCAAATGATATAGTAAACTAAATATCCACAAAAATGGATATACATTTTGCTCATTGGAAAGCAATGATATGCTGCACTAAAATTCTTTGTGTTAATTTCTCTGTAAATATTTACAGTTTTTATTTGTCTGCAACTTCTTTGATCAAAATATTTATGCACAAAGTGTGTCATAGACAAAACCCTACAAAAAATGTCCTGGCAAACAAAAGAGCAGTGTCACGAAAAGAATGAGGCTGAGAAACTTTCATCCTAAAGATTCAAGTCTTTCAAGTTTTTTTTATCCTTTCTTTTCAGATTATGCTGAGTGTTGGGTGGCTCTCTGAGGGCCCCATTTCTTATTACATTATTTCAGGGTGAGATGGACACAGCCTGAATAGAATCATTAAACTTCGCTAGTTACAGGAATGTGTCAAACCCACTGCAGTCTGCCTGGAGATGAAAAGCCAGGCAGTCTCAGCCTCCTCCAAAACATTTAAATATGCCATGAAAAGATATGACATCAATCCCTGCAAAAACACAAGGAAGAAATGAATGATGCCATTGTGATTTTGAACATCAATCATGCCCAATACTTTGGAAAACAATAAAGTTTTGTTTGCATTTCATAAGTGACAAACAACACTACTGACTAGCTTAACGTTGTCAATTTCCATTACTCAGAACCTGAAGCAAATCACTATTAAACTGTGGCCTGGTTGCCAGGCAGCTGAGTTCTCTTGACATGGTGGTTAGGTTTTCTTTCATTGCTTGACAAGAGCCCAGTGAAAAGAGTTTTGAAAAAGTTGCAAAAAGTGCAGGGAGGAGGGGGATAATTGGTGACTGTGGATTGTATTGGGGCTCTTGTGTGGAAACTTTCAGACTGTGGAAGACAGAGAGTCAGACATGCAGAAATTTCAACTCTTGTACACAAACTTGACCTGAGGCTACTGACAGGCTTTGGTGCTTTGTCTACAGATGGCTGCGTCTGCGCACAGCCAAAAATTCTCCCAAAACACACCAGATATTTCATGAATCAACAGAGCATCTGTGTGAATTTGTTTTTGTTAAAATATTTAAATTTGTTAATTTTTATCATATGTACAATTTGAAATCTAAAAAACTCATTTACTTGTAGTATTTTATATATGAACTCTACCCATAGCAGAAATTAATCTTTTGCAGCCTGGCTTTGTATTTCATGTTTAAACTGATATTTTTTTTTAATATTTTGGCCTTTGACAGCAACAATACCTTAAGTATTATGCAAAAGCTTTAGGCACCAAAGCAAATAGTTTAAAACTGCTTACTTGATTTTCTTGTGAAAATGACATTCAACATTGCAATGCAATGCAAAGAAATATTTATAGATGTACACAGAATATGAGCCTGTTTTAAAATATATATATTTGTTACAAGACCAAATGTATTTCCAATGTCCTCCCACTTTACATTTATAGAATTCCATCATTAGCACACATTATTTTAATTTAATGAAAACTGATTAAGCAAGCAGTATTTTATATAACTACAAATAATACTCGGAAGGGGGTTTATATTTATATACAATACATGATATGTACAATGTTTATTTGATTATTTGCAGCAAGATTTGGTTTGAAAGTTAAAATAGATGCAAAGATTGTCAGCAGTGCAGTCTTGCAAAAAAACTTTTTTGTTATTTATTTGTGTGTTGTTTGTATGATGACTAACCCGGTCCCTTAACATACTGATTAAAAAGACTGTTCCATCGAGTGGCATTTAATGCAGTTTGGAATAAAGTGACAGAACCAGACTTAAATTTTTGCTGAACCAACTATTCCTTAAAAATGCCCAAGTTCCTATGAGGTTCCTATAGAGAGGAATAAGAAACCAAAATAAAAAATAAAAAACAGGAAAGAAAGACAAAGAGGAACAAAGATTGAGGAGTGGTGAAGCCTGGAGGAGGGGGCGTTGTTTTAGAGGCTGGAGGTGCAGTGAGGTGGTTTGGCTCCATTGTGAGAACCTTCTCTCTCTCATTGTTCCCTCCATCGGGCGAGGCTGTTGCTCAAAGAAACCCCTCTGGAAAGCCCATCTGCTACGGCTAATCTAGTGGCTGAGCGACAGCATGGAGGTTAGGCCCACTAAGTCCCTAGGCCCCTCAGCTGCTTTTTTTTCTCCCCTCCACCACTCAGTTCCTCTACCTCTCTTGCCCACTCAGCCCCTCATCTCCCTAGGCTCCTCAGTCCCTCAGCCCCTCAACTCTTCCTCTTCTGCCTCTACCCTCCTTGGCCCCTAAAACCCTTGGTCCCTCAGCTACTTTCTCCTCCCATTTGCCACTCTGCCCATCAACCACTTAGTCCCTAAACACATTGTCCCCTCTGCCATTTAATTCCTTGGCCCTTGCTCTCCTGCCTCTATACCCCTTAGCCCCTCACCCCATCAGCCCCTTGCATCTTTATCTCTTAACCTGTTATCATTTCAAACACTCACCCCTTGGCCCCTAACCAACTTAGACTCACAAACCCTCAGCCACTTTTTTCTCCCCTACGCTACTTGGCCCCTCAACCCATCATCTCCTCTTCTCCCACTGCTTCTCAGACTCTAACCCCATTGTTCCTCTGTATCTTGATCCTCTGGCCCTCAAACACTTGGCCTCTCACTTCACTGTTTGTTTCTCAATGTCTCTGCCACCTGGCCCTACTGCCAAACATCCTCTCAGCAACTTTCTTCTCCTTCTTCACCTTGCCACCTACACTTGTCTACCATTCCAGCCTTTGCCCCATATCTGCCTTTCATCCATTCAACCCCTCTACCCATCATTTCCTCAACTCTTCACCCCTTAGCTGCTTGCACGCCCCCCACCACCCACACACACTCATTCAACCCCAGAACTACTCACCCCTAAACCTCTCAGCCACTCATTCCCTCAACCCTAATCCACTCTGCTCATCATCCCCTCACCCCTAAACAACTTTGACCCTCAACTTCTTGGTCTCTCAACCCGTCAGCCCCTCAGCCATTCTGCCTCTTGCCACATTGGCCCCTCAATTAATTTGCCTCCCTCACTTTCTGCTCCTTGGTCCATTTTCCCATCTCTGCCTCACACTCCCTTGACCACTGAACTCCTCTGCCCCTAATCCATTTTCTTCACCCATATTTGAACTTTGAGCTCTAATTAATAGATGAGAGGATTTGGTAATAGAGACAGAAAGAGAGTGAGATTTACTATGATTTAAACAATTTCCACAACTACCTCTAGGCACAAGGTACCATTGCACAGTCCTATTACAGCAGGCCTTTTTTAAATATATATTCATCTGGATAAATTAGTTTTGAGATGTACATAATGTCTCAGATATGAGGAAGTGTAATTATAATTTTTTTTTGTTTTGTTTATTGTTCAAATGCCCTCATATAAGTACAGAATATTGAAGTTACACCATTATATACACAATGACGAGATGATTATAAAATCAATGTCTGAGCATCCAACAAAGTCTAATTGTCAGACAGTTAAAAATTATTGCAAAAATACTGTGAAAGAATCTTGGAATCTGGAGAATTCTCATTGTGTGCAGGGCAAGCTTAGAAACCACTGTTCAGTCTTTATGACAGTTGAGGCTTCAGATCACAATGCATAAGAAACCTTTATTAATCTTTATTAACCTTTATTAAAATAGGTTATATATAAACCTTTTAATTTCATTCAGTTATGTAAGAATGTTTTTAAATAATAAAAAAGAGAACCACCATTACCAGTCAAAATAACGGTCAGTGTAAACTGCCATTAATAGCATATAATAAAGCATCAATGTTCAAACTGATTTTTACCTCCACTTCCATTTTGGAGATGAGGTTATTAGTATAAGTCAACACTTATAAAAGTTTATATATTTATTCAAATCTGTTGATTACATGGTTGTTTATAAGGTTGTAAACACCTTAAAGGTCATTAATAATCATTGGTAACACAGAGCTATTAACGGAAATAGTGACTTCTTTTTTGTCTAATAGTGAAAGTGTCAGAGAACTTAATGGAAATGTCTAGGAAAGGACAAAATACGACTTGGGGATGTGAATTTAGCCATTTCGTATGTTAAGATACAGTACACTATCATTAATGCCTAAACATACACTCTGTTGGTGGTTAGTTGATTAAACTTGGTGGTTAAGTGGTTACACCTATTAACAAATATGTGCTGAAGCTGACAGGGTTAATATCAACTGATGGAGAAATCAAAGTAAGGTCAATATTCAGCAAGATCTGATGGTTATGGATGTGGATTCACTGTTTGGTAAATAAGCCACTGTTAGCATTTCTATCTGTTAGAAAAGATTATTAATGATTTTAATGTTTACAGTTTTAGTTTAATGTTTTTGTGTTTACAGTATAATTAATAACATTAATAAACAAATTGCAAAGTACCTTTATGGGTATAGTCTTATTCTAAAGTGGTACCCATACTTGCATAAAACCCTATGAAGATTTTCATCATTTGCTCTACTTAAGTCTGTACTATTTTGCACTGATTTTGATTGATTACATTTTAATCAATTGGCTGTTATAATATGTATGTTTTGGTGAAGTAATTTTGGTGCTTTAGCTCCGTACATTGTGTGCTGTTTTGATTGTTCTGTTTTCATGTTTAGTTGTACACTGTGTCTTGTTTACTCTGTGTTTTTTTTTCTCTCCAATTCATGTTCTCTGTGTCTTGTCCATGGTGTGAATTCTGTGTCTTGGTATTGTCATGTTTGTCTCACTGTAACCCTGAGGAATATGGTTTATATCTCTCAATTCCTAACAAAGTTTCTTCCTTTTTACATTCAGTACCATGCAGAACATACTGCAATGTACTTAACAAGAATCTGTCTTTGTTAAGAAACATCCATAGCACTCCATTGGAAAGATAGGAAAAACAGGAAAATAACCCATGTAGCTGAAGAAGAGCTCAAGAATTTCACATGCTCATATGTGTTTAGATAATAATATAAATATTATTTAAAATAGTTTAGATAGACGTTTTAGAAGCTTCTTTTGTCTCCTTTATGTCAAATGCTCCAGAGGAATTTTAGGACAATCATTATTAAGTTCCTTGAGCCATCAATAAGTAACTTTTAAGTAAAATGGTCACCTGCATGTGGGTGAAGCTGAATGGTAGACAGCAGTTGTGTTGTTTTTTGCTGGACCCTGTGCCTGAGGTACCCAAGAGATTTAATGCGACCTGCCACCTAGCCCATGGAGGAGCGTGTGTCTGAAAGATTATGTCAAGCTGTAAGTACTGTTAAGCCTAAGTACTGTTAAAATTGCTTATACGTCTGTGAATTAATTGGAATGCTTGGAGGAAACAAAGATGCAAGCAAATGCATAGGACATGAGAGCTAGATATCTGACTAGCCACCCGTTACCATTGTTTTTTGAGGACACAGGAACGACATGGACATTGTTTGAGCTCACATTAAATATATATTTTTATATGTATGTCTGGATCTGTATACAGCTTTTGTTCAAAACACCAAGCCTTTCCTTCAAGACGGGTTCACAGGAGACACTGGAGGAAACAAGGGAGAATAACATGAGAGAACTTTGGTCTCCAACATGTAATGAAGTATTTAAGATCTCCAGAATGTTTTATTGACAAAAGTGTAAAAAATATATAATACATGGGAGCCCACCAGGTCTCCAGAGGAAGGCTTTAACGCTTGTTTTTCTGAAGTGTTTAATGGTATTGATTTTTATAGTTCAACGAGCCATGTGAAGTCTTTGACAGGTTTATTGAACAGATACCATACTGAAAGTGGGCTATGTTTCTGACACACACGCTTTAATGCAGTGGAAAACAGAGGGGGAGGGGCAAGTAGGAAACAAATAGGAGGAAAAAGCCTTTTAAAAAATTTGAGATGTGGCGGGGGGGTGGGGGGGTAGGGGGGGGGGGGGGCTTAAAACAAGGCATTCATTTAATTAAATTGCAATGAAACTCTTGTAGGCTAAATGTTCCAGTCTCGTTCCTTACAACTTTGGTAAATTCCCTTTAGCAATGGCACACATGTGAGCAATTCAGTGGCCAGCAGAGGCCTCCCATGCTTTGTCCAACTTATTTTCAACATGCAGGGCATTTATTTATAAACTCTAACCAGAAACCTGGAACACTTATTCATGCCTTCTTTGTTCAGTCAAAAAGCAAATATTACAAAAATCATGCAAAAGACATCTAATAAAAGACACACGAAGGCTACCAAAAATGGCATAAGAGACAACTGAATCAGGGTAATAAATATTGCTTAGTGAGAATGTGTGCAGTGTTTTTAAAATACAGTACATAATCAAACCATATTATTAACAAAATACATCAAACATATCAAACAGTCAAATAATTTTGGAACGTTTCTTTTGGTCCATTTGTCATGACATTTCGATACAACAAAAAAGTCAGGTTTTTACAATTACAAACAATGCTGCAATCAGCACAAAAAGCTTTGAATTATATAGACTACATTGAATAAGCAGTATTCTTGGTGTATGGTTAACATGCACAGTGCATTACACAAATCTAGAGAAAACAATCTCAAGCCTTTTTTAAGCAATGTACTAAGTCTGGACTAAGTCATGAGAAAGACAATAAACTAAGTTTCAAAATGTACACTTACAAACAATTATATTTGAAGAGTTCGTTCATTATCTCTAACCGCTTATCCAATTCAGGGGCGTGGTGGTTCCAGAGCCTACCTGGAATCATTGGGCGCAAGGCAGGAATACACCCTGGAGGGGGCGCCAGTCCTTCACAGGGCAACACAGACACACACACACATTCACTCACACCTACGGACACTTTGGAGTCGTCAATCCACCTACCAACGTGTGTTTTTGGACTGTGGGAGGAAACCGGAGCACCCGGAGGAAACCCACACGGACACGGGAAGAACACACCAACTCCTCACAGACAGTCACCCAGAGCGGAAATCGAACCCCCAACCTCCAGGTCCCTGGAGCTGTGTGACACTACCTGCTGTGCCACCGTGGCGCCCTATTAGAGTTGAAAGGGAAATATTGTATTATACATATTAAGGGGTCTGAATTAAACCTCAGTACCACAGTACCATTCCCCTCCTGTCTAAACGACCCTATTAAAAGTGACCAGTTTCACCAACTTTTCCTTTCAAGGAGAATGAGCTACAGATCAGTGCAAGAGCTCAGGAGAGATTAGTGAGTGAGCAGAAGCTGTGGGTTTTGTCTATTTTCATTTCTCCACATTGGGTGTATTTTGCACCATTTCACTTCATCTTTGAGCTTTCACATAAAAGTAGGTGCAGAGCAGTAATTTCAGATAATCAGATGAGCAAAAGTGACAATTCTAAAAAGTCTATATTCTATGTAATATAGAGCTAATAATAAGAATGACTTGTTTTATCCCATGTTTACTGAAATAGTCAGCCCTATTTGTTTTAATTGTATCCTCAAATGAATATGTCCCCTTTAAAATGGTAAACACAGATTCTACACTTTTGTGCTTTAAACATTAATTTTACGAAGACAGTTCCATGTCCATTTTCACTCTTCCTTGTTGCCGTATATTTTTTAAATATGGGCTTTGTTAGATACACATCAGAAACAGATTCATAGCAGCTACTGAGTAGTAGTAGTGGCTAGTAGTAATAGTAGTAGTCATTAAAGCAATTTGAAACAGATGAATACAAATTTATGTTTATGGGTTTAATCCAGTAGTTACTGCATTATTCTAAGCACAAAATAATCCAATTCCACTTCAGATGTTTCTATGTAACAAGTGTAAATGCAGTGCATGTTTTGTTTCATAGCTGACCTCTGTTCTCTTAGATCCATGCCTTTCATGCATCAAGGCATGCAAGGAATGTGAATGAGGGATGCTCAACCACAGCTAGTACTGCTAGGGGGACAGGGGCTTAGCTACGGCTGGGCCTGGCCCACCCAATCTGGACTAAGACTCACCCAGTCAGCCATAGCGAATTCCCTGTGCGAGTTCATGTGCATGGACACATTCTCCCACTCCTTTCCCTGCTTGTTTCTGTACACATTTCAGCTGGAGCTAGAGCATGAGGCAAGCGTGAAGCATACGAGATGCTGCTGCGACATTTTATTAATTGCATAAAGCATGCAGAAACGTCTCCCCCCCAACGTAAATCATTAAATTTTATGTGGAAGACATGTTTTAAAATTAGGGTTAGGGTAAGGTTAGGTTTAAGCTAATAGTGGTTAAAGTTAGTCTCCAAGCTAAATTAATGGAACTCTATGCAATCGTCCTACATAAAAACAAACATGTGTGTGTGTGTGTGTGTGTGTTACCAAATCATCCTCCTTCCTGCTCTGATCTACAGCAACTGCTGTAATTTCTATATCTGTTGTCATGGTGACACAGCAACAGGGAGCAAAATGACAGCCTAACCTCTGGCATTCAGCACAAACCAAGGTAGACCTAAAGACTCTTGGATAAGGCTTCTGTAAACTGCTGAAATACTATTTGGTTATTTAAAGAGAACTCCAGTATTTTTCAGTCTAACCTTTGTAGAATTAGTTTGGACAATATAAATCTTACCGTTAGAAAAGAAGGGAAAGCCCAGTGACTCAAGAGAGACATAATAGAAACCAATGAGCATGTGCTTCTATAAAAAGTGTGATAGTGTTTTGTTTTCTGTGATTAAATGTAAAGAAAGGCAAAATACTCCACAGTAATTATCCATATATTAAAATGGCCACAGAGATACTCATAAGTAACTCCTGGAAATAATTTGGTAACTAATATGAAACTGTTATTTGGTACTATATATGGGCAACATTTGTAGACCTCTGCTCATCCAAAAGTTCTGATTTGACTGTACTCATATACATCAATAAAAGAGGTTACATACATATGTTGGAAGATTACTTCTGAATCATAAACACCAGTCTACTATTCAGCAGAACTCCATATCTTCAGAGAACATAGTTCCAGTTCTCAACAGTCCAATGCTGGGGGCTCTGGCTGACTACTGACTTTTTGCATGTTAAACTGAGAAAATGAGTGGTTGTTAATGATCAATGCTTTTCTGGTGAGATACAAGCTGTGTGCATGTGCAGTTGAATGCTTCTGTCATGAAGGCTGCACCTTCATGTAGCTGAATTCACTAATTTAGAAATAGTGTCATGTTTATTAAAAGAAATAAGCTCTGTCTCTAAATGTTTGCACTTTTTACATCCAGAGTTGTGACCTTATGTTAGCATGTAGCAAACAATGCCATAATCAACGTGATAAAGCCTCGAGGACCGCATTGCTAGGCAGAGTTTATGCGCTGGGGTAATTTAAAGGCAATAAAAGGCCCTTTGATTAGACAACCAGAGGCTTCTTTAATGAAGCAAGCTTCTGGGGGCTAATGTGCCACACACACCTGATAGCTCTTGAGAGACGAGCTGAAAGAGGGGAAGAGGTATTTTCATGACAATTCCACAATGGTAAGGAAGCGTGCATTATCAGCCCTGTGGCTATAGACACAGAGGTGAAGAGGAGGATGAAGACATCAACGTTATTAAAATCAAGTCTGGAACCTTCTGCATGCCTCGCCTAATGATGAGCAAACGGCGGGCCGTCAGAGGGAGGAGAGGAAGATTTCTCTCTTTCCTTTGGCTCCATGCCCAGATCTTGTTCAAGCAGAACTCTTCCCACAGCCAACTTCCACCCAACCAATTAATGAACTACCCCCAGCCTACCAAACCCCCACCCCCTCCACCACCACCCAACACCTTATTATGAATTGACATAGCAGAATGTTTTTTGTTTTTTGTTCCTTTTTGTCTTGACACACAAAATGCAATATAATATCAGTTATTATAGATTTACTTTACATGTCCATCAGTCACACTGGAAACCGCCCGCTGTGTCATCCACAAACACATATTTTTCAAACACACATGAATTAACCCATGGCAACTCTCTGTTTTTGATCGCATGACATATTGATTTAAATTAGGTATGGTTCTATCTGTGGCACTTGTGCAGGGTATGATCGATCTGTGAGAAAATAAACATCAATTCACTCAAAGCAAAGTGTTTAGCATTGTTTCCTCTTCTCCCCTGCAGAGCAAGTGTAAAATCTAATAAAGGAGATCTGAGAGAGAACACTTTGATCAGGGCTTCTTCAAACACAGAAAACCTCACATGGGAAAGCACAGCACTGATCAGAGGTTCATAATATTTACGTGCCTCTAAGTGTCTAGTGGGTGTGAAACTGATGCACTCAAAATATATTAATCCAACCTATATTTTTATCTGTAAGCAGAAAAAAATTCTTGTTTAAACTTGAAGAATTTCTATTCAAAACAAATTCTTTTTGTAGTTTTTGCTAACTGGTATTATGCCTAAAATCTAGACACATATTCTAAACACATATTGAAAACACATTTAACACCAACTTAAATAAAGAAATAAACAAAAAAAAAAACATTTTGCAATTTTCTAATGAATCTGTATACATTTTGTAATGTATACTAAATAAATTCTATTATGGCAACAGTATTGTTTATAGGCAAATGATGCTTTATTAATTAATTAGTTTTTTAATTTTTAAAGTTAAAATGTGTGATTTTATGGAAACCAGTAGATTTTGATGAAGACAAATCCAACAAAAACATCCTACCCCCTCCTTATTTTGCCCTCCTTATAAAACCACTTCCCTAAAACACAATAATGGCACAGGTTAATAAAGGCTGATTTATGCTTCAGTGTCTAATAAATGTGGAGTCTATGCCGTAGCCTGCACAAGAGCTGAATAATAATTATATTTTTAATAGTTTGAAGATTGTTGATGTAATAGTGATTATACTGAATTTAAATCTGCAGCATTTGTAGAATTTAGAGAATGAAAGAAAAAGATGAAAACAGGCTCTTTTTATTGAACTTGTGATCCAGTTCAAAAATGTCAACCTCAAGGTGCAGCATGTCAAGAATGCGTTTGAAAATCCCCCCTGGAGAAATTGTGACCAAGCACAAGCTTTTAATTAGTTTGTTCACACTCTTCGTTCACGAACCCTTTCACTGCCATTATATGTGTCACATTGTTATAAATAGACAAACATTAAGGCAACAATAGAATTAAAAATTTTATACATTTCTAGAAGAAGTACCTAGATTTGTGCTTCAGTCCCTGTCATAGGAAAAGGAGCAGAATGCATTTGTACCCAGGCAACCAATAGGTCTCAATGTGGGATACATTTTGACAAATTGCCCCCACTATCAGTACTTAGACTCTAAGCTTTAAGAAGGAAATGCTCTACGGTGCATGGTGCCTGAATGCAACAAATCTGACGGATAGCTCTATTAGACCAAGACCTTTCTGAGGCACCTCATCTGCTGGTGTGACTGCTGACGAGGCAGGGAGCACATGCACACACACACACACACACACACAGAGTGAGAGAGAGAGAGAGAGAGAGAGAGAGAGAGAGAGAGAGAGAGAGAAAGGGAAAGTGGAAGACACAGCTACACATTCACACAGAACAAAACAACCTCCACCAATTCATTCATAGTCAGAGAGGTGTGTGTGTGTGTGTGTGTGTATATATATATATATATATATATATATATATATATATATATGCACACACAAATATATGACCCTTAGACAAGCATAACCATTTGCGCTTGAATAGAACAATAGCTTGACTACACAAGTACAACACATGTCTGATCCCATTGGTTTGGCCATTTGGCCCCTTTGGAACCCGGTTCCTGGGACCACCATGAAAAAGAGCGGTCAACTGAAAGCCCTGTCTTGATAATAAGCTCAGACTGTTGGGGGGGAAGCAAACCCAACCCCCCTTCTTCTTGTCTTTCCGCCTGGAGCAGCCATGCTGCAAGCAGGAAAAACCACAATAGATGTTTCAATTTGAGAGTGGTGACTACTGTAACCCCACAGGCTGAATGGTACAGCCCACTCAAATGTAACCGTGCAGCCTTTCGTGTCATTCACACACACACACACACACACACACACACACACACACACACACTTACTCACTGCATACACTCACACTTCAAGAAATACACACTGACTAGCTGTAGAGACCACCATTCATCAGTAAAATTAATTCACACAGTTCTAAAGTCGAAGGGCAAGTGGACGGGCTCTAAAAGCCCACTTGAGTGTTCTATAATGAGCATGTGCGTAGCACAGAATGTTGCTGCTATATTTTGCCACTCATTGTACCTGTATCACAATCTGAATGTTCTTTTGGAACTGTTTGCTGAAGTAAGCCAAGGGTATTTCTTTTTTCAACACAAGCTCAGCAGTTCACGCCTAACCCAAGCAGACCACAGAAAAACCTTGTCTGTTTAGGGTTGTCAACTCTGACTAACATGGTCAAAGTCCAATGTACTAAAAACAATACGTTGATGTATTGTCCCACATGAAGGTGTACTGAGATATTTTAAAAATAAATAAAAATGAGAAATCAGGCTTGGTGTGTGTGTGTGTATGTATGTAAAGAGAAAGAGAGAGAGAGAGGGAAAGAGAGAGAGGTAAATGCAGTGATCAAGAAAACCTTGCGGCCAGATGGAGTGTTAGAGAAGAAGATGGAGTGCGGTAGAGAGGAAAGAGGCTGAGAGAAGGGAGAAAGAAAGGAGAGTGAACATTTGTGGAAAATGGAGTGTCTTTGGGATAAATTCTGCAATGATGAGTTCAATTTATCAACGTCAATAACACCTCTGAACACGGGAAGAGGAGACATGCATATTAATAGAATATAATCAGGTTAAATCACTACAGTTTGACATTGTGTTCAACAGGCACTTAATCTTGGGGGACTTTATCTTCTTTGGTGTATTGCCTGAACCTCTAATCTTGGAACACCATGCATGTTATCACCTTGTGATTGCCTGGAAATTATATTAAATAATCTGGCAATTACTCTGTAGATGGTGGTGTAAATAGCCTCTGGCTGCTTCTCTTGCACTGGATGTATGGGGCAATGTGCTGGGCCATGGGCATTGAGTCTATTTAGCTAAAAGGACATGGGCAAAGATATTGTACAGGGGCATCCTTAAAACACAGTGTACTTTTAGCATTAGGAGAGGGCAATAAAATGGCAACTTTGAAATGGTCATTTCTGACCTAGCCCCTGCTAGTTACAGCCCATTCTTAAAGGGGGAGAGCATTGTAAGCATAGGCAGGTTGAGGTGTAGAGCCATAACAGATGTATGGGCTAGCACTGTGGGTGGAATGAATGCCCACCTGCCCCTGTTAGCCCCTGGAGCAAGAACAGGAGAGCAGCCATCATCTGTTCCATACCGTGCAGAGGCCTGATAAATGATGGCCAAGCCAGCATGTGAGTGCAGTTGTCTGGGAAAAGCTGCTTATAAGTGACTAATAGAATAAAGCAATAACCCAGCGCCTCAGGGCCACTGACAAATTCACATGATGGATCTTTATTATTATGGGAATATTAGTATTTAAGTCAACACGCAAAAGGCAGTCTGAGGGGCAGTAGTTTGTCAGAAGGTCACCATAATGAAATACACACACACTTCTACACTCCTCGTGTTTGAGTAAATTGATTTTCAGCTTAATGATATTTTAGGAAGTGTGTGCCAGCAGGTCTTTATTGCAGTGACAGACAATAATACAGTACTAATAATGTACAATGCCAATCCAGCTGACAGGAGAAAGTGGGCAAAAAAACATAGGTGGGATTTTTTTCTGGATTTTCCAAAAGACATACTTGAGCAAATATAAGCAATGTTATAAAAATGGCAGCACAATCTATTAAATGTGAATTATAAATATATAGTAACTTGTTAATAACAGAGGGGGTGTATTCACTGTTATCGATGAATTGGGGTCGCGTCCAAGAATTGTCCAAAATACCAAATGAGTGGCCAAGTAGGAATATAAACATTTACTAAAGTGACTGTTCTAACTTGATAGTGATACATTAGGATATACTGTTGTTATTTTTGATACTAATTTGTGCTGTTTGATGGCAGTTGGTATGAACGATCTCCTGTAGTGTTTTTTTTTTTTTTACTACAGCAAAGCTGAATGAGTTTATTGCTGAAAGTGCTCCACTGTCTCACAATAAGGTCGTGGAGTGGGTGTGTTGTCCATGATAATAATGAATGTGTTGAGTGGCCTCTTTCCACCACCACCTCAAAGCCATCCAGTGAGCAGCTTAGAACTGAACTCACCTTACTGATGTGTTTGTTCCACCTTTTTGCATCTCCCCTTTGATGCTGCTTCCTCAACAGACTGCTGCAAAAAAGATGGAACCTGCCACAACAGACTGGTAGAAGTTTGCCAACATCTTGCTGCACATATTACAAGACCTGAGCCTTCTCAAGAAGTAGAGTCTGCTCATCCTCTTCTTGTACACAGCCTCTGTGTTAGCTCTCCAGTCTGGTTTATTGCCGAGTAGCACACCTAAGTATTTGTAGGACTCCACCAGCTTGACGGTCTGGCTCACGATGGTGACTGGATTGACTGTAGTCCTCCTCTTCCTCTTGAAGTCCACTACCATCACCTTGGTCTTGGTTATGTTAAGGAGAAATGGTTCCTGACAAACCACTCAGCAAATGTATCATTCCATCTCTAATATAATTACATTGCTATTTATAAGTATCCCATTATTAGTCAGACAAAACATTAAAATGACCTGCTTGTTTCTACACCAATTGTCCATTTTATCAATTCCATGTACAAACCCTGTTTGCAGAGAATCTGGGGCATATTGTGTATGGGGCATATTGTGTGCATATTGTATTTTTAAATATAAACACATTTAAAATTTGATGCCTGCAACATACAACAAAAACTTTGGGACAGAGGTGAGATTTCCACTAAGTAACATCATATTTGCTTTTAATTACAATGTTGAATCATTTGGGAATTCAGGGAAACCAATTGTTTAAGTGTTTCAATTGTAATCTTTGCCCATCCCGGCATTTCAGACTTCTACTGCTCAACACATCCTGGTCACGATTGTCTGATCAGACAAACAAGCTCAGATACAGATTCCTCTAGCCACAACCCAACAATTTTTAAATGTATTACTTTCTCCTAGTTTAAAAATGTTTGCGGTTGCTGTTTTCGATGCTGTGATGGTCTGTATGACAATAGTTTTTTAATTACGTCCAAGCAAATGTGGCTATATATATATATATATATATAATTGTAACATGACTGTTTCTTATGCAGTGCCATCTGAGGGCTTGAAGGTCATGCTCATTCCACACTGGTGTCCAGATTTACCCTACATGGACTGGTGTTTCTGTGTATTTCTTGAATCATTTCACTATATATTAGATGAAATGGTAGAAGACCTAAATATTTTATTTGAGCTTTTTGAAAATTCTTTCATGGAGACATAAAGTGATAAACAACCATCTATTGCTTAGTAAATGCTCCTTTTATATCTAGAGTATACAGCTTATTATAATGTAAAGCCTCCAAACAATGTGACATGAATTTTTTCTAAACTAAACTCACTGTTAATCGTCCCAGCTTTTTTGATGTGTTATAGGCATCAAATTGTGATTGTGTTTATATTTATAAAATACACTTTGTTCTAACAAGTTGTTCTAAGAAAACACTGGAGATCTTTTCTTTGTACTTTTGTCAGTTAAACAAATGTTCAAGAGAAATGACAAATCACAAACCATATCACCACATAACATATCAGAGACACCTCACTGGTGTCACCCTTGAAGAACAGGATGAAGGAGACAAAATTTGTTTGCAGTATACAGAAAAACAGATGGACTTTAATCTCTAATTTAAAAATACGAAGTACACATATAGTGGAACAGAATAAATGTTGGGGGTGATTGCTGTATACATTACGAAACTTGTTTTAAAGATTGTTTTAAAAAATTAAAAAATGTTTGACTTTAAACAAAAATGGACTCTTCAGCATTGCTTTACAATCTTTTAAATAAAAAAAAAGTTTTAAAACACAGTGCATTGGAGAATGAGAAATAAAGACTGTGAACGTGATGCCTGGTGCATATTTCTAATGAAAGTTTTCCTGCAGCATATGATTGGAATATTAATTAGCCACATCCATGACTGTCAGATAAAAAGAGTCTGAGGAGCTGAATGGAGTCTGTGACCTGTAAAAAGACCCCATTCACTCTCTGCAGTCCACCACAGTGCTTTTTCTCAGCCTGGACACAGGACTTTTTCACACCAACTTAAATGTCCCAATTGTCCTTTTGCGAACTATTGTGGCCGGAGTTTATAATAAAAAAAAAAAAAAAATATATATATATATATATATGTGTGTGTGTGTGTTTGTGTGTGTGTGTGTGATGACAAATTCTACATTATTTAAAGTTTATGATGCTAATTTTTTTAACATTAAATCTAGTATCATGATCACTTTTTGCTGTCTTTCCTTCAGAGAGGTAAATTGCACAAATTATTTTTAGGTTTATTACATAAACAAAGATCTTGATTTATAAATGATCTTTATTTGAAAGTGTTTTTATGAATTATTTAGACCACCCAAAATGAGCATAATTTTAAAGGGCTTCCTTGTCATTTCTTCAATATACAAGTGCATAGTGAAGCTTGACAGTGTTCACAATGAACAGTTAGATAGTCAAATGTTCGAAATAATATTGCTTTACAATACAATATTAAATGAGAGAATTGAATGTTTCACAGGTTATTTTATTACAGCGACACTACTTGCCGCTATAAATGCTTTACATTAATACGAAAGCAAGTGATTTTTACTCCCAAATATTCCACATCACTGCTACATGTTTGAACAAGTTCATGTAACTTCTTACATAAAGTCCCTGTAAGCCCAGGTGGTGTAAGCAAACAGTCAATAAAGCATGACAACAGTCTTTAAAGCTTATCAAAGAGGATTTTTGGGGTCAGTAAGTTCATTGTATGCTTTGTATGGGGCCTTAAAAAAGGCTGGATGAACTGTTCTCTGGGACTCCCCACACCCAGAAGTCAGTTGTCTCCTTCCATGGTCTCTGTGTAGAAGTTATCACTCATTCACGGCCATTTACTGGCATGCTAAACACGGCACAACATGCTTTACTTTCAGTCTGTTAATTTGCTTACGTTTATTGTAATGGTTAACAACAGTCCATGCAAGGAAGTCTGCAATTCTTAGGACAAAACCCGAATTGTTTGGGGTCTATAACTCAAGGGCCTGAATGCCATTGAAAGCCATTTGTGGAATCTTTGATTAAGAAAACATAAAATAAGTGTCTTTCTATGTAACACAACCTTTTTCTCTCTGCCTCTTACACTTCTTGTTTTGAAGCTCTGGAGTATGCAGATCCAGTCAAGAATCAGTTGCTCCCCTGCTGCTTTTGGGGACACTGAATTTGGCATACAGTTATGCTTGGGACCAGTGGTACAGGTTCCCTTTAAGCCTACTTAAACTGAGAAAACCAGACTGAGCAGCTGCCATAGCAATAGCATGTTGAATCTCTTGGTGAATGAGTGCCAAACCATGTTTCCAAAACCTCCTACTGAATGCAGCCCCCTGCCTGTGTTTTTGAGACAAAGATACTCCCTAGGTAGACAAACACCTAGGAAAACAAATCTTACTTCCATACAAACCCACACAGATGAGTTTAGCTGGCAGAAAAACTGTGCTAGGAAGATTTGTCCTACTTCAAATATATATAATCACACTTCAGGAAAAAAACAAATCATAATCTTTTGGAACAGTGTTATGAGGATTAGGGCATCACCACTTCAGTACTGCTGTGGAGGTTTGAGGATGGAGCAAAGATGACAGGAGAAAGAGCAAGCTACAGCGACTAGGTTAAATCAGGGTACAGTAAGGTGAAGCTCACAGTCAAGACACACACTCAGACAATGTTTGATGGAGCCATAGGACAGTGGGCAGAGCCGTACATTGGCAAAGCAAAACCTGAATGATAGAGTGACACAGAGCAAGAAATATATAAAGAGGAAAGATTAGACAGACAAATGCTGCCAATCATAATTACATCTGCAATCTGCCTCTGTGAAATTAGTGTTATAGTCAACAGATGTAGTGAAAATTCAGTATGCTCACTAAATATTAATTTATCACCAATACACTCTTTTACAGCACTGCCCTGAAATCATAGTGACCTGTGGAGAGGTTTCTTACCCTCTTCCAACAGTTACATAGAGCAGTTTCTGCTGTGTTGATCCCATATTAGCAACGATATAGACTTTATTCTGAATCATTACAATAATTTCATCATCATCATCATCATCATTTTCTTCTCCGCTTCTCCATTTCAGGGTCGCGGTATTACAATAATTTAGAAGCAGTAATTATAAGGTAAAATTACTACCTGGCGTTCCTTAAAATTGTATAGTGTGGTGTTGCTACCCAAGCTGGGTCTCAAACATTATTGTCATGTGGAGGTCAACAAAGTTACCTCCTAGTCCTTTACCCTAATTACTGTAATATAAACAATCTTTATATTTATATTTTCACTCTGAAAAAATACCATTCAGGTCCAATTTGCTGAATGTAAACATTTAGTGTTACAATTACTTTGAGCCAAAATTTTGATCTGATCTTATCTGAATACATTTTTAGGGTAGGAATTTATCTGAATTCTTGCTCATATTCAACAGTAGTTTGGTGAACAGGTTACCATTGTCACACAAATTCTTCCAAATTTAATTTCTAGATTTAGTCAAAAGAACAGGTTTTACCATGCTGGAAAATGTTATCAGCCATTAGAAAACAATATGAGTCCATCAGCAACTTCCATTTGAATTTAAACTTAAAATCATTAGCTGGATTAATGAAGAAAACCTAATGTGTATTGTGCTTTGCACAAGACATAAGCACTGTTCAGTTTATAACTGAAAGTAAGGACCTCCATTTTGAAATATCAGTATTCTCTGCAAGACATAACAAGAGCTGGAAATACTGCATTAAATATTAGTTTAAGTAGGTAATGGCTTACATATATTGTACCATTATTTTTTTTTTATCACTACCACATGTAAGGTCGTAACAGAGCTCAGGAGTATAGTTATGCTAAGCAAGCTTGCAATGTATGCTGTGGCTCCCTCTGTTAAGGGAATTTGTTGGCATGTATTGTTGTTTATTAATCGTGTATTTTTAGTTTGTTTTTTGATTGTTCTTTACTAGTTAGTGGTTTATGTTGTGGCCATTTTTAGAGTATTCACTAGGTAGGATCAGCTTGTCAAGATTTAAAGAAGCATTTCAAATTTAAGAATAAATCTAAATATAGATATTTGCTATTATACACTGAGTGTTGCAGCACAACATTTTAGTCTCATTATATTGAGAATTAATGCACCAATATTTACAATGATTAGTCGTAGAACAAGATAAGTATTTTCCTTATTAAACACAGCATAAACATCACATAACACAAAATGCATGAAGAGAAATGTGGTAGAAATGAGGAAAGATATTTAGCAAAGCAGCTAACTTTATAACTTTTAGCGGTTCCCACATGAAAAAACTGTGTGTTTCATATAAGGCAAACAAGGATTTTTCTTGCTGAAATCAGATAAAAAACATAATAGGGCATTATATATGTTCCCTAAAAGTCAGAGTTATTTTGTGTATGATTATGTCCACATTCATGCAAAAATAAATAAATTTAAATAAATACATTTTAAAAAATTTCACATAACATATAAGGGACTCCTATAAGAAAATTATAAAACTTTTGGGCAAATCATATTTTAACTATATGTTATATCATATGATTTTAATATGAAACATATTTGCAGCTTCTTGTTCCTTATTAAAATGTTAGGCTGATTTTAGATCATAAAACATATGATCTATTTAAAATTCACCAATTATATTTAAAAAAATTCTTACAGTGGATTTAAATGTTATGAATGTGTTTTGGACATGAAAAATTAATGTCTGACATCTGGTTCTTGCAGGGTTTTAGGTAATATTTTACATTACAACATATATGATACTGTACTTTTACTATATTTGTACTACACAATACATGATATACATGTATATTCACTAGTAATATTAAAATAAATGGTCAAGTTACTGGCAGCAATAGAAGCCAAACAAAAACCTTAAGTTAAGGTAAAATATTCTGTTTCAAATAAGATGCAAAAAATAAAAAATGTACAGAAATGTTAATTAAATGTACTGCAGCAAAATTCTCTCTGAGTTTTCATAATTAATGCAGCCAGGAATGCCTACTCCAGAGGGTTAAACACCTTCAGTAAAATGGTGGGGATCAAGAGAAACACTGATTTTACAGATGAGTCCATCACTAATTACAGTTGAACCCCAGTGTTCACAATTAAATGATGGTGGTTAAAGCTGTTGTGGACATCCAAGCAAAAGAGGAAAACACTTAAAAATAACACCCTTACCCACATGGAGGCCCTAGAAGACTGGATTCCACTACACTGGTTGATCTGCATTTGAGCCCCATCCGGGGTGCCAGATAATGTATGTATCGGTTAAACCCCAAAAAAAGAAAAAGTATTTCCTTTGCTCTGTAATTTCTAAGCTTAACATTTTAATGTGTGTTTCAAGTGTTCTCCCCATGTCAGAGTGGGGTTTCCTCCGGGTGCTCCGGTTTCCTCCCATGGTCCAAAAGCACATGTTGGTTGGTAGCTACTCAAAAGTGTCTGTAGGTGTGAGTGTGTGAATGAATATATGAGAGTGTCGCCATGTGAAAGACTGGCACAGCCTCCAGGGTGTGTTCCTTCCTTGTGCCCAGTGATTCTTGGTAGGCTCTGGACAGACCATGACCCTGAACTGGATAAAGTGGTTACAGATAATGAATGAATGAATGAATGAACGTGTGTTTCAAATGCCAGACATAAATTTAATGATACAGGATACTTAGATAACCTTATCTTATATAGTTAGTAACAGGAACAATTTTATTATATCATTAATGCTAGGTGGTATAGTGGTTCGCACTGAAAACAGTTTTTTATTTTTGTTATGATATGAATTATTCATATACCGGCCAAACTGGCTTAAAAAGCCTAACCATGTCCCAAATGCAGTGCAGTGGTAAATTGTTTCACAGGGGACATTTTTCATTGCTGCCCCACTAAACACGCAAGGAACAGAGCACAAGTATTAGTGGAGTTGTTGAGCGCTGTGAAGATGGACAGGGGAAGTTCTGAAGTACATGTTTATGTGTGTGTATATACTGTACTTCTTACTACTGAGGGACAGGTGTTTCACTAACCTTTATACCAATTTGTGATTTAATGACAAGGCTGACGTGATTTGATTTAATATCTCCTCTCTTACTGACCTCTACCTCAGGGCAACACAGACACATTAACTCACACACTCACACCTATAGACACTTTTGAGTCGCCAATCCACCTACCAACGTGTGTTTTTGGACTGTGGGAGGAAACCCACACAGACACGGTGAGAACACACCAACTCCTCACAGACAGTCACCCGGAGCAGGAATCGAACCCACAACCTCAGGTCCCTGGAGCTGTGTGACTGCGACACTACCTGCTGCGCCACCCACACACACAGACACAGTTATATATATATATATATATATACAGGAAATATTTAATGAACTTTGATATATATATAGAATGAACGCTGATATATATAGAATGAAAGCTGACATACAGGGGTTGGACAATGAAACTAAAACACCTGGTTTTAGACAACAATAATGTATTAGTGTGGTGTAGGGCCTCCTTTTGTGGCCAATACAGCAGCATATTGCCTTGAGAAAGTCCTGCACAATGATCAGAGGGATTTTATGCCATTCTTCTTGCAGGATAGTGGCCAGGTCACTACGTGATGCTGGTGGAGGAAAACGTTTCCTGACTCGCTCCTCCAAAACACCCCAAAGTGGCTCAATAATATTTAGATCTGGTGACTGTGCAGGCCATGGGAGATGTTCAACTTCACTTTCGTGTTCATCAAACCAATCTTTCACCAGTCTTGCTGTGTGTATTCGTGCATTGTCGTCCTGATATACGGAATCGCCTTCAGGATACAATGTTTGAACCATTGAATGCACATGATCCTCCAGAATGGTTCGGAAGTCCTTGGCCATGATCATTCTATATATATCAGCGTTCATTCTATATCCCCCATACTCAAATAGCGGCCTCCTGGCTTTTTAGGCCCATTGGGCATCTATTTCTGGCACGAGAGCTGTTTTGAAAAGTTTGTTTTTTTATTATGATTTTTTTTTTCAAAATCTTTTTTTGAAATCTTATTTTGAAATCGCGCACCGCGAAGCTATATACATTCTATATACATCAGCATTCATTCTATATATATCAGCGTTCATTCTATATATATCAAAGTTCATTCTATATATATATCAGCGTTCATTCTATATATATCAGCGTTCATTCTATATATATCAAAGTTCATTAAATATTTCCTGTTTGGCTTGCCATAATATATATATATATATATATACACTCTTTATCCTCTGTCATGTGGCCACCTGCAAACCAATTGCACATCAGGCAGCTGTGGCCTAAAGGTCTGAGGACAGGGTTTATTACCAGAAGGTTGCTGGATCAATCCCCAAGACCTGCAGGAACACCCATGACTGAAGTGCCCTGAAACAATCCCTGGGCGCTGAGAATGGCTGTCTTCTGCTCTGGGTGTGTGTGTGTTCACCAGTGGCGATTGCTCCAAGACTGCAAGGGAAGCTCAGCTTCCCCTAAAATGTCAAAAAATAAGTGATCAAATATATACTGTTGAGTGTACATGTCATTGAATAAATATGCACTACAACGCGCTCAACTTTTGTTCAGAATCAGCTTCTTATCACTTTCCTCTCAATCATTCCCGCACTGCACAGTGATTTAAACAGTGTGGAAGCTGAACATCCACAGAGTTCAATAGCGAAGCAGCCTGCTGGCCATTGAGAGGACACTAGTCAAGTCCCTGGAAAGACGCCTTGTTGGTACGACAGGGTCACAGATCATTTTCTTGAAAAGGAACGGAGGGTAGAATTTACGTATAAATAAACCGACACATTTTATGATGTAAGCCGAAATTGAGCTTCCCCTCCTTGAAAGATCAGCCACTGATATATAGCACAGTTCACTTAAAGTAACAATTTGACAGACAGATAATTCAGATAGATAATAAACATTTAGATACAGTGAGTAACAGAGCAGCGATAGAAACAAGTAAACAGATGTACTTTTCAAACCTGACCACTGAGAGGCAGGCTCAATTCCCATTGGCCAGTTTCCTGAATGAAAGCCAGATTAACCAATAATACTCAAAGCAGCGCGGTGAGCCAAACAATAGCATTTTTTTTCAGCGTGGTGATGTAGCTACAACAGATTTATTTCCTCATTTATTTTAATTAAAGGAATATTTATTTTTGCCAGATGTTATATTTCATGGATTTATCAAATGATGACATTATTGAGGCATAATATGGTACTAGGTTATTTGGTATCAAATGTTATATTTATAACATATAGTTATACATTTATATCATAATAAATAAACAACTGTGAAATAATCTCAAGCATCTAAGAAAATGATTTATTAGACATTTTGTATTATTATTAATGAAAAATTATTGTTTTGGGTCAAACCAAGTTTCTACCACTGCTGATTCTAAAGTAGATTAAACAGTAAAGACTGTAAACGTTAATATATCAATCAGTGTCAGCTAATAGCCTCTGATATTTCAAAATAGCTTCTTGTTTAAATACTAATATATTATTAATTTATAAATTACCTTTTTGATGTTCATTTCTATAATACTGTTTAAAGTAAATATTAAAATTAAACATGTAAAACTTATATTAATCATCAACACTAACCCTCACTGACTTGCGCAAAGAAATGCGGGGGGGGGGGGGGGGGTTACTACTTTCAGGCTAGTATTCTTATGTTCATCCTTTGTAAATCTTTGTAAAATCTCATGTGGTTTAGGACATAGTATATAAAGGTTTCATGTATGTATGAAATACTTGATTAAATTAATTGATTGTTCATACATATTGTTCATGTATGTATGACAAATATGTGATAATGCATTGTATATGTATTTTTAGTGTCTATTGTAGTTTTAGTGTATATTAAACTTATATGATTGAAGTAAACACAAAATAATCATATCCATTTTTTCCATATGGGTTTTTGCCTGATGCATCAATTCAAAGGCTTGAATAATGTGTCATAAATGTGGTAGATTTTTGATGCATCATACTGGACATGTAAAGATACTTAACACTATGCTCACAGAGTGATGTGTGGAGAAGTCAATCTAATATTGACTGGTGTCCAGGGTTTGTTGTGTCACTGGAAATAACGTTAATCACACTACAGGTGCCTCCTAATCCAATACAGGTTGTGTGCTTATATATTTAAAGCTCAGTTGCGGCTCATTGATGCATGCCTGTGAATTGTGCCATGTCAACCAAAGAGGATACTGAGGTGTCCACTTAGCAGATTGAAGTATTGTCACAGTTAGCTGCAGGGGATGGCCTCAGCATTGGTCAAGCAGAGCATGGCTAGTAACTAGAAGACAAAGAGGGCAGAGGGGACAGAGGATAGAATATTCCCCAGCAGCACCTGTACACTCAGAACAACCAAAGCAGGAGTCTTTAAGCATTTTTAGAATATGCACAAAAACAATAGGAATCCACTGGCAATCTTTACAAGATGCTGGTCACTGGTACTGAAGTTCTTCCAGTCACACACTGAAGCTAAACATAATATTGAGAGAGCCAGGTGCAGGCCAGCAGAGAGAGCAAGGTCAAAGAACAAAGAAAATGCAGCCTGTTAAATTTAACATTTACTCCTTATGCCATGTTTAGTTAAAATAGACAGAAATTTTCATTTTTATGAAAATGAAAAGTTTTGTAAGCCCAGAAATAAACTTTGCTTTCCACTGCCATTTCCTACTGTAAATTTGAAGTTGAGTATTATTTTATTCCAATTAAAGACTTATGTGTTTGAGATCTGCCATACAACAAAAGTTTCAGCTCACTCTTGGATTTGACAATATGACAGGAATTAAGTAAAATGATCATAAAATTGAATGTCATTATAAAAGCATATTTCAATCATGCTGCAATGAAAATGCATGTTGTATGTAGGGAGGAGCAGCTGAAAGAACAGCAGCCATGGTACAGCTCTGAATTCACTTCCAATCCTTTCTGGAAAGGCAGCACTATGGAATGAAGGCAGCCATTTTTCACACTTCAAAGGACCTTTGATTAATGAATAATACTTGACATTTGCCTTAATGCCATGAGAAGACTCTCAGTTGTCACTGAGCCTGAGATGCGAAATATCCTTTAAGAATAGCTTTTCTCTCTCTCTCTCTCTCTTTTTTTTTTTTTTTTTTTACTGCACATCCCCACCCCACCCCCTCATCACAAAACCCAAGAAACTACAGTGGCAGCAAAGTTCAAAGAAGTGGATTGTAAAGGATGTTATCTAAATAAACCGGGGACAGATTATCCTTCGAAATCGGCAATGCTTGTGAAAAACGTCTGTCAGACGCAAATTAACTGCCTTTATTCATCTTCTATTTAATCCCATGGCATTCAGCTGAATAGGGAGGGGAGGGCACTACATAACAATGACCAAAGTCACCTCTGAAATTATGCTGTTGGTAGAGGGCCAGGGCCAGAGATGCAAAAGTAGAGGTGCATAATGTGACTACCATTTGGATTTTGGAGTTCAGACACATTTACATGTAATTTTCTACATTTGCCAGATACTCTTTTTCCCAAAGTAACATACAATCTTAATTTAACTCCAACCACTTACATGAGAGACTGTAGCCATTTAATGAAAAGAAAAAAAATGATGTCAAGTCTTGAAGTGTTTTCTTATTTCTGCCTGGCAATCGAACCCTTACAAAATGCATGTAAAAATGAAAAGTGTAGTAGAGGCATGTCACCCCCCTCTGGACCACCACAACAGACTGCTTCTGTGTAAACTTCATCCAGGTATAAGGGGCTGGAATGGGGCATAATAGAGCAGCAAGCTCCCAATTTGCATTTCCACCCATTCAGGGCTTGCACCTCTAAGCGCCTCAGAAACACATGAAAAGGTCCCATTCAAACATGCAAATGGGATTGTGTACATTACAATAAAAGAGGAGTGACTGCAAAACTTCCTGCGTGGCCACATCTATAGCAGCTGACCTTTAATTGCCCCGAGGTGAGTGATAGTCACACTGTGAGCTCGTTAGGTAGGGCACAAACATGAACGGATAATTTTGCATTATTAACAATTACGGAGACAATTTGCACCAGCGTGTGAGCTCATTCTCTGAGTCTTGTGATTATTTTTCATTTTTACCTACTGTATGTGGGGTTTTACAGCTTGTTTTCTACCATTATTCTTCATTTTGATTGGAAAGAATGGGTCAATTAGTCATACTACTGTCCAAAAAATAATGATGTAGGTAGGAACAGAGAATGCTATATTTACAAATACAGCACAGCACATATTCATTTGTCATGCTTCTGTTTAAACTTCCAATGACCTCTGTCTATGTTTTTTTTTTGTCTTTTGCTGTTGAACAGTGGCAGGGCCACAATAGTTTTTTTTAACACTCTTATTTTCAGTGTAATTATGTCCTCTTGAAAAAGCGGATGTGTAAGGTCCTACAAAGGCTTTTTATGTGTAAGTGTTGTAAAAGGGTGAGGGGGTGGATTCTCAACAGCAAATTCAAAATTAGAGCAAATTACACATCAAGTGATTATGAAACTGTTGGTAGTATAGAAATCAGTGCTATAAAGAGGAGAGGAAAATGGCTGGGCAATTTAGAGGGACCGGTCAGAGGAAGTGATGACAAAGTTAAGTCATGTAGGAAGGAGGGTGGTGGGGTGGAAGGGATAAAGAGGGGGGTGGCTTTTGGTAAAAGATAATTCCAGCTAATGGGCAGTCCCTGACTAACCCACTAACTGACACTGAGGCTGCAGGTAATCAAGCTGACGTTAATGCAAGTCCTGGATGTGACATCTCGTCATCAGGAATTTTCATCACAGGCACAGAAAATGCCAGGCTGCTCACCTCTGACTGCGTGGCCCCCACATATATTAACCTTATTGATTTGGAGCCCTGCTGATCCCCTCCAGATACTTGCCGCCCCGCTGTGGCTGTGAAGTGGATCAATCCGTCGCCAGGGGCCACAGCTCCAACAACGCAGCGCACAGAGACCACTGTTTGTAGCATGAAATTAATACCCAGATAGAGCTAGGAGACAGCACTCAGCTCCAATTTGTACAAACTCTCTCTCTCTCTCTTTTTCCCTCTCTCTCTCTCTCACATATACACACACACACACACACACACACCTCCCCTCTCTCCTTCTGTCTCTACCTCAGTTGTTTTGTCACAAAGCCAGAGTTCATGCAAAGATAGGTAATGGGTGTTTTGCAATATTGGTATTTCAGGAGAAGAATGTAACTTCTTTTTTGCTAATATGATAAAATGTTAATATAGTTTTCATTGCTTCATTATGAGCTGCTTCAAATCAGCAGTGCTGGTATTACTCTGCAACTATGTTAATTTGTAAAGAAACAAGAGGGGATTGCCTTTTGTTTAATGCATGTTTGCATAGTGATGATTTGTTAAGGAAGTAAGTTTGAATGAAAAAATAAAGCAAAACAAATAGTTCTGGACCACTCTAGAATATCTATGTTTACAAATAGCAAGTTTTGGTTAACAAAGTGGAGTATCTATTCTGGATGGAGCACCAATAATTAGCATAATCTGTATAATCTACAGTTCAAAAGTTAAAATTTAATTAAAGCAAATAGCACCACTTTAACATTACATGTTAAATTGGTCTTACGTGGCATGTCCACCTTCTTCTGTAGTCTGTACTTTAATCTGATTGACACAGTTTACATATTTGATTCTCACTTTTATTGTTTTTAAAATCTATGCTGTTACAATTTAAAAATGCTATTGTGGAATTTCTATAACAGGAGGATCTTCAAACACTTATCTCAGCTACTTGATATGTGTAAGGATTCAGATCTTTCCTTCTATGTTGGTCTTGGTCTTGTATGTTTTCCTTTGGTCTCTGTCACCATGTGCTTTGGTTTTATTTACATTCCACAGGTGCCCGTGTCAAATTCATGTACATGTAGCCACATCCCCTTCCTTGTGTCTCACAAGACTATCTCAGGTGTTCATTGTTTATTATAGTTTATAAGCCCTGTCCCTTGTCTCAGTGTGTGTCACTGGTTGTTTGTGGTCTTTGTTTTCTCATGATTTGATGTTAGTTGTTTTTGTTCTTCTGTGTTTTCATGTTTTATTCAACCTTCTTGGTTATTCTCTAAATTAGTATATTTCCCTGTGTCTATCGTGTTTATCTTTGTTGTAGTGCTTCATAGCTGCTTTCTTTTCGTAAAGTATATACAGCACCTGGTTTCTGCCTAATACATTTTTTTAATGTATTGGTCGTTTGTCCTTTTTATTGTCTTTCTCTGGTATCTTTGCTGAGTATTATTATTGCTCTTCAGTTGTTTAGATATGGTTTCTAGTGCTTTCTGTCTTTTCTTTGTGCTATTGCTTTTAGGTTTCTTCATTTTGCCTCTAGGTTTTGTTTTTGGTGTGTCCTGTGTCTTTCATGCTGTGTGTTTTTGTGCATGATTTATAAATCTACATCTCCGTGTTTATTCCACCTTCCTTGCTTCTCTTCAAAATTATGATATCACAAAGTTCAGTAACATTACCTATATGTTAGAAAGGAAAATATAAAATATTTTAAGAGTATAAATATAAACTAGCTCATTATAATGCCATGTATTTAGGATGTATGGAAAGGTAATTGAAATTCCCCTTTGAAAAAAAATATAAAGTAAAAACTGTACAAGGCCTATAAAGTCAAAAATATATTGTACATTATGTGTCCCAAAAGATTGTGCCCCATTGTTAATATAGGTAAATCTGCAGGGCACCTTGATCATTCTCCACAGAAATGTAATACTATAGAACACTCATGAGTGTAACCTCACAATGCCCAATGCATTGGCTACAGGAATATAAAGACCCCCAATATTGGTCTGTGAACTATACTCTCTGGAGACATGGAGATTCATCAAATATCACTGGTGTAAGTCAGAATGTTTTTGGAATGCACAGTTAATCATACAATATCAGTACTTGACTTCACTCTTTATATTTATGAAGGCAATTAAATCCTCACAGAAGATCTAGTACTTTTATTTTTGCAATGAGGGACAATACTTTTAATCCCAGAGTAAATATTTGAGGCACATGTACCAACAGATGAACATATAGTACACATAGCAGCTTATAACATGAAATAAAATCTATTTTACTGTGTTTTTAGATAGCTTATTACAAGAACCTGTTTTTTTTTTTCAGAATGATTTAATTACAGTGTATTTTATTTTATTTTCTACCCAATATATTTCATTGTCATTGATAACTCAAAATTCCACTTTGAAATTTAGAACAATTTATTCAAACTGTCCTTATCTAATATTTTGGGATTTGTATCTTTGATTAGATCTTTGAGGACTGTAAAAGGATGTGTTACACACAGATATTGGCTAGCTGGAACAAGCATCTCATAACATCGCAGAAAAGGAAGTGTTATAAGCCAGGTCACATTACAACCAATGGCTCTCAAGGGACATGTTTCTATTTGTGTGGGTCACCTGAAGTGTGGGACGGTGCACATTCCTCTCTGAACAGGTGGAAACAGTTTTATCACAAACATGTAAAAGATGCAGCAAGCATAGCCCAAGCCTGCTATTATAAGCCCAATCACTCTCTAAGGGTCGGAAGGTTAACTGGCCTGACCTCATGACCGTTCTTTGTTCTTTGGGCCTGGGACAAGACAGAAAATACCCCACTCTCAGTTGTCTGTTTTCTGTTTGTTTTTTCAGAGCTAAATATTATGTTCAGTTGATTCTCACTGATTTCATGCTGCAGCCAAACTCTTGTCTGCTGTGAGCCAGATTCCAATCCTTTTTGAAGTGGAAGAAAAAAAGAGCAAGACATCTGTAAAAACAATCTTCAGTGCCTTTAAACTTTAACCACACTTTTTTTTCTCCTCAGGATGTACAGCTGTAACAACCTCTACAGCTGAATAATGACCATCTACAACTAACAGAGTGACATTTGATATGAATTGCATCCTTTAATTGTGTGTAAAACAGTGTTAAAATGTGTACTAATATTTTGTGAAGTAGATTAGTCATTTTTAGTACTTTTACTAATTTTACATATATTTCATTCACATAGATCTTTAAACTCCCTGTTATGTGTGACCATGAAATTTTTTGCAGCTTGTCATATTCACTATATTATGACATCAATTTTATGTACAGTAAAGTACAATTTTATAAAAGTTATAATGGAATTTGCTGTCTCAATCTATGCTCATTTGTCATTATTCACTACACAGCACACCATGGTCACACTGTTGAGAAAAGTGCGATCAGTATGATCTTGAAGACTTGTTGAAGGAAAATACTGTCTGAGGTGGAAATTATAGTTTTAGTAGACTAGTTTATCATAAGTTTTAATTTCATTTGAATTTTACAGAAATAAATGAACTGTCACTCTTTTTGAAGATAATATTGTATGAAATTTAAAGAATAGACAACAATAATGGAAGTGTATAAGAAGATAAGAAAATCTAATCTAAATAATTAAATCTAACACTTTCTCTATACATATACATGTATATACATATAACATAATAATAAACAGAGACTTAATAGAGTGTGAACAAAGGCTTAGGAGTAGCGTTTAGTGGGCTTGATTTGCAGAAGACTCAAGGCTGGCTGTCTGAACAGGCTGCTGCTGTCTGGGATCCATCATCAGTCCGTGTCACTGGGTCCCAGCGGGTGGGGCGATGGTGTTTGGGGGGCTGACGGGGGGAGCAAATCTGTAAACACCAGTTTAATCTGCATGGACAAAGTTACTGTCATCTGCAGTGACAGCAAAAGCCTGTGGGCCACACTGCCGAGCAAAGAGTCACTCCGCTTCCCTCCAATATTGCTGTCAAATCCCGACATTAAGCCATTAGGGCCATCAAGGAAGCTGCCACTGAGAAGCTTGTCTGCTTCCTTCAGTGCCTCCTAAGAGGCCAGAGCACACATGAATGTGATTAAGGCCAAAAAAAAATAAAAAGAAAGAAAGAAATAGAGTAACTACACTGTTAATTGCTGACATTTTGTTTCATGAGCTGCAGCAGAGTCTAATGGTCAGTGGCCAAACTTGCAGTTTCATAAATCTACATACATGGTAATATTTTTTATTTGCTCTTTAATTATTCAAATGGGAAACAGGCAAGGGCATTTGTAGTGGCAAATGAGGTCCTGGGATGTAGGGGAACTGTCTTACATTAATCCATTATTCATGAGGATCTTTCTCCCTCATGTTCTTCTGGTTGAAAAGTCATCTAATTGTCAGTCAGAGGGTACATTCATACGTTTTGCCATGTAATAAGAAAAAAAGAACGAGGGATCCACAAGTGAACATCCAGCTCAGTGGGCATGTGTCAATAATTGGCATATGGTTGTTGCCCCTTTTGGCCCCTGTATGTAGATAACCAGCAAGTCAAGGGCAGGAGGCTGGACGTAGAGCACTTAACAATAATAAGAGTTACTTGCAGTCCCTCCCCTGTTTGTCTCACCCTAACATCTTGATTTCATGGGTGACACTTAGGACTCCCCAGTGTGCTTTAATGGAAGCTGTGAGACCTCTCTCTCTCTCTCTCTCTCTCTCTCTCTCTCTCTCTCTCTCTCTCTCTCTCTCTCTCTCTCTCGCCCCTTTGCTTGGCACAAGCCTTACTAGTTTTTCAATAGGCAAGAGTTCTGCTAAACGGACATAAACAGAATACACGCTGTCGAACAGTTACTATGTTTAGTATAGGTAGTCACATCTCACATTAGATGGTGTTTTCTATGACACTGAGAAACATTTTACATCTTTACATCATCATTTACATCTGCAGTCATTTTATGGAAATATTAATGGATAATATGGGTATGATCAGAAGTGGCAAATTCAAAACCATAAAGTAAACCTGTTTTCCCTATATTGCTTCAGAAAGTTAATAAAGGACATGCTATTATGAAGTGAAGGCTTTGAAAAATGTAAGCTAATGGTGCAAGTACAGCTTTGCAGAACAGGTTCTTGTCCTATTCAAGCCATTATTGCACTACAAATAGAGCTGGATGCAACCTGCCTGATGGCCAAAGCATCCATGGACCTGTCAATCCAGGTTCCACTGTGGCCACTGCGATGATATGCATATTGGGGGTTGTTCCATGTTTCATTGGGTTTTGAACACAGGGCAGGGGATCAGTGTCAGGGCATGGGGTCTTCTAGCCCCAGGGAAAACAGAGACAGACTACGAGCATCAGGACACATTTGGGAAAGCACTGTCAACAGGGGATCCTTCAGCCTGGCAAAGAGAGCGAGAATAGCAGTAGAGGCTATAGAGGAGTATTCCATAATGCTTTTCCCAGCTCATATTTGGATCCAGGGCTATTCATGATTCTTGGACCAGCTCACCATATTAATATGTATATAAATATGTTTTAGAGTGACATCATAAAAGGAAAATTGTTGGTTTCCTAAAATAAAAATATCTAATTACAGAAAAGTTTTTTTAAGTCAAAAAAATGGTTACTTGTGGGCTACTGCTTCAAAGTAGCCTTTCTGGTAACCAACACTGACTTACAAATGTGTCAAGATGTTGCTCTCTGGTGCATAAATTACAAATAAATTCAAAATGACAATCTGTATATATGGATCATGGTGAAACCTATAAGCAATATATTGTCATAGTGCTTTTCCACCAATGACAAAACAGAATGGTTCCCATTTGCAACCTAACATGGAACTGTTTGGTGATTTTACATTGAAATAAATAGGATTGCGGACCAGAAAACTGGTTCCCAGCTGGAAGCAAAGAAATGTTAGACCTTCAACAGAAATTGTGACATTGTCTGTGGGCATGTCGAGCTTAAGAATCTCTAGAAAGGGCACAGAGCCTCAAATGAAGTGTGACTCTTCTGAAATTTTCAAACCTTTATCATATCACACTCTGAACTGATCTGAACGCTTTGTAAACAATGAATAAACAATCATTGATTACTTATGATCTTACATAGTTACATGATTTTTATGGAAATGTATTTGAAAAGTTGTGTTCCTTCCTGAAATTGTCCTGATAGGCAAAAGATTGTGTAGTTTCAGAGTCCAAGTTTTGCTTACCATAGTCAATGCAAATGTTTCTTGCATATTTTACAAACTGACAGTGTTGCAAAGCAGTTGACATCCAAATCTTAAACTAAATGATTTACACTATGTGACATTTACAAGGAAACTCTCCCTCAAAGCTGGAGGTAGGAACCTTGGGAGCAACCAAAATTCACAAGGGGGACCCATCCTCCTCTGGTCAAATTTACTTAAAAAGCAGCAGAGGAAGCTAGGCTGGCACTAAAGTGTAATTTAGGTGTTCGGCTGAATATACAACTGACTGTATTAAAATCACTCTAGTTACACACAATCGAGTGCTGTGTGACCTTTACAGAGACCACAAGTCATGCACTTGCCTGTCCTCTTCCTGCCTCTCTATTAAATTTGCAACACATTGCTTGGATTTCATATCTAATCCAAATGCAACCCTGCAGTTCAGTGATTCACTTTAACATGGCCGAGAGTGGTACACATCTCCAGTAGAGGGAAATATTACATTAACCCTGCTGATTTAACCTGTTTAACCGTGGGCCTCTGGTACAAGAAACATGGGGGGGAAACATCGGAACATAAGAAATATTCCAAAATATTCCTGTTAAAATAATCAAGATAACACATTCAACTGACTTGGCTGAATCCTTCAAATAGGCATTAGCAGACTCGAATTAAATGTAGCACAAATAATAAAAGCCTAAACAATTCCACAGCCTTGTAACTCTTACATAAACATGATTTGTTTTAAAACTCTGTTTAAAAAAAAAACCCATGCTGCTAAATTCTTTAAGCCTGCTGCTGTCGATTAAAAGGACAGTCAGCTGGACACCTCATTCCTACTGTGTAATGGTCAGTGTCCAGCCTGCTTTCCCCTACTGTTTTAAGTAAATTAACAACGTGTTTGCAGTTCTCCTCTCTGCTCTATTTGAATGAGTTAAAAAACAAAGATATAATAATTCCTACAATGCATGGAGGCAGTACCAGCTTAAAAACGTCAGAAGAGTTGTTTTGATTTGTTTGTTTGGCTTGTTCTTGTCCCACATGGATGTGTTAACATCCTATTACATACATATTCAGAATTTTTCAAGCATCACCCAGGCAATCCGTGTCCTACTGGACCCTACCCATTCGGCTACCATCATTCAAAATGAATGCACACACAGCAGAACCCTTTGAATTAAAAGATAGTTCAAAGCAGAATTTACTTATTAAATTACACGGGGACTACACATAATTGGGAATCTCTTAAATGCAAATAGTCTAATTATAAGTCAAGCAGCTTAACGTATTTTGGTGCAAATGGAAGACAAATTATGATTGTAGTGCCGATCTGCCAAAGACACTCTCCAAGCTCAATCTAAATCTTAATGAAATTTTGCTAGAAGAAAGTACAAAGACAAGCTTAATCCATTTACAAGAGGCTGGTGAAAGGTTATTAACAGACGCTAATTCATTGAGTAGAAGTTGGTTCTGGGCTATAATGTGCGAAAGGGGATCGTGAGAGTTATACAAAGTGCATAAGACCCCCAGCAGGAAAAAAAACTGACTAATAAAGGGAAAGGCTCTGAACTATATTAAGATGTATTGAAGGTGTATTAAGCAGACAAATTAATTTTCCCATTACATTTTTTATTTTGATCAGAATGACTTGGTCCTATTCTCGTGTCTCTAGTTCATAGCCCCTTTAGAAACAGGATGAACCTTTAACAACACCTTTACCAGGTAAGCTTGCTTTGGTCCAAACAAAGTCTCGGCAGGGGTCAAGTTCTCCATCACAACACTGCTAATGACATCATAACTTCTAGTGGCATATAGCCAAAGTACAGCTTTGGCTTCAAAAGCAGTGAGAGGGAGAGAAAGAATAGATGCTATCCATTCTTGTTCAAAGAGCTTTTCCAAAAGAACAGCCATTCGCCGTGTCCAAACAGCATGGCTGCTCGTATCCAATCAGTCTGGCCGCAACACACATAAATGCTGAGAAATGTACAACAAAGCCCATGGCTTTTAAGCCAGCAATTGAGATTCCTATTACTGCTCCAGATGAGAGAAGGTGCTATTCATGGTACTAAAGAGAGATAGAAAAAGAATGAGGAGGGGGAAAAAGTTGAGGGCACATCCTTGACTAAATCCTCTTTTGAAGCATAATCCACCTTACACTCTGTCTTTAAGCACTGAAGAGTGTTCCATCTGATCTCGTCCCAGAAATTCATTCAGCAGCAAGCTCGCTGACTTGAATATGTTCCTGTTGTGGCAGACCTATTCACCCCTTTGAGCTTTTCCTACACACCTGGGATAAAAAAAGGGGATTAAACAAGCCTGAATGGCTTAACCAGGTGTTGAAACAAATAATGGTTTAACATTGTAATTAAAATGGAATGAATAGTGCATTGGTCCTTGTTAAAGGTACCTCGTTTCAATGACTTTTGGTATGCAAAGGGAAGGATGTTGAATAGACTACTAATGGCGAATTAGGGCCATTAACTGTATGGCAGCATAATAGAGCTTTTCAGGTAACCTGTACACTGTCACTATTTTAATACACTTGTATAAATGTGAGAAAAAAATGTGTAAAATGACAACGAAGAAAAGATCTAATTAAATTCCATTTAACAGTTTGTTTATTTGATATTGTTTATTATTTAAGCCTATTTTTAATGTAATAAACTGGACTGGAATCCAGGTTATGACATAAATAATGTCTCCAGTGAACAGTACAATAATTTAATATCTCTGAAGCATTAATTCCTGAACTAAGCATCATAAAATACCATATAAGATATTTATAAGTAGGTTTTAATATATGACTCAGTACTGAGTTTGAAACAATTCATATAATGGATTAAGGATGAAACAAAGCAAAACCAGCTTTCTGAGCTTTGGCTCATTTTCTTAGCTGTGTTTAACAAATCGTTAGGAAAAAGTGATGGGATGCACGTGGAGAAGTTTCCAAACAAAAAGAGGCAAAACTTCCTCCAGGCTCTTTGCTCTAGCTGAGTGCCCCATGGCCCCCTGCAGTGAGGTCCTAATCTCTACACATCCAGCAATGAGTGAACGAGATGAGGCGGGGTAGGGTGTACACTGATTGCTTGTGATTGGCATGTGGTTACCGGAGAAACTCCATTTTACCAAATCTAATTCATCATCAAAATAAGGCAGTTGGAATGAGGGTCCATTATAGCAAGGAAAAGATTGGGAGGACTATCACAGACAAACAAATCAGTAAGACCTCCACCTAGACTGCAAAAACATATCATTCATGAAGTCACATTTAGCAATATCATTTCGGTAAACTCTTTAAAGATACAATAAACTAGCGCAGTGAAGATATTCATTTGCACAGTTTCATAGAAGAACTCTTTAATTGCTAAACCAGATAAACCAGTCTTAGAAGATCATGGATTCTAAGCATTTTCTTCCTTACTGCCCACCTATTTATCACATTAAAGCCCACAAGAGGTGTCACATTGTTTGAATTAGTATTAATATTTTTGTATTTAATGTTGTTATTAAGATTAATTTAATATTTTTTACATTGATATTTACTACAAGCCTCCATAGAAAGTCCATTACAGACAACTTGCTCCCCCTCAGCACTGTCCAGAGACCTATCAGATGGTGTTTTGTGTCCTATCTATGGTTTATGGCCTAGCAATTATGAAACCCTGCCCTAGATCATCCACATTTTTGCTCTTGTCCTAAATATATTGGACAGTCTAGGGGTCCTTGAGGATCAGTTTGAAAACCACCATATATGTTCATAAATCTCACCTTCAAAAATGTGTTCTCATCACATGACCCTTTTCGAATGAAATAAATCACATGAATCTAATGAATCAAATTAAAAAATGTTCTTTGCTTTAGCTGTGAAAAAAATCTTTATAAACATGCAATATATGATACACTATTGTGTTATCTCAGTTCAGTCCGTATTACAGTGTATGGCATACCCTGACTGAAGAACAATGCAAATGTTGATGTTCTGCACTCTGGATGGTTGGAGCAAGTGAAAACAATAATGCATAGTGTGACATTATTTATGTGATGCACCTGTTACTATACAGATAATAAAGATAAACTCTCATTGCATTTCGAAGAGGTTAATCAGTCTCCAGTTTCCTCAAACAATCACAATCATTTCAGATCCACACACTACAAAGCTCAGGTAGCTGTGCATCTTAAAAAGGTCAAACATGGCACAATGAAATAAAGATATTGTTATGCTCCAAATAATCTCTCCCTACAAAGTCTTGTTAACCTTTCGTAGGTATTTCTAATTTACTGCCTTGAGGAAGAAAATTGCCTCTTGTAGTACAGTTCTTGAGTAACTGTTACAGGGCCACAGGTTTTGTAGTTTTCATTTGTTAAAGCATATTGGAATAGAAACACTATTTATGATATAATTAGTATATGTATATGTATATGTATATGTAGTATATATGTATTTTCTGTAGACATTTTTAGATTTCCTGCTTGTTTTAAATATGTTCACCGCCAGTTTCATTATCAGTATAGGAAATGCTAATCTCCGGGCTGTGCCTATTAATATGTTTATTAATCTGGCTCCTCATGGCACATGGTGTGAATTTACAACTTATATCTTATGAATATCTCCCCAAAGTCTAATAAATATCTTCTGTATTTTACCAGCATTGCTACTTGCTGGATGTAGAATGGGCAGTCCTAAATGGGCAAGCTTATGTCAACCTTACCCTGAACAATCACAAGGCCAACATGACTCCACTATCTCATCGAGTCAGAGCAAAATCTTGCTTAAGCTGGCAGCAATTCCAAGACTCATATGAGACTCACCCTTAATAAACCCTGCTTTTTGAGGCTTACACTCACCCCAAGATGCGCACTGAATAAAACCAGCATTTAGTATACCTGTGCATACTCCACTGCTTACATGCGGTCTCACTGAGTAAAACTTGCACCTGCTCTGCTGCTCACATCAAGTAACACTGAGTAACACCAGCACCTACTCCACTGCTCACAAAAGCCTCACACTGAGACAAAAATGGTTCATAATCTGTTGCACACATGAGTTTTGCACTATTAAACCCAACATCTGAATTAAATTTGAGCTCCTCATCACTAGGCTCATATTTATACAGCTGTATAACCCCGATTCTCTGCTTGTGCCATTATGTTGTGTATCTATAATGCTGGTGACATCAAAACTTAAGTAAGCCCTAAAAATCTGTGAAATCACAACGGTAATTCAATGTAAATGGCTAAATCTGAGGAGTAATTATGTTTCTTCTTTGTGCTTTCTATTTAAACTTTTTTAATGATTTGCATAATCTCAAAATGTTATATTTAAATTAATGTATATATGGAATTGTGGAGACTTTAAATAACTTGATAACTATGTTTCACTATGTTTTGAAGCACTAGGTAAAATGTAAATTAAAATGCTTTTGTTTTGTTTAGACATGATTATACTGCTGTTATCTGCAACCAAATTACCTGAAAGAGCCCATTCACTAATTACAAAGCTATTACATTTCTGTTGTGTTTAAAAGATAAGGTTTTATTCTTTAGATCATGAGACATCCTTTTTTATCCGATTATTCATCTTAGATGTCCAGAAGGGAAATTTACATGTTCATACATGGAAGTTTATCTTATTTTTTTAATTGTGGAAATTAAACCCATGATGTATTCTTCTCTTCTTGGCAAAAACATGTATTGTATTCATGACAACTTCTAAACTTAACAATATTCTAGGTCTTTAAAATATATAAAAGACAAAGTTAACTACAGTTAATTTTGACACATTGGTTTTTGTCTGTTTTTTATTTTCCATGTCCATGTATGTAGTCCTGAAACTAAAATCAGCTCTTAATCTTATGATGCAATAGCATTTCTAAATTAAAAGGTAATATGCTAGTATAGATGTTATACATCTTAATTTAATAAAGGCCTTCTTAGTCCAGTCTCACATTTTCCAATGTTAAAATGTATGATTATGATTTTGTAGTTATATGTGCTTGTGGGACTTTGCATTACTATGTAATAAATATGAATATTTGTGTTTGTGCACATGTGTGTCTATGTGTGTATGTATGTGCTGTAGACTTCAGTGCTGCAGAGTGTGCAGTGTGTCAGTGATCAGCGGGACACAGAGCACACATGTGGTCTTCCTATCAGTGGCAGGAAAGGGATGAGGCAGAGAGACAACGCCGCCGCACAGCCTCAACTTGCTCACCCTAATTCAAGACGAGAAAGGTTATAGTTTGACACTAAGCTGAGATGATGGCCCTTTCTGCCAGCTGCTGACCAGGAAGTCACAGTGGCTAAATGCTGAATCCTACCAAATGACTAGTAAACGAGAAGGATTTGACTGCGCCTGCAGATGCAGACAAAATTATGAAGTGGCGCTAGCCGACTACAAATTAGGGACAATTGTCACATAAGTCACCTCAATCCCAGCCTTTTTTTCTTGACTTCCAGTGTCAAAGAGCTTCTAGTCACACTGTATAGTAAATATGTCTTGAAAAAGAGTGCACAAGGAAGTATGAGTCTGTAAATGTGTTGCCACATCTGCATTATTCTCTTCCAAAAAAGCTTTAGACCAACATTGCACTGTCAACACTTATAACATAAAGTTCTCACAGAGGACGAGAAGGTTCCACACGGAGCAGAAATAGGTGCAGCAAAAATGCACTTGTTTAAGTTTGGTATATGGATGTCTTACAACTGATCACTGGTATTCTCATTATATACTTTATTTGAATAAGGTTTGTAAATCCTAAATGCTCTAAGAAATGACATTAACTGGTGTACAGTATCTTATAAATAAAAAAATAAAATAAAATAAATTAAAACGTAAATTATATATATATATATATATATATATATATATATATATATATATGTATCCTAGTTCCTAAGAGCTTGAGAAAAAACTCACAAAGAGCATGAGGAAGAAACATTGGGGAAGTTAACTCCCTAAAAACATAAGGATTACCCAGTGAGAGGAATCTAGTCAAAAATTCTTGACTGAAAATAAAATATTAAGAGCCTTTTTTGTCACAGAATGTTACTAACATTAACTGGAATAATTCTTAAAGAAAATCAGAAAGAAATAATAAATGGAGTTCAAATATAAAGGGCAAGAAATTCTAAGAACAATTGTAAGAAAGATCGAATTGGAAATCCCCAGTTTGTTGTTGTAAGGCATAACTTCAATCATGCTTTATCTGGCTTTTTTGGTTTAGAATGAGTTCATATAGAGAAGGAAAAACCAAGGTAACAAAATAATTTTTTGTGTATGGTATGTCCTAACCTTACAATTATTTATGTTCAATTAAAAATCACAGATTTAATAAAACAGCATCAGCAGTGGACTAGACTTTTTTTAGGTGAATATTAAATGTCAACAAATCATAATGTACAAATTGTATGAAAATCTGCGATGCTTCTTTTAGTATTATATGTATTAATTTTGTTGGTTATGAACCATAAATAGGAACACTGCTGACCTGAATTGATATGAGCATTCAGGTGCACACAGATGTAAAAAACCTAGCTTAAAGCCGAAACCATGTCCTATTCTTTGTGATCAGTAGCCGTTGTCCCTGGCCGTGTGCTTGGCAAAGGTTTTTGTTGACATGTCACTTGCACGCTCTGGGTTTTCTATGTGAGAATGAGTGCCATATATGCTGTGGTTGATAGTCCCTTTTGTCTGCTATCACAAAGCTTCCCTCTCAACTGCCTCTGAATAGGCCTCACCAGCTGTCATGCAAAACAACCGCATTTCATTACAAATTAATTTATCTGATCTTAATACTATCAATTTTTTTTCCTTCCAGCTCCCCTCCACACCCTCCCTAATCATAATTATTTAACGCTCCAGGCAACAATCTATAGCTCACCAAAAACAAATAAACAGTAGGTGTTCCAGTTCATTTGTGGGAGAGAGGAGATTTTTTAAAATTGAAACATCATTAATATTATGAATCTTTTATGCAGAATTTAATATAGTTAGATAAGTCTGTCCAACAATCTAAAATGCAAAAGGCTACACATGATTACCTGTCATTATGTGACAAGTGGAAATTTGATTACAGAAGGAATTATATATTTAACAGCCGTAACAGGACCCCATCCAGATTCAGCTTGTGGAAAAAATATACATTAAGATTTTAGGGCTTTTAATCAAGCCTGCCAAAGGTTTGCTCAGAAATTCCTGTCAGCAAAAGCAAATTTGTATGCACAGAATCTGAATCCTCCACAAAATCATATTTGATGCTTTGATTACTTACTCTCAGCACTTTTTACTTTGTTTAAGCTTTCTATTTTAAAGAAAGTTTAGCTGCTGATTGATGATGTTTCAATTAGACACCTGATCAACTGATAATAAAATCAGCAGAATGCTTTTTGCACCTGCATCATGGGAGCCCCTCAATCGTTTATTAGACCATACATAATTTTCAGTTTTAGGACAAATATGCTGTTGAAAAAGTGGCGGTCTGCTGCAAACCTACTTGCAATTATTTCCTCAAGGTTTTATTTTAAGGGTCCTTCAACAGCTTAGCCATAAGAAAAAGTATGCTAAAGTGGGATCCGATATGCAAATGATTTTCAATTTGTAACTCTCCATCCACACTTCTCTTAGCTGACTATTGTACAGTCAAAAACTCCAATGAAAGGCTGAGATTGGTCTCCAAAGATGGTTTAGGCCGTCAGATCTGTTAGGTGTTGGACACTGAATAGGCACAGGAAATAGTAAATTCTGATAAAGTAAAAATGCAAATAGAAAGCCACAATCTTATAAATAAGGTTTCATTTTCAAATGTCATCTTTAAAAAATATTTTTGAGAGATTTGTTGATTGAGTTGGATTGCATTTTAGTGAAATATAGTCAGTTTTTATATACAGCATTTTTCCCTAGCACTCTTTTTGGGGACCTTAAAGGTGTACTGTTGAATCTAACATCACATTTAAAGGAGGTGTGAGCAAATATTTTAGTTTTTAGGAAATATATATCTTGTCTTTTCACTTGCCACAGCCTACCCCTGCTAATCCAGTCCAGATTAAAACATGGGCTGATAGGAGACTCTGTGATGTAAAGCTGCTAATCTCTGGTTACCAACTGCAAGAAAATCCTATTAAAATCACCTTGAGTTTAACACACACATTGTTGCAAAATGCAAAACATGCAGATTTCTGCTCATGCTGCTAATTGAGGGAAGCATGTCCTGGCACAGTTTGGCCTTGTCGCTCTGCTAAAGTGGTGGAGGGAAATTGAGCAAAGCTGTTGGGAATACCTTGGATTTTTAGTCATCAGTGAATGACTCCTTGTCTGTTTGTTACTCTCTCTCTCTCTCTCTCTCTCTCTCTCTCTCTCTCTCTCTCTCTCTCTCATGGTCCCTGAGGGCTGAGGCAATCTGCAAGGGGAATGCGAGGAATCATCAGACCTTCAGCAGAGGTGTCAGCTTGTGAGGATTTGACTGATTAGGTAATATTCCGGCATGTTCTCATGTAAGCAACATTTTAAAAACTCATTTGTAGAAGTCGATCCCACCATAATTCTTCTTACCCCTGTCACTCTTTCCCACTGAACTTTCATCTCTGACACCCCCTGTCACTGCTTAAAAAGTCACCAGTGAAAACAACCTTGACGAGGCTGGCAGACATCAGCTTTTGCAAAGCCACTTACAGGAGGGAACGCACCCCCAGTGGATATGTTGATGCTTAAATTGCCTGCACCTCTGCAATAGCAACCAAAGAAAAGCCTATAGAGTGGATGTCCTTGACAGGGCGGCACTGTCAATCAAGAAGACATAGGAAAATTGTACAACATACTAATGACCCTAGAGCTTCAAGAGCACACTGATCCTATCAGAAGAACCGACAGTCAAATTCTTTAAAACAACTGTAGGCACTTAAAATATCGAAACTATTCAGTTGATATATCAAATGAAGTGTTGAATCTAATATCAATAATTGTTGAAAGAAATTAGATTTACTATTCACCATATTTTCATATATTTTATAATTATAAATATGTAATAACAATAAATACATACACCTAATTTTTTTCTACCAAATAAAAAAAAATCCACTTACAAGATTTGCCATCTTTTATAAGAAATTCTCCACTTGGCATGAATCACAAATGTTTTACAGAAAACATCATGTATTTGTTATTACCAGTGAACATATTAGTAAAAAATAATGACCAGTTCACATATCATTAAAGTCCCTTTCACATCCATGGCCTCTGACAATCTTTTCATGTCAATTTCTTGCAAAGCATTTTAGTCTCCATAAATATGGATTGAGAGATTATGCTAACATAACCCCCACTCCCCACTTCCATCACACACCCACCCACCCACTTCCCACTTTACTCCCCAGACACCTTTTTATTATTATTATTAAGGTAGAATTACACCCTCCAGCTCATATGCAATGCAGAATCCACTCCCTTATGCCATTCAGTAGCTGCCAAGCACTATCAAAATTAGATCTTTTTTTGAAGAGAGTAAAAGTGAATACTAAGTCTCTGGGGATTTACAGGCCAGTGAGCTTTCATAACTGAACAATAATCAGATTAGCAGATAATCTTCACTGTATTTTTGTGAGGTGCATATAATGTTTTAGAAATATTATGTAGAAACTAGGCTGCCGACATGGATATTATGGAAATGAGCTTCCAATAACATCCTTAGGCTTTGAGAAATGAAAGTGCTTTGTTAGTGTGCACAAGCTCATTCCTTTAATTCCAAAGATTTGTGATTCATTGGTTTCAAGAGCAGCATCACTTCCAAGTGGTGCTCTTTCAAATGGGCTTGTGCTGACATAAACAGCACAGTGGACAAGCATCTGTTTTAAAGATAAACAGATCAAAAGGCATAGCCAAACGTGTAAGGGCTAACCCCTCAGTAAACACAGAGACTTTTTTTTTTGGAAGGAGAGTATAAAGAATGCAGAGCGGTTTCCAGGGGATACAAATGAAAAGCTTTCGGAAATGCTGGGTGGAATTGAGCTGAAGGGGCAGGTTCTGAGAGAAATTCCCCCTGTAGCTCTGGGAGCTGAGCAAGGAATCACCATGGTTCTTCTGTTCACACAAAGGCAGGAAGAGACAGGGTAATATTCTGCCAAAAGGGGCTCTCCCAGACCTCTTTCAATGAATTTTGTGTTGTAATACAAAAAGAGATTGCAGACAACTTTTACTATAATGAGTGTTTGGTCTGACCTTTAACCCTTTTGAGGCTTTCCTAATCACAGCTGTTTACATCCTGAAGTGGCTAAATAATGCCATAAACAATCAGCTGAATGCATATTCAGAGGGAGCTGTGATCATAGCAGGAGAATTTAATCATGTGGACTGTAATGTTCAAACTGTACAATTATTTACATTTCCCCACTAGAAAAAATAGTACTCTTCATCAGGTATTAACCAATATTCCAGAAGCATATAAAGCAGCTATATCGCCACATTTATGCCTTTCTGATGACATCTCATTAGCGCTGGGCGTTTTTCACGATTAACTTGGTTAATTCTTATTAACGTTTTCACGCGATGTTTGACATGTAAAAATCAAGATTGTACATGTTTACATAACTTTATACCATTTACACACACTGAAAACACATCTTAACAGATAAACACCATCTCCCACATACCTACACACTGATCCCAGTCATGTACAGTCATGCAAAACATTTTAAGGATGAGCCAGGCAGCGTTTCACTGAGGAGTTTATTAGATCTTTATCTGTTTGCTCATCATTAGAGTGAACTAGATAAACATTTTTTTCCAAACTAGAGAAATTGGGCTTTCCGTCAAGACCTGATTTGTAATTGTCACGTGCTGGTTTAATATGTAAATCTAAAGCACAAATTTGTAAAACAAACAGGCCTAGAGAAAGCACATCAGATCTAACACACAACGGAGAAGAAAGAAATATTAGCACATAAATTACAAACTGAACTATTTATATATGACTGAAAGAGTTTTGCACTTGGTGTTCCAGCAGAATTACTTTTTAGACCACAAGTCATGTTACTCTGAGGAAGAATATGATTTTTCCATTGGATTAATTTGCTACAAAACAATCAAGTAAGAAAAAAAAAATAATTGTCTATGCATAATTTGTGGTATGAGCACACCTCTATGGTGTGAAATCTTATGTATCTCATGACACTGCCAATAAACAATCATTAATACCTGAAAAGTACAAGTGATGCAAACTTCAAATGACGTTTTCCTGAATATAATTCTAAATTTTTTTATTTATGCTGTTTACTATTATTAATTGGAAATAATTATTTTAAATAATTTTAAATAGTTTTTGTTTAACCATTGTATGCAAAATTTGATATTTGTTAGAGAAAAAGTTAAATTAAATTGTGCTTTTTTTTTTTTTTTTGTTTAAGTTACTATTTTGGAATAGACATGTTTTTAATTGCGGCGGTGGTGCAGCAAGTACTGTTGCAGTCACACAGCTCCAGGGACCTGTAAGTTGCGGGTTCAAGTCCCGTTCTGGGCGATTGTCTGTGAGGTGTTTGGTGTGTTCTCCCTTTGTCTGCATGGTTTCCTCTGGGTGCTTCGGTTTCCTCCCACGGTCCAAAAACACATGACTGGTGACTCAAAAGTGTCCGTAGGTGTGAGTGTGTGAGTGAATCTGTGAATGTCTGTCGCCCTGTGAAGGACTGGCGTCCCCTCCAGGGTGAGTTCCTGCCTTGCATGAGTGATTCTAGGTAGACTCCAGACCCACCGCGACCCTGAATTGGAAAAGCGGTTACAGATAATGAATGAATGAATGAATGAATGAATGAAATATTTTAAATTGGACAGCAACAATATAAAGTAGCCAACATGTTTATATTGTAAGGAGGTAGAGAGGGTAAATGACATCAAATTCCTGGTACTAGAGTGTTTCACCAGCATCTAGTCAGACATTGTGAGCAGTTGTTCAGTTTTGCAGAAAAAAACATACAATATATACAGTTAGTTCTGATATTGGTAACATTTTACAATAACGGTACATTAATTAACAGTACTTAAGTGAATATTAAGTAATATGACAGTAATAAGCATTTAAAATGATGAAGTAGTCATAATTAATGATTAAGAAATGAGAGAAACAAGAAATTGCATTATTGCAGGATTTTATAAAAGTTCATATTTGTTCTTGTTTAATGTTAGTTCCAGTTAAAGTTAGCTTGCACTTCCGTGTATTGCTTGGTACTGGTATTTGTCCGAGGTGGATTGCCTCCTTCTACACGTCATGCCAAAATAGCAGACTTGTGATTTGTCTTTTTGTGGGTCAGTCAAATTTCTTTATGGGTCTTTGCCATGTTTAGTGACAAAAGGCACCAGAGAGAGAGACTGGCAATGAGAGACTACCTGATATTTGTATCTGGATGACTATATCCAGTAAGAATTATTAAAGTGCAAGGTGTAGCTCCAGTAGGCCTAATCTAAACAGTGTAACTTATGTGGGAGAGTCAGAAAGGTAGTACAGACATGAGAGCATTTGACTAAAACAAGCCTCGTCCACACTACAGAATAATCAGGTAGATTTTAAGGCAGATTCAGTCCTCCTGACAATTGCAAGTGGTCTCCTAATTGTGAATCGTAAATATGAAACATGTTCAAACTTTATGACTCAAAATCCTGTAATATGGGGTGGATGCCGATTCTCGGGTGTGAAACATTACATTAACATCATGCCTGAAAAATGATAAACCTATGAGATTCAAGCTGGGATTATTTCACCACAATCTACCATGATTTTTTACATCCAGGCTGTATCTGAAATGAGTGGAGTGCTGTTACTGAGGCAATATTCTGAGGAAGGAAAATGCAGAGTCATGTCTTTATATAACACTTGTTTGAAATGCTGTCTGTTTTTGCCTCAAAGTTGTAATTATACTGGTGAGGGAGCATTAGTGTACAGGTGCCCTGGCAATGAGCTGAAATATGGAATATTGAAACAAGAGCACAAGGTATCTGCTGCTTTCTGTGTCGGACACAGCCCTGGTGTGTGACAAACTCCTGCCTGCTCTTGTGATGTAGCATTTTGGGAGAAACTCCCACAAGGTTTTGAGGAGTCGAACTGTCTGTTGGTGTGTGTAATCAGAAAGTGTGTGGTGTTTCATTCAGGGCAGATCATGTAGTGTGGGGACTTTGATGACTAACAATGATCAAGCACTGAAAACTCTATGAAATGTCTTTATGTGTGGAGTGTCCCACATTTTCAACATCTGTTAGGATTTTTGAAATCCTTTAGTGTAAACCAGGCTTAACCTAAACCTTAAACTATAAGGTTAGGAAATTCTTGGAAATTTTGTGCTATTGAATTCATTAATATCCAGCCAGATAGTGCCAACATTTTAGTCCTAAATGTATTTAGTAAGTAAGTTCTTATATGTCTTAAGCTGTTGTTGTAAATGACATTTATATTTATATAATATTTTTGGAGTTATCCATAAAACAGAGTATACAGTACATACTCTTCATTTGAGAGTCTATTTCTTAACATAAATGATCTACTTACAATTATGAATTATTTCTCACTGCCCTATTCTGAGTCCCTGTAATTTGCTGATTGTCTGTCAGATATATAGACAGATAAACTAATATTTGTTGGTGATTTTAAAATTCATCTTAATAAAGCACGGAGCACAGGATGCACTGAGAAAAACATTGGTATCTATTATATTTTCAGCTGGTTTAACTCAAAATATAATGAAATAGAATAGATTAGAATAGAATAGAATTTATATACATTTTTTCCATTGTACCAATACAATATTTATTTTCAGCTTCTTCATAGATACTACACAATATCTTGATTCCTGTGAGCTTATAGACTTCTTTAAACTATTCTCTTTATATACAGAGTTTTAGAGAAAGCTGTGGTACAACTAAGCATTTATTTCAATAGGTATTTAAGCGCCACTTATTATTCACTGACACAGGTTATGTATCTATATTGGTCTGATTTGCATTTATCTGCATAATAGTAATTTTATAGGAGAAGAAAGTCATTGCCAAAGATTTTATTCCAAGAAATAAAGCATGTCTAGTATGATATTTTCAACAGTACGACTGGGACTGCTACTGTTTTCAAATAATAAACTAAAAATTGAAAAAAAAATTGTTTTTTTTTTTTGGATAGCAGCTATATGCATTAGCTAAAACATGAGTATATTCTGCATTTTACTAATATTGAGGACTATGCTTACAAGCTGACCTAGGTCCCTGGGGCTTTCTTGTGTTGACAAGAAGAGTACCATTTTTAAGTCTTGGTCCCCCTCAAGACTTCTTCCTTATATTCAGAGAGTGTTTTCCTTCTCGATGTTTTGTGAGCTTTTTGGGTCTACAAAATTCTGTAAACCTTCTATGTGACAAAACCATAGGTAAAAAGCACTCTATAAATAAAATTAAACTAAACTTCTAGAAACTTATGGACAAAGAAGATTAATTTCTGTTTTGTCTGAATTGAGTAAGAGGAAGTTATTTGACACTAAATCTTTAAAAGGAACACTATGTAGTATATTTACCATAAAACTCAAACTGATTGTGATGTTCCTTCAACCTGTAATAGAGTGAATAGCACCTACTAGGCTATACAACTTCAGAATCAGAAGATAGAGAACTTGCGCAAGAACTGTGTAACACTTTATGGCAAATATCTCATTATAGCTCACTACAAGAAGAATCTAACTCAGTTTTCCCAGTCCTTACATTATGGTAGAGGCTGGAAAAAGGGCGTGTGAGAGCAGCGGTACAGAGTTAATACTGGATTGATTTTACTCAGTAGAGGAGCTGAAAGGGACACGAGGACACAAGACCTATACATTCTACTTGTTAAACTTGTAAATAATGCGGCACTTTCTTCATGTGTTGCTGTGTTGGTTATTGATGTGTTGCTGGGTGGGTTGTTTTTGTTGACAAAATTTATAATCAGGTTTTAAGAGTTACTGATAGGTGCCACAGGGTTTGCGGGCTGCTAATTTTAGCTTAATTAGTGAATAGCTTTAGATATTGATTCTGGTATTAAGTATTTTTCCAGTGTATATTCATTCATTCATTGTCTGTAACTGCTTATCCAGTTCAGGGTCACAGTCCAGTGAATATTACGAGTAATTTTTTTAGGTTTTAATCACAAAATCAACATAATTTTATTTGATTACACACATTTTCCAGGCTCTATAATGAAGGAGTGTGTAAGTATGTTTATTACTAGAAGCCCAGAGAACCAGCCGTAACGGACGTTAATGTCCCTCGGCTCAGAAGGTGTGTGTGTGTGTGTGTGTGTGTGTGTGTGTGTGTGTGTATGTGTGTGTGTGTGTGTAGGTGTGTGTGTGTGTGTGAGTGAGTGAGTGAGAGAGAGAGAGGGCAAGACTGCAAGTGTTTATCACTAAAATCCCCAAGAGCCGGTCATGACTGATGTGAATATCCTTAGGCTCAGAAGCTGTGTTTGTGTGTGTGTGTGTGTGTGTGTGAGTGTGAAAGTGAGAGTGAGAGAGAGAGAGAGAGAGAGAGAGAGAGATGGATGGATGGATGGGTGTGCCCGTGAGACTTCATAGCAGTACTGTAAATGTGAATTACAAAAAAAAAAACCCAGTCCTTACAAGATATTCCTTTAAGCAGATCGTAAAACAACATTTCGGTCTGTGGTGTAGATTATTTGCCGCTTAAATTTACAAATGATTGGTCAGCTAAAGTGTAATAGTGTAATTCCTGTGACTTTATATATATTTATTTGCCTGATGTGTAATATGTGGAATCAAAGGCTGCTCTAAACTCAAGTATAAACAACAGATATGCATACAGTTGTGCTATGTTTTTTCGTAAAAGCTTGGAAGGAAAAACTGAAATTAGTCAGAAATAGGTCTTTATTTATATGGTCGTGAGAAGGAAATAAATTGCACTACATTCAGAATATGTGTTGGTTATGATATGGTGAGATATTTTGTGTAGAAGTTGCAATTTTACTATTAGGAAAAAAAAACATTCTCAAAAATACTTTAACTTACAATCAAAGAAGAGAGATAAGTTGAATGTACCAGGGCATGTGCTGCAATGTAGCACATGAAACTGTCCTTCTAGATGGACTGTAATAATTATTTCTTGCTTAGTTAGCCATCATTTATGCTCTAACTTAAAAAAAAATGTATCAGGGCACAAGTGATTTCAGTGTAATCATTTAACTACTTAGTAGTTCCACATGATCCAATGTAGAGGAAAAAGTTTCCTCTAAGCATTGGGCTATATTATCTAATTCAGTGGGCTCTGGTGGAGAGAATATAGAAGTTGATAATCTGAAAAGCTGTCAATATAACTTCCAGCTGTGAAGATATATTCTGGATAAATAGAAATACATTTGAAATTAAGTAATGATCTGACACTACTATAACCTCAGGAAGAAGAGCTATATTATCTATGTTGAAATCAATGTTCAAAATCAAGGGTGTGTTTGCAGTGGACCCTGTCACATCTTGAATAAAGCTACATTTTAGCAATGAGTCTAGAATAAATGCTATTTTTTACCCTTACAACAATGTCTTTTGTCTCTCTTTTGTTCTGATTTACATGTTATACTAACATCCTTGTTACATTCCTGTATGGTTTCTTTTTTCATCTTTACTTGTATCGTATGTTTTCATATGTTCCCTATTTTGTTTATATTCTGGTCTGATGTTGTGCACTCCATTATGTCCATGTGAATTGATGTTTTTCCTGCTTCTTATATCACATTCCCTTGTGTCATCCAGCCCTTCTCTTTCTACATGGGGTCCTGGTGTTATGATATTAAGTTAGTCTTAGATTTTCATGCTCAGGTATGTTTATGAATAAAACAATCATTTTCTTACATTTCCATCCATATATCTCCATGTGTTACACACACATTTCCACCAACTGAGGACCAGTTGGTCATTTAAACCAACTGAGATGAGGTTGGGCCCAGAGAACACAGCAGTGTTTCTGCACAGTACTATCCTTGTATAGTTGTTTCTAAATACATTTCTTGATACAGAAGTGGATGTTTTTTTCAAAGTACCCTTCTGGCTATATTAATTAAAATAGCATGACAGTTTCATGCAATACTCTCTGAGGTCCACACACATTCAACAGTGATTTCTTGAGTTGCCCTGAGATCTCTCCTGATTTTCTAAGTCTTTTTACGGTATTATATATCATATATCGTGAAAGACCTACATTTTTTGAACACTTGTATTGAGAAATGTTTTTTTTTTTCGAACAGTGGGACAATTTCACATAATTTGGCCAACACTGTGGGCTTGCATCTGTCCCAAATTTTTGAGGGTGAGGGTCAGGGTATTTTTTTATTTATTTATTTTAAATTTGGTCTGGCAAAAGTGTACAAAAAGTATCAAAAGTTTGATGGTTTTTAGATAAATAATGGTTCAGAAAAATCTTTTTTTTTTAATTATTGAAAATACTTGTATACATTTATATAATGCATTATACATTTTTAAAACATCCCAAATTTTCCAGAAACAGTGTTTGTAAATTACATACAAATGAATTACATTTTTAAAAATATGACTTTTTTAAATTCATATACAAACGAATCTATGTAACCCATATTTCAATAGATTATTTGAAGTTAATGCTAGACAGTCAGTTGTAAGTTAGAATTACTTCATCCTGTGCAACATAATGTATATGTCACAATTTAAAGCATTCATACTAATAAATGTTTATGGAATTTTTCACATAGTACATACTAAAAATGCTTATGGACTATTTCACATAGTACAGTACATCAAGAGTAAAGGTGTATATTTGCCAAAACCCTGCTTATAACATTTGAAATGGTGCCATGGAGTGTGATGATTTCCTGATGAAATATACATGTAACACACTCTTACCAAAGTGCCCTTTTGAAAGAGGCAAATGAGCCAAGAGGGGGGCTAAAACCTCAGAACAGAACAGTACTACTGGGACAGGCATGGTGCTCCACAACTTCCTGACACTTAAATTTTTCTATACTCCAACATAATTTTCTTTGAAACATTTAGCGAGGTGCTTCAATTACCACAAATGTGGTATATACAGGGGTTGGACAATGAAACTGAAACACCTGTCATTTTAGTGTGGGAGGCTTTATGGCTAAATTGGACCAGCCTGGTGGCCAATCTTCATTAATTGCACATTGCACCAGTAAGAGCAGAGTGTGAAGGGTTAATTAGCAGAGGGTAAGTGCACAGTTTTGCTCAAAATATTGCAATGCACACAACATCATGGGTGACATACCAGAGTTCAAAGAGGACACGTTGGTGCACGTCTTGTTGGCACATCTGTGACCAAGACAGCAAGTCTTTGTGATGTATCAAGAGCCACGGTATCCAGGGTAATGTCAGCATACCACCAAGAAGGACGAAATACATCTAACAGGATTAACAGTGGACACAAGAGGAAGCTGTCTGAAAGGGATGTTTGGGTGCTAACCCGGATTGTATCCAAAAAACATAAAACCACGGCTGCCCAAATTAAATGTGCACCTCAACTCTCCTGTTTCCACCAGAACTGTCCGTCTGGAGCTCCACAGGGTCAATATACACAGCCGGGCTACTATAGCCAAACCTTTGGTCAATCATGGAGGCCCTACACCATACTAATAAATTATTGTGGCCTAAAACCAGGTGTTTCAGTTTCATTGTCCAACCCCTGTATATAAATATATATATATATATATATATATATATATATATTACACACACATAAACACTAAACCTAACAATAAGGATCAACAGCCCCCCCTCCCCCATCTCCGCTCCTCTGTATGTCTGTGCCTGGCTGCCCACGTGTGGTGCTGTCACAGTTGTCTAGAGACAGACATCACACACTGGCACTGTTCACAAAAAATATCAACTACACACGATACTCCACTATGACTTTTACCCAAATTGAGCTGCAACTCTGAATAAATCTGATTTAACAAATAATCTGCAATAATTGCCTTATCAACAACAGCTAGGAAAGCTACAAATCTGTGGGTGGACTATATGGATGGGTCGGTTAAAGTAAAAAAAAAAAAAAAAAAAAAAAAAATATATATATATATATATATATATATTTCTATGGGAATGCTGCTTCACAACTGTAGGTCACAAAGGTCATCTCTGAATCACAGTCACCTGAGGAAGAAATGTGGAAAATAAACAGACCTTCGTTATTTGTTCACTGACCCTTTTTACTACTTATGCAATAATTCTGTGAGCAACAGATTTGTTGAGCTATTGCCTTATAAGGGAAAGAGAGAGAAAGAGAGAGAGAGAGAGAGAGAGAGAGAGAGAGAGAGAGAGAGAGAGTTGGTCTTCAATATAGCAGCTCTCCCTGAGCATGTAGAGCATTTTATTGCATCTGATCACATTGTCTTTCTTCCATCCATCATTCCCAGTCAAGAATATGTGGCCAAAAATGGCTAGGCTTTCATTTATTGTGAAGTATACCTTACTTGCACATACACTGTATTGCCATCAACGTGTGGACATCTACTTTCTGAAATTAAGGTAATGAGTAAAGAGATGTACATTCTGTCTCTAGTTATTTGGGAAATATTTACATAAAATACTGAAACCTTTCTGTGAGGTTTAGCAGTGTTGGCGGTGGTGGGGGGGTGGGCATTGTTTCCCATGTTTGTCTTTGTGCATGTTGACATATGTGATATTAATATTACTTGTATTTATAATTATTATTATTTAGCTCAGGGTCACAGTTATTCTAATATTAGGAATAATGCTAAAATTGGAATAACTGTGACCATGAACTAAATAATCGGTTACAGACAATTAATCATCTAATGAATTAATAATATTGGAATAAATGCAAATAATACTAATATCTGTGGTCAGATGTTTAAAGATGCAAGCTCATCTAACATTTCTACAGAATTTTTTATATTTATGTGAGTATACTACAACTTGTTGTTTCCTGTCAGTTACTGTACATGAGGTTCACCTATGTATCACATGCCCCACATCTCTTAGAAGGGCAGGCAGAGCCTGAGCCTTTAGCTATGAGCTAATTCAAATGCAGAACTCAAACAGATCAGAAGATATTTCCCCTCATTAGGTCAGCTGGTGTGAAAAAACAAGAGTCACAGAAATAATGATCTGAAACAGGAAATAATTGGCAGCTTGTGACACCATCATTATGGGTGCACTGACAATTCTATCCCTGCTGCCCTCATTAGAGCTGACAAGTCATGCAGCGATTAAAAATTGGAATGCTGCAACCACAGTGTAAGCATTAGGATCAGTGACTGCTTTAACTTCCAGTGACAAGGAAAGCCTGGCCAATGACTCTTCTCCAGTCAGTAGGAAGCTTCAGCCTCAGTGACCAGCAGTGATCCAAACTGACAACTTGCTCAAATGGGTAAGTGAAAGAGGGCCGCCAGTCTAGAGAGGGGCTAGGAGTGGGCGGGATTGTGTTTTGGGTGTGTGTTGGTGATGGGTAGTGGCAGTGAAAGTGCCTCTCCATGCTTCCACTGCCTTCACCATACAGGCTTAGTCATAATCAACTGCTGGGAGGAGAATGAACGAAAAATAAGTGCCTTGGCAAAAAAAAAAATGCATATCTGGGATAGGGAAAATATTTCATATTTCAGATTATCTTATAAGAAATTAGCTCATAGTTTATTTTGAAGGTAGACAAGCATGATAAAAGTTTGAAAGTCAAAAAAGTAATTATTTAAGGTATTGAAATCACAGATAGAAGGTGGTGCCATGGCACAACAGGTCCTGTGGTTGTGGGTGTGGGCCACTGTCTGTGAGGAGCTTGGTGTGTTCTAATTGTGTCTGTGTGGGTTTATTCTGGGTGCTACAGTTTTTTTTCCCAACAATCCAAAACACATGTTGCTAAAGAGATCAGGTATATATAGTGATATATATATATATACAAGTGTAATAAGAAATTATCTCACATTTACTGTAGTAACTGTCTCTATTCCAGGTTTGGAATGAGGATCTGCTTTCATTCATTCCCAGTAATATTTATATTTTAATATTTCTGTTTGCACTTAGCATTGTAAGGCTACTATCCCATGTCATTACTGCTTTTCTGCAGTAATGCATTCACAATTAAACATTTGTTTCCACAATGCATGAAACGTCCAGAGCTGTATTCACACATTATAATTGGTGTTTACAAATGTATGTCAAAGTTTCATAGAGGAAGACTTTTTATTATTATTATTATTATTATTATTATTATTATTATTATCCACTACTTGTTTTGGGTAATCTGTGCTTCATTTTGTCAGTGTAATCTCATAATGACAGTCAGTGTGCATGATTTGTTTCTAAATTGTGACAAATCAGACTAAGCTTTGGGGCCAATGTGCTGGGTATGAGAACCAACATGATGGATGACTGGGGCAGTGCCAATGGAGAGCAATCTCTCTGCCCATATGGGCTGGTGGTGGTGGCAGGAGGCAGCTGGGCGATGGCAATCCGGGTGCGAGGCAAGCTGTGGCCAAACACCAGGACCTGTCATCACTCCCTCTCACCCTGTGAACCCTCAATATATCCATATATATATATATATATATATATATATATATATATATATATATATATATATATATATATTATGGTATGGTATATAATATTGACATCAACCAATTCTTCTAATTTCTGATCAGTCGAGCAAACTGCATGTGAAGGTACTATCCAGAGCGTCTTACATAAAAATCTGGATACTACACATTACAAAATTACATATTAAATGGATAAAAACAGATACCACACTTAATATTAACCTAAATGTTGAGGTTGAGCAAAATACAACAAGTGGCTTGTGGCTCTGTGCTGGAGAAGGATTTATGGATTTAGATGAAACTCTGAGGTTCCTGAGTACAAATGATTCATTCATTTTCATTTTATATGTGCAGTCACACACAAACAAAAGTACTAGCATTTCCTTGGGTTGAATGGCTAAGGTGCCATAATATTATTGAAACCATTACAAGAATTATAAGGGGAAAAATCCCAGTGTTGGACCATGACCAGTTTGGCCTTGAGTCTAGTCACAGCTGAAAACATTTGATACGACAATATATCAACATTCAAGCCTAATTTTGAAACCTCTGTGTGACTACATCTATGACAATATATGTTCATATATATGTGGACATTACTTAAAATTCAGCTACTTCACCCAATGCGTATCTTTATAAAAAAAACATTAAATGAAATGGGACCATCTGAAGTAGTTGCACATGTTTGTGGTTACTTAATTAGGAATGTGTATGTAAGTATTATTGGTTTATATACAATATTTCTGCTCTCTGCAGTTTAGGTAAGTCTAATGCTGTGTTTATCTGTCACAAAGCAGTGTGTAGTTTGTAAATTATCACCTCATTAATTACCAATAGTGTACAGCACACCATCAAATGAATGACCTTTGGTGTCAGTATTAATAATATAGCTATTCTCCAGTGTCAGATTATTACCTCATTTCATAAGTTCATTGACATGACATGGAAAGTCTTTGGTTAAACTGCACAAATCAGAGGGTTCTGTTAAAGAACTTGTATGTGCAGTTTAACCAAATACTGTCCAATTATTTTCCAACACAATCGGCCATGCTATATTGAATAATGTGGCACTGATATGTAATAAAATAAACAGACAGAAAAAGTAAGCACCTTGGAGCAATGATCACACGTATGCCCGGAAACAAACAAAACCGGAGTGGAAATGGTGGCTAAATTTACTACAGGCTTTTCTTTAGTCTGCCTGGAAGGACAGCCTCAGAGAATATATAAGGTTATTTGTTCATATTTTATTCTTTATTTTATTGACAGTAGCAAGAATTAGCTAGGTTACTTATCATACTATGAAAACCATGAAATGCTCAATGGCTGAACACAATATGGCACAACACCATTGATATTATAAATATTATATGATATACTCTATAATTACATTGTGTATATATATATATATATATATATATATATATATATATATATATATATATATATATATATATAATATACATGTATACATATATACATATAATATATATATATATATATATATATATATATATATATATATATATATATTACATCAAAAGGAACACTATGTAACATTGTTACCTTGAAATTACCAGTTTCAGTATTGTATTTATCCATTGACCTGTAACAGGGAGAAATGAACCCAGCCTCTGTCGTTGCTACTCTGGGTTCTGCAGTGCGGGAACTGCACTATGAACATTTTGGATTAATTTTTAAGTTTTAAACTTTAAGTTATCTGAAATATCATCCCGCATCTGATGCATACATTCTGGTTTATTCATTGTGAATCAGAGGAGTGCTGATATATCCAGTGGTGGAAAATAATGAAGTAAATGTAATTTGTTACATATTAAATACTTTTTTGTGTATATGTGCTTTAATGAAGTATTTCCTGCTGTTCTTTTAGGTTTACGTGTGAATAAAACTATAACATGTCTGAACAAATCTGCCTGCTCAGCACTACTCTCTGTGTGACACACAGCGGCACAGTTGCAAGGAGACAAATGAACACAGTCACCACACTAAAACAAGTGAAAATGTTTCTCCACCTTTTTTCCACCAGACTTTTCTATCAACTGTTATGCAGCTTTGAGACTGTAAGTAATCACTTTCAATTCCTAGAACAATTATGAATTAACAAAATGATTTGTACCATTTAGCATTTTGCTGTGCTTGAGTCATCAGTAATTACTACTCATTCATATAGACAATAATAATAATAAATGGAATTTTTAAAGCGCTTTTCAGTAACCCAAAGATGCTGTTACAATCAGATGAACACATAAAGACAATCACATCCATAACACTATATAACATACAATGATACAAAACAGGAACAAGGTTAAAAAAAACAAACAAAAAAAACAAAAAACAAACAAGGGCTAATCAGAAACAGAGGGATTAAATGCAGCCGCAAACAGGTGTGTTTTAAGTTTGGATTTAAATAGTGATAGAGATGTTGACTGTTGAATTTCTGGAGGAAGGGAGTTCCAGAGGCGGGGGGCATGTCTGGAGAAGGCTCGATCTCCAAGACTACGCAGCTTAGAAGGGGGAATGGTGAGTAAACCGGCTGAGGAAGATCTGAGAATGCGATTAGGTGTGTATGGTTGAAGAAGGTCCGATAAGTAAGAGGGAGCTTGGTTATTGAGAGCTTTGTAGGTGAGAAGGAGGATTTTGAACTGAATACGATATTTAACAGGAAGCCAGTGGAGGTTGTGGAGAACTGGGGTGATGTGGTGGTGGGACCGGGTGTGGGTGAGGAGACGGGCAGCAGAGTTCTGGACCATTTGGAGTTTATGTAGTAGTGAGGAGCTAATGCCAGAAAGAAGAGAGTTACAATAGTCAAGACGGCTGGAGATGAATGCATGGATTTATGTAAATGTAAATAGACGATTTACAGATCTGTAGATTTCTAAAATCATTCACTGGTGGGGGGGGGATTGGGGGGTGGGTCCATTGGACATTTTTTAAACACAAAGAAGAAATATTCAAAAATCCGAAAATCAGCACAGAGGGATAAACAAGTCCAAAAGCTAAAACGTTGCCTGTTTAAGAGACAGGTGTCCCAGAATTGCAAAAATAGCTCAATCTATACTTAAATTAACAGTATAAAATATTTTTATCTTAAAATTACAGCTTCAAAATCATTGTGATGCTTCAATGACATGTTATAGGGCAAACAGAGTCGTTGCTAATCTCAGTTCAGCACTGCAGAAATTTCACCATGTTACTTTTAGAAGAGGGTAGGAAACCACCCCTTCCCTTCCCTACCAAATTCAGTATAGTACTGTAAAATTTTAGTGCACTAGGGGAAGCCCCAATAGCAGAAATAACATATCTTACCTAGTGTTCCTAAATGAGTAAAAAACTATGTTATTGCCATTGTGAGTGTTTATTCTTATGCGTTGGCATCTGCATCACTCTGCAATTTCACCACCAAACCACTAGGGTAGAATTTCAAACATCTTCTTCAACCCTATGTAGTACACAATGTAGTGGTATTAGTTTTACGAATATTTGAAGTGCACTATTTAGGGAGTGTAGTGTAGAAGAGTTAATATTTCTGACTTCTTGACTTGGCATTGGTTCAAACAGAAGCATAAATGGGGCTTAATACTCAGGAGACTGCGACCTATGTTGATATGGAGGGGGACCTGGATGTTGTGGCTTCGATTCCCGCTCCGGGTGACTGTCTGTGAGGAGTTTGGTGTGTTCTCCCCGTGTCCGTGTGGGTTTCCTCCGGGTGCTCCGGTTTCCTCCCACAGTCCAAAAACACACGTTGGTAGGTGGATTGGCGACTCACAAAGTGTCCATAGGTGTGAGTGTTTGAGTGAATGTGTGTGCGTGTGTCTGTGTTGCCCTGTGAAGGACACCCCTTCCAGGGTGTATTCCCGCCTTGCGCCCAATGATTCCAGGTAGGCCCTGGACCCACCGCGACCCTGAACTGGATGAGCGGTTACAGATAACGAATGAATGAATGAATGTGTTAAGCATGAGTCTTGTTACAAAAATTATAATAGGACATTAGAGCCATAAAAGGTCATGGTACTTTTACTTTCTATACTTAAATATATTTGAAGGTAATTTTGTTCTTTACTCAAGTCCTCTAAAACAAGGACATCTACTTTTACTGGAGTATTATTTTACCTTGAGTATCTGTACTTTTAGTACATGGTTTGTGTACTTTGTCCACCACTGGGTATTTCAAGGAGCCCTCACAGCTGTGGCACAATCCTGGCTGTCATTTTTAGTTATGTTGTTCTAAACGGGGCAGCCAGAGATACAAATCACACTCAAAATCTTGTGTACAGACACCCAAAACCAAATAACAGAACTAACCATCTGTGTGTTTCTCTGCTGTGCTGAACAACTCCCCATTTTGTTTGACATGTTGCTGGAGAATGATTTTCTGTATTGGAGTGTCCCTGCCTGCCTGATCTCTGACTATATTTTGCCACAATGATGCATCTACACATTTCACCCACCCTCCTCAACAACCCTCAAGATTGATGGGTTGCTACTTAAAAGAATATCCCTCCATTAATATAGACTGGTTAGAGCCCCAGTTGCACCTGGGAAATACAAAGTGTGTCCACATTATTAATAATGGTGAAAGCTGGTTCTCTCTGAGTCTGTGAGGCCTAACAAGTGTTATCAGCTATGCTAAAGAAGCCCACTGTAATCTAACAGAATTCTGTTAAACTTCTCACATACACTTTTTAGGTTAACAAAGGCTCATATAAAAACTTATTATCTAATTATCAAAACACCTGAGACCGTGAAAGGTTTGTAATTTTTATAAATACTACCAGTCCGAGCAGCTCCTAGAGAACACCAGCTCAAGTCTAGGCCTCAGTAAGTACTTTACTTAGAAAAAATATGCCTTTTTTCTCAAACTTTTATTTTGAAAGTGCACCATCGAAGTTAACGTGTTTCGGCAATGAGTCAGGAAAGGTGGGTCTTCTTCAGACTTTGTTAAGACACAGGTTCAAATATAAAGCTGCTCCAATCATCAGCTTTACTGGCATCCAATTCACCTCTTCAGAAAGTCTGGTTTATAAAGTTCATTTTTACCAGTTCTGGGGTTAATAACAAGAGCACAACATATAACAATGCTAAATACTATTATGAAAGCAGTTTGTATATAATGTTTGTTAGGGTAATGGAAGATTTGAGAGTTAGTGAATGTTAATATTAGCTGTGTTCAGATTGTGAGACATCACACATGCAGGCTCCAAATAATTGCAGGAAGCTCTAGACGGCCAATTGAAATGCATAGTCAAGGAGAGAAATTGCACATTTTTGGTCATTAGTTTTCAATAAATGCATCGATTCACAATATTTCTACATCACATCAAAATGTGTATGTGGTTATATATATGCTTAAAATAAGAAAATTAAAAAAAATTTGCCACTATTTCAGGATTAGTGTAAAAATCTGATACTTTGTAGGTATATTTTAGACTATTATCTTGTTACAGGCATATTCCTGTTGTTGATTGCATCAAAAAAAATGGCAAGGCAATGCAAATTTATTTATAGAACACAATGGCAATTCAAAGTGCTTTACAGAGCAATACAGAAATATCACTGTAGAAGGATTTGTAATATAAAAGATAGTAAAAACACTTAAAAAGCTATTAGGATAGAATTAAATAAAACAATACTCATTCATTCATTCATTGTCTGTAACTGCTTATTCAGTTCAGAGTCGTGGTGGGTCCAGAGCCTACCCAGAATCACTGAGAGTAAGGCGGAAACGCACCCTGGAGGTATAATAAAAATAAAAGCAATTAAAAAGTTATTCAAGTAGAATTTAAACAAATTTAAAAAAATAAAATAGTAAAACAAAACTAATTAAAATTATTCAAAATAAATATTTCTACATATCTAATTCAATCTAATTGCAACACTACTCAAAGGCACAGGGGAACAAGAAGGTTTTTAATCTAGATTTGAAGATTGTAATATTTTGGGCAAATCTGATGTCTTTCCAGGTGCAGGCAGCATAGTGACTGAAAGCTGCCACAGCCTGTGTGGTTCTGACACGGGGCACCACTAGCTGACCAGTCCTGAGTGATCTGAGGGGCCTACTGCGTTCATACAGTTCTAGCACATCTGAAATATATTTTGGTCCAAGGCAGGTTATTGATTTATAAACACTTAATAGCACATAAAATCAATCCTGTGTTTAATTGGCAGCCAGTGCAGTAAGGAGATTATTGCAGGAGTCCAACCTGCTCGAGATGAATAGTTTTCTAAGTCTGGTTGTGACACATACTCTTTGAATTTGTATATGTTCTTGAGGTGATAAAAGACAGATTTGTTATTGCCTTTATTTGATCATTAAATTTCAGATCTGAGTCCAGGATTACACCAACATTTCTGACCTGGCCTTTAGAGCTTTGTTGATGAGCTGAGTAGTGACCTCAAGTCTTTGCTCCTTACTGCCAAACAAAATAACCTATGACTTATCTTGTTTTAGTTGAAGAAAGCTGTCCCACATCCAGTTATTTACTGATTCTAGGCAATTGCAGAGAGTGTCAATGGGCCTATAGTCCCCTGGTGACAAAGCTAAATAGATATGAGTGTCATCTTAATAACAATGATATGATATTTTATTATTTTTAAGGATTTGTCCAATGGTAACATGTAAAGGTTAAACAGTAGAGGCTCAAGAATGGATCCTTGTGGAACACCACAAATATTTTGATTCATAATTACCAATAGCAATAAAGTTAATTCTATCCGCTAGATATGATCTTAACAGGCTGAGAACTGTTCCTGAAAGCCCCACCCAGTTCTCTAGTCTGTCTAAAAGGATGCTGTAATCGACAGTATCAAATGCAGCACTAAGATCGAGAAGCACTAGCGCAGATATTTTACCACTCTCCGAGTTCAAACGGATGTCATTTAGTATCTTTATGAGGGCAGTTTCTGTACTGTGACGTGAATGGAAGCCTGACTGGAAGTCATCATAATAACAGTGTTCATTTAAAAATTTGCTGAACTTAATAAAAACTATTTTCTCAATAATTAGCTGTGAATTCAGACAGGGTACAGTTCAGATTTTGAGGCTGTATCAGAACAGTTCTACTGTTAAGAGACATGTTGAAGATCGCTTGCCAAATGTTTAGAACTATATTGCTGAAGAAAGCTACAAATTCATTCATTTTTTTCCACAGAGAGCAGCTCTGGGTTTACCTGTGGTGGTGGATTTCTCAGCCAATCAAATATTGTGAATAATGAGCAGGTGTTGTGAGAGCTTTTACTGATGATCTCAGAGAAACAGGCTTGTCTGGCCTTTCTAACTTCCAAGTTGTACTTGGAGTTTCTTTTTATAAATTTCAAAGTGAATGTGAAGCCTTTCTGCACTCGTTTTTCTTGGATTTTACCCCCATGCTATGAATAAGTCAAGAACACCGACACAGCCTCCCTTGCCCGGAGGCCTTACCGGGTTACCGGGGCCTCACCCTGGAGCCAGGGCTGGGGGAGGGGCTCCTTGGCAAGCGCCTGGTGGCCGGACTTTCACCCATGGGGTCCGGCTGGCCTTAGCCCGAAGGAGTTACATGGGTCCACTCTCCCATGGGCCCACCACCTGTGGGAGAGGTAGTAATCCGGGTCTGACGTATTGTGGATCGTGTAGCGGTTGGGGTTGGGGGCCCTGGCGTTCTGATCCTCGGTTACTGAAACTGGCTTTTGGAACATGGAACGTAACCTCTCTGGTGGGAAAAGAGCATGAGCTGGTGTGCAAGGTTGAGTATATATAGTTGGGCTCACCTCAACACACAGTATGGGCTCTGGAACCAATCTCCTGAGAGGGGCTGGATATACTTTCACTCTGGAGTTGCCCAGGGTGAGAGGCGTAAGGCAGGTGTGGGCTTACTCATAGCCCCCTGGCTTAGCGCCTCTACGTTGGGGTTTACCCCAGTGGACGAGAGGGTAATTTCCCTGCGCCTTCGGGTTGGGGAAAGGGCTCTGACTGTTGTTTGTGCTTATGCACCGAACAGCAGTTCAGAGTACCATGCCTTCTTGGGGACCCTAGAGGGAGTGCTGGAGAACACTCATTCTGGGGACTCCATAATTCTGCTGGGGGACTTCAACGCTCACGTGGGTAAAGACAGTGAGACCTGGAGGGGCGTGATTGGGAGGAACGGCCCCGCTGATCTGAACCCGAGTGGTGTTCAGTTATTGGATTTCTGTGCCCATCACAGTTTGTCCATTACGAATACACCATGTTCGAGCATAAGGGTGTCCACAAGTACACCTGGCATCAGGATACCCTAGGCTGCATTTCGATGATCGACTTTATAGTCGTATCATCTGACCTGCGGCCATATGTTCTGGACACTCGGGTGAAGAGAGGCACTGAGCTGTCAACTGATCACCGCATTGTGGTGAGTTGGATCAGATGGTGGGGGAGGATGCGAGACAGACCTGGCAGGCCCAAACGTGTGCTGAGGGTTTGCTGGGAACGTTTGGCAGAGGAACCTGTCAGAAAGATCTTCAACTCCCACAACCGGCAGAGCTTCGACTGCATCCCGGGGGAGGCTGGTGACATTGAGTCCGAGTGGGCCATGTTCCAGATCTCCATTTTTGAGGCGGCTGAACGGAGCTGTGGCTGCAAGGTTGTCGGTGCCTGTCGGGGTGGCAATCCCTGCACTCGGTGGTGGACACCCCGGGTGAGGGGGGCTGTCAAGCTGAAGAAAGAGTCCTATCAAGCCTGGTTGGCTCAGGGGACTCCGGAGGCAGCCAACAGGTACCGAGGAGCCAAGCGGCTTGTGGCTTTGGCTGTCACTGAGGCAAAAACTCTGGTGTGGGAGGAGTTCTGTGAGAACATAGAAAACGACTTTCCGTCGGCTCCGAGAAGTTTCTGGCAAACCATCAGGCGACTCAGGAGGGGAAAGCGGTTTTCCACCAACACTGTATATGTTGGGGGTGGGGAACTGTTGACCTCGACTGGGGACGTCATTAGGCGGTGGAAGGAATACTTCGAGGATTTTCTCAATCTCACCAGCACGTCTTCCGCAGAGGAAGCAGTGATTGGGGACCCCGGGGGGCTCGTCTGTCACTGGGGCTGAGGTGGTAGGGAAACTCTTTGGTGGTAGGGCCCCAGGGGTGGAAGAAGTTTGCCCCGTGTTCCTCAAGGCTCTGGATTTTGTGGGGCTGTCCTGGCTGACACGTCTTTGCAACATCGCGTGGACATCGGGGGCAGTGCCTCTGGACTGGCAGACTGGGGTGGTGGTTCCCCTTTTTAAAAATGGGGATCGGAGGGTGTGTTACAACTATAGGGGGATCACACTCCTCAGCCTCCCTGGTAAGGTCTATGCGGGGGTACTGGAGGAGAGAGTCCGACTGATAGTTGAACTTCGGATCCAGGAGGAACAATGCGGATTCCGCCCCGGTCGTGGAACACAAGACCAGCTCTTTACCCTCGCTAGGATCCTGGAGGGTGCATGGGAGTTTGCTCAACCAGTCTACATGTGTTTTGTGGATCTGGAGAAGGCATTCCACCGTGTCCCTCTGGGTATTCTGTGGGGGGGGGGGGGGGGGGGGTTGCTCATGGAGTATGGGGTACTGGGCTCTTTGCTACGAGCTATCCAGTCCCTGTACAAACAGAGCAGGAGTCTGGTGCGTATGGCTGGCAGTAAGTTGGCCTCCATCAGGGCTGCCCGTTGTCACCGGATCTTTTCATAATTTTTATGGAAAGAATTTCTCACCGTAGCCAAGTGGCAGAGGGTGTCCAGTTTGGTGGTCTCAAGATTCCATATTATAAAGTAATATAATGTTTAATTAAGAAATGAGAGCAGTTTTAAACTTTTAAATAAAAACAATATAGCCTATAACTAACTTAAATGTTATTATTATTAATGTTTATAATGTTTATATTTAATTAATTTTATAACAATTATAAAAAGATTTGAAAAAATGTATATAAAAACCCTGGTATTAATACACAGTCATCATTTAAACCCTGGTTTTAAATACCTCATCATGATTTTTTATACATACATGATGTTTTGTTCTATGAATGACCATTATGAAATACATTGTGGGAGCTTAGAGATACGTTTTAATAAAAGGAACAGGAGAGCAATACTTAAATATGATCAGCTTTCATTCCCTCAACACTGTGTTATGGTTTTGTTTCCCAGCAATAGTCTGTCACATCTTGTCCCACTTGAAACAATAATGACATTAGATGTTTAAGTTATATGTTGGGGATATAATAACTTTAATGTAGTAGTTCAAGATGGATTTGAATATTATTTTATCTTCAGTTCACTGAAGGAAAGTCAACATGTCTTTTAAACAGATACAGATTTATAAATTCATTCATCACTAAATACACCACACATCACTTTTCCAGCATGTAAGCCTGATTACAGGTCTTTTTTGAAGTAGGGAATGGTAGAAGGGATTGGATGCGGAAAGGGTCAATCAAGGTCTATAAAAGTGAAAAAAAAGCTACTCATTATACAACCAGTACATTAATACAAATAAAGAGCTATATTAATTACTCTCTGGTGTGTGGGGGAAATTGGGGATCTGAGGAGCTATACACTGCACTGGCCTCTGTAGTGAGACAGCAGGAAGGGCAGATGAGCTCCAAGACTGAAGGGATTCTGTGGTCCAGGGGACAGCCCAGCCATGGGGGAGAAATGGTTCTCTATAGAACCCTAAACACTTGAAGAACCTTAGTAAGATTAAAGGTTTCTTTGTATTATGAAAGTGTTCTTCAGACTGATGGAGAATGTGCTGTAGATGGCTCTATATAGCAACATTTAGAAAAGGGTTCTATACAGCATTTATGGTGCCATACAGAAGCGTTTTCTACAAGGTGCTATATAGAACCATCTATAGCACATTCTCTATCAATCTGAAGAACACTTTCATGATGCAAAGGAACCTTTAATCATGCAAAGGTTCTTCAAGTGTTCTATATAGAACCATTTATTTACTAAAGAACCCTTGTAGAACCATGTTTTTAAGTGTAAGATTAGGGCATAAAAATATAGCAGTTGTTTTCTCACAGATTTCCCACCTGCTCTAAACTGTTTAATAACTACAGGACTCACCCAGAGGTAAAAAAAAAAAAAGTTCAAATAAACGATGAAAAAAGATAGAGTACAACTGGCACTTTAACTGTACCATTTGTGTGTGTGTGTGTGTGTGTGTGTGTGGGTGGGCGGGTGTGTGTGTGTGTAAAAGAATGCTAACATGTTGATATATATATGATTATATATATGCTGATAATATATGATTACAATATGAGTAATTGTGGTCACAACTCTCATATTTTCGCATAATTTTACAAAATGTGTGAGTTTTTGCAAGTTTCCAACTGTGAAAGCCAGACCAAACATGTCTGGAACCATCGTAGTTCAGACTACGGTGGTTTAAACCAACATGGTTCAAACTGTGGTACTAACAAAGTATGACGGATTTGGGAAACTGTTGGAGTTCAGATGTTGGTTAGTTTAACAATGCATATTACCAAGTTAGTTCAATGCTAGGCTCCGTCATTGTATGGGAAAACCCTGGTAATGTATAAAGTTTCTTAGTAGTTTTGTCCATGTCATTATCTATGTGGACATTAAAGTTTCCTGAGACGACAAAGTGATCAAAGTCAGTTGCACTGACTGTTAGCAGCTTAGTAAATTCATCAATAAAATCTGTAGAATATAACCACCTGGTCTATAAATAGTAAGTATGTTTAAATGGTAATTAATGCTTTTTAAACTTGTATGAAACATACCCTATGGTTTCTGAGAAGTTAGAGGGAGATGTTCATAAACCAGATTCATTTTCTAACACATCATGGTGGATTCAGGAATTCTATAGGGACCTAATCTTAAAGACTAATGTAAAATCTGGGCTGATGTTGTTTGGGACACAGCCTCACTGTATAACTTGGTCAAGCTGGAACCATATTAGTATTTATATAATTTATTTTGTACTCTGATTTCAGCATAATGCCACAAAAAAAAAATAAATAAATAAAAATAACATCACAGGACACAACTTTATTGGAGTACAAACAAAGAAAAGTTCACACTATAATCAGTAAATAACCTAGCCTAGTTTTACATGTCTTATTAAGAGAATGCTACTGCAGACAGCGAGTGGTAGGTAAAGGAGTGACAGAGAAAAGGAGTGAGGTGAGGTCCAACATGCATTAGTGGTGTTTGAAATATATGACTACTGACGTGTAGACTGACCAATTAAATGTTTACAGAGAAGGTTATCAACCAATAACGGTAGCTCTACAGTCAGACCGTCCAATCTGAAGATTTTAGGCTACTTCACCACTCCCCCTTCTCACTCAAGTGAACCAAACAGAGTAGGGGAGGGCGGGACTAGTGTGCGAAGAAAACGCTTCTCGAAATTCTATGTAAGCTCTAGAAAAACAAAACGAACGTTTGTGAAATTACGCCCGGACATATTTTAAGTCTAAAAAACAGGGCATGTCCAGGTAAACAAGGACGTCTGGTCACCCTAGGGTATACTCCACAAACCCAAACCTGTCACATACAGTGACATTTGTATTCATTTAGAAGCTTTGCCTATTTTAAGGTGGAATAGTATATTTAAGTAAGAACAGGCTGTATCTTGTACATGGATTAACACGTTTAAATGGTTTACACGTTTTTATTCACAGTTTGAATATATTTTGTAATTTGTAACTCAAATTGTTTTGTTTTGTAGCATTGTAAGTACTTGTTTATCTGTTTTGTTCATGCAGTTAGAGGTCTGCTGAATGTGGAGTAAGTTCAAACTTAGCAATCAGTAACAGCAAAAATAAGCCATTATTACCCACCTATAGAGAAGAAATAGATATCTTTTAATGTTTTTCATTGTTCAGAAGTCTCTCCACCATACAAAATGTCTCAGGATACTGTTTTGGCCATGGGTCTGGGCATCAGTTTTCTCATAAATTATGTCATAAAGTCATTCTTTGTGGGGCAGGCCTTAGGATTCCAGATAACTCAAGCCTACATTTGACGATTGTTCAATGGGAATGTACATAAACCATTCTTTGTACTGGAATGGCTTGACTTAAGGCTAAAATTATCTGGCTAAACTGAGAAATTGTGCTTTGTGTAATACCCCTCATTATTTATGACTTAGCTTGGTAACGTAAAGGTTTACAAGGTGAGGACTGTTCAGTAGAAGCAACCCATAGCTCTTTTTATTTAGACACTAAAGTCTTAAGATACCGTAGGCTTTTAGAGTTAGCCAGATACATTTAAACCAAAGTGTAAGTCATCCTGCAGCAACAATTGTAGATTTTCCTTTTATTTGTTTGGCTTGACTTTGAACTGAATTTGAAAGACATTCCCCATGGTCAGATATGAACAAAAAAAAGATAACTTGTAAAAACCAATGGAATTTAAAAGGCAGGGAAAAACATAACATATAATAAGTGCTCAAATCTAATGTCTGAAAATGTGTTTGTACACTTGTATAGCAATTCAATTTATAAATCCTTTTAGATTTGGGTTTATTGTGTTTTATACAATGAAAAAGTTAAGCAATGTTGTGAGTATTATTCTCTGTGTACATCAAAACCTAAATTCCATGTGCCCCAGTGTGATTTATGAAATGGCAGAGTGCATTATTACTGTTTGCAATGTCATCATTTTTAATTATATTCCATGCAGAGCTAAAGATTTACTTAAACTGGTGGATTTCACTTGGTAGAATGAGAGTCAGCTTTGTGTCAGCACCCTCTTGATGGGCCCTAAAATGTATATTTATGTATTATAATCCCATAATTATGAATTAATTTTCTGAACATTACTCATAAATCAATAGAGACACCCTTCAAAATTTGCGATGATAAATGTCATAAAATCTGCCAAGCAGGAAATACTCCAGTTTTATTTCTAAGGCAGAAGGAAAAGGAGGAAAGAAATTAAATAAAAAGTGCTACATTTGAAGCCTTTAAGTATCTTGAAACCATTTTTGGGGATTCATATATTGTCATGGGCTTTGATGCTTAGCTGACAGAAGAGAGGATTAAACACAGTAACAAATGCATTGTAAGCAATTAGATAGTATTAAAAACATAACATACATGCACTCAAACACACACACACACACAGGATGTATTCTACTGTAAACCTTTTAGGCACTAAAGTCAAAAAAGAGGGAAATAGGAGAAGATAGCAATTAAAAAAATAAAATCTGATCCCACAACATCTGTCTGCTCTTATTAGCGCGTTTGTGAGCTCTGCACTCAAGGGATTGGAGGAGATTAAAGGATTGTACTCATCTGGCCAAATTGAGTGTTCACCCTTAAATGACTGGGCACATTCAACAACAAATTAGTCCACCTGATATTAACAATGAGCATTAATGGTTGACCAGAGTGGTGTAAGTAGACCTTCTTCAGCCCCATATCAGACTGATGTCTAAGCTTAATCAAGAAACCAGAGCACACATTTGTACACAAACGTACTCATATATTTGTAAAAAAAAAAAAAAAGTACACTACAGAGGAAAGAATGCTTGCTTCCCTTAACTTTAAGAACATGTGGAAAACTCCACTCTGAGTGAATGAAGTATATGCCATTTCCAATGCTCCACCATAAAACAAGCACTGTAGAACCACCTGCTGTTTTTGGATTCCTAGATAGGGAGAGCCCCCCCACCACAACAGCACTGAATACAAGTTTATAATCTCATAAACATAATTGTATCTGAACATGTGCCTCAGAGAAAAGGGATAGTGGCAAGAGAAACCATTCTGAACTGGATAACATGGGTTCTTGTTCATTATATTAATGAAATTCATTAGTAACAGTTAGCTAGTGCTAATCTGCCAAAACTGAAACATAAAGCAGGCAATGCTGCCATGATATGAGTAAAACGACAAATTCATTAGCATAACTACAACTGTGCATCACAGACATCATTAAAATTGCTCCCCAAATTGCCATATTAGTTGTTTTATGAGGTAATTTTTTACTTGCAGTAATAGAATTCTTTCTTTACCCTCCAGTGCATATTAAACCCACTTATCTTTTTTTGTACAAACTGCTGATAACCCTTTCAGAACATAATGAAGGAATCTGGTTAGTTGGCCTATTTGCAGAAGGCACAAACTGGTGTTGCAAAAGCAGATGTCTTTGTTTATGTTTTAAGTATGTAGTGAACGGAATGGAAAAAAATGGAAAAAACAATTAATCCTATTCACACTATCTTACCAAGTCCCTCAAAGGGCACACGCATTATTTTTTCAGTCCATTGTAAACATGATAAGGGAAATAAACATAATAAAATGATTACTTAAAGAAATTAAGATAACCTTCATTTGGGCACTTTCATAAGAAATCTTTCTATTCTGAAAAAGTTCACTTTTTAGGAGAACAAAAATTGCAAACTCTATTTGTGGCTGTAGTTTAAAATTCGCAACTTTAAAAGCCTGGAGCCCTCACACAACAACACAATAAGTTTGGACGCTACAATGTACTACAATGTAATGCTACATTTTGTTCATTGCTTTGTGCCACATTTTTTAATGGCAGCTCCAAATGTATGTTAAATTGCATATTTATAATAAAATTATGAATGATACAGATGATGGTCTGACTTCAGCATAATGGCCTACAAACATTTATACACCCATAATAGGGGCAAAGGGGCAGTTCAGGCAAAATGCGTAGGCTGTTTCTGTGCCTGTCTCTTGTCTAGAGTCAACTGACATTTGCAGTTGTATTCATGTATTAGAATGTGCAAATGAAAGCAAATGTTTAAGAATATGTATCAAATTCACAAAAATATGTAAAAAAAACACACACACACACACATATATATATACTATATATATATACTATTTTGAGGTGAAGTGGTAAGATATAAATCCATGCAAATAACTTCCATTCTGTTTGTGTGAACTTTTTGCGATTTACGACTCATGAGCTGACTAGCCAAACAGTATGCTGCCGACTCACTAACCAATCAGAATGCAAAAGATTCCAGTGAATTCAGTGTGCCGTACTTTATATCTTAAAAGCTGGCCAGTTTCTTATTCCCCAGCTTTTAGTTATATTTGTCATTCCACCTTAAATTGTGCATGCGCCAAAATGTAACTGCAACCCCATTAAGGGTTGAAGGGTAAATTTCATAAAAAACATTGGGCACTTAATGAAAGAAAGCCCAAATAATGGAAAACCCTGTTTGTTTATTTTTACATCTTCATGTTCCACCTTAAATGGTACCACAATACATCAGGCCAATATATTGTTTTACAAGCTCAATTTTTTTTTCCATTTATGACTCCATATACTAGAGCACCAGGATCTCAGACGAAAACAAATGCTTCAGATTCAGCCATGCCTCGATAAAACTGATGATAATGATTATGACAATAATCAAAATAAAATAAATCTAATAATGTATATGCAAAACCTTGACATTTTACAGATTCCTCATTGTCATGCCACTTACAAGTTTGGAGAGTATTATTATTATTAGGATTTTGTATACTATTGTATACTTCAGTTCTTCTGTATTTTGGCTTGAATCTAGCAGTAGAAGTGCAGGGAATAGGTCTCCAAATAAATAATTAAGTATGAGTTTAAATGTCTTTTGGCCAGGTCCTCTGAAGAACTTTAAAAAGCTCTATGTTAGAGTCAAGAGAAAGAAGCGTGGCTTCAGACACATAGACACATATTAGGTAACGCCAAACATTAATGATTAATGCCTGGACTCTGATTAGTAATATTGCAATTTTTCAGTGCTGTCAGTGGAATAAGGGCATCAGCAATATTGCACTAGTTACTGGCTTTTCCATAATTGAGACTTTAGCTCCTAGCTGTGCTCTTCAGTTTACCATCCATCAAGGTCTGTTAGCCTCAGCCTAGGTGACAGCCTGAGATGGAGAAAGAGCCTTACAGGTTGCAAGGCAAATATTTTAAGTCATTTATTCCCAGCTGCAGTATTTAATTGTTTGCCCTCTTGTTCCCTTTCCGTCTTTCTTTCTTCTTTGCAAACTGCCATGGTATTGTTCAAGTTATTCTCATCTAAATCTCATATTGCCTCTGCAACACTACATGCTGAAATTTTGTGCAGGGTTTTCCAGGTATTGCTTTTCCAAGGCCATCAAAAAAAAATAAAAAATACAAACCGCACATGAACTCCTGTTTAATGGCTCTAAGGTGCATAGCATTTCTAATAAAGGGGACCCTGATTAAAAGAAGAGCCCCAGTTTTATATTTGGAACTCTCTTTCACACCTTGCCAATAAAAATGGGCCAGTAAACTGTTTAGTGTTATTTCCTGGCCCAGGTGCCCCTTCAATGAACTTCAGGGAAAAGCATTTCTTACAGCTTTATGGAACAGTTTTTGTTTTACTCTGTTACTCTGTACAACTTGTCTTGTTTGTATAAAGAAATTGGCATGTGACAGCACAAGCACTGGTTTGGGCCTCTAAACATTGATTTCTCTCACTTAAATAAAGGCATGCTTCAGTGTTTTGTCACATAACGTTTACAGAGGGGAATGCTGAGGGTGGGGCCCACCATGCATTGTCCCCTTTCAAGATTGTCGTCATGTTCCAAAGCACTACTTCCCATTTTCACCTGCTCTATCTCAACTCTAAAAAGATACCAGAGTGTCTCACTCCAAAGCTGCCCATGTCACACCCCACTACCTGCTTTGTTTCCTTTACTAAACTTCTAAATTGTATCCAGTTTGTTCCAAAAAACAGAGAATGGGTATGGTGAGGACCAATCCCCAAAAGGCCAACACACCTGTACAAGTTTCACTAGAGCTCTCGTGGGCTCAAATTAAAGGGTTTTAGAACTGCAACACGATGCCCACATATGCTTCCAGGTGTGTTTTAGACAGATTGGTGCCTTCCTCTAGTGACTCAACTTGGTTGTAGTGGATTAATGCTGCTATCTTCTTAGGTAGTGAAATGATTAACTACTCCAGTACCATGTCAAGAACATTCACAGAGTCACATTTTTCTAAATTGGCCAGAGCTTCAAACAAACATGTATTTGGCACATTTTATGGAAAGACTGGTGCTGGGCTGGCGGTCGACAAATAAGGGTATGGCTTACACAAATCATTACTGAAGTCCCAGTTTTCAACACTAGTGTAATAAATTTTCATGTGTAGGAGGATCTAAGGAACTTGCCTTGTCCTTTCCACTTTCTCATATGGCTTTTGTTTGTCCTGACCAGTTTCTGTAAGTGTACTCTGGAAATGTTATATATAACAGTTGAAAATCTCTGCCAAAACAGCACTAAAATAAATATGGAAAGTGTAACACTTAAACAGCCCTTTATTTTCAAGTTCAAACTGCCGTACTTTGTAAAAACACCCGAGGATGAGAGGACACTGTGTGGTCATTCTGCAATTGGAACACTGACGTATTTGATGATTCACTGTGTGGCAGGAAAAACGCCATCATGCTGAGGTTGAGGTGAAATGTATTCTTGGATACCTGACTTTCTCAAGTCTACATGTGTCATTTCAAAATGCATCCTAGATTATACGGGCTGAGCAAGAACACATCCGGGTATTGGGATTGTACTTGGCTATATGTGGACTTTTAAATGGAACAGTACTTGGGCTGCGACTGATGATGTTTCGCAAGTCCACAAGGACACAAATACAGACAAGAACACAATGGCCATGATTTGCCCTGTCATCATTTTCTTTTTTTACTTTTTTTTCATGCTTTTTGTCTACATTCACAACATATTTGTTTACTTTCCCCATGTGCTTGTCTCCTCTTGTATGTCCTAGCTACTGTCCTGAGCTACAACCAGCCCCCCAAGATTTGCCTTCAAATCATGCCACAGGAAGTGAGTGGAAGCTCTATGAGAGGACCATTCAAGAGTAAATCTCCATTCCCATGCATTTTGGGGTGTATCTGAACCAATAATAAATGTATCTTCTAGCCATTTCTAATAACGACAAGGCCCAGAATGGACATCATTGGATCCACAAGCTGTTACACGTAACCCTGTGCTGTAATGTTTGAAGAAGAAGATCAGTATAATACAGGAGCATGTAGATTTGACAGGGTTGTGACAATCAAAAATATATTGTCTTAATCGTGAAAAGTGTAAAACAGCTGTTCATGAAGCAATAAGATTGATTATGTGACATCTGCTGCTGTTAATTTTATGAATTCTTGTAAGATGTCTTATTTACCATGATCTCTCTAGGAGTTTTCTCTTTTTTTTTGTTGAGTTTTTGTTGAATTTCCCTATACTCTTATTAGGGTATATTTGTCCATCCATCCATTATCTGTAACCGCTTATCCAATTTAGGGTCGCGGGGGGTCCAGAGCCTACCTGGAATCATTGGGCGCAAGGCAGGAATACACCCTGGAGGGGACGCCAGTCCTTCACAGGGCAACACAGACACACACACATTCACTCACACACTCACACCTACGGACACTTTCGAGTCGCCAATCCACCTGCAACGTGTGTTTTTGGACTGTGGGAGGAAACCGGAGCAACCGGAGGAAACCCACGCGGACACGGGGAGAACACACCAACTCCTCACAGACAGTCACCCGGAATCGAACCCACAACCTCCAGGTCCCTGGAGCTGTGTGACTGCTACACTACCTGCTGCGCCACCGTGCCACCCAGGGTATATTTGTGAGGTTTTTTATTTTGTTGTTGTTTGTTTTTGTTTTTCATTTGTTTCTTTCTCGTTTTTTTCTCACCTGTTCTTTGTAGAGGTCTGCACAAGGCGGGTCCCATGTGATCCGTTCCATAAATGGCATGAAGGATCAAATTCTCAATGCATAAATATCTAATAAGCTGCGGATTTGAGTGGGCAGGTACTTCTGTTGCTTGCTAGTGGCAGGCCCAGGCAGGTGAACTGCAGAGAAATCCTAAAATTCTAAGGTTATAAATATACTTGCTGTTTGGCCATGTGTTAATGTAAACAACACTCTGCCTCATGAACATAACTGTTCATATTCTTGCCTATATGCTACACTTGTATGTGGCTTCCATTAGAGGGTAGACCAGAGAAATACACTAATAATTTTGGACTTGGCTCTGACACAGCCTTCTTCAAAACTTTCTGCCACTGTGATGCTGTTGATTGCCTGCACTGCCCCTACCACCACCAATAGGCACTAAGCGGGATATTAGGATCTATGAGCAGAGTGTCCACAATCCAAAAGTCCAAAATCCAGAAATGCGACCAGGCAAAAGTGTCAAAAACCCACAAGGACTAGAATGAGAGGCTTGGAATTGCAGTTGAACTAACAATACTTTGAAGGGAACTGAGGTAATGGAGTGGCTTTTAAACCTGGTGAAATGATGAGGTGCAGGTCAATCTTGTAGTCATGGTAACCCTTCAGTACCAGAGGAAGATCTCTGGTGTGCAAGCTGTGAAGTCCTCATGACAGAACCCCCCTCTAAGGTGGCGGCTCCAGAAGCTGGGAGAGACCTATAGTGAGGATAAACCCTCTGATGTGTGGTCGGACTATCAGAATGGGAAACATGGAACTCAGAGATGAGTGAGGGATCAAGGATGTCATCAACCGACACCCATCAGCTTTCTTCAGGACTGTAAACTTCCCAATCCGCCAAGTACCACATCCGACGGCCATGGCACCTAGAATTCAGTAGGGAATGAACAGAATAAGTGGGGCCACCATCCACCATGAGGTGGGGAGGCAGTTCATAGTTTGAGTCATGAGAACCATCTACAGGGGAAAAATACTTCAATATGGACACATGAAAGGATCATGAGATACAGGAATGGGAGGGCAACTTGAGACAATAAATGGCAGGATTAATGTGACAGAGTACAGTAAAAGGATGCAGGGGTGCAGGATACGCCCAACTCCTTTTTAATATAATGCATGCACACAATGAGTCAGTATGAGTTGCCAATGTATATTCTCAAATAGGAATAAGTTTTCACATTAAGTATAGTAGTCTTAGGACTTTGGAGTTGAGAAGCAGCATGCTGTTCAATCACATCTTTAAAAGATCCCATTGTAAGTAGTTATACTAAGGCTTGTTCTGGATGCCATACAAAACTGCACTAATAATGGAATGCACATGAGTAGCTTTACAGGGTGAGCATTTATTGTTTTTGTTTTTTCCATGATTTACCCTTTAATTTATTAGACTACAAAGATGACTGATGATTATTATTATCATTGTAAATGATGTATAAATATTTTCATACCCATATACAGCTATGCTTCTTTATATTAAATGTTTAGTTTACTAAGTTCAACTTTAGTTTATCGGACCAAAATAAACATTGTGACTGAAATTTGCTTATGCAGGTAAGTCATTTGGTCCATTAACACAATTCCAGGGCATGTGGATACCTTCCAATTGCAATTTGAATGTTCTAAACTGGGATGCACAGTGGCACAGCAGATAGTGCCACAGTAACACAGCTCCAGGGACCAGAAGGGTGTGGGTTCAAGTCCCACTCTGGGTGACTGTCTGTAAGGAGTTTGGTGTGTTCTAGCCATGTCATGGTTTCCTCTGGGGTGCTCCCATGGTCCAAAATACACACATTGTTAGGTGGATTGGTGAGTGAATGTGTGTGTTGCTCTGTGAAGGACTGGCACCCCCTCCAGGGCGTATTCCTGCCTTGTGATTCCAGGTATGCTCCAGACCCACTGTGACCCTGAACTGGATATGCGGTTAAAGACAATGAATTAATGAATGTGCTAAACTAGGCAGAACAAATTATAACAACAGACATAAAATTAGATAGGTGCTGACAATCTAAATGTGGATATGTCTACACACATATATGGCTGTGAAATCTGTGTCAAAGCAGGCAGATATGGACATATGTTAATGCTAGATTTGGTGAATGGTCACAGGCTTTCATATAGGTCAAGACCTCAAGATTGGGTATGGGTATTACAAATTATACCTGTGCAGACCTCTAGTTTCTTGTGCTGTTTCCATATCTCTCCATTTCCCTAGGGTTCCTCTTGCATCATAAACTATATATATATATATATTCTTAGGTGTTTCTCTGCTTCTATTTTGCTTTAGATTTTTTCTATTTGTTCTTTTTTTTCATTTCACAATTCAGTGTTATTTGCTTTGGGTTTAGTTTTATTTAGTTAGCTTTATTTTTGTAGTATTTTCATGATCTTTCTTAAAGTAAAAGTTGGACATTGAACATATGGACAATGTACTTCTCTCACAGCATGCAAAACAGTCTTAAAGTCAAGGCTTAAACATTAAAAGTTAGGATATATTAAATATTCCAGGGAAAATCAGTTTTGAACATAAGACTTATTGTTGAATAATGCTTAATTTCTAGAAAAGTTGGGATCTGTCATGATTTCTCCCTCCTGGGATCCTAGATTGAACCATTTCACCTAGGGAATGGTTCATTCCTGCTCCAGCTCTCTCCTCGCTCTGCCCCTGGGCAATTGCACACACCTGCAGCTAATCAGGGACTCATTGACTTTTCTTTGAGTCTTAACACGCATCTGTGTAAATTGCCTTTCTTGTTGCCAGAGTGGCAAGTCTTGATTTGTTTTTCCTGGGCTGTGTTCTACAAAACAGGATTTATTAGATAACTTATTAAGCTAACTTAAGCTCAAATTTGTGGACTGTCCAATATCTCTCTGCTCTGTTCCTATTGGCCAGATTTGACTTTTGGCTTAAGTTATCTGACTTAATTGAGAAATACAGAGTTTTGTGAAATTATCCAACTGTTGTCTGAAACTTTGCTTTGTGTTCTCAACTTTGCCTATAAATTTGCCAGCTTTGATTCCTGCCTGTTCTCACGACAAGTGAGTAAAACATCATTTAAAACTACTCTGCATGTGTAGCCTGCCTACATGATGCCACTGTTAAATAATTCTTTGTAACATGCAATAAAATGTTTTAATTCAGAACATTTAACTGATAAGAAATTTGCAATGTTTTCTATTTGGTAAAACTAACAAATTTAGAATGATGCATATCACACTCCAAATAGCTGTGATCAAGGCATGTTTATCACTGTTATATTACATTATAATCACGGTTTTATGTTTTGGGAACTGGTGATAAAATTGCATCACTTGCATCACATTATAGATGAATAGTTTGCCCCTTCTGTCTTGGTAGAAGACTTCACTTGCTCAGTTTTGTGCACAGTGAGGCCTGGCATTGTCTTGCTGCAGGTCCAGAAAAAAAAGGTTGCGTTGATGGCATATCTTTCTATGCTTCTATATCAATGATAACTTCTTATCTATGAAAGGTACCCATGCTGTGGGCATGACACACCCAAACCAAATCATAAGAGATGCTGGCTTTTGGCTGAAAGTATGTCTGGATGGCTCCCTTCCCTTTGGCACAGTAGGGTTCATTTTGGTAGTTGATTTGAGTTTTAGTTTTTGAATAAACGTGTAACTGTAGTCACATTTATTTGTTTTTCAGTTTTGTTCTGACAACTAAAATCATTTGTCTAGTTTTAGTAAATTAAAATTGAATAAAAAATTTAATTTAATTCATGAACGTCATTAGACCTTGACATTAGCACCACTAAAGGTTCTTTAGCCCCCCACCCCTAACACCCTTCCCAATCGCCCTCGCAATTCTTTCATTTTCAACAACGGTTCTGTGTGTCTCCATATTAACAATTTAATGAAACTTCCCGTAAAGTTTGAGATAGAAACATGCAGCTCTCTCTCTGCCAGAGTGAGGAGCGGATTCTCCATGGCTCCTAAACATAGAACACATTTACCTTGCTCGCCACCTATATTTAGCCAATAAGCAGGCAGAGAAATCTGTCCATCTTTCAGTGCTGCAGCCAATGGACTCACAGTCCCTCCTACAGGGGATTTGTATTGCAACGGTGCTCTGGTGAGTGCTGAAACATTGGGAACTACAGCTCCACTTTCAGCTTTTAGAACTAATGGTAACAGCGTCTCCTAGAGAAACTTAAATTCATTATCTTGCAACACATCACAGATTTATTTTATATATAAAAATCACATTAGATCATTTAAAATAGATTAGAAATAGCATTAATAAACTATTATTAGAATGTAAGATAAATTAGTCCTTTGTAAGGAATTGATTCTATGATATTTTGACTGGATATATGATAATGTAATGATGACAAGACTGTCTTTTAGACTCTCAGACCAATAAGATTCTTTCACTTAAGATCTTATATTAATTAATAATCAATTAAAAATAATAGTTATTTTTATTTTGTATTTGGTAATACACTATTTGCAAAATACATGGACAGATTCTACATTGCCATTGTTCAAAAAGGCTACTGAGAGGTACTGAGAGTCGTTGGCTTAATAAATGTCTGACAGCAAAAAAAGTTATCTGATTTACTATAGTCGAAAAGAATTTACAAGTGCATACTGGTCAACTGGGTTCCTTATTTTTTTTTTACAAAGTGGGCAACCATACTCACACAGTTTATGCTGGAAGAAGGTGTCGTGAGTTTCCAGAGAACAAATATATTCTGAGGACAAAAATAAAGAAAAAACATTAATTGAATACCTGTTACAATCATTAATTAACCCAATTGAAAAGCCAGTGATGCACTAGTTGAAATAGCATCATGCCAGCAGAGGAAACCTGATTATTGATGAATGTAAAGTAAGCCTGCTGAAATGTTAAAATATTCATGCATTAAAAACTGCACTGATGTTTGTTCTTTCCTGATATTATGACTGTATATTTTATAGATACCTGTATATAATGATCTGGGACCAGTTTCAATATAATAGTTATTCAAACCTCAGTTTTGTTTTTCTACCTGTACATAGATATTTAAAGTTTTTGTTTTTGTAAAGGCAGCAGGTACTTGTCTGCTTAATCTGTACCCTGTCAAAGAAAATTGGGCAATTACCCCAAACCCCTCTGGATAAAGCTTAGCCCCCATAATCAGTAATATCTAGTGACGGGCCTGGCTTAATTTCAGTAATGTGTTTTGTACAGGTAAAAAACTCATCTATAGCATAAAGAATCTCTAGTAAAAATAACATTTATTCACTTCCCTATACGAAACCTTGTTTCCTCTCTATAATCATGTGACACAGTGGCAGATACTGTTTCGTTCTTTATTGGTTCTTGTAAATAACAACATCTGGATACCTTTGTGTGGCTTACGAACTTCTTTATTAAATCTCAATTTCTTAACAGATCTCGAATCCCCACATATGATGTGCTACATGGCTAGTCCTTTTTCTACTCCTGGGGTCCTTATTATGTTCTAAACCAATGACAATCTAATTATTATCTAAGTAATTATTCTGTGATATTACACCCAATGTTACAACTTCCTTTTTGATTTTTTTTTTCAAAACCCTTGGGACTTAATACATATGTGCACTGGACAATTATTCACTGATAATGTAGAACAAGAACATTGCAGTGGTTTTCAAACCTAAGGGCAGCGATCCGCCTACACCCTTTTACAAATTAGAGATCCAGAATAACCCTGGGCTTGACTTGACGTCCTGATCTAGTACGATAGAGTGGTGTGTCCGTTTCGCATACTTGCTCTGTGTAAGGTCAGTACCCTGGGTATCATTAGCTGATTCAGCAACATCACAAGTGGGGCTTTCATTCAAGTGTGATTCTTTTGTGCTGAGTAGGTGATGACGATTCCGGTGATATACCGAACCGTCATCTGTATGGACGTGGTAGGAATGAAAAGTATCTGCTGGGCTTAGAACAACAGCTGGTTTCCATCTGCCATGCTCTTGGACTCTTATGATTTCACCTGACTGTAACGGTGACAATGGCTTTGCTGATCTGTTGTAGTATCTCTTTTGGTGGTAACGTCTCTCTGCTCTCTTTTCCAGTACTTTGCAGCGGGTGACAACTTTTGGCTGAAGCTGCTTGTCCGTATTTGGAAGAATAGAGTGCAGACGTCGACTCATCAGCAACTGCGCTGGGGATTTGAAATTGTCCACAGGAGCATTGCGGTATTCTATAAGACTTAGATATGGGTCTCTTTGATACACTTTTGCTTTCTCCAACAGTGATATTGCAATTTGCACAAACTTCGCTGCAAGGCCATTGTTTTGTGGGTAATGTGGGCTAGTTGTGATGTGGGTGAATTCCCAAGCCCTAGCAAAACCTAGGAATTCTTTGGAACTGTACTGCGGTCCATTGTCGGATATGACTGTATCCGGAATGTCATGCCTTGCAAATATAGCTTTGAGCTTAAGGACGATTGCTGGAGATGTAGTGAAGCTGAGCTTTTCTAGCTCAAAATACCTGCTGTAATAGTCAACAGCGATTTGGTAGTCTTCATTGTTCCACATGAACAAATCTGTGGCCACTACTTGCCAAGGTCTATCAGGTACCTTGTGGCTGATCATGGGCTCCTTAGCATTTGAGGCACAATGTTCAAGACAGATTGGGCATTTCCCAACCAGGTTTTCTATCTCCCTGCACATTCCAGGCCAGAACATGATATCACGAGCTCTTTGTTTTCAAAACAGAGAGCTGTGCATCATTCTCTGTTTCTGCCTTAATTCTGCCAAGCTGTGTGCTACTGACAGGTAAGTTGTCATACAACATGTGCACTTGTACATCTATTCCTTCACAAAGACTCTTATCATGACACGGTATTGCCTTTCTGGACAGTGTGTCTGCAACAGGTATTTCCTTACCCGGTCTGTGTATGATTTTGAGGCTGTATCTCTAAAGCTGGAGAATCATGCTTTGTAACCTTGGGGGTGCTGCAGCAAGGTGTTTTTTCATGATTGACTCGCTGATTGACTGAAAACGCTGAAGAAATGAGCACCAGATAGCCTAGATGTGATATCATCAAGTGTAGGTAAGGGATAATGTGGTCGCTTGATGGCTTTATTTAGATCTCTTGGGTCAAGGCATATGCGAAGCTTCCCTGTACGGGGTTTTTCAACTACCACCAGAGCATTTACCCAATCTGATGGTTCTGTTACCCTGGCAATGATACCTTGTTCCTCCATTGAATGTAGCTCTTCTCTCAGATGGCTTCGTAAGGAGAATGGTATACGTCTTGGTGGGTATATTACCGGAGTCGCATCTGGCTTTAAATGAATTGTGTATTCACCAGGAAAAAGACCTATTCCTGTGAAAATGTCTTTAAATTCGTCCATGAAGGATGGTTTACTGACTTGGTTGGACACAGATAGGACTAGCTTGATAAGGTCCATGTCTAAGCATACTTTCAAGCCTAAAACTGGAGGGGCATGTGTCTCTACTACATAAAATCCAAAAATATTTCTTTGTCTTTATACTTACACGGTAGACAACACACACCTTTAACATCCAGTGTTTCTCCACCATAGCCAGACAATCTGAGAGATGTTGGCATCAAACTTGTTTTTTTGTTCCAAGCTGAAGTATTCTTGTAGGGGAATTACATTGACTTGAGCACCGGTATCAAGCTTGAACTTTACCTCCTTTCTTTGTGTGCCAATGCCCACATATACAAACACCTGCTCCCCTTGAGAAGTGTGACTTTTCTGAGAGGCTACGTCAATAAACAGCTCTTTTTTACTCTTAATTACTGTCTCATCTTGTTTTTGTTCTCCCACTAAATGCACTGCTTTTTATGGTGGGTGCGGCAGACTCTTGCAAAATGATTGTATTTCACACACTTTGAGCACTGTTTCCCTTTTGCGGGGCACTGTTCTTGTCCACTATGTGATTTGTTTCCACAAAAACCACATTGGCAGGGTTTTTGTTGCTCTTTATTTATACCGTATGCACCCGACGGTTGCTTTTCCTTTAAGCTGCGCCAACACTGAGGTGTGTGCCCTGATACCTGCCGGCTGACTGCGTGCACGGGCTGCTCACTGAAAGTGCCTGAGCTTACAGCTATAGTTTTAAGCCGAGCCTGTGCTATTTCGTGAGACCTTGCAATGTCTATTGCTTTATCCAAAGTAAGTTCAGAGCCAACACTAAGTAACTTTTCTCTCACTTTCGGCGAATGTATTCCAAACACTATCTGGTCTCTCACAATCTCTTTACTGTCTGTATAGTTACAGTCTTTCACAATTAAACGCAACTCGGTCAGTAATTGCTCAAATCGCTCGTTAGCTTCCTGTACCTTCTGGTGAAACTTGTAGCGAGCGAAAATTGCGTTCGTTTTGGGTGACACATGAGTTTCAAAACGGACGTAATAGGTTTTGAGTACCTTTGCTTCCTTGTCAGTGAGCGTCCATGTGTTGTAGATAACCCTTCCTTTTTCGCCTGTCCACAAGAGGAGATAGCTGCACCTTTCATCTTCACTTTTCGCCTTGAGTGGGCCCATGAACATAAGTTCCACGTGCTGATTGAACTTATGCCAAGCTTCCAGCAAATTGCTACCTTCCCAGTCCATGTGCGGCGAGGGAACTCCAGCAATATCCATTGTGTCTGTTTTGCCGTTCAGCGCGACAGTATTCCGTTTACTTCTGACACCATGTTTCGTTTTTTATTGGTTGTTGTAAATAACAACTTCTGGATACCTTTGTGTGGCTTACAAACTTCTTTATTAAATCTCAATTTCTTTACAGATCTCAAATCCCTGCATATGATGTGCTATATGGCTAATCCTTTTTCTACTCCTGGGGTATTAATTATGTTCTAAACCAATCACAATCTATTATTTGCTAGCATACAATCACAGTATCCATATAATATTTAGGCAGTATCCAAGCCAACTAAGTAATTATTCTGTGATATTACACCCAAATGTTACAGATACTGTCATGTCTTCTTTATGCCATGTGTAACATGACTTAAGAGCATGGTTCCAGAGTCATCAGAACATCAGTTCTGTGAACAGAACTGCCTCATTGCCCTAACAACATAGCAACTGCATTACTTAATGTATGGATTTCTACTTGTTTCTCCAATTAGTGGTTTGATGCTAAAATGTTTTTTAAAATATTGGATATATGAACATGAAATGAAAATGTTTGTATTACCAAGTACATACAGTAGCATGACAGTTTCTTATACATTACTGTCAGTGGCTTTTCAAGGTGGTGACTGGATTTGCCATACTCCAGCCTGATATTTTGCCAGTGTTAGTAATGGTAGTTGGTGAAAGACCTAAATTCATTGCAATAGTGCATTGAAAATATTCTCTTTTTAACTGTTTGATATTTGACCCATCTTAGCTTACAAAAACTAAGCATTTGGTGGTTGTTTAATTCATAATGCTGTGTAACATGTAATAAATATAATACAATAATGTGTACACATGTAAACACTACATCTGTATTTAATTGAAAATAGTACAATGATGCAATGTTGAAACAAAGAAATGTAATTTATTTATTTATTTGTACTCCCACCATAGAGGTTACATTACGTGTTCCAAGAACCAGTTTCAGTAACTGATTATCAGATCGCCAGGGTCCCCACCCTCAGCTGTCACCCAACCCACATTGCAGACCCAGATTACCACCACTCCCACAGGTGGTGGGCCCATGGGAGAGTGGACCCATGTTTCTCTTTTGGGCTAAGCCAGGCTAGACCACGTGAGTAAATATACAACCACCAGGCTTTCGCTGAGGTGCTCCTCGCCCAGGCATGGCTCCAGGGTGGGGTTCCATACTGTAGGCAAGGAAAACTGTCCTTTTTATTCTTTTCATCTGGGACCAGTTTCATCTGGGACCAACAACATAGCTCCTAGGCTCACATAGGCACACAAAACCCCTCCACCACATTAAGGTGGTAAAGGTGGTGATCCAGGGAGGGGCACACAGTATGGGCTCTGGATCCTCGACATACAGTATAGGCTTTGTAGCTGATCTCCTCAAGAGGGGGTGGCTGCTCTTTCCCTCTATAGTTGCCCAGAGTGAGAAGCATAAGGCAGGAGTGGGCTTACTCATAGCCCCCTGGCTCAGTGCCTGTATGTTGGGGTTTACCCCAGTGGATGAGAGGGTAATTTCCCTCTGCCTTTGAGTTGGAGAAAAGGCACTGACTATTGTTTGTGCTTATGCACAGAACATCAGCTCTGAGTACCCGGCCTTCTTGGGGACCGTAGACGGGGTGCTGGAAGTATTCATTCTGTGGACTCCGTTGTTCTGCTGGGGGACTTCAACAATCACATAGGCAATGACAGTGAGACCTTCAGGGGTGTGACTGGGAGGAATGGCACCGCTAATCTGAACCCGAGTGGTGTTCGGTTAGTGGATTTGTGTGCCCGTCACAATTTATCCATAACAAACACCATGTTCAACCATAAAGGGGTATATGAGTACCCATGGTGTCAGGATAAATCTAGGCCACATTTTGATGATTGACTGATGATGTAATGATCGTCTGACCTGCAGTCGTATGTTCTGGAGCTGAGCTGTCAACAGATCACCATTTAGTGATGAATTGGATCAGTTGGTGGGGGAGGATTCCAGACAAACCTGGCAAGCCCAAATGTGGAGGTTTGCTGGGAACGTCAGAAAGATCTTTAACTCCCACATCCGGCAGAGCTTTGACTGCATCCTAGGGTAGGCTGGACACTGAGTCTGAGTGGGCCATGTTCCAGACCTCCATTGTTGAGGCAGCTAACCAGCACTGTGGCTGCAAGGTTGTTGGTGCCTATCTTAATGGCAATCCTTGCACTCGGTGGTGGATACCCTGGGTGAAGGAGGCTGTCAAGCTGAAGAAAGAGTTCCATTGAGCCTAGCTGGCTCAAGGGACTCCGGAGACAGCTGAAGGGTACCAAAGAGCCAAGCGGATTGTGGCTTCTCATAGAGGCAAAACCTCGAGTGTGGGAGGAGTTTGGTGAGGACATGGAAAAGACTTCCGGTCGGCTCTAAGAAGATTCTGGCAAACAGTCAGGCGACTCAGGAGGGGAAAGCAATTTTCCACCAACACTGTATATGCTGGGGGTGGGGAGTTGTTAACCTCAACTGGGGACGTCATTAGGCTGTGGAAGGAATACTTAAAGGATCTTCTCAATCCCAGCAGCATGTCTTCTACAGAGGAAGCAGAGTTTGGGGACACTGGGGAGGGCCCGTCTACCACCTGGGCTGAGGGAGTCAGGAAACTCCTTGGTGGTAGGGCCCCGGGGGTAGATGAGGTCTGCCCCAAATTCCTCAAGGCTCTGGATGTTGTAGTGCTGTCCTAGCTTATACGCATTTGCAACATTGCTTGGACATCAGAGACAGTGCCTCTGAACTGGCAGAGTTCTATGCAGGGGTGCTGGAGAAGAGAGTCTGGTTGATAGCTGAACCTCAGCAAGGAACCACCCTGGTTGTGGAGAACAGGAACAGTTCTTTACCCTTGCTAGGATCCTGGAGGGTGCATGGGAGTTTGCTCAACCAGTCTGCATGTGCTTTTTGGGTCTGGAGAAGGCATTCAACAGTGTCCCTTGAGATATTCTGTGGTGGGTGCTCTGGGAGTATGGGGTATTGGGCTCTTGGCTACGAGCTATCCAGTCCCTATATAAACAGAGCAGGAGTCTGGTTGGTATGGCAGTAAGTCCAACTGGTTTCCAATCAGGGTTGGACTCAGACAGGACTATATATATATGACTGGGTTTTAAATGAGCATCTCTGAGAAACTGAAACTTAAAGATGGGGAGGGGTTCATCACTCAGTGAAAGACTGCATGTCAAAAGACTGCATGGGGCAGGTGCTCAAGCACACATCACCAAAATAATTAATGAAAATAAATAAATATACTTTTGTAAAACTGTCTTGAAATTCTGTCAATTTGTCTGCTGCAGTTTGTCCATAGTTCATGGCTCATGAGTACAAAACGTGTAGACTGTGTGTTATGAATGGATGTTCTTTGTGTAAAAAAACATAAGCGTTTTCAGCGGGTGTGACACCTAAATATGAAGTGTTTAGGTTAATTTTGCACCAAACAACTTCAGGGATTGCACTAACACTGTCATTACCTGTCTGATGCTGCAGGTCACAGGAGAAGTGTGTAGCAGCAGTTTGGGCTGGCGCTCAGCACTGCATGTGTGCTGACCTGAGGAGGAGGAGGGAAGGGCAAGGCGGGAGCTTGTGCACGCCGCAGGTCAGATCAGGGCAGAATTCTCACAAGAATTCAAATAAATACTCGTCAAATATCAAAACATTTTTGGGGAATTGATAACAGAGAGGGTAATTATTATTTTTAAATATTGATGTATGAATAAAAAAAAATTGGGCTCCAGCAGAAAGGGCACTTTACTCATGGCTTCATACAAAGCAAATTCATGTGATTGAGTGGCTTGTGGGCAGAATGGTGGTGCAACAGGTAGTCTCGCTCTTTTATCCAGCTGCTCTGACTTCCTCCCACAGTCAAGAAGCACATGTTAGTAGATGTATTGGCTACTCAATAATGTCCATAGGTTTGAATGTGAGTGTGTGCCCAGTGATTCCTGCTAGGCTCCAGACTCACCACGACCCTGAACTGGATAAGCAGTTTCTGACAATGAATGGATGATTATTCATTATTATTTCTTTATATTATTTATGGGAAATTATGGCACACCAAGAAGAGTAGAATCAGACAAACATGACCATAGATTGTTAAGCATGTGAAAGTTAGTCTTCAGCAAGAGTGTGCAAATAATGCAGTTGCAATACTACAACAATCAAGGTCCTCAGTCAACAAATGGTTAACAAGTTTAATTGAAATGAACAGTGATGTAATTCATTGGTAAAAATGGTTCAGTCCCAACTTTTTTTCAAGTGTGTTTTTATTTACAAAATTCAATGAAGTTGGTGAAGGTAAATAGGCCTATGTTTTTGTAGAGGTTTCATTAAATGTTAATTTTATATTTTAATACAAAATATATTTTTTGTTATAGGTTTGTTATTGTTTTAATATATATATATATATATGTCCCAACTTTTACTGGGAAAAAAACCTAGGCATGATGTATGGAATCAAAGCGTCCTGAAAATACATATGCAGTGGAATAAAGGAGTTCCTTCCTAATGACAGTTGAGAATCAGATTTCCTGTAATTATTGAAGACATACTGGTGATGTAGCTTTACATTCACTAGGGTCTGAGTTTAAATAATTTGTAGGGCTAGACCTGTTCTTAGATACATTGTTTCTGTTTTCTTTCAAAGATTTCCTTACCTGCTGCTTTACTGTGGAGTGCCATCTGCACCAGCTTCTTCCTGCTACCTTCTCACCTGAGAAGAGCCACTGAGATAACTAAAATATTTATTTGGCATCGGTGTTACTGTTTACCGCAAAACATCTGCCCATCTAATTTACCATCGTATATCATTAATTCATTTATTCATTCATTAACTAATTCATTCATTCATCTTCTGTAATTATTTCATTGCTGGGGTTGGATTACTACCTGGAATCATTGGTACAAAGACAGGAACACATCCTGGACAGGGCCTATCCTATATCATGAGCTTATTTTTTGTTTTATTAAAATAAATAAAGAGATTGTTGTCACACTATTTCATGGTTACTTGATGCTAGTATTTTGAAAAACTTCTGAAGGTTGCTAAATTACCAGGCATAAAAAATTTATGGGCAGGATAGCAAAATGACAAATCTCATTATGGGCATAAAGGATGTTCATTAATTATGTCATCTAATTGGACAGAGGCACATGTGGAAGAGCTCATCCAGAGTGGTCACTGGCAGCAGAAGAGCAGCCTCATGCTTGGGTTTTTCTATTAGGAAACAGCATGTTCCCCAACTCCTTGAATTACGCAGTGCTTTATTGATTAATGACTGTAATTTATTACAGAGAAGAGGGCCATGCATCCAGCTAAATGTACAATTAATCAAGCCTCCATCAGATTATGAGAATATCGTAGCTCTCTTGGCCAGTGTGGTGAGAGAATGGAGGCTGCTGGTCATTATGCAGCTCTTACAACGACTTAAGACTCTTTCACTGGGTTAATGCTACCTGTCCCGCCTGACAAATGCTCCCCTCAGAAATTGAATATAACTACAGTTGATGGACTGGTCGCCATTTCCTTGCCCCAGCTCTACATCAAGCGGCTAGAATAATGTACCACCATGCAAAGTCATTTATTAATCTCAAAAAATTGTGGAGAAACCGCCCGCAGCTTCAAATAAATCATTGTTAAATCAACAATATTATATTAAGCTTGAAACAGATGTGGGGTTAAACTAACCTACGGCAATGTGAGGATAAATTTCAACTTTTCCTAAATCCATTCAAAGCCATTATATCCCAGAACCAGGAGACGCATGTCACATGTTAAAGCCAGCTTTAGAAAAACTGTAATTGATCATAAACTTTGAGTGCCATGCCTCACAAGTTCCTGTTGGAACGAGTGTCATTTATTCTGCCTCTGGAGAAGTAAACATTACAGTGGGAGGGAGTTTAAATCTAAAATAGTGTAACTGGTCTGTAGGCTAAATGTGTATAGGTTAAATTACAAATAAAGCATTTACATCATCAGAGTAGGTCAATTTAAATGTTTCACTCCAGGTGGATGAGAATGCATCTTAAATTTTATATATATATATATATATATATATATATATATATATATATATCCAAAGTCATGCCAAATCTGGAAGGTTTTCCTTTGTTTTGGGCCATTTTCCACATATTGTGAATGTACAGTACCAGTCAAAAGTGTGGACATCTTCTAATTCAATGATTTTTCTTTGTTTTTTATTACTTTCTATTTTGTAAAGGAATATGGAAGACATTAAAACTATGAAGCAACACATATTGGATGAAGTAGTAAACTAAAAAATGTTAAACAAACCAGAATATGTTTTATATTTTAGATTCTTCAAAGTAACCACCTTTTGCTATGATGACAGCTTTGCACACTCTTGGCATTCTCTCAATCAGCTTCATAAGGTCATCACCTGGAATGGTTTTCAGTGAACAGCTGTGGCCTCGTCAAGAGTTAATTTGTCGAACTGCTCGCCTTTTTAATGTGTTTGAGACCAAACTTTGGGATGTGCAGATTAAATGTATGAGGACACCTACTTGTTCAAAAATTCCTTTTGAAATTTAAAAGCATTAATAAGAAGTTATTCCCCTTTTCTTGCTGTAACAGTCACTAATTTTCTGGGAAGGGTAAACTACATATTGTCAAAGCTCTTTTGTTTCTTTCCTGGGCAGCTATTAGGTTGGGAAATTATCATGTTGAGTTAAAGGAAATTATGTGCAGTGGATGCAGAAGTAATAGTACTTCTCTCAGTTCACGTGCAGTTCTCACAAACATACATGAAAATCTTTTTACTGCTGAAATATTCTTATGGGCTAAACCTACAAACGTTGAGGTCAGCTGTTCAGCTATTTTACAGCGTTGCTTTTTTAAAATAGACAGTAAAAATATATATTTTTCCAACCAAGGATAATACATGCTAACTACATTTTTTCTGTAATGGAACACTGAGAAATTGAGCTCAAAATCTATTGATTTCTGACTTCTTTTCCCACACGTGCTTCTTGTTGGAAGCAGGTATAGTATTTAGCACATGACTTGGGCTTTAGGGGTAGGTTTTTGTTAACCCCTCACTCAGATTTATTAATGCCAATTCTGATCATTTTTGTTTCTTGTTCTTTTTTGTTTTTCATGATTTTTATTTCTCTTTTTTATTATTATTATTTGTTGCACAGCTTTTTTTTTGGACTGCACCATAATTATCATTTACTGCATCCATTCATTAAAACACAGATCATCTTATTGTTCCTCCTGTCTTCATATTTAGAGTGATGATCTGTATTACCAATCCTCCATGCTTTAACAGTGTTGTGTATGTGAAGGAAGGCAGAGGCTTGACATATACAATGATTTGAACACACACTAAAACCTATACTAAGAATATAAATATAGACTATAGAGCATATGCACAGTGGTTATTAATTTAAGTTTTGTTTTAATTCTTAAATTCTGTAAAGCTGCTTTGAGTCACCATCAGGTTGTAAAAAGCCCTATACAAATAAATTTGACTTATAGACACACAACCTAGGAGCAATGGAACATTAGCATAGGACAAACAAAAATAACTGACAAACTGGGACTGGACAAACTCATACTCTGAGAACATCTGGAAAGTATTCATAAGACAAAGCTCACATGGCAAGAACAGAATAAAGACAATAAATGTAAAACAAACAGTGACACGTGCATATATATTCCTAGGATATTTAAAGATATTAAATGTTCAAACTGGTCTTTGTTGTTTCTGTATCAAGGGAGAAACATCAGCACATATACTGGTCTTTTGGTGTTTTCTGCATCTTAGTGCAAGCTCTACATCCCATTATAATAACTAGATATTTTTTTCCTGGACATGTTTTTTTTCTGCATTTTTAACATTACTACAATCTATGTGTTTGGCCTTAAAGGTGCAAGACCATAAAGAGTGACTGTAAAAGGCAATGCACTGAGATCAGAGGCATCTTCAATTGTTCAATAGAGGTTGGCAGGACTGGTGGATACCTTGTTAGATTGAGGTGCTCAATCAAGGCAGTGCTGGAGTGCCAAGCTGCTGCAGAGAGTGGTGATTACAGGGCTGAGCTTGCAGAAGGCCGGGGGGAAACGGACAAGCTCTCAGCAGGTGGCCTTCTGACATTCAAGCCTGCATTTTCTGAATCAGTCTTGAGTGATTAGGGCAGCGACAGGCAAAGGACAGATCAAACAATTATTTCCCCCTCTTCCACCTGTTCTTTTCATGGCCTTACGAAAGAGGTGGGTCAGTTTTTTGCTTCTTCCTGCTTTTAGTCTCTCTCTGTTTCCATATGACTCTATTTTTATATATTTTCTTTAAAATCTAAATAATCTTCATTAGAATTGTAGGGCTATATTGACTGTATTACTGCACCCAAATAATCTATTTATGTCCAAACAATACCATTTGATTCAAGTGTGCCAGAATGTATAGAATATGACTTTATACAAGCACAGACTTTACAAAGGGTACACATTTGTCAAAACTGCATTTATTATAAAACATATTCTTTTTCTTATCCTTAGATGTGACAAAAATGATTGTAGTGGAATTGCTGTATTCATTAAAGTTCTTTACAGTATCATACAGGTCCATTACAGCAACTGGTCCCTTTATTTAGAGAAATCACACATCCTTAACTCACCTTTCTGTACAGCATTTAGTTTCTGTATTTACATTCACATTGCCTTTAAGTTCTATATCAAAAAAGGTAACTGCAGGAGAAGGAAAACAATTTTTTTGTTTACATATAATGGAAGTTAATGCAGAACATATTTAATCTCAGTAATTTTTCACTCATTTGTCTATTGGTCCATTTTCCAGAACACTGTAATGCATTTCTTTTCTTACCTTATGACAAAACATGTACATGCATGTACATGCCTGAAATTGACCATAAGTATTACAGAATTATTGTAGCATTTAAATGGCAGAGCACATCAAACAAATTGATTACAGTCCAGGAAAAAGACAACTGAATAGTTCCAGTGGGTTTATGAATCATCACAAGAGGGCAGCATTCAAGACCACAGTCTGTTCAGTTTGGTTCAGTTTACTGGAGACTAGGTCAGCGCAAGCTCCACCTAAAATAACAGCCATGGAAACAGCTGGCAGCAGCCCACAGGTATCTTTCTGTTCCACTTTTCAAAATAAATGTGCCATTTCAAATCATACATTGTTCTTTCTCTAAAGGAGCTTTCAATGGATGATTTTTACCATCATAAAATTACAAGTGTGTTATCTAGGCTTATTACAAAATGCCTATAGGAAACTGTACAAACTGGAATTACTCTTGAAATTTAGACTTCTTTGTTTCTCCTACTTATACATAAAACTTTATTAAAACTGATTTGTTTTGACCCATATGCTGTACGTTAAAGTTTAAAAGATTAAAAACCAGTGAGTTGACAATGCACTTAGAGATGCATTTAATGCACTTGATTTTTAAAATTTGTAAAGTTTCAAGGCTTCAGAGGGAAATGCGCAGTCATGCTGTTTTGCAGGGGTTTTATTAAGGAGTTTTAACTGAGTAGACAAAATCAAACTATAATTTCAAAATATATATAAATGAACAGATCTAAGCTATTTAAAATACTTAATATATAGTAAAAAATCAGAATTGAATCCAGAAAACAGCTGGATTTATTCATTCAGTCAGTCATTGTCTGAAACTGCCTATCCAATTCAGGGTCGCGGTGAGTCCAGAATTCACCCAGAATCACTGGGTGCAAGGCAGGAACACACCCTGAAGGAGGCCAGCTGGATTCAGTATTATAAAATTTTAAAACTGGCTATGGTAGAGTACCACTTAAGACAGGAACAATTGTTTATTATATTCCTTTTCTGTTTTCATTTCTCTCTCTCTCTCTCTCTCTCTCTCTCTCTCTCTCTCTCTCTTTCTCTCAACACCTGTAAATATAACCTAATTTTGTAAATATAAACAAAATGTTTATCTTATGCCTGCAAGGCACTCCAAGGAAAGTTGGTACAGGACCATGTTTATCACTGTAATATATAACAATACATCAGAAACTACAAAGCTGTGCTTGTAACACATGCATAATTACCATGCACTTTCCAGGAAAAGAAGTCTCCTTGATGACAGCATATACTGCTCTATAAATATAATATAATATAATTTTCATATATTCAACTCAACCACTCTTTAGGCAGTGACAAATCCCCACACTATGAGAGATTTTAGTTTTTGCATCTTACCCTGATTAAAGTCTGGATTGTCTCTTTAGTCTGTGGCAAAAAAAAATTAATATCTGCTTTTTCTGAGAAGAAACTTGAACTGACCATTGCCAATGTTTCAGCTGTCTTTCAAATGGTCTGAGGTGGTCTTTTTGTTACCACATATAACTGATTTCTCCTTGCATAGCAGGATTTTAGGTGGCATTTAGTTTATAGTTTTCTGAAATTCTTCCAAGGCCAGGTTTTGTCCCAATAGCATGAATGTTTTTAATTGAATGTTGTCTAAGGTCAGTGTCCATTGAATGGTGATCTGGCCTTCTCCCATATGGACTGTATGGACTCCTATATTTCGTGGGATTTTGTTGACTCTTTTCAAAATATTATGTATGGTAGATGGTGAAACTCTTAAGAATGCTGGTCCTCAAGGTTTCTTTATGAAAGGAAATAAATATATAGAACACTGAACACTTGAAGAAATGTTAGCATGATTAAAGAGCTTTTTGCATTGTGAAAGGGTTCTTCAGACCAATTTAGAATGTGCTATAGATGGTTTTATATAGCACCTTTTAGAAAAGCATTCTATTATATATGGCACCTAAATCGGTTCCTTTATTTTCACGAGGTTGACATCCTAATAAAAGATGTTTTGGTGCCATATAGTTTGTTTTTGTGTTCAAGGAGATGTGTATCTGTGCTGACAACTTTGATATGAACTTTGTCAGGTATGTTACCATCACTAGAAATCTTTGACTGTACCCCAATTTCTGAAACATCTCCCAGAAATGGTAGTGTCTTATTGCCAAACTTAATGGTATATATAGCAAATCCAAAATTACTTTAAATTGGCTTTATTACTTTAAATTGACATATATATATATATATATATATATATATATATATATATATATATATATATATATATATATATATATATATTGTGACTTTGGTCACTTCTAAAATCCATTACTGCTCTGATATTCTTAAGTATTTAGAGAGTACAATGTTAAATGTATCTTTGTGATGTATTCACCATGTAAACTTGTACTGAGATGACGCTAATCTTTATTCCAGATGAAGCATTTCGTGTTTGAGAGGCAAAACAAAATATTTAGTGACATAACATGGATGTATTCCAAAACAATTCCTTTATGGCTTTATATGTGAGTCCAAAAAGAAAGCTAATGATGTTTCCAGCTAAAATTTGTGGGGGCCATAATCCGAAGATTAAATTATATGCTCCTAAAAGCAAGGATTTAGGGTTTTATCTTAGGAGACAAACACAACACCTCCCTTTCTAGACACCAGAAGAGAGAGAATGAAGCAAAATAAATCAAAGTCAGAAATGGTGTCTTTTTTTAATTCATGTAAGGAATAAAAAAAGCTCTAGTATCTTTTTTGAGGTTTCTCTTTTCCCTCTCACTCTCATTCTGTTCCCAAAGCGAGCCTTGAAAACCAGGCTGGTTCTTCAAAGGCAAGGGATTAGAGTCCTTATCCCATAATTAATATGGTGGAGCGGAAGAGTGACAGCACCTGAGGACCGACCAAGTAGCCAGCATCCTGCTGAGGCTAGAGCTAGCCCTGATTACCCATAATGCACAACAGGCAAAGCCCATCAGTTTCACACAATGACCTAGACTGTTTGCTCTCTATTAAGGAGATTTATTTCAAAAAAACATAATTCTTTATGAAGTATTACATTTATATTCTTTTCCTTTTTCTCATTCTTCTTCATATTTAGCAAACAAAGAAATGCACACACACTGATAAGTCATACCATTATGACCACCTCCTCACAGAGTGTAGTCCAGCTGTTGCTCTGCATACTTTGTTTGCCACCTTTCATACTTTTCTTCAAAAATCGGAACTCCCACAGGACAAGGTATGACTTGAAGAACAGGATGAAATGGAGCAACATAAAGTGCACAATATGAAAGAAAACCTCATTGTTTTCCTCCTGCTTGCCCGTGAAACACATCCTGGGAAATTCTTGACATGTTTTTTGGCCTTTAACCCTGCTGGGTCACTTTCATTTCCCACATACTGTTAAGCAAAATAGCCCCCCCCCCCATCTCTCTTTTTTGCTCTCTCTCTCTCTCTCTCTCTCTCTCTCTCTCTCTCTCTCTCTTTCATATGATTCTCATGTGAGCATAATGACCTGGTATATTTATTGTTCTTTTCAGATATTGAAATGAAATTTGGGATTTTCTTTTCTGATGTTGTCATTACTACTACTACTTATTATAATAATAATAATAATAATAATAATAATCCAATTTTGATATACAGAGATATTTAACTAAACTGAAACTTTCCATTATGGAAAAAAAAAAAAGGAAATTGCCCATTTATTTTTGTCTATTCATTATTAAATGTATACACAAAGTAAAGGGCAACTAGGATTGTACACTGGAATTGCATAAAATTGAAATACAAGAATACAAAAATTTCCTCCAATTACAATCTAAAGCTTTGATAACGAAAATATTTAGGTTTGAGGTCTAGGAGAAGAAACAGCATGTATTTATTTGAAATTGCCAGCAGTTGTTTTTGTAGAATTCCCTGTCTACTTTGAAGTCGACACCCCATGGAGTGACCTAACTTTGACACAGAGCAGTGGACAGAGCTATTTTTATGTCCCTTAAGAGAAGGATTTTCCCCCATTTGTTGTTTTTTCCCTGTGCTTCTTAATGTGCATTACTAAATTGTGTCATTCCTTCCAACCTGGTTTTTATGGCCCACATTGGCAATTCATTTCATAATACAACAATTTATGAAAATTATATGCATGCTGTAATTTGTGTTTTCAATTTCAAGGTCTCTAGCATTGCCAGTTTCTCTAGTTTGTGAATGCATTTGTGAATTAACACCAATAATTGATACTTTCAATAATCCTTTTTTTGGGCATTTTCATAAAAAATTCTTAAATTTTACTAGTGATTTCAAAAATTATTTTTTGACAGCACACCTTTGTCCATTCAGTAAAATTATGTAATTTGTACGGATACAGAATCAACTTAATGCAGTAAGTATTTGTTTGTCTTTGCTTTTAATGTATGCATATTCTCCTGAAACTGCCAATAAACCATGTTCTGCTACTTTTTATATTTTCTCAATCTTGAGAAATGAGTGGTCACTGATAGGGTATGATAGGGAGGTCTCATTGCAAGACTGGATCATTTGCTAAAAATATAACATTATGATACCTGAAGATATTTTCACAAAATAACCGATATATGGAGTGTATAATATTTATATTCCTGTATAATAAAATGTATCAGCAAAACAGTAGTGACACAGAATAGTACTACTTATACTATTTATACAAAACACACTCCACATCCCATTAGCTCAGACACTATGCAGCCTTTAGATTAGACTATTTATATTTTACATACTTGCCAGTTAAATGGGCCAGAATGTTATTGTATATATATATATATATATATATATATATATATATATATATATATATATCATTAACATACATTAAAAATATTATTTCTATTGTATAGGTTTGAACACAAAGTTTTGTTGAAATATGGAACATTTGCTCACCATGACTCAGGATGTACATATATTAGAATATAACCTAATACATAGATTAGATATTAGATTATTTGAAATGTTGCCTGACAGGAATATTATATTTAATTATATAAATATGTTTATACCATTCCATGATACATTAGGGCTGATATTTCTACAAATCCATCATGACAACTACACACACTTTTGCTGTATGCTGCTCCAGTCATGCGTTTTTGGAGAAAATGTCCAGAAGTTTAGCGTGAGATTGTGAAAGCAAGACAAAGGTTATCCAGCTGGCCAACATTTCACTCCTTCACCCTTGTGAAGTCATTACACTCTTTATATTCTCCATGTCTAAAGATAATACAGTCTTTGAAGTGGGTTTACAGTATCACACTGTGGCATCACTAAGGCCACAACTAAGCCCTTACAAAAATGTTCTGTGGGATTACAGAGGAGTTCTAAAAATTGTTTACCTTTTAGATAAAACAAACGGATAGACGGTGTTGCGGCAAACCAGCAATAAATAGAGTTAATGAAAAACATGGTGACATAGATGCTACATGCATACACACAGGTAGCATCTGTCATTAGTGAGGGAGAAAGAGAGAGAGGCAGAGAGGAAGAGTAAGATGAAGAAGATTAGGACAGGCAGCTGAGTCATTAAGGCTTTAAACTTTGAGCTGAACAACCATCTTTCCCTTTTTGTGGTCCTCCACTCTCCCAGAGGGCACTGATCAATCATGGCCTGACTACCTCAAACTGTTTGTGTGAAGCTCTACATCTATCACCAGGGCCTGCTTTGTTGTGTCTGAATATGGCTGAGGAGAAAAGAAAGATCACTTTCATTTAAACATTGGGAAATAAATATGCTCCACCTTGTTTATATAATACTATTGGTGCTATAATAAAAATATTGACACAACTAGTTTTTGACACAGTGAGGTTACATCTAGAATGCTATGAGGTCTGAATAAAGAACCCCCCATCGCGCTCTCTCTCTCTCTCTCTCTCTCTCTCTCTCTCTCTCTGTATGTATGTATATATATATATATATATATATATATAGATGGATAGATAGATACTTTATTGATCCCCAGGGGAAATTCAAGGTCTCAGTAGCTTACAGACATCACATACAACAATCACTAACAGCAATGGACTAATAAAGTTTAAAAAACAAAAAAAACAAAACCTAAAACAAATATCAAAATATCAAAATCAAATACCCAAGAAGTTAACATAGTATGTTAACATGATTTGAAGTGTGATGGTGTTACAATGAATGTAGGGAATATATAAATAGATAATCATATGTAAAGCATGGGTAAAACAGCTGTTGTGTATCTGTGGTGGGGGTGTTTGAAAAGATCCTTTATTCCTAAAATGCTGTAACAAACAAAAATGTAAATGCAGATATCTGGAACACACCCTTTATTCTCTGAAGATTATATTTGCACACCTACATGTCTACAACTATTCAGTGCATCTATTTTTTCCTATATTCAGGCATATGCATATTCATTTGGATCAGTTTTCTTCCTTTTTTTCTCTATCTTGGCGCTCAAGCTCAGCCAGTAGCATCTGCTCTTCTTTAATCCTTGGATGCTGTATGACAGATGGCTTTAACTACATCGTTTAACTGCTAAGCAGTCATCATTATATGGCCCAAGCTAACACCATTTCCAAACCTCCACTCCTGTAACGCATTCATGATAGAGGCTAACATTGATTGTCAGAACTAAATAAAATCTGAGCCAAGCTGCAACATATATATATATTATAAAATGTCAGGCCATGCTGGTCATTACACACTCATACTCAATTCATCACAAAATTGAACCGTCTTCATTCTGTTCTACAGAACCTTTAAAGACAATACAGAAAAATGTATTCAAAATGTATTTTTTTTATGTTGATTTTATTACTGAATACATAGACAAAACTAACATGATTGTTGGTTATGCTCATGATTTTGCAAAAATTAATTCAGAGAGAGAGAGAGAGTGCAGGTAAAGAGAAGGTCTTATCAGTTTACGATCTCACCCTTTTCCCGCAGGCAGCTCATTAAAGCTGTTTCCCTAGAAACAATGTTTGCATTGAGCGGTTACATTAGCGCACCGCAGATGAGCGCCAACTTCAGCGCCAGCCTCATGCTAATGATGGTATGAATATTAATGGATGTAGTTTCGTTTTGTGGCGTGGAGTCGAGAACGAGTGCACGTATTGATTAAAAGGTGATGAGTGAAGGCATATCGCCCGAAATGTAGACGAGAAAAAATATTTTCTCCGTTGGTTACCCCCACACCAATCCCTTACCATTTTGAGCTGATCCACTCAGGTGAGGAGCACCAACGAGGCTTTTATTTCAGACGTGACATGTTAAGGGGACTAGATTTTCCGTGACGTTTAAGAAGTGGGAAAAGAGACGGATTTCCTGCCCACGTCTGCTGCGAGGCGGATATGCCGGAGGCGAAGTCACGGATGCCTCCAAACACTCAGGTAATGACGGGCTCTTTAATCAGCTGCTTGATTCTCTTGGCCCGTCCCAGCTCCCTGTCACTATTCCACGTTAATATGGTAAACATTGGATGATGGCTAAAACACACTTCCTAAAACACACCTGGCCATGTCGGGGAGGCAGGGAGGAGACATGATAAAGCCCCAGGGATGCTATCTCTGTGTCTCAAAGTCTGGGGCATAATCACTGTGTTAATGCTGTTTGGAATGTAGAAGTTTGAAACTCTTGGATTAAAATTAAGCTGACATGCTACTTCTACCCCCACATTGCAATGTTACAGCAACCTCCTGAATACGAGAATCAAAATCCTTTTATTTCACCATGTATAAAAGATGAAAAAAATATATATATTTGCAATTGAAGTAAATAAGACAAAAATAGAGATTTGTTGTTTTATTTTGAGAGCAAAAAGGCAAGAAAAACTAGACAAAACAGCAGATATAAGAGATCCAAGTGAAAGGAGCCAAATGAGATGAAAAGTGACTTTGCGAATAATAAATAATAAATATCGCATCCTGATTCTTGCATTTGCTGAAATATTTGTTCTCAAGGCCATTTCTGTTTAATATTCTGCGTACACAATACCAAGTAGCTGTATACAAGTCTGAAGACTTCATGAAGACTTAATGGGTCAATATGTTTATGCAAGGTGTGTTTAGTACCAGCTTTCCTCTTTGTTCTTTTTTGTGGAAAACCCTAGGATTTCATCAGAGGTCTGGTCATTTTTGTCTATAGCATATGTGTTTTTGCCAGCTGGAATCCTCAAGCCTTGCCTGTAGATTTGCCTGAAAGAGAGCTTTCAGTCCAGCTGATTGAATGATGTTGAGCTGAAATTTTGAATTGAATGTTGAAGTTAAGATGCAGCTGACACTCTATGCTTGAGTACTTGAGAGAGCAGGACATTATGGCATTAAGGCACATGAGGATTGCTGATTGTACTTCAGGTGCATCTAGGATGTATTTGGCCATTTGTTTGCTGTAATATGGTGTTGGTGATAGTGAGTTCCTGCTTCCTGCAGAACTCTAACAGAAGTCACTCTTTCTCATTACAGTTTCCAGTGTTATTTCTATGCCTGCTTTAGTAACAGAGATGTTCACAGGTAATTTAAGTCAAGTCTTAAGTGTTTGAGCTTGAGTCCAAGTCAAGTCTCAAGTCTTGAGTCTTTCTTCATGAGTCAAATTCGAGTTTCAGGTATCTTATGGTTGGGAACCATGAATGTCATGTGGTCTGGCCCATAAAATGGCATTGGTATTACTTTTTAAAAAGTCTGTTCCAATGCTATATGTAGAAACACCAAAAAACTTTGTATTAAATTTACAACTGTATTTTGCAATATTTGAGTTTTCTGCACTACAGGATACATGGAGTTGTTTGCGTGTAGCATCATTTATGATTATTATCTGGGTGTTGTTCCGAGTTTGACTTGCGGAACTGTGGAACAATCAAGGAGAGTGCTTCTTCGTGGGTGAACTCTCATGCTGGGAATTTTTGCCATGACTGCATGGACTTTGGACAAGTTTGGGCTATGCCACTGTGACTGGACAATCATTTATTGTTAAATGGACAGTTCGTTTTTAATAAACACCAAGCAAGAATAAATATAGAGCACCTTCATTTCATTAAGATGTGCTTTGCTGCAGACAGCATAGTAAAAGTAAACAGCAGTCGGCTAAATAAAAATATTACAAATAAACATGCAGCCTATAAGCTTAGTCCATTAAATACTATAAATAAAAATCCAGCAAAATTTCACAAATAATTATTAATAAAGCAGTATGTTTTATAATAACATTTAGCTCTAGTGAGCTTGCCTGTTCCGTGGGATGCAATCCTAGATTGTTCACAATTCCCGAATCTCGAGTCCAAGACAAGTCAGAGTCATTTGAAAGCAAGTCAAGTCTGAAGGCATTGTTTGAGCGACTTAAGCATAACTCGAGTCCTAGTCTCAGAATGGCGTCCCCATCTCTGTTTATTTACATAGAAATTAAAAAATATATATATTTCTTTTGTACCTGATCTAATCAAAGTATAAGAGATATACCTTTGAAGACATATTTTTCTTCTCTTGCTTTTAGTGCTATTTGAACAGTGATTGATATTGATGATTAATATATATATATATATATATATATATATATATATATATATATATATATATATATATATATATATATTTGTGGTAAGCATGGTGGTGAAATCCTGAGTGTCTTTAAATACTGTTTCTAAATCACAGATATTAATTGCCTTCTTTTGGCACTCCCAGTATATTCATGTTATTTGCATGCATATATTGTACAACAAATGATACAGTATATTTCAGCTTTTATGAAGAGTTAAAATGTGTTACAAAGTGATATAATAATATATATATATATACAATATTTTATATTCTGCTGTATACATTGATATAATAATTACATATGTGACATGAACAGTAACATTATTTGATATTGTAATATTAACAGTTACATTATAATACATTGTTATAATAATAATGTTATACACTGGTAGTACGCTCAAGGGTACATGTTCAGTACATTTAATTAGGAAACATAATTGTAAATGTTTTAACGATGTAGACTCATACACCCCAGTTCATCTCAAGGGCTTATATTATTTTCTTTAATTTTACACAGTTCCATAAGGAAATCTTACAAATTCATCTACAAAACATTCAAATAAGAAAAGTAATGTACCTTCAGGGAATTCAACTGGACTTTAAAACCACTGTTGTACCTTTAAAAGTTTGTTTACACTTTTTGAAGCTTTAGGAACAATAATATATGCTTAATGTACCCTTTTTCTGAGTGTGAATTAACAGTTATATCATTTGTGTTGTATACAGTGATAGTATGTGATTGTGTAATATTAACAGATACATAAAACAGTATGATATAAAATGTTACACTATATTACAGTTTGAAATTAACAGTTGCATTAAAATGTGAAATGTTACTTTGCACAAAATGCATTTAGAACAAAAGTTGTAGAAAGTACATTAAATTGCTGTAAATATTTTAATATCTATGGCATGTGTACATATACATTAGTATTTGGGACCCCAGTAAAGAGAAGTTTCCCAGAGAATAATTTGCTCAAATCATACATGTTGATATTTTAGAACATATATGGTGATCCTCTTAAAAATTCCTCTGCATCAGACAAAATAGGAAACATTGTCTCAAGATGAATATCATGAGGTTATGTACATCTAAACTTAGAAGTGTGATAATAATATATATTGTTTATTTTGAGTTTCATTCAGCCCCAGAAAAAATAATGTTATTATTCCAGCAAATTTGAGCCCAGTGCAGGTTTTTATTAAAATCTTTCTTTCGCAGAATAAATATCTGAATCTTACACAAAAGCTACATTTTTTAAAAACAAACAACTAAACAAACATATAAAAACTCAGTATCAGAAAGAAACTGAACAGGTGAAATGATGGGAAAACTATACAGAGATGTTATGGAGATTTCTTCTTTGTGTCTTTTATTTTCTTTCCTATAAGTTTTCAAAACCATATTAAGTGCATTGTGCCCAGTGTGGTTAATGTGAGCGGTGCTTCATGGATCATTAACATTTCTCGTCCCTGCGCCAGCAGGAGATGTCTCCACATCTTGTCCAGAGCAGAACATGGTCACTAGGATCTGGAGAAGAAGGTGGTGAATAATGCAACCCACTTGAAGGGCTTTGACAGAGAAAATAAATGCTCTGGACATTTTAGGCTCAGTCACAGTCCGTTCTGTGTCTTCATGACTCTGTGACATTGCAGAACTCACCTTTTGTCTGTACTATTCTTTCTTTCTTTCTACATTGCCTTTGTTTTCGTTTTTTACAAAAAGAAAAACACTGTAACAGCATTTTCCCCCAAACCCTTGTCCCCCTCCCCCAGCCTCCTATTACCCTTCATGCTCCCTCCCTCCCTGCTTCTTTTTATTTTTTGAGCATGTCTTTCTCCAAGAACATTTTATGAAAGAAACAATGGTGACTTGAATGTGAAATGGCCTCTCTCAAAGCATGAGGGCCAGACAGGGAAAGGGGCTTGGGCTTCTAAATAAAGTACCACTTCGTCCTCCTGCTTGGCTTTATTTTGCTCTCTCTCTCTCTCTCTCTCTCTCTTCGACTGCTGGGACACTCCACAGTTCTATGTTGTCTCATTTGACATCTTATCAAATTAACTTCTCTGTATATTGCTCACACAGGCTGCAGCTCAGGACAAAGGCTCTGGGACTGATATGCTCTGGACACTGTCCAGTTCTAGACTGAATAAACACACGCACACACACACACACTGACACAGACAGGGAGAGAGAAAGGGGTGGGGGGTGGGGGGGTTGAGGGGACAGACAGCATGCCTTTAAAAACCTTTACTGCTTATTCTTCTATTCTCTTCTCTTCTTTCTTTTCTCTTAATCCAGAGTACTGAAGTGATGACCCTAACTATTTCTCTTGAACTGGAGATTGTGAATGAAAGGCCACACTGGAAAAGCTCATCATAAGAAGGGGGCAGAGAAACAGAGGGCTTGGAAGTATTGTTCCAGTATTTACTGACTACACAGAAATAGGGCGTGGGGACAAGAGGGGTGAACTGAGGTCACATAACAGACATAGAGGGTTCGCAATTAAGTAAATAATGTAACTTTATGTTTCTATTTTTCACATAGTATGTTGATTAAATGTTAATCAATGAGCCAACTTTTTCCACACATATATTAAGCAAAAACATTATTTATAGGCAATGTACTTCACATGTTACCTTAAGCCTGGCTCACACTACAGGATAATCAGGCCAATTTTGAGGCCAAATCAGTCCTCCTGAAAATGCCTGATTTTAGGGTGTTACTAAATAATTATGTTTCCAGATTATCCTGTAGTGTGGGGAGTCTAAAGTCCAATTTTTACAACTTTGATGTTCTCTCAGAAAAGTCGAGGACTTCCTGATTGTGAATTGTAAATATGAAGCATGTTTATTATTTATGACTCAGATTCCTGTGGTGTGGGATGGGCTCTGATTCTCGGGTGTGAATCGCCACATGAACATCATTTCTGAAAGAAGATAAACCAATGAGAGTCGAGTTGGGATTATTTTACCACCATTCACCTTGTTTGTTTAAACTCCGGCTATGTCTGAAATGAGCAGAGTGCTGTTACTGAGGCAGTAATCTGAGGGAGGAAGGTGCAGATTTGTGACAGTATTTAAAGCTTGTTTAAAATGCAGCCTGTGTTTGCTCCAAAGTTAGTGTGCCTGTCAGTGTTAGTGTGCAGGTGCCCAGGCATTGTGTTGAAATATTGCATGTTCTGTTTTGCAAACACCTTTGTTTTAAAATGCTGCCTTGTGAGTCAACAAGAGCGCAAGGTACCTGCTACTGTCTGTTTCGAACAGCCCAAGTATGTGAGAAACTCCTGTCTGCACTTGGGATGTAGCACTGAAACTCCCGAGAGGTTTTGAGGAGCAGAGCTCTCTGTCTGTGTGTGTTTGGAAAGTGTGTGGAATCGTGTGCGAAATGTGGGCGGATCATGTAGTGTGAGGACTTTGAGGAATAACAACAATCAAGTACTGAAAAATCTGTGAAAAATGTCGTTTTGTGGGGTTTCTTAAGTTTCTAACATCGGTTAGGATTTTTAAAGTCCTGTAGTGTGAGCCAAGCTTTACATGTGAAAATGTTATATTATATTTAACTGTGTACTTATACTGGCACTGAGATTGTCTTTTCCTATGAAATAATATCCAACATCAAACTGATGCATGAAATTTACATGCCTTGTTTTCAGTTTTTTTTTCACCGGAGAGAAGATTTACTAAGTGCTACTGTCACTCATTTATTCGTTCAGGCAGATGTGGCCTAAAGTGTGTGTGTGTGTGTGTGTGTGTATGCATGCGTGTGTGTGAGAGAGTGTATTTTCTGCCACATATGGGTTTAATGCAGACACAGTTTTGTTGTCTGTTTTGCAATAACAATAAAAGCACATTTTCTTTTTTATGTTTTATATATTACAATGGTATTACATTATTGGCGGTCTGAGCAATACAATGCAAGGAACCCTATTGTATTTATTCAGATTTTTACTATTGTTCCGCCACAAAAAATTCGGACATACAATGAATTGCAGAGCCCAAACTGTAAGACTTGAAACTACTCATGCACAAAGAATCAGCCTGATTGGCCGCAAGGGAGCGCTAGAGTGAAGGAAAAACTCTTTCATATAAAGATTTTTCACACCCTGAGGCATAGAGATTTCCACCATGAGGTATTTTCTACATAATCCTTGAGTCCTGACTAACCAAAAAGGTCGATACAACCACTAAGCTCTGCTCAGATTTTTTTCTAATTTGCATAATTCTCAAAACTTATTTTTGTGAACAAGTCCCTAGATTTTAATCTGATCCCCAAGATCTTGATGTTCAAATATTCGCGGGAGAGTTCTTTTCAATAATTAAAAAAAAATCTTGAAACTTAAAATCAACATGGCCACCATATGCAAATGAAACTGTGCTGTTAATGGCATGTTTTACTTTAACCCCTGTAAATCCTGTATACTTTACTCCAGGAGTGTCAAAACTACGACCAGCAGGCCAACATTTTTTATTGGCCCGCAGCAAATCCTAAAACTATAACAGAATAGGGCCCACACATTAAACCTGCACTTGACTGTATTGTACGTCTTAGAATTAATACTAGGTGGAGCTACTTCTGTCTTGATCAAAGCTTATCCACTAAACACACAATCAAAATTAAGTTAGTTAAGTTTACCAGGATGACTGGAAAAGGCAGAACCAAAGGAACACAGAATAGCTAGTGAGTGCAGTAACTGAAAATTAATTATTCTTCACAGAAGTCAAAGGAAAGTGTGTTTGTCTAATTTGCAATTAAATGATTGCATTGATGAAAGAGTACAATGTACGACGGCACTATGAAACCAAACATCAGACCTACGTGTCCTTTACTGGTGCCAAGCAAGAACAGCACATTAAGCAAATGGCAGCTGGCTTGTGAGTTCAACAACAGATTTTCTTTTTTGTGCTAAAAAAAGCACAATAAAATGCTACAATAGCAGCTCATTGCCCAATATGGGAAACCTTTCTTGGATGGGGACTTTATTAAACAGTCCCTCATTAAAGTCACAGAAATAATGTGTCCCGAAAAAATTTAGGACTTCAACATCGTTAGCATGTCCAGAAACACAGTTGTGTGGCGAATTGAAGACTTGTCAGAAGTGTCAGATTAAGCTTGTGCTTTTGATTATTACTTGATTGCATGTGATGAGAGCACATATGCCACAGACATTGCTGTTATTGCCACAGCTGTTATTTTTATTTATTTTTTTTTGCGGGAAGTTGATTACCTTTACATTACGGAGGAGCAGAAGTCTAAAGGGCACATCAATGGGTAAGGACATTTTTGTAGCTGTATTAGATGCAACTGACAAAATGGGACTTAGATGGGACAGGCTGTGTGGTGTTACAATGGATGGGGCTCCATCAATGACAGACGAGTGCAAAGTAATGGCCAGTATGGTGTGCACCAAGGTTCAAGGGAGTCGAGGCGAAGCTGTTAAAATGCACCGTATCATCCACCAAGAAGCTCTCTGTGCCAAGACAGTCTAGATGGGGATGTGATGCAGACTATTGTGACAAAAATCAAGATTATTTCATCACGGGGGCTCTATCACAGAGCATTTCAAGCATTGCCCTATGATCTGGATGCTGAGTATGGGGACATTCTGTATCATTCTGATGTGTGCTGGCTAAGTTGACAATAATCCAACAACCAAGGACTAACAATAGTCAAACAAGCAGGAACATCCAATTGACAGTGCCATGTCCACTGATGAAGGACTACAGGATGACCAGCATACACGGTGCAGCATCAGATGACCTACTGTGTCTAACATTACATATACAAGGTGGTCCAATGAGGTGTGTGTTTAACAAATTGGAGAGTGAATGGACACAGTGATTACCCAAATCATACCTGGTAAATGAAGAGTCCAGTGGAGGTACCAATCATTGAAGAACAGTGTGAAAGAGGGGAAATAAAATATACAGAGCAACAAAAAATCTGTGTTCTTTAATTATAAAACTGCAAATTGCTCCTCTATGCTCTGTAGAAATTGGAGAATAGAAAGTGATTGTTGAAACAAGGAGATGGTCATAAAGATATGGCAGACACACACACACATATATAAGGCTACATACTTGCAAATGTAAGCAAAATTTCCACATCTCTTGAATACATTCAAATCATACAAAGTTTTATGAACAAATCCCAATTCCCCCTCCCTCTCTCCACTCTGCTGCTTCACCACACTGAATATCAGATGAGAAGAGAGTTCACACTCACGATAGACCCCTTCCCCTCCACTCTCTGCATCTCCCCACATACAGACTGAGAGGCCCACAGAGCTCACGCTCACAATAACCCCCAACTTATTCTGCTTCACTCTCTGCTTCTCCACAAGCACTGTTTGAGAGGCCTACAGAGAGATCACACTCAGAAATGCTGCATATATGAAAATTCCCAATAACTTTTTAATAGCGTATAAGGGCTCATACTTGCATATGTAAGCAAAATTTACACATAGACTGCGAGGCGCCCATAAATCACTGCTTGCGACAATATTTATGTGTGTTTGTGTTCACTGCCATTGATGAGTTAAATATGGAGGCACAATTTTTTTGTACATTGAAAAATTACAATACAGAAACCTAATTTAAAATTTTACCTTAATTAATTTATAGATTAAAACATCACAGTTTATTTTTGTACTGCCTGGTTTCAACATAGATGGTCTCATGTTACCCCTTTTTCAGTGTCTTTACACTAGCCTCCTGGTGAGTATAGGATTCAGTTTTAAATTCTTACACTTACTTACAGAGCATTACATGGTCAGGATCCTCTGCATGTGCTTGATCTGCTTCACCGACATGTATCAACACATTCTCTTAGGTAGAGTGATTTAAATTTGCTGTCTGTTCCACATTCTCGCTTAAAGACTCATGGAGATTGAGCATTTTGAGTTTGTCACTCCTAAGCTGTAGAACACATTGCCCCCTTTTTTAAGATTGTTTGATTCTGTGAACTCTTTTAAGAAGCAGTTAAAGACAAACCTTTTTAAGCAGGTATTTAGATAATTGGACAAGACAGCAATTTCAATGCCTTCTTGCCTTGTTTTTTCATAGTGTGTTGTATTGTATTTCATTTTGTGTAGTGCTGTATAAAGAAATTTTACTTCAACATAAATTTGTACATTTTACCAAACAATCATACTCATAACTGTATATTGAACAGAACATGTATTTTAAACTCATAAAGTGTTTACAGTATGCCTTGGGGTTTATATGGGCAAAAGTACTGGGAAACATTGCATCTATTGGGGTTTTTATGACATCTCATTCTACATCAGCTATGTGTCATAAGCTATGACAGATCTCACTCATCCAAAATAGCATTTGTGAGGTCAGACACTGATGCTGAACAAGAGGGCACAAAATCTCCATTCTAATTCACCCCCAATATGTTTGATGGGGTCAAGGTCAGGTTTCTGTGCAGACCTTTCATGTACTTCCACACCAAACTCACCCAACACTGCCTTTATTTACCTTGCTCTGTGAACTAGGGTACAGTCATGCTAGAACATAAAAGGGCTTTCCCTAAACTCTACCTGCAAAGTCGGAAACATAAAATTGACACAAATGTCTTGATATGCTGTAGCATTAAGTTTTCCTTTCACTGGAACTAAGGGGCATAGGCAGGGCCATCACTAGAGAGACTAGGTAAATGCCTCATAGCAGTAAATTTCTTTGATGAGGTACAGATTAATTAAAACCACAAGGAGCTCCAGCTTTTACAGAAACATCTTCTAATATCCATCTACATGTAGAACAGCAAACAAGTTGTGAACATATATTATTACTCATTATATACAGGTATTTGTAAAATATACATTCATAATGCCAGGAAAGAACATAAACATCATATTAGTTCTAAATATTGCAGTGTTTAATGCATGAACATTTTAACTGCCTTTGTTTTTTTAGCAGGTTTACTTTACATTCATCAATAATCAGGATTCCTCTTCTAGCAAAATGCTATTTCAATTAGTGTATCAGTAGCATTTCAATTTGGTAAATTAAAGATTGTAACAGTCGTTCAATTAATGTCTTTTCTTGAAATTACACTTGCCATCAGGAAACTCATTACACCTACGTACATTCCCTGTGTGTGTAGGGTTGCTAACTTTCTAAAATCAAAATAGGGAACAGGGCTGGAGGACCAGTATGCACTTGTAAATAATTTTCAACTGTAGTCAATCAGATAAAATGTTTTTGTTGTCAGAAATTAATAAAACCAACTGCCATCAGGATTATCAGTGCCAGTAGTGCGTATTCTGTCAAAAAAGCAATACAGACCGATAGCCAACAACATCAAATGGAGATGCAGCAACAGCAGCAACTCCCCAGGTCCTATTGCACACAAGTTTCATTACACTGTTGCAGTTTTTCCCAAACGTTTTAACACCTTTACAGAAACATGGCTACATTTATCAAAACTTTAAACACAAACTCAAAAGAGTTTATTACTTTGTCAAAAAGCCTCAAATCTCTGGCAAAATGAAACAGCCTTCAAAACCATTTTCTCTCTCCTCAAATCTGATTCTTTTCACTAAAACACTACACACAGCAGTTATACGTTTATCTCTTACAGAGCATCAAATATACACTGATATGACACTCTTCATCCTGCATTTTTTATACTCTTACAAATGACCAAAGCCTTTTCCCAATTGAATTTGTACAGGAGCAACATTAGTGAGACTAATTGGGAATCAGGAAGTTGAATTTTGAAGGCCAGTGTTTCCAGGTGACCAAAGTTTCATAAATGATGCAGTGTTTAGAGATTTGTAAATCTGTGGTTTAGTGTGATATTATAGTGAAAACATATGGGAATGTGCTTGGAGCTTAGCAGTTTAGAGTCATGTTGTTGATACATGAACTTCAAGTTTTGTGTCAAATTGTGTGCATAGTTCCATTCTTTGTGTATGCAATGGAGAAAAACTGTAATATGGTGACAAAGAAAACCAGGGTGCTAAAATGGCTATGGAGGTATATTAGGTGCAAAACCCCTAAGCACCTGTGACAGTGAAGTTGTAGTTGTAGGCACACTTGTATCAATAAATTTGAAGTCACAGAGAAAATCTCTTCAGGACTTGCAATCCTATAGATTTTTTTCCTCTCCCAAAAACACAACTTAACAATTACACGTTTACAAATTCTTCATTGCAGGTGCACAAATACAGTTCTACACACAAGTGCAAAAATATACACTCTCAGTTTTGCTACAGTTGCAACAGTGATAAAAATGCAATCTGATAAAAGAGTAATTTCCCATTTTCTATTCCATTTTCTACAGGGACACTCAGTCCTTCATGTTTGTTTTCTGGCGAAGGGTTTTCTTAGGAGGCACTCAGTCACAGAACCAGGATGCCTCAGCCAATAGCATTCGACACATACCTAACAAGTCCCCTGATTGGTCAGGTGATCTCTGAACAGTGCCCGCCCCTGACTCTACATATGCACAAATTATAGGTGCTGGTAATAAAATTAGAATATCATGAAAAAGTAAATTTATTTCATTAATTCCATTCAAAAAGTGAAACTTGTATATTTTGCTCATTCATTACACACAGACTGATATATTTCAAGTATTTCTTTTAATTTGATGATTATAACTGACAACTAATGAAAACCCCAAATTCAGAATCTCAGAAACTTAGAATACTTAATACCAATACAAAAAATTAAATTTTAGAAATGCTGGCCAACTGAAAAGTATGAACATGAAATGTATGAGCATGTACAGCACTCAATACATAGTTGGGGCTCCTTTTGCCTGAATTTCAGCTGCAGTGTGACAGGCAACATTGATTCTGTGCCTCTCCTTTCTTCCTCTAGACCCTGGGATCTTGATTTCCAAAGGAAATGCAAAATTTACTTTCATCAGAGAACATAACTTTGGACCACTCAGCATCAGTCCAGTCCCTTTGCCTCTTTACAATGACCTTTTGTATCTTGCCCTGCATGTGTAAGGTGTCAGTCGTCGTCTTTTGGACAACTGTCAAGTCAGCAGTCTTCCCCATGATTGTGTAGCCTACAGAACTAGACTGAGAGACCATTTAAAGGCCTTTGCAGATGTTTTGAGTTAATTAGCTGATTAGAGTGTGGCACCAGGTGTTTTCAATATTTAACCTTTTCACAATATTCTAATTTTCTTAGATGCTGAATGTGGGGTTTCTAATTTTATGACCAGCACCTGTAGCCCACTCCAGGGTATGTCCCTGGAGTTTTTTTTTTTTACTTTCATAGGTGCTCAGGGGTTTTGCACCAAATAAACCTCCATATACATGCTTTGCACTGAACTTGGTGATGTAAGGCTTTCATGCAGCTCCTCAGCCAAGGAAACCCATGCCAAGAACCTTCCAGTGCACAGTATTTGTACTGATGTTAATATCAGAAGAGGTTTGGAACTCAAGTTATTGATTGAGCAGAGCGTTTTTATATGAACTGTGTACCTCAGCTACCCTGCTCTGTAACTTGTTCTACATGTTTTACTCATGTTTCTACATGAGTTGCTATTGTTTATAAAAACTTCCATTTTACAAAAATACCACTTAGAGTTGATTGTGGAACATCTAGGTGGAAAGTATTTCCCAAATTGCATGCTGCAACACTGGCATCTTATTAGAGAAAGGTGTTAATTCAGTGAGCTCATTAAAATGACCCATTCTTACAAAAGGCACACTGCATGGCTAAGAGTTTTATAAACCAGTGGCAATGAAAACAAATTAAAGTGTTTGTTATATAGATTTTTATTGTTTGTAGGATCTTTGACACCTACCCAGCAAGATAGTTGTGTCCTAACCCCTAATTATGACCATAAGATTAACCCTAAGTTCCAAAGACCAAAGCAGCAGAATATTCTTTTTTTTTGCCAAACATCTTAGTGGTATTTTCCCCACTATAGCTAACAGCACACTTATTTGGGTACATAGAAGACACTTTGCAAAATGTAAATAAGAATGCAAAGATTTGCAACTGATTTAAGCATTATATTAAATTGAAATAGTACAAAGACAACATATCAAAATTTGGACCTGAAAATGTATGTATTTATTTATTTAATTTTGAAAAATATATGCATATTTGGATTTGATGCTAGCTACATCTTTTAAAAAGTTGGGACAGGTGCATTTATGCAACTGTGTTGTATCGCCTCTGTTTCTAATTACACTGTGTAAGCATATAGGAACTGGAGGGACCCATTGCTGTAACTCTGAAAGTGAAAAAAGATTGCCTGTTCTTTCTTGATATTGGAATGTAGCCACTCAGTACTTCTATTTTCTATGTCATATATTTCTATTTATAAAGCACTGAATATTTTAAATGCTTGAGAGTTCAGTATTGCAAGTGGGTCAGTTAAGCACTCAAGCTATTTTTTAGGCTGTGTGCCTAATGTGATATTTTGCAAATTTGCAAATTTGGCATGGTCTTGCTGAAAAAGCAAGATCTTCCCTGAAATATATATCACCTGGATGGCAGCATATATTGCTCCAAAACTTGTATGCATCATTCTGCCCTAATGGTGTCTTCACAATTATACAGGCCACCCATGCAACATGTCTATCAAAGATGATTTTTGAACTATGTACTTATATGCTCCATGGTCCTTCTTCTCTTTCAGAAAAAAAGTTCTAATTTTTTATTTGTCCATCCACAGAAATTTCACTTCTGTCCATATAAAATTAGTTCAGGCCTGTGTTTATGGACATTGTGTCATTGTTTTTTTGGACGTGTTCCTAAGTATTTTCCACTACAGAATTGCATTGAATTTTAATTTAGTGCTACTTTAGGGCCTGAAGATCAAGGCCATCTAATATTGTTTGCATTATCTTTTACATACAGCAATTTAATATTTACTTATGATGAAATATTTTTTTTTGTTTTGTTTTATTTTTTTGCTCTTTTACATGAGAAACATCATTTTTAATTTGTTGTACTATTTACATGCACAGTTTTGTGGCAAACCCTTCCTATACTATACTATAACATTCCTCAGTATCAGAATTAAGTGCTGGCCTTGTATAATTTCAATGTAGAGCATAAATGTTTGTACACCAATGCATTCTGTTTTTATTTAAATATTCAACATTATCTCTGTTTGTTCTGGAAATTGATTGGGAGTAAAAAATATTCCTGTGGAGTGTGCATTATGAGGACTGTCTTTATTTTTGAATGCTCACAGCTTCCTAAGAATATAAATCCTTACAACTTAGAGAGACTAAAGAAAACTCAGTAAAGTGAAGATAAGACATCCAACTAAGTTAATGTAAGCAACTGAGGTAAGCTGTGCCATCTTTTATTGAGTTTTTTTTATCTGGAGAAGGTCTTTCACTGCATCACAGTGACACACAAATTCTATCAATTTAAACAAATAACAAAGATCTTTAGACTCACTTTCAGTAAATGTAAAATAAAGCATGGGGGGCCCCTTTGGGTCAGACAATGGCTTCTGCGCATCACAACAGGCTTTACAAGGCAGTATGGACTCAATATTTACATTTCCCATTTGAAGTTGGGTGAAAGGTTTTCTTAACCCATGGAGGGAAGAAAAAGAATGGCTGAATAAATACGAGATTAAAAGTAGAAGAGGAGAAGGGAGAGAAAAAAGAAGCCATGGCCTGAGGGGCCTGATGTTAAAAGCACAATGAGTACTATGGCAGTAAAACAGTCAACCCTTCTTTTCACCCCATCCCCAAGTGCATTAAAATTAACCTCATTGCAACCTTGAGGTTCCTGATTAGTGATGGCCTATTGTGTAGGCCCCATTAGGGTATGGCCTTCACTCTATCCTGACACTCTTTCAGTCAACAAATCAAATCACAGTTGCTGGTGGGACACACAGTGATGATGGACTTGGCCACATCCACAGGGAAAAGAGGAAGCACCAAGTTTTGAATGCATTTAGTGCTACCCGCGTCCCCCAGTGTGCAGCCAGTGAAAATAGAGAAAGTAAATCTTCAGAACTCAGGGGACGATTAGCAATGGAGTTATTTACTGATGTAAAATGATATACAGATTCAGGTGTTTAACCCCTTTGTATATAAATGCCATCAAAGGCTAGAGAATAAAAGTAGGTTTTAAGCTGGGATTTAAAAGTTGATATGGATGGTGCATACCTAATGTGAAAAGGAAGGTTGTTCCACAGTCTTGGGGCAGCAACTGCAAAAGCACAATCACCTTTGAGCTTTAGCTGGAACATCCACGGAATAGCAGACCATGGAACATCCAAGACCATTTGATTTGTAGATCTGAGTGATCTTATATTGGAAAGGAGGTAGAGTAAGTCAGCAAGATAAGAAGGGGCCAGACCATTTAAAGCCTTAAAAACAAACAATAAAACCTTAAGATGAGAGGTTAGGATAGCAGAGATATGGTCTCTCTTTTTGGTGCCTGTCAGGAGCTTAGCAGCAGCATTCTGAACAAGCTGTAGACATCTCAGGGAGGACTGTTTACTTCAATAAGGAGTGAGTTGCATTAGTCTAACCGGGATAAAATAAAAGCATGGATGATTCTATGTCATGGAAAGACAAAAGGTTTTTAAGTTGGCAGTTATCCTTAGTTGGAAGAAACAACATAAAAGACATAATTCACCTGTCTGTCAAAACTGAGGTCAGATTTTAAGAAAATTATGTGTCATCCAAAGTTGTATATCCTCCATTCAGTCATGTAGTTTCTTTTCAGAGAACAGAGATCATTGTGTTTCAGGGGTATGTAAATGTATCATCAGCATAAAAGTGAAACAGAATATTGTATTTCTGGATAATTTGTCTGAGGGGGAGCATGTAAACAGAGAAAAGAATAGAACCCAGGATTGACCCTTGAGGGACTCCACATGTAGCAATAGTGGAGGAAGAGAAAAATCTCCATGGTTTATTGAGAAAGTTCTATTTTTAAGTTAAGATCTAAACCAATTAAGGTCAAGGCCATGAATGCCAACCCAATGTTCTAAATGATGAATAAGTATGTTATGATCAATTTTGTCGAAAAAGCTGCACTATGTTCCAAGAATATTAAGATAGCACAGTCACCAGAATAAACAGTATGTATCAAATCCTGGGTCACTTTAAAGAGAGCAGACTCTGTATTGTGGAGTGTTCTAAAGACAGACTGGAATGGTTCAAGTATGCTGTTATTAAGAACCTGCCCTCTATTAATAATAAGGCATTGCTGATAAATTACTTGATATCCAAAAAAAGCCTGGACATGCTCCTTCTGACTGAAATGTGGCAACAATCTGGAGATTTTCTGAAATTAAAACTATTACTGCCATCAGGTTTTTCATATATATCTAAACCACGTCTTACTGGTAATGGAGGTGATCTAGCTGTGGTACTCCGTAGTATGATGAACATTAAACTACTGGACTTTCATGATGTTACTACCTTAATATTATTTAGCTCTGAAAGGTCTCTCCTCTATGTCACTGATGCTGCTGCTGATTTACCGCCCACCTAAATCAACTTAATATTTCTTTGTCCGAGTTGAATGAATTCCTCACTATAGCTACATCTTCATCAACTGTTATCATGCTCCTAGGTGACTTTAACATCCATGCTGATTCCAATTCTGTTCTCTCTACCAAACTCTGTAATATCTTTGAATGCTTTGGTCTCATACAGCACACTGATTTCCCTACACATACTCATGGCCATATCCTTGACCTGATTTGTACAGTCACTGGCTTTACTGTTGGATTTTCTGACCATAAACTAATTGAGTGTGATCTTTCTATGCCTCATTTCTATGTCTCATTTCATAATCTCTCTTCTATTTCAACTTATACATTTGCTCATTTTCTCCAGACCTTTGCTTTATCTGATTTTCTAAGCTATCTTCTCCTGAAGACTTAGTCACACATCATTTACTGATCAGGTATCTAATTACAAGGATGCCTTAAACACTGCCCATTCCTCTTTCTATTCGAACCTGATAAACTCTGGCAGACACAGGCCTAAAACTCTTTTTCACAGCATAAACAAACTTCTTCAGCCTTCTTCACTGCATAGCTCTAGTAACTCTGGCTAGTGTCAGGACTTTATGGACTATTTTCAGGATAAAATCAATAAAATTAGCTTGCATTTTCCGCTGCCTAAACACACTGCCCTGTCTCCTGCTAATATTTCCTTATCCCCTGATAACTGCCTCTCAGTTTTTGCATCAGTGAATTCTTCCACTGTCACTGAGATCATTTCTCAATCATCATCTTGTTCGTCTCAGCTAGACCCAGCTCCTACTGCTATTCTAATGTCTGTGGTTTGTGTTATTTCTCCTTTCATAGCTCATCTGATTCATTTGTCTTTCTCATCAGGCTCTGTTCCTCCTTCTCTCAAAGTAGCTGCAGTTATCCTTATATTAAAGAAACCAGGTCTAGATCACTCCCTATTGGTAATCTTCAGACCTATTTCTAACCTTCCTCTTCTGGCTAAAATCATGAAAAGTGTTGTAGAGTCTCAGCTGCATAACTTTCTGTCCTCTAATAATTTATGTGAGCCTTTTCAGTCTGGCATTTGCTCCCTACATAGTACTGAGACTGCCCTGGTAAGAGCTGTAAATGACTTGCTACTGTCTATAGATACCAGTTTAATCAATATCTTGATTCTATTAGATCTAACCGCTACCTTTCACATCGTTAATCACAATCTCCTAATTTATAGACTGTCATCCATTGGCATAACCGCCCTAGCCCTTCAGTGGCTACAATCATACCTTTCTGACAGGCATCAGTACGTTACTTTAGGTTCTCATCAATCTCATATGGCCCCAGCAGATCACTGTGTACTCCAGAGACCTTTTCTCAGATCTCTTCTGTTCATCATTGACATTTTTCCACTTGGACAGATCATTCGTGATCATGATTTTAAATTCCACTGCTACGCAGATGATATTCTATATCAGCACTTCTACTCCCTCAGCTTCTACCCAGGCTTTGAGCTTATGTACTGTAGATTTAAAACTTTGGTTACACAATAATTGTTTAAAACTTAATGCTGATAAAATTGAAGTTCTACTTGTCTGAACAAAATCTTTTTTTTCTCATATACAGTCCTTTCTGTTGACACTGATGATATTGTTATCAAGCAAGCTCCTGGTGTGAAAAACCTTGGGTTTGTCTTTGACGCTACACTTACCTTTGAAGCTCATTTCGTCAGTCACCAAATCTGCAAATCTGTGGAGCCTAGCATTGAACTAACATGGTACTATGCATCGTTAAACTAACCAACATCTGAACTCCGACAGTTTCCCAAAACCATCATACTTTGTTAGTACCACAGTAGTTTGAACCATGTAGTTTAATCCACCGTAGTCTGAACTATGATGGTTCCATACGTGTTTGGTCTGGCTTTCACAGCGGGAAACTTGCAAAATCTCACACATTTTGTAAAATTATGTGAAAATATGACTTGTGACTGCAATTACTCATATTGTAATCATATATAATCTGCAGCAAATATAATAACGTTACTTAAATTACAAATAAATGTATATTTTTAAATAAAATAAAAGAAATAACAGTGATAAAAAAACAAAGATTGTTTTGTAACAAAAAATAATATTTCAGTCATTATCATTATAAAAAATAGATATTAAGTATGCTAGAAAAGTTTATAAATATGACGGCGAGAACTCTCAGCAAAGTTCCTCAGTGGCGCAGCAGGCTACATGTGAAAACCACACATTTCTGTGTCGCACAGAGGTGGATTCGTGACCCGAGAGCATTTATTGTATTGTTTTTATAACAGCAACTGAAGCTCTCACTGATGAAGCACTGAATCACTAAAGTACTGTAAAGTATTCTAAGTTGCCTCTTCTGATATATATATTTGTAGTATATACCAACATGAAAGCATCTTTTTACACACACACACACACACACACAAATGGTACAGTTAAAGTGCCGGTTGTACTCTGTCTTTTTTCATCCTTTCAACTTTTTTTTTTTACCTCTGGGTGAGCCCTGTAGTAATTAAACAGTTTAGAATGAGAGGGGGGTAAATCTGTGAGAAAACAAACTGCTATATGTTTATGCCCTAATCTCACACTTAAAAAATGGTTCTACAAGGGTTCTTTAGTAAAGAAAATGTTTCTATAAAGAACACTTGAAGAACCTTTGCATGATTAAAGGTTCCTTTGCATCATGAAAGTGTTCTTCAGATTGATGGAGATTGTGCTATAGATGGTTCTGTAGGGCACCTTGTATCCTTTATTCCTTTATTGTTATAAGATTGAAATCATAATAATAGAAGAACACTTTTTTGTGCCATATAGAACCCTTTTCTAAATGTTGCTATATAGAGCCATCTACAACACATTCTCCACCAGTCTGAAGAACACTTTCATAATACAAAGAAACCTTTTATCTTACTAAGGTTCTTCAGATGTTTAGGGTTCTATAGAGAACCATTTCTCCCCAAGGGCTGGGCTGTTCCCTGAACCCCAGAATTCCCTCAGTCTGGGAGCTCATCTGCCCATCCTGCTGCCTCACCACAAAGGCCAATGCAGTGTATACCTCCTCAGATCCCCAGTGTCCCCCACCCACCAGAGAATAATTAATATAGCTCTTTATTTGTATTAATGTACTGGTTGTATAATGAGTAGATTTTTTTCATTTTTATAGACCTTGATTGATACTTTCTGCATCCAATCCCTTCTACCCATTCCCTACTTCAAAAAAGGCCTGTAAATCAGGCTTACATGCTGCCCCAACTCCTCATCCTAGAGGTGGGGAATAGGAAATAAATGTAACATGTAATGTCATTATTGTTTTAAGTGGGACAAGATGAGACAGACTATTGCTGGAAAACAATACCATAACACAGTGTTGAGGGAATGAAAGCTGCTAATATATAAGAATTGCTCTCCTGTTCCTTTTATTAAAACTTATCTCTAAGCTCACACAATGTATTTCATAATAGCCATTCGTAGTTCAAAACATCAGGTATATAAAAAAAATCATGATGAGGTATTTAAAACCAGGGTTTATATGATGACTGTGTATTAATACCAAGCTTTTTTATATAGATTTTTCAAACCTTTTTATAGTTGTTATAAAATTAAATGAAATATAAACATTCATTCATTATCTGAAACTGCTTATCCAGTTCAGGGTCATGGTGGGTCCAGAGCCAACCTGGAATCATTGGGCGCAAGGTGGGAATACACCCTGGTGGGGGCGCCAGACCTTCACAGAGCAACACACACACAATCACTCACACCTATGGACACTTTTGAGCCAATGCACCGACCAATGTGCATTTTTGGACTGTGGGAGGAAACCGGAGCACCCAGAGGAAACCCACGCCAACAACACCCACCCACCCACAACCTCCGGGTCCTTGGAGCTGTGTCACTGCGACACTACCTGCTGCGCCACCAAGTTGTATTTAAAAGTTTAAAACTGCCCTCATTTCGCTATTAAATCTTAGGTAAACATTATATTATTTACATACACACTCTATACAGTACCCTAATTCTACTGTGTCTTAATTCTGCTGTAGTAACCAGGATCTAAGCTTCTAACCACAGACCTGAAACTGTAGTTCCAACTACACAACTTAACGACAGTGTTGCAAACATTCGGTGGAACTATGGTTTTGAGAAACACCTGTGTCGTTTAACGATGGTTCGGACTATGCAAGTTACCAACGTAGTTACCTAGATAGTTCCAATGACTGTTTTGAGAAACACTTGCATCGCAACTGCATCGTTCCAAATATGTAAGTTGCTAACGTAGTTAGCAACTGTGCTTTTGGGAAACGAACCCCAGATCGTAACTTGACTATGGTTAGTAATGTTGTTGGTTTATTTAGTCCATTAATGTCACATGTTAACGTTGCTCTTATATGGTGTGGTGTTGCATCCCAGAGGGTTACATATGTTTTTTTCCCTCTCTCTATTTTCTCTGTCTATATTGCTGCTGTGTGCTTGAGGGCAGGCCTTGGTGGATAAATGGACCCACCTGTGGAGAATGTGGACAGTGAGACAAGCTCACATTTTGTCACTTCTCTCTCTTTCTCTCTCTCTAGCTTGAGGTGTGGACAAGTTAGTTTGGGTGCACCTGTACACAGGTAGACACATCAGGTAAGGGACGGGTGCCATACTCTGTATTTTTGTTTTGGTAGGGTTAATTTTCATTTGCTAAGTTTGTTGTTTTGTTCATTTCATTCCTTTGGCACAGTCCACCCTTGTACACTTGGATTTGTAACACTGTCCTACTCATCCTCTGTGCTTATGTCAATATTTCTACCTAATGTTTGTGTACCACACATCTCTGTAAAAAATTAATAATAGCATTATATATACAGTTGAAACATGAAGTTTACATACACTATATAAAAAGACACATGTACATGTTTTTCTCACTGTCTGATATGAAATCAGAATAAACCTTTCCTGTTTTAGGTCAATTAGGTATCCAAAGTTATTTATATTTGCCAAGTGTCAGAATAATGAGAGAGAGAAAATTTTTAAGGCATTTTTATTACTTTCTGCAAAGCCAAAAGTTTACATACACTAAGATTACTATGTCTTTAAACAATTTGGGACAGCCCATATGATGATGTTATGTCTTTGGAAGCTTCTGATAGGTTTATTGGCAACATCTGAGTTAATTAGACACACACCTGTGGATTTATTTTAAGGCACACCTGAAACACACTGCTTCTCTGTATAACATCATGGGAAAGTCTAAAGAAATCAGCCATGGTTCATCCTTGGGTGCAATTTCCAGATGCATGCATGAAGCCTTGCCTGAATGCCTGAAGATGCCTCATTCATCTGTACAAACAATTATATGCAAGTGCAAACAAGATGGGAATGTCCAGCCATCATACCCCTCAGGAAAGAGACGGGTTCTGTGTCTCAGAGATGAATGTGCTTTGGTCCAAAATGTGCATATCAACCAAAGAATAAAAGCAAAAAGATGCTGGCTGAAGCTGGTAAGCGTGTGTCTTTATCCACAGTGAAACAAGTACTGTATCGATGTGGCCTGAAAGGCCACTCTGCCAGGAAGAAGCCATTACTCCAAAAGAAACATAAAAAAACAGATTACTGTTAGAAAATACACACAGGAACAAAAACCGTAATTTTTGGAGATATGAAATGTCTGACGACACTAAAATTGTACTGTTTGGCCATAATCACCATCATCACATTTGGAGGAAAACGAGAGAAGCTTGCAATCCTGAGAACACAATCCCAACTGTGAAACACGGGGGTGGCAGCATCATGTTGTGGGGTTGTTTTGCTGCAGGAGGGACTGGTGCACTTCACAAAATATATGGCATCATGAGGAAGGAACATTATGTGGCAATATTGAAGAAAGATCTCAAGACACCAACCAGGAAAAAGCTTGGGCCAAATGGGTCTTCCAAATGGACGATGACCCGAAGCATACTGCCAAACTGGTTACAAAGTGGCTTAAGGATAACAAAGTCAATGTTATGGAGTGGTCACCACAAAGCCCTGATGTCAAACCAATTGAAAATGTATGGGCAAAGCTGAAAAGGTGCGAGCAAGGCGGCCTACAAGCATGGCTCAGTTTCACCAGTTCTGTCAGGAGGAGTGGGCCCAAATTCCTACCGACTATTGTGAGAAGCTTGTGGAATGATAAGCAAAACGTTTGATCCAAGTCATACATTTTAAATTTGCAAAAAGTAATAAAAATGCCTTAAAAATTCTCTCTCTTATTATTCTGATATTTGTCAAATATAAATAATTTTGGTAATCCTAATTGATCTAAAACACCCCTAGCTCCATCGGCTGGGATCGTAACACACATTTATGCCCTATGCTCAGTGACAGAGACAATGTTGATAAATGCTTTTTAATATTTTCCCCTATTGATTACTGTAACTCACTTTACCACGGTCTTCCATTTAAACTAATTAATCGTCTTCAGTACATCCAAAACTAAGCAGCCAGAGTTTTGACATCCACAACACGCACGGCTCATATCACTCTTGTTCTTCAGTAACTCCATTGGCTTCCCACTGTTGCAAGAATAATGTTCAAAATTATTCTTCAAGGCTCTTCATGGTCTGGCTCCTGTTTATCTCTCAGATCTCATTTCTCTGTATCAACCCTTGTGCACCCTCAGATCCTCTAACTCAGGTCTTCTAACTGTCCCTTCAACTAGACTTTCTACTTTGGGTGGCAGATCTTTCAGTGCTGCTGCCCCCAAACTTTGGAATTCTCTATAATCCTCTCTTCATGAGTGTACATCCCTGTTATCTTTCAAATCTTTCCTCTGTTCTTCTTTGGATTAACCATTCACCTTTTTTTTGCTATGTAAAGCATCCTTGGGTTTGTGAATATATATATATATATATATAATATTAAACTTATTATTATTATATATTATTATTATTATTATTATTATTATTATTAAGAAAGGATGATAGTTGAACAGATACAACCTTTTCCAAGATTTTTGAAAGAAAGGGCAGTTTTGAAATAGGACTTAAGTTATTAGGACAACTGGGGTCAAGGTTAGGCTTTTTAAAAATTGGATGGACCACTGCATGTTTAAAACATGCAGGAAAACTGCCTGGTCAGACTGGCATTTACGATGGTCAAAACACTAGAGCAGAAAACATTAAATGACACGTGAAGGAAAAACAGCAAAGGGAGAGTTTGTAGGCTTCATATGTGAAACAATTTGTGTTAAGGATAATAGAGAGACAGGTTCAAACTGATTAAAACCAGCCATGGATGTGGGATTGTGACTATTGTCACTTATGGAAGGTGGAGATCTGAAACCTAATGTGTTCGGTCTGACTGTCTGAAACGGAGTCAGAGTTCTGCGTTTGTAATAGATGCAGATGCACATTTTAATGTAATAGGATACTTTTAATATGTCTTTTTTTCCACTTCTTTCTGCTTTCCTGCAGTCCTGCCTAAGAGCTCTGATGGGGACCTTTAACCATGGATGAGACCTTGGCTTAGGCCGCCTGGGTTTAAAAGGGGCTATAACATCTAGTATGGCTGTGGAGAAGTGATACAAAATGACTAAAATCTTCTACATGCTGCAAGGGAATATCAGCTAATAGAGTGTTCAAAGAGGACATAATTGAGAACTGACTGGTAGTAGATACGTTTAGAAGTCATGAATACTGTGCTGAGCTTCTAGGTTTAGAGATCTGACAGGATATCATAGTACAGAAAGCAATAGGTCTATGATCAGAAAACCTGGCATCCTCAATAAGAGTATTTTTAATGGAAATTCCATAAGATAAAATAAGGTCATGTCTATGGTCACATTAATGAATAGGCCCATGTACTGACAAAACTAAAAGAATCAAGAAGTTGACCAAACTCATTGACCAAAGGTTTAGATGGACAACAAACATGGACATTAAAATTACACAGGATCAGCATTTTGTCAGAAAGTGGCACAATAAAGAGACAGAAAGTCAGATAAATAATTTAGAATATTCTTATTTGCTTTAGGAGGTCTATATACAAGAGAACATACCAAAGGATTTGGGCACTAGATTTTAATGACTGCACTTCAAAGGTGAGTACTTATTAACTGACAGTACACCACATTTAAAACCATTTCTACTCCACCACCTCCTCCATGGAAGAGCTGAAAAAATTGCAGTCTAGAAGAGAAAGTTCCAGCAGAGGGCTAAACTTTCCAACACCCAGACAAATTTCAGTGAGAAATAATAAATCCTGTTCACAGGAAGTAAAAAAGTCATTTAGGATGAAAGTTTTGTTTGTAAGCATTCTCACGTTGACCAGAGCTATTGTCACAGAAGTATATGAAATATCTCATGGGTTCTCCATGAGAAGCGGTGAACTGCCATCGTTGTATATTCCAGGAAAACAGGGCATGAACTAAAGTAACTCAGTTGCAGTGAGTGCTAACAGGTGATAAAACCACCTCTATCCTGCATTCTATGGCGTTTCGTCTTGTGCAAGTGGCAACACCAGCAGGAACCGGCAAGATAAAAGTGGGAGAAAAAATTTGTTGACCCTCAGGATGCCAAGTGCTCAAGTTGGTGAATGAAGTCTGTAAGGAGAGGTTGCCAGTCATAATCATAGAAAGAGGATTGTTTGATTGATTGTTCCACCTTGCTCAATGTTTAGATAGCACCAGTGTACCTGTCGGCAAACTAGCACTCCCCATCTCTCTTTTGTGTTTTGTTGCTGTTTGTGAGCTTGTTTGCTCAAACAAGCTCACAAACAGCAACAAAACACAAAAGAGAGATGGGGAGTGCTAGTTTGCCGACAGGTACACTGGTGCTATCTTGCTAGGAACTGTGAGATGCATTATTGACCTCATGCCTGAAATAAGGTCAAACAGTGTGAATGGAACTTGTTAGTGGCTAAATAGTGACTAAACATTGAAAAAATCTGATGACTTGGGCTCTCTGACAGTAGCCCTGTAGAGGCCTATATGAATTTATATAAACCTGTTCGGCAAGACAATTCACAACATAGGTCCTTTAAGCCAGATACTTAGCTACTGCAGAATATTTAATTCTCATACTTAGGTACATTCCCCAACATTTGTAAGATTATGTCTTTGATTATAACCATCACAAACCTTCCCTTACCTACAAATCTATCGGAAGCAAGCTACAGGAGCAGCAGCCGCAGTGAATGATTGTCAAGCAGATATGACTCTTTGTGAAGGAGAACACTCAGTGCCCCAAACCCACAGACCTACTAAACATGGATTATTTTGGAACTGTGTAATATAGAATAACACAAAATAAATCCATGAGATGAAATGGCATATGAAATAAACACAACTTTAAAATCTACAATTATAATAGACTGTGATACAATTATGTTCCCTAACTAAACATATGGGATATGTACCATTAAGGGTACCACCCTTCAACAAATATTCCAACATTAATGGCCTTTGTTCCCAAATGTGTAAAAATGAAATACACAAATACCGGCACCGAGAGCTAAACAGGGCGGTGTTCTTATCATCGGCGGCTTTATAGTCAGACATTTAAGAGTCTCAGGCACAAAGAGTAACGCTACTGTGTCCTGTTTTCCAGGTGCTCGTGTCCTGGATGTTGCCAGGCGACTTCCCTCGGCGCTGCGGCAGCGTAAGAATCTCGGCACCGTCGTTCTTCACGTGGGGACGAACGACACTTCCGCCCGCCGCAGCGAGGTCCTGAAGGAGCACTACCGTTCGCTTCTGGATACCGCTCGGAAAAAGACGGACGCCAGGATCGTTGTCTCCGGCCCCCTACCCACAGACGAGGATGTGAGGCGTACAGCAGGCTCTTCGCACTCCACTCCTGGCTCCGGGTTTGGTGTGGCACTGTCGGCGTGGACTACGTCGACCACTGGGAGTGTTTTCGGGAACGTCCTGCCCTCTACCGCCCTAGTCACCCTAGTCGTCTAGGTTCTGCAGTTCTCTCTGGGAACATTGAGGATGTTCTTCGCCAGGCTTGACTAACCCCACCCACCAGCACAAACCAGGCAAGTAGATTACACAGCGAACAGGTAAGTGATTTTAAGGATACACTTACAGATAATGGCCATTTGTTTGCCCATAGTAAGGGTTTATCTACAAAGCTTGCTTTAAGAAATATAAAAATTTGTTACAGTATCAAGACTGTGTCTGTCCCCCGAATCAAACTTAAACCCAGAAAATATCAAACAGCGTGCCCCAATAACCTAATCACTATTAAACCATCAGAAACAGAGGGTAGTATCATCCCCACAGACCTAAAGTTTGGCCTACTCAATATAAGAGCACTTAACTCTAAAGCAGTCATTATACATGAAATAATAATGGATCAGAAACTTGATGTTTTATGCCTTACTGAAACTTGGGCCAGAAATGATGAATATTTAGCACTAAATCAAGCCACTCCTACAGGCTATAAATATGTACACAGCCCCAGACTGACAGGCAAAGGGGGTGGATTATGTATAATTTACAAAAATAATTTAATTATTAACCAAAAACATGGTTACAACTGTACTTCCTTCGAAATTATGTACATTAACATAATTAACCCTGCCACAAATAAGAACACTATCTCCTTATTAAACATTTATAGACCACCAGGGCCCTATTCAGAATTTATAAAAGAATTTGGTGAACTAGCTGCTAATTTAGCAGTGTCATGTGATAAGTTAATAATTGTAGGAGACTAACATTCATTTTGAGAAAAGTGATGATCCCCTAAAAAAGGTGTTCACATCAGTCATAGATTCTGTTGGTTTCACACAAAATGTATCAGGTCCTATTCATTATTGTAATCACACACTAGACTTGGTTTTGACCCTAGGCACGAACATAAAAAACCTAAATATTCTCCCTCAGTCTTCCACGGTCTCAGACCACTACCTAATTTCATATGAACTGAGTTTAGATATTAAAAAATGTACATGCCCACATTATTATCTAAAGCGCTCACTAACCCCATCTAAATTTACTGAAAACATCACTGATTTATTGACCTCAGTCAGTAGTCCAGCAGACCCACTGGAGCTGGACAGACTAACGGACTAATTAGATAACACTCTTCGATCAACTTTAGATAGTGTAGCACCGCTTAAGCGTAAAAAGCTACAACAGAAAAACTCGCTCCCTGGTATAATGAAGAAACACTCACCTTAAAACAAACCGTAAGGAAATTAGAGGGGAAATGGCGTTCGACTAAGCTGGAAGTATTTCACTGTGCCTGGAAAGACAGCCTTATCCAATATAGAAGGGCACTCATCAATGCACGTTCAGCACATCTGTCCTCACTGATTGAAAACAATAAACACAATCCTAGAGCACTCTTTAATGTAATCTCTAAACTTACAAACAATCGGGCAGCTACTGATCCACAGATCCCAGCCATTCACACCAGCAATGCTTTTATGGACTTTTTTAACAGTAAGATTGAAAATATTAGACAAACAATAAATACCATATTACTAAATCCAGCCTGTCTGTCATCTGGTGTGGACAAAACATAGAAGAAAGACTAGAGGACTTTGACCCACTACCACAGCTAGAACTGGAGAAAATCATCTACTCGTCAAATTGTACGACCTACACACTTGATGCAATACCAACAAAACTATTTAAAGAAGTATTACCAGTCATAATCAATCCCATTTTAACAATCATAAATGCGTCCCTTAGACTAGGTCACATACCCAAAGCATTTAAACTAGCAGTTATTAAAACCCCTGATCAAAAAACCGAATCTTGATTCGGTTAGTACGGCTAGCGTACTATCCAATTACAGACCCATCTCTAACCTTCCCTTCATATCTAAGATCTTAGAAAAAGTTGTGGCCCAACAACTTAGGTCATACTTGCATAAGAATAACATATATGAAAAATTTCAATCTGGTTTTAGGCCACACCATAGCACCAAAACAGCTTTAGTTAAGATAACAAACGACCTTCTTCTCGCCTCTGATCGAGGCTGCGTATCCATGCTAGTTCTACTAGACCTCAATGCAGCTTTCGATGCAATTGATCATACTATTCTGCTAGAAAGATTAAAAAACATGGTTGGAATAACAGGAACAGCCCTATCATGGTTTAAGTCTTACCTCACAGATCGCTATCAGTTTGTAAACGTAAATAATTTTTCTTCTACTCATACAAAAATGAGATTTAGAGTTCCCCAAGGCTCCATTTTAGGACCTTTACTATTCATATTATACATGCTGCCACTGGGCAGAGTTATTAGCAGGCATGGCATTACCTTCCACAGTTACGCAGATGACACAGTTATACATATCAGCCAAACCAGATGACAAACCTACACTAAAGAAAATGGAGGACTGTGTTAAAGAAGTGAAGCATTGGATGTCATACAATTTCCTTCTGCTAAACAGTGACAAAACCGAGGTTCTTCTTCTAGGTCCAAAACCTGCTATAAATAAGGTTTCAGACTTAATACATAATTTTGACTTCCCTGTTCTCCCTAGCTCATCAGCTAAAAATCTGGGTGTTATAATTGATTCAGATCTATCATTTGATCAGCATATATGTAACATTACAAAAACAGCTTTCCTACATCTTCGGAACCTCGCTAAGTTAAGAAATTCCTTATCCCTCCCAGATGCGGAAAAATTAGTTCACGCTTTTATTACATCAAGATTAGATTATTGCAATGCACTTTTATCAGGATGCTCCAGCAGAAACTTGAGTAAACTCCAGTTAATTCAAACTGTTGCAGCCAGGGTCCTCACTAAAACTAGAAAATTTGATCATATCAGCCCAGTCTTATCGGCCCTTCACTGGCTTCCAGTTAAATTCCGTATTGATTACAAAATTCTTTTACTCATGTATAAATCCTTACATGGTCTCACCCCTGAATACTTGCAAGTCCTCATCACACACTATGAACCACCAAGATTACTCAGATCTCAGGGCGCCGGCCTCTTACTAGTACCCAGAATTCATAAGACTTCAGTGGGGGGGAAAGCCCCTCAGCTCTGGAACAATCTTCCAGCTAGTGTTCGGGATGCAGACACAGTCACTATGTTTAAGTCTAGGCTCAAAACACACTTGTTCAGTTTAGCCTTTGGCAACTAACCTCTGTCTAGTTTAAGGTTGTCATTTCAGGAACTCATGGACATGGAGAATCAGGGTAAACCTGGATGATGTGCTCACAATTTCTCTTGCTTGGAACGAAAGGATGTCTTTGCCTGAGCTCCTTCTGGTTTCCCTACTCCCAGTCTGTTACAGTCAGATCCATCACTACACTAAAGAAAATATTCACATGCTCTTATTCTCTGCTGCACTCAACTAAACTAACTGCTTCCCTTTACTGTTTTACTGTTTTCTGAGAGAATGGTGGCCCACTGATGGAAGAATGTTTGCTGGATTCTCCTGCAGACCAGACCAGACCAGACCAGCTGCTCACCTTATTATTATTATTATTATTATGTAGCATAATGACACTTCATTGGTGATCATTTAAAATTCAATCTATAGTTTGATCAGAGGAGGATGGGTCCCCTTTGTGAGTCTTGGTTCCTCCCAAGGTTTCTTCCTCCAGCCTCAAGGGAGTTTTTCCTTGAAACTGTCACTTTTGGCTTGCTTGTATTGGGTTTTGATTTCTGTTTTGAAACTGTGAAGCTGCTTTGTGACAACGTCAGTTGTAAAAGGCGCTATACAAATACATTTGATTTGATTTGAATTTGACATATACAGTAAAAAAAGGGTCACAGAAGGTGTGAACAAATCACAAAACATGCACAGTCCTTTTTCAAGCTCTTCCTTGTCCAGACATTGTTTTTTTTCTCTCTTTCACTCTCTCTTTGTTTCTGTATGGTGTTGTATACCCACACTGACCAGTAAATGCAGAAGGTCCTTTTGAATGAATCCATGTCACTGACAGCACGTCAACACCCACGTATGTCTCAGTGTAAGTTTATAAGGCGGTATGATTTATCTGCATCAGATATTTCTCAATGTGTTATTAATCTGTTTTTTTTTTTTCCAGAAATGCTTATTAGTTGTTTCAATATAGTTTTCAGCTGCGGATGTTCCAGAAATAGATGTTTTATATTGTATTTAAGGTTTTGACCATTAGGTTTTCATTTCTGTCATGCTGTGTGCAAGCATTTGTAAATGAGTCAAGAAAGATAGTTTTGGTATTGGGAAAGTTTGTATGTGCAAAAAAAGGAAGCATTTTAAAAACATGTTGATTTACATATTTTGTGAAAAAAAAAACATGGATTGTGTTAATGGTATAGTTCACAATGGATGGTGTGCTAATTGTGTTTAGAGTTTTGAAAATATGACTACAGATTGGAAAAATGATGTTAGCAATTGTCAAAAACTCTTATACCTCAGCCTTCAACTGTAACAGCAACTGATCTATATGCAACCCAACACCAAGTCTATAGCCAAAAACAAAAATTACAGACTTCTCCTAGTGAGAAGCAATTTGCTAATATGAAACTGGCTTTTGACAACTTGCTCAAACCTCACCCAGAGTCTGAGAAGGACAAATATCATATACAGTAATATATATGATATAATAATATATCTATATTATTATAATATATAAAATAATATCCCTAAAAATATCTTTCTGCGAAGTAGAGGAAATATATATTTTTCTATGTATTTAACGAGTATTTGGACTTTTAAAACCCTCCCTGTACTGTTAACAACCCACCCTTTGCATTAAACAGACATTCTATAATGTTTTTCAGCTGGAACTACATGTGATATCATACCAGTTTCTTTAATAGAGTAATTCCTAAACTGTGATTTAGCATAAATAAATTACACTCGGATGTGGACATGAAAAATATATGTAATGTACGTAAGAAATACTTTTTCCTAGATTTTCCCTCAATATCCACAATGTATCGGCCATAAGCCCCCTTGAATAAACCCGCAAAGTTGCAAGGGATTACAGTAGCTAGTTGATCGGTCAGTCCTTCCACCATTTCCTTACCCATACTCAGCAGCTAGGCGTGCCCTTCAACTGCAGTATGGCCTGTCCCATCAGTTAGCTCAGAGTGAAATAGCAGCATTACCACAACTGATGTTAAACCTAATGATGCATCTAACTTCCAGAGTTTTGCATTCAAGTGCATCTCCTAGACAGTTGTTACATAATTACTCTAAGACAATGGAGAAATTTGGCATATTGGATTACGGTGCACAGTGGACTATGATCTTGCTGGCTGCAGTCCAACACCTACAGTTAGAAGGCTAAAGTGAAACACCTGTCCTTCATACTGTAAAATCTGATATAACCAAATTGGTAGGGTCAAAGGTCACCTTTCAGATCACCTCCAAAACCAATCCTAAAAAACACTTTATAGTGTAAGGGGCCTTCACTGCTTCTGGCCTGGATTTAATGGAACAGAGCTATCTTATGGGGAGTCTATTACAGTCATTCCATAATGCATGTGCACTAGTGTTAATAGGGTCAGACAGCGTTCACCTCATCACAGCCACAGAGCCAGTTTGGCAAGGGAACAAGGGTGGGCCTATAGCCATCCACACTGCTCTTGGATGGGCTCTAGGATTGAAGCATGTGTCCATGACCAGTCATTAGTGCCTGGTTAGTGTCTCAACAGCTGAATTGGATGACCTTCTTTATTGACATGTAAAGAGGTTGTGGCAACTTGATGTTCTGCTTTTTCATAATGAGAAGCTGGTGGTTCATTTACAAAAGGGCAAAGAAGCCATGAAGCTTCTTGAGAACAAGACAGAGCCAGTCAACATTGATGGAGTTCTATGCTGTGCGACTCCACTTCTACTAAGATCTGGCACACCCAAGCTGAAAAGTTCCATCCAGTCTGCAATGGTAACTCAAAGGAGCATAGAGCGGAAGCTCAAGAGAGATTCTGATAAAGCAGTCACCTCACCTCCTTGTCCTTAACCCTTGTTATCTGTTTCAGGTGTGTCTCGTCTGTTTATGTATTTAAGCTCCCTGGTGTCTCTTCCGTCATTTGTATTGTTTGTTTCCAAGTCATGTCGTTTTGTGTCGTTCTCATTCTCGTTCTCGTTTCATTCCAGTTCCCAGTCTCGTTGTTTTGCTTCCTTTGTCGCGTTGCTCAGTCCAGTCTGTCTGTCCCTCGATTCGGTTTGTTTTGTCTGTTTTCTTCCTTGTGCCTCTCTAGTTTGTTTCTCTGGTCTGTTAGTGTTTCCTTTCCTGTGCTTTGTGTACTTTTGTTGTTTCTGTCTGTAGTCTATTAGCTCTCTCTGTATAAGCTCCCTTTGTCTAGGTTTATCTCTGTCTGTCTAGTTCCCTCTGTTTAGGTTTAGTCAGTATCTGTCTCTTTAGTCTAGGTCTCTGTTTGATTCTTTCTGTCCAAGTCTGCCTGTCTTTGTTTTGTTTTCTTTGGTTTAAAATAAAGTATTCTGTGTTTTAGCAAGTGCGTCCGCCTCCGTCAGTCCGTCCTGTGATTCGTGACTGAATGACCGATCGTAAGGACGCAGTTAACATGGACATATTACCGGAAAAGAACATAAAAATGGCAGAGAATATACTGGCTATAAGGGTGGGTGATCAACCTGCTATTTTGCAATCTTTTCTGGGAGTACCAGCGGAATATGAAGGAGGTCCCAACAGGAAAGGATTCATATTCCAATGCAAGAATTATTTTGAATATTTAACTTGTCCTCCTCCTCCTGCATTTCTACAAGTCATGTTCATGAAATCTCTCCTTAGAGGAGAGGCGTTACGGTGGGCGGAAACCGTAATTAAGGAAAGAACCCATGATATTAAGGTAGAGACGTTTTTTAAACTTTTTACTGAGAGATTCTCCCGTTCTGCTCCCAAGGATTACCCCCTCAGGTCCGGGGAAATTTTTGGGGGGTGGGGTTGAGGGTTGGGGCTGTTAGCCTCAAACCACAGTTGAAGAAGTCCCTCAAGAGTGCGCCCATTAGTCCCCCTAAACCCGAAAAAACTCCAACACGTGCCGGGCGAGCAGCACAAACTCCTGTCTCCGTGAAGGCAGCACACGCCGCTCCTGTCTCCGTTAAGGCAGCACCCGCCGCTCCTGTCTCCGTGAAGGCGGCACCCGCCGCTCCTGTCTCCGTGTAGGTGGCACCCGCCGCTCCTGTCACCGTGAACGCGGCACCAGCCGCTCCTGTCTCCGTGAAAGGCGGCACCAGCCGCTCCTGTCTCCGTGAAGGCGGCACCAGCCGCTCCTGTCTCCGTGAAGGCGGCACCCGCCGCTCCTGTCTCCGTGAAGGCGGCTTTCATGGCCGCTCCTGTCCCCGAGAAGGCGGCCACCCAGGCCCCTCGTGCTCCTGAGAGAGCGGCTTCCTCAGCCGCTCGTGTCCCTGAGAAGGCGGTCACCCAGGCCGTCTGCACCCATGACTTTGGCTCCGGCATCTTCTGTAACCGTGACTGTGGCTCAGGCCGCATCAGGTCGTGTCCGTTGGTTGGCCCCTAGGACTTTGGGGCCGATTCCTAAAATTGTGCCCAGGCTGGCTTCTCGGAAAGCTCCACAGACTTTTGCCAGTCCTGGGCATCCCCCAGTTGTTTCTGTTCGCATGTCTGTTCCTGTCTTAGTTCCAGTCTCATTCGTCGTCCCTGTACCTGTATCTGCATTTATCTCTGTTCCTGTCCCTGTCACTGTGTTCATTTCTGTCCCCGTAAACGTCCTGGTCCCTGTTCCCCTGCCAAGTCCTGTCCAGTCCCCTGTTAATCCAGTCCAGTCTCCGTTTCAACCCTCTGTCCTGTCTCAAGCCTCAGTCCTGTCTCCATTCCAGTCCCCTGTCCTGTCACCTGCCCATGTCCAGTCTTCTGTCTCTAAACCTGTTCAGTCACCTGTCTTGTCTCCCTTATGGTCCCCAGTTCAGTCACCTGCTCCTGTCCCACCTTCTGTTTCTAGTCCTGTTCTGTCCCCAGTCTTGTCTCCGTTGTCTATGCCTGTCCAGCCTCGATCCCTATTTCAACCCTCTGTCCAGTCCTATGTCCAGTCCCAGTACCCAGTCCAGTCACCTGTCCTGTCTCAAGTTCGGTCACCCATCCTGTCTCAAGCCTCAGTCCTGTCTCCATTCCAGTCCCCTGTCCAGTCACATGCCCCTGTCCAGTCTTCCGTCTCAGGTCCTGTCCTGTCCTCAGTCTTATCTCAGTTCCTGTCCAATGTGCAACCCCAGTCTTCTGTCAAGTCTTGTGTTTCCGCTCCCGTTCTGTCTAGTCTGTTCCAGTCCCTAGTCCCATCTCCTGTTCCATTTTGTAAGTCACCTATCCAGTCTCTTGTTCAGTCTCCTGTCGCCCCCCTTTTTCAGTCTCCTGTCCTGTCCCGAGTCCAGTGTCCTATATCTGGCGCTGTCTTGTCCCCAGCTCCTGTGTCTGTTCCCGTTTGGTCCTGAGTCTTGTTTTCCGTGCCCTCTCCTGTGCCAGCTCTTGGGGGGTTTAGGTTATGCGCCCTGAGAGTTGCACATTCAGGAGGGGGCATCTGTCACGCTCTCGTCCTGTTTTCCCCGCCATGTGCTCTCTCTGCACATGGCTCTGTCTGTTATTGTCCTTGTCTCAACCCATATCCCGCCTTGGTTCCACCTCTTTGTCCTTAACCCTCGTTATCTGTTTCAGGTGTGTCTCGTCTGTTCATGTATTTAAGCTCCCTGGTGTCTCTTCCGTGTATCTGTCTTTTGTATAGTTTGTTTCCAAGTCATGTCAATTTGTGTCATTCTCGTTCTCGTTTCATTCCAGTTCGCCCTGTGATTCGTGACACCAAACATTTTGGTTTTACTCTAATGTTGGATGGTATTTGTTGTTTGTTTTAGCAAATAAACACTTACAGCTCAGATAAATAGCTTTTAAATCTCATAATCTCTGATGCCTAAAACTTTTGAACAGTACTGTTGTCACATCCTGGCCCTTTCTTGTTTGTTTTCTCCCGCCATGTGGCTCTGTCTGTTATTGTCCATGTCTCCGCCTTTGTTCTGCCTTCTTGTCATTTACCCTTGTTATTGGTGTCAGGTGTGTCTTGTTTGTTCATGTATTTAAGTTCCGTTGTTGTCACTTCCTGTCATCGGTCATTTGTTTGTTATGTGTCATTTCTCTTGCTCGTTTCATGCTCGTTGCATGCCCCATTCATGTAGTGTTGTTTTGTATTGTTTTGCTTGCTCTGTTTCCAGTCGTGTTATTTCGTGGTTACCCTCAAGTCCGTTTGTTTTGTTATTTCATTAATAAATTGTCCTGTGTTGTAGCGAGTGCGTCCGCCTCCGTTAGTCCGCCCTTAACGTCCCCCCTGACATAATCAAACAAAGGACGCAGCTAGCACGGACTATTTTTTCAAAGAGACGTTCATGAAGGTACAGGAGTTTTTAGCGGTAAGGGTGGGCGATCAACCTGCTACCCTGCAGTCCTATATGGGAGTTCCCCCCGAGTATGAGGAGACTTCAAAGGTTGAGGGTTTTCTGCTCCAATGCCGCTTGTACTTTGAATACCTGACTGTTCCTGCACCACATGAATTTATCAAAGTAATGTTTATGAGATCCCTTCTCAAAGGGAGAGCATTGGAGTGGGCGGATCAAGTGCTGGGAGAGAGAGCCCTGCATATTACGGTGGAGACTTTTAGCGAACTATTGAGAGCCAGATTCTCCCGATCGACTTCTGAGGACATCTCCACAGGACTCTCTGCTCCCGAGGACTACCCCCTCAGGTCCGGGGAAATTTTTTTGGGGGGGTTAAGGGTAGGGGCTGTTAACCTCCAACCTCAGGACAACGGAGGTGAGGCTAACAGGGGTGCACCTCTGGGGGATCTCATGAGTGCACCCGTCAAGCCCCCTAAACCCTCTTCCGCTCCAGCACAGTTCCCAGCCTCCGTGGACGTCGTCGCAGGGCCCCCTGCCTCCGTGGACATCATCGCAGGACCCCCTGCCTCCGTGGACGTCGTCGCAGGGCCCCCTGCCTCCGTGAGCGCGGCGCCCGCCGCACCTGTCTCCGTGAAGGCGGCACCCGCGGCTCCTGTCCTCGTGAAAGCGGCGCCTCCAGCCGCTCCTGTCCTCGTGAAAACGGCTTCCACAGCCGCTCCTGTCCTCGTGTTAATTCCTATGTCTGTACCTGTCTTAGTTCCTGTTTCTGTTATCATACCTGTACCTGTGTCTGCTTTTGTTTCGATTCCTGTCCCTGTTACGGTGTTCGTGTCTGTCCCGGTAAACGTCATGGTCCCTGTTCCCCTGCCAAGTCCAGTGCAGTCCCCTGTTAGTCCTGTTCAGTCACCATTTAAACCCTCTGTCTGGTCTCATGTCCAGTCTCCTGTTCACTCCCAGTATCGACCCTCAGCCTCAGCACCTTTCCAGTCTATGTTTCAGTCCCCTGTCTCTGCTCCCATCTTGCCACAAGTCCAGTCTCATGTCTCTACTCCTGTTCTGTCTCAGTCCTCGTTCAGTGTCCAGTCTAAGCTCCAGCACCCTGTCTTGTCACGAGTCCCATCTCCTGTTTCTAATTTTGTCCAGTATCCCTTACGGTCTAGTCCCTTGTTCCCAGCTCCATTTCCTGTCTTATCCTGAGTCTTCTAGTTTCGTTTTTGTTTGTTTCTCCTGGCCCCTTCTGCGCCAGCTCCTGGGGAGTCTAGCTTTTTCGCACTCCGGGGAGTTGTCCCCCCTGACAACTGTATGTGCATGCCTCTATGTAAACGGCCGTTTGTCTACAGTAAACAAGTTCAACCAAATTTCTCTCTGACTGGAGTCCTTTAGTGGCCAAGATTAATTAATACAAAGTGCAGTGAGACAATTCACACAATGACCAGCAACGATCAAGCACAGAAAAATCTGTGAAAATGTCTTTATATAGGAGATTCTCATGTTTTTACATCAGATTTAGAAACCCCTGGTGTGAGGGCCAAGCATTTGTATTTAAGTCACAGGTGTGAGGACTGGAAATTAGGACACAATCTGTTAAAATGAATCAATCAGCACATGTATTACAGGTCATATTTGGTTTTATTTGATTGATTTATATTGAATTTATAATGTAATAACAGACTCAAACCCTTAGTCTGTCTCTGATTAGTACTATTTGGATCAAAGAGAATTAATTAATCAATTTCCTTGGTATACCTTGGTATTCCTGAGCTGTAGTAGCTCTGCTCCTGTTGCTAATCAGCTTACAGCAACAAAGCCTTCTGAATTCTAACCAAGAATTATGGCACTCCATAAATCCTGGAATAATTTAGATGAGCTACCTCTTCTAATACGCCCCTAGAAGATATCAATGAGAGAGGAAGACATGTTTTAGGCAGCAGATCTAGAAAATCATGCAGGAAGGGAAAGACTAAGAAACACATCTCATCACCATAGGTGTCGAAAAATGAACAAGCTGAAGTTAAAGGAGAACCATGAACCTGAGACTATAGCACAAACATAAATAACACATGAACTGATTTCTCTGGGAGCCTCTTAAGGTTGAGTACAGGTATAAGTTCACCAAGACCCACAGCATTCAGTCTTGCATGGATTTTTAAGATTTCCAAATTTAATCTCAGTTTAGTCAGAGCTGCCAATTTTAACTAATTAGTTTAACTAATTTAACTCTTTAGTTTTGCAGCACTTTTTATGTATTTACTTGCATGCAGTCAGTAGTCTCTTTAATTGGAGTCAGTTCCACTTTAAGTAATTTGTAACAGAAAAAGGGTCAACATTATCCTCCTATGGAACATAAATAAAATAACATCCTAAATAAAACAAAGAAAATTTAGAGGAAAATGTTATTATTATTAAAACTGTGAATATTGCCTTTAACAGCAGATTTGGGTTTTAAATATATTCTATGAAGACCTGCTAAATTCTGAAAAAAATATTTTTTTTTTATCTTTAAGCTTTGATCTTTTATCATTTTTGTAATTATGTATAGCTGAAGGGAAAATGTAAGATTTCTCATGGAACTGTAATTTCAGACCTAGAACCATTTAGGAATCTTAATTATAAAAGTGCACACCAAATACATGATCTTCAGGATCTGCAGAGATTCCTAGGAACACCTGGAAGATGTTCAGTGAAGCAATGTCTTGGGACAAGCACCAATCTTTCTCAGTCTAACCCACACCTGGGTTAGACAATCCAGCAGTCCCTAAGCAGTGTCCACATTTACAGGTGTAAAGTATCAGACACAAACAAACCCTGCTGCCCAACTTGTTCACATGATTTAAAATAGGTTTTTCCCCTCATAAATTAATACTTCATAATTAATGATGAATCTACTCAAATGGGGTTTAAAATAGGGCTGAATTCAGAGAGTGCTAAAGAATAACACATTCTTATGATTACGTTTAATTGAGAGAGAAAAGACAAGGAGAATGGAGGAATAAAGGGAACACCTGGGACTATTTCACACATTTAATAAAAATTTGCTCCTTAATTTGAAAAACAGAGCAAGCCCACCTTAGCTCAATTATGTAAATCACAGGTGAGTGATGGTTAATGGGACAAGGGTGTGAAGTGAACAAGTTAAAGAAAGTGGAGCTGGAACTGGCAATCTCAGGAGGTCTCTCTCTTTCACTCTTGCTTGTTAATAAAAGGGTAGGGGGAGCAAGTTTGCCATGCACTGAAAAGCAAGTGCTGTAGTAAACTAGGGGCTAATCCATCCCCTGCTGAGTGGCATTCCCAGAGGTCTAATGCTCAGCACTCACTAAACCAAAGCTCTCAGTCAATGCAGGTCTGCCAAGCCCACCAGAGCCCACAGCTCCTAGCCCCAATGGCACCTACACCAAAAATTTGGCTTCCACTATTGGACCACCGGCTCAACAATACAATAACTTGCCTTCAGTTCTTTGGATCTTAATTCCAGAGTAACACTTAAAAATTGATTCAACCAATGTAAATATAGAAAAATTCAATTTGCTAAAATAAAATCCCAATTAACACAGATAATCTGCATGTGTACAGAGAAAGTGTTTTGTAGTTCACAAAAATCCGTTGTGAATATTCACTTTGTTCAATTTCAAGCTATTGTGTTTTAAGCATTAATACATGAGAAGAAGGACTATAACATGAGATATTGGCACTGTTGTGTTGTGGTTGTAGATCTGTCAACAGTGCCAGTATCTCATGTTATAACCTGAACCTCAAATGTATTGTTCTTTATCGCCATTACTATTAGGTTTTAAGATAAAAAAAATTGTTTGTTTATCAGCCTCTGCAAAGTTAAATATTTATATTCCATCACACATTCCTTTTGTGTTCTTTTCAATAAAGTCTAGATATTTAACTGGTTAATTTCATGAGTTTTGAACCTTGGTGCTCCGCACCAGTTTTGATGAGAGCCAAGGCTGCCTTATTCAGAGATACTCTCTATAACTATGTAAATCAGGACAGCACGAAAGCCAGAGATAAATGGATAGAGTCAGTTTAATATAGTTTAACCATTGTTCTCAGTGGGTTCTGATGATGGTGATATGTATAATACATGTAGACAATGCCAAGTTATGTCTTTTTTATGTTAAAAGTGAGTATTTTGGAGTAAGGCTCCAGAGCTGGTGAAGGAGATCAGCAGAGAAAAATAAAAGACTTTCCACGACAAGCTGAATACAGTCACAGAAACCACACAGATGTAGCATTTTCCTGTTTATTATTTTCTTATAGCAATTTTCTTTTGTTTATAAATCAGAAAGTGGATTAATGGTCCACTGAGTTAAAACTCTTTACTCTGTTCAAAATAGGGTGTGCAAATGGAAATGTCACAACTGCAGGGAGGACAATTAGGAGAACATACACGCAAGGAAATATGTTTATTAACAAAAGCAAACAGAACAAACAAATAAATCAGAAAACAACACTAGCAGGCCACAAACTAGAAACAACTGAACAAAACTAAACAGGAAGAAACTAGAATAGAAACAAACAGGAGACAGCCGTGAACACTGCGAGACAGAAAAACATCTAAACATGACAACAGACAAGGGAGCACTGAAACCAAAGGGGTATATATAAGGAGCATAGACAAGAAACACTTGGGAAGGATAATGACGGGGCAGGACCACAAAGCAGGCACAGGTGGGAAGACCACAGGGTAGGGCTAAGGTGGAGCAAAGGGAGGAAACAGGAAGCAAAACAAAAACAGGAAACTTAAACATGGACAGAGCAAGAACACATGAAAAAGGGAAAAAGCGTGACAGGAAACTGAACATTACCCACATTGGTTGAAAATGTCTAGGCACCCCACCCCTGTCTTAAATGTTGCCATTGTTCCTAGGTGATGTGTATTTTGAAGAGAAATTCCAGTGCAAAAAGTCAACAGTGTTATTAAGGTCAGAATATATAATTTGGTTCCCTCCACACAGATGGGCATGCAACATGGGGCATTTTCATCATAGTGATACTAAGTATTGCATATTGTCTGGACCTGTTTACATTATAGAATAAAAAAAACATTCTGCTTGATCTTAGACCCAGAGAGATTACAGCCTGTCTTTTTAGGGTTGGCGTTTGAGAGTTTCCATTGAGCTGCTTTGTGTGCAGTGCTTGCATGGTTGTCTGCCAGAGATCTAGGCCATTGTTAAGTGCAAATTCTCTTAGCATAGCGCTTGGTAAACTTTAAGAAACCTCTATTGATTTTATACAGTTTTTCTCTGGCAGTGATGCTTTTCTAAATAAAAAATGTTAGAATTACTTTATTGTTATTTCTCACAATTGTGCTTATTATAGTGCTCTCTCCTGCTTTTTATATCTTCTTATAATTCTTCTCAAGGTTTGTACATATAATGAACAAACTCTCTGCACAGTGCATCTCTTCATCAGACAGAGGAATTCATTCAGTGGCATATGTTGTTATAACTACATTTTTACACTATGGAACTCTGTCTACATTGATTATCTAATATCTATCTATGTGTCAATTAAGAATCAAAGTGTTTCACAGTAAAAGATTTCCACCCTCTGTTCCCACAGCACACAGGCACTCTTCTCTCTCCCTCTCAACTCCTCACTCTTCTCTCTCCACACCAAGGGTGCTATTTAGCACTTTGCATCAATGACACAGTGAGTCACAGTGAGTTAATTCCAGTCAGTCATTCTATCCAATTTAGTTTCAACTCAGAAAATTTTGAGGGCAGCCTTTGCTTGCAATGCAGTTAGAAATATACAGAAGTGGGAAATACAAGGATAAATTATGTAATTAATAATAATAATAATAATAATCAAATCAAATCAAATTTATTTGTATAGCGCTTTTCACAACTGATGTTGTCACAAAGCAGCTTCACAGAATTCCAGTAAGACAAAGATTTGACATGAAATGTAAAAAAAATATATAAAAACCCTCAAGTGAGCAAGCCAGGGGTGACAGTGGCAATAAATAAATAGAACAATAAAAATTTGAATAACAAATAACGAATAATAAAAAATAATTCGAAAATGGTAGTTAAATGACCCGTATTAAAAGCTTAGCAAAAAAAAATGCTAAACAATAAAATTTATAATGCAACTAGATTAAATAAAACTGAGTGCAGGTTGTTAGACTGGTTTAAAATGGAGTGCTACCAATTAGCAAAGTTTCAGTGCAGGTGTATTGTAGCTAAAAGCAAAATTTCCCAGTTCCATAAAAACTCTCAGTAACTGAAGTGTGATCCAATTACCAGAACAAATATGATACCATTATTTCCAGTGAGCACTGTTGTAATATTGATGGCATATAGCCATAGAGGGTTGTGCAAATGAAGAGAAGCCTCAAGCTATTATGATACAATACACTAAATTGCATGGTAACATCCCTTACTTTTTAGAAAGTAGTCATCCTATGCTTTCATTAAACACTAATGAAATAATTAACTGATTCTATTTTTGGTTGATTCCTCTATTTTGTTTCTTTTTTAAAGTATAGTCATCACTGTAAGTGTTTGAGTGTCTGGAAAGTAAGGGCTCTCATTTTTTTCTTTTTCATTTATTTTCTGGTAAAATGGGATGCCAGGCAATGTTGTGTGTCAGTGATGAAGGGCAAGTTTCTAGTTCATTAATTTTCTCTCCTTGTAAACATAATGGCACCAGGTCTCTGCACAGCAGTATTACAATTATATTCAGGGGCAAGAATTAGATTCAACAAATACTGGGTGGATTGTTTTAGACTTTTCTCAACTCTCCCATATCACCACACTTCCCTTGCCTTGTCCTTTCTTCCCTTCCTTTTTGAACTGCCCATGTGGTTAATAGGGGAACCTTTCCCAACATTCTGAAATTCATAAAGCTTGTTGTCTATTACATTATTTGGAATGACATGTACAATATAGAATTTTCTGCATATGTCATAAGGTAATTGAACACTACTGAGGGTGAAATTGTGTAATCAAAGGATGTAGGAGATGCTAGGGATCTTTTCAAAGATAGAAGTTGGGTTGTGGTTTATCCATATAAAATGTACACAACCACTGAGTTAGTATCCGTTTTAACTGTGGTACTTAGAAATTTCATTATAGCCTCTGTCACTGACAGTTACATGGGAATGTGACATGTTTTAGGGGTCTGTCGGCCACAGCAGTGAGGCACTACTGCATTGCCAAAACACTCCAGCTATGCCCTACTGAATTTAGAGTGCGTTTCCCTGCTGGCCCTAGTGAAAATATGACGTGAGGGTCATAAATAACCTCTTCGCTGATGGGCTAAAAAACACAGCCCTCTATGGTTCCCATTGCGTCTGCTATCAAAGCCCCCTGTTTGGAGCCATGTAAGTGAATGTAAAATCTTCAGTGATTTTAGTGAGGTGATATCTTCCGGAGCCGTTCATGAAACGCGAGCAGGATGAATTTGCGTGTAAATCATTCTAAATCTTTTTATTTTTTTTTGTAAATTTTCGGATTCATCCAGATGTTCGTAGTCTGTAGTCTCAAAATATTCGTGCAAACAAAATTTACGACTTCCCTTACAAACGCGTAAAGTGTGTGTGTAATGTCCGAAAGTTTCATCTGACATGACTGAAATTATATAAAACCATTAAAAGTATTAAATGCACGAAATAGATAAAAAACAATAAAGAAATTACTTATCAAACGAAATTTCACATAACAGTCATCTACCTAATACAGCCTGTTATTCAAAACATGTTCCAGTAGCTAAAACGCAATTGTTTGTAAATTGTTCTGTTACTCGTGTGGTCAGACTGTTATTTATTTTGGATCTTTGCAATATAAAAGAGTTTAGTGCCTGTGTAATACCTGATATTGCGCTGCTGCTGGATTGAACAGACAGCTCTGCACAGACAACTTTATCATCCTTGAAGGAGATACAGGTTTATGGTTTGTTAGCTGAGTGATATCCTGCTTTCAGTCAGTTGACTATCGAGATCCGTTTTTGTGTATTTGTACACAATTTTAAAACCCCTTACTGTAACCAAATGTGTGGACAGTGGAATGTTTAAAACATGAATTGTAAGCCCTTAATCATCCCAGGTATTTTAAATTTCTTTATACTGAACGCACTGTAACTGGCGCAAGTGTGTGCATGCCAAAATTATAAAATCACAGTGAGTCTTTTGCATTTACGCTACGCATTGTCGCCGCACCTATGACGTTTTTATAACTGGCCTCATACAAAGAAAAAATAATAATTAAAGGAACTGTTGCAAATCAGTAACAAATCCACAGTCATTTAACTACGGCATCAAAATAGGTTTCTAAAGTTCTGAGAACCAAAACAGGTTTGTAAACAGAATACAATAGTCTATTTTGAGTTTAATATTCTTGAAGAATCCGTTTTCGCTTTCATTCCACCTTTTCACAGTTGCGCTTCTCTCAATCTCGCTGTCGTCTCTAGTAGTTTCTCGCTTTTGAGTTTTGACGGGGGCGGGATCTAGACAATCATTGGCTGCTGAAGTTAAGCCCCAACCACCAAGCACATTCTGCACACTCTGCCACGTCAGCGAGAGCACGCCAATCTTACCCTGATTGGAAAATGGCTAACTGGCAAACACAGGTAAGCCATATCAACTATTTTTTACGATTATGTCTTTTAGTAATGCACAGTTCGTCATAGAGGCTTAGAGTCAGCCTACTGACTGGTTAATCTAGGGTGTGCAGAATGGGTTTTTATTTTATTTTAGAGAACATAATCTCTTACTGCCCAGATAATAGTTTCTTCAATCTAAATTTCTCAAGTGCCTAAAGACTTTTGCACAGTACTATGTAACTTGGCATAATCTATACTTTATCATAAGTGAGGAAAATAAATACATTAAACCTTATATGGCAGTCATTTGCAATTCATGGGTGGGAATTATGGTATTGTGAACATTAGGTATTCACTAACATGCACATGTTCTACTAAAATGTCTGGTGAATCTGACATGAATGTCCATTTCCTTGTAACAGGAAACGTGCAGTTTTCTGTGTTTTTTATGAAGTTTTTATAAATGAGGCCCTTCATTTGCTGGCAAAAAGGAGTTGCTGTAGTGGACAAGTTTGTTGTGCTGCTGCCTTCTGTAAATTGAGATTTATCCCAGAAGTTGAAGCGATGCAGAGGCCTTTGTGGAAGAGATTTAATGAGGGTACAAATGCAAGGTCAGGTGACTGGATGAGAAGAGCCAGATTGTTTCTTCACTGCCAAGATACCAGTCCTATCTGCCTGTAAGAGGCAGTTGGTCTGTGTGGGTCAGAGTAAATGATGTAAAGCCTTGCTAGTAAAGTGCTATCCATAATCACTTAGGATGCTCTTAGATTTGCATTAATTATACAAGCCTATTTAGCATTTGGAGATAAATATTCCTTTGGTCAAATCTTCAAGTGCAATGATTATTAATTAAAAGAGAGGAAAAAAAAACATGCATACCAGCAGTGAGAAGCCTCCATCATCTATGACACACTGCTTCCAGTTCCACACAAAGCTGATTGGATTTGCTGGAGACAGGTCAGGAGAGAAGCACGCTGAGAGCAGAAATTGACTTTGGCCTGAAGAGATGAGGATGAAGGACATCCAGTTGTATAATCCCTGCTTCTATCCAGTCTTTCTGCAGCCCTTGTGGTATATTGTGTGTATGTGTATGTGTGTGTGTGTGTGTGTGTGTGCGTGCGCACCTATGCATGCTACTTCCTATGACGTCAACAAAACAGCCAATATGCCTAGTTGAAAAGATGCTGTAGTGAACCAATATCAAAACAGTGAAAACATATGCACATAGATATAATATGCATGGAGGATACACCAAACCTTTCAATAATATTTTTTATTTAATAATTTATATGTGTTTGAATGTGTTTGACTATGAAGTAGAAACTCATATGATTAATGCCATAAAACTGACACAGTGCATAAATAATACTAGTTATACTTTATATTTTAAACAAATCTTACAAATGTATGATGAAACCAGAGACTGTCTAACCCAGAGAAAAAACGCAACCATTAAATATGATTCCACAACTGAACTGATCCATTAAGCCTTGGCCTATTACATAATTTAGAAAATGTTTAGGTCTCAACCCTATTTGCCCATCTGTATATTTATGGTTGACTTTTAATAGGGGTAAGATTGCATTATTATATCTTTTCATATTTCCAAATGCTTTTTAATTGCATTTGCGTTTTATTTACTGCAGAAAGTCCCGTTCAGCATTTTCCATGCTCAAGCCAAATTTACTCTCTTTGCTAAACATAGACCTGATTCAGTATTCTGTTAATGATGTCAGTATAAATCAGTAACATATTAAATGAGAGAACATTCAAAATCATATTATTATAATGAAAAAAGGAATAGTTAAAGGCTCAAAATCTATTCAAAATAGAAGAAAACAAAACTTTTAATACATTAAAGGACACTAAAGCGTAAAATCCAGTGTCTTTTAATATTATGCTCATCAACATTAATAAATATGTAATATAATTTCCTCCACTCATAAAATCCTAATAACTCATATAGCTGTCAATGCACATCTGTCAAAATCAACCTATATTATGAATGACACAGAATAATTCAAGGACCTGGATATTTTGATGATGCAAATCAAATTGTATTTTGACAAAGCAGACCAAATTGCACTTCCACAGCCTCATGTAATTGTGTAAATGTATAAAAATGCAGATAGTGTAACCTGGGGAGTCCTATCTAATCTCATTCCCACAGCACTCTCCCCAGGACTGCTGAAAACCGGCAGAGACTCAGGCTCATATTTTGATTTGATTTAGGGAACTGCTCCACTGCAGTGATTCTCTCGGCTACAAAATGTCGAATGATGGAATGTTTCTGCACTTTTAAAAAAATCTCATTTACAGGCTTTGTTTCATATGCCTCTTTTTATTTCAGTAATGAATGGTGTAACTACTTTAAATCTTTAGATAAAACTTTTGTGATCTATGATATTTAAAGTAGATAATATTAAACAGAGCCATACACATGAATAACTTATATGATTTAAAGTGATGCAAGCTCCCTTCGTGCTGTGTCATTTCAAATATGTTTGTTTTATGGCCCATATAAAGCCACTAAATTATATCTTTTCATGTTATTTATGAGTTACTGACAACAGAACATGAAGGAATGTCTCTCTGGCACGGCCTGTAGGGTATGGTGTCCCTGCACTTGAATTGCCATTAATAAACACATCTCCCAACCACAACTTTAACTCAAACAATCACTCCTCTCTATTCCATGACATTGACGGTATTATCAAGAACCACAAGAAGGACAAAACATATATTCAATAAACATATTTCCATGCACTTAGATTGGCTTTAGACTGCTAAAGGTTAAACTTTACGTGATGAATGAATGAATTGTGTATTTAAGCATAGATCATATTATTATTTGCTTCCTTGAAGCTAAAGTCTGATATTGTGGCATTCACTTAAAAGGCCAGGAATCATTCTTGGCTGACAGCAGTATAGCTTTCTTTAAAACCTCTCTGCCTATTTGAAAGTGACTGGAATATAATGTGAAAATATTCTAAGATTTGCCAAACACTCATTTTGTTTCATGTTTTATTTTAAACCAAAGATATACAAAATGAGAATAATATAGCCATACAAATTTCAGTTCCAGTACTAATTAATTTTGTATATATTATGAATACACATACATTCCTATGTGTTACTCAATATGACTTTTTTTGAGTACCACCTTGACAGGGGTCAAGAGTAAAGTTTTGTTTGACCCACTTTTTATTTTTTTTGTTTTTATTTTATTTATTTTTTTGTTTATTAAAGTGGTTTTAAATTAATGTTTCTATTGTCTTTAAATGTAACTTTCTAACTGTAATAAACAACATAAGATATTTGCGTATCATTATCCTGATCATTATCTGATAGCTCGCTGTTGGAAAAAGTCCTGAGTACTGATGACAGAACTGCGGAAGGGTGCTGTTGAAGTGAAAATGCCAGCCACCATTGTGAGGAAGAGCTGATCTGTGATAGGAATGAGTGTGATATCTTCCATCACAATCATTCTCTAATGAGGAGAATGTTGTCTGTCAAAGAACATCTTTCACATCTGTCCAGTGTCTCTAAATAATTTATGGTGTATGGAACAATTTGGAGACTCTAACAAAGTTTGCACACACACACACACACACACAAGTTTTTTTTTGTTTTTTTTTTTTTTGTTTTTTTTTTGTGCACGTGTAAATTTTAGTAAGATTTTAGTAAATCTTCTCTGGAAACTTTATTTTTAAATGTTGGATAAGTTACATATACTCTGTACCCATTGATTAATTTAAAATAACTCTTCTGTTTTATAATATTCTATTATGTTTTTAATAGATACTTGTTTTGTTGCTTAGAGCCATTGAGATATTTTTGTATTTATTGATAGGTGTAACAGTGGTCAAGACTCTGGGACATCCCATATTTCTCAGCTGCAGTTTATGGTTCTTTGTAAATAGGCATGAGCCTCCTCATTATAGAGAAGGATAACAGATGGTTCCCAGGTCTTTCAAAATTCCACATATTCATTTCACTGCGAAAGGCCATGACATTGTATTGGCTACACACTGTAAAGGGACTCCATCGGAAACTAATTTAAGAATATAATGCTTTATACAGTAATAGTTTATCATTGTGTGATTCACTGCACTTTGGTCAGGTGTGGAATTTCCTGCCCAGCATAACAGGCAGATTTGACAGTCACATGACCCAGTTTTCCTTTAGAGATTATGAAAGAACCTCCAGGTTTCACTAAAGCCATCTGGAAAAGTTCCTGGACCGAATTCCTGGCACAGAGTCATCACTTCTACAATTTTTTTTTAATACAAATGTAACATAAAAATTGCCCTATGCCTAATGGTTCTAGGTAGGCTCTGTACCCACACTGATCCAGAACAGGATGAAGCAGATACAGAAGGTGAATGAACAAATACAAATAATAATAATAATAATAATAATAATATGCCGCAATTAAAATTGACAATAATTATCCTGTTGCCTTAACTTGAAATTCTAGTCAAATTTGTCTTGAAATTGTCTTTAAAATTTCAATAAACAACTCTCATTACGTGTGCCAAAACTCATTTAATTTTCAAAATTTAAAATTAAAGAT